>NC_037684.1:12643827-13295161 GCF_003255815.1 Theropithecus gelada
TAACACTGAGAGGGGAACCTTGAAAAAAAGCCAAGATCCCACACCGCACCTCCACCTCTGGAAAAAAGAAAAAACCCCATCTCAAAAAAAAAAAAAAAAAAGGTTTTTTTCTACACTAAAATTTAGCAGATCAATTCTCAACTATTAGGAGATGGGATGGTTTCTATTCTCTTAACACTTGAATGACCAAGATACTTTAGATTTGAAGTATAATTACAGTATGTTTTTCCAGGGCAGAGCTTCCCAGAGTCTTTATTAGTTTAAAGGTTTCATTTCAGAGTCCTTTATGGAATGTAAATTAAGAAGTAGCAATATTCCATCTACCCAAAAGTCAAACAAACAAATTTTTTAAAAACTCAAATAGCCAGGCTGACGCCTGTAATCCCAGCACTTTGGGAGGCTGAGGTGGGAGGATCACCTGAGGTCGAGAGTTTGAGACCAGCCTGACCAACATGGAGAAACCCTGTCTCTACTAAAAATACAAAATTAGCCGGGTGTGGTGGCACATGCCTGTAATCCCAGCTACTCGGGAGTCTGAGAGGCAGGAGAATCGCTTGAACCCGGGAGGCAGAGGTTGCAGTGAGCTGAGATTGCGCCATTGCACTCCAGCCTGGGCATCAAGAACGAAACTCCATCTCAAAAAAAAAAAAACCTCAAATAAAGATTTATTTGAAATTACCAGATTTTTGGACACTGAAATCAATGATAAAGATATGACTTTTTTTTTTTTTTTGAAACATCAATATTGGGAAATTTATAAAGCCCCTAATAGAAAGTGATGAAAGTACTGTGGAATCATGTGTGTAGTAATTCTGAATCAATGGCAAGATGTTGAATTATCTTCTAAATTTGTAAAGAAATACTAAATTATGTTCAGTGTAGTTTTTGTATTAAACATGTGCTATGGTTTCAATATGTCCCCAAAGTTCATGTGTTGGAAGTTTAATCTCCAATGAAAAAGTGTTAAGAAGTGGGGCCTTTAAGAGGTGATTAGGTCTGGGCACAGCAGCTCACACCTGTAATCCCAGCAGTTTGGGTGGCCAAAGCAGGAGGACATTTGAGGACAGGAGTTAGGGACCAGCCTGGACAACATGGTGAGACCCCATCCCTACCAAAAAAGAGTCAATTAGGTCATGAGGATTCCACCCCCATGAATGAATTAATGCTGTTATCGCAGGAGTAGGTTAGTTATTGCAGGAGTGGGCTGGTTATCACAGAGTGGGATTCTGACTAAAGGGTGAGTTCAGCCCAATTTGCTTGCTCTGTCACATGCTTGCTTCTGCCTTCTATCTTCCACCATAGAATGACCCTCACCAGAGGCTGGTGTCATGCCCTTGGACTTCCCAGCCTCCAAAACTGAGCCAAATAGACCTTTGTTCTTTATAAATTGTCCAGTCTGTGGTATTGTTATAGCAGCAGAAAATGGACTAAGATAGCATGCTTCACAATCTTCTAGTTCCTTATGAGTTAGTATCCACAAATGATGGATAAGATACCTGTTCATTCAGAAGAATATTCTGTGAACCCCAATATGGTATTCATTTCCTGATTGGATCACTTTCCTGGGTCCATTATGGAAAGGTGAACAAACAAACAAACCCCACATGGGCATTCGGATTGAACAGTGATGATCCTTAGTTGGTTCTCCATGCAGGTGGCTGTTAAAGAAGCAGAGTGCTTGACATGCCTGCCTGGGAGAAGGCAAGCAGTAACAGTTTCTACCCATTCAATGCTTACTCCTTTTTTATGCCCTTTCCTTACCTAATAATTTCCCTAGTTATCTGATGTATTTCAAAGGAAGCTCTGTTAGAACCAACAGGATGTAAGTAGATACTTTTCTCCCAAAAGGAGCCTTGGGATCCAAAGAAATTAGAATGAACTCACCAAAGAAGCCAGATCCTCTCCTAAAACGGCACTTAACCTTAGTGCCCACCAATATTTATCTTGGCCACATATATTTTCAGTAGTATTATGCACTCTGAGGACATTTACATTATTTTTAAAAAGTTATTCTACTTTTTTTAAAAAGGTTTTTTTTAAAAAAACATTTTAGGCCGGGTGCAGTGGCTCACGCCTGAAATCCCAGCACTTTGGGAGGCTAGGGCGAGTGGATTACCTGAGGTTGGGAGTTCGAAACCAGCCTGACCAACATGGAGAAACCCCATCTCCACTAAAAATACAAAATTAGCTGGGCATGGTGGCACATGCCTGTAATCCCAGCTACTTGGGAGGCTGAGGCAGGAGAATTGCTTGAACCCGGGAGGCAGAGGTTGCAGTGAGCCAAAATTACACCATTGCACTCCAGTCTGGGCACTAAGAGTGAAACTCTATCTCAAAAAAAAAAAAAAAAAAAAAAAAAAAAAAAAAAAAAAAACTTTTAAAAACTATTTTTAAAACTATTAAAAAAAAAACTATTTAAAAAAGTTACTCTCTTTTTTAAAAAGTAATTCTCTGTTTTTAAAAAGTCATAATTTATAGAGTGCTGTTCACTTACATTACCTGGATTAATTCTTGAAAGAACTCAAAGAGGCAGGAATTACTATTTTATATTTTATAGATGAGTAAATGGAGGCTTAGAGATGTTAGGTTATCTCAGCATAGTTACTAAGTGACAGAGCTGGAAGTCAAACTGAGGTTTTGTGAATCTAAATTTTGTCTTTCCACCAAGTGTCACAACATAATTCTTATGATGGTAAGGATATGGCTAAAGTAGGTAATTGCTGCTTCAGCTTCTTGATGAATGAAGGAAACTGATGAATCTCATAAGTTTTTCCTCGTAATTGCTAGTTTAGTCTTTGCAAAACAAACACCTTTCCCAGGATTCCTTTTGGCGGATTATCAACAAGCAAAATCCTTGAATTCTCTCATGGCATATTTTTTGTCCTATAAAGTATCTTATTTAACTGTAGCTTCATCATGGTCTTCCCTCCAAACTACTTACTAGTTAAAAGGCAGTTTGCATCAGGCCCTTCTAATAGCAAATAGCTCCATAAAGCATTTCCTTTTTTTTTTTTTCTAAACATTTTATTATTATTACTATCTCTCTCTCTCTCTCTCTCTTTTTTTTTTTTTTTTGGATGGAGTCTTACTCTGTTTCCCAGGTTGAAATGCAATGGTGTGAGCTCAGCTCACTGCAACCTGCATCTCCTGGGTTCAAGCAATTCTCTTGCCTCTGCCTCCCAAGTAGCTGGGATTACAGGCATGTGCCACCATACCTGGCTGATTTTTGTGTTTTTAGTGGAGATGGGGTTTCACCATGCTGGCCAGGCTGGTCTCAAACTCCTGACCTCAAGTGATCCGCCTGCCTTGCCCTCTGAAAGTGCTGGGATTACAGGCATGAGCCATTGCACCCAGCCTGAACTTTTTATTATTTTTTAATTTTCATTTTTAGAGACGTCATCTCACTCTGTCACACAGGCTGAAGTGTAGTGGCACAATCATAGATCACTGTGACCTTCAATTCCTGGGGTGGGGTCATCCTCCCACTTCAGCCTCCTGATTAGTTGGGACTGCAGGTGTGTGCCACCATGACTGGTGAATTTTGTTGTTGTTGTTGTTGTAGAGATGGAGTCTCACTACTCACTACTCCATCTCTAGAACAACATGGAGAGCCAGGTTGGTCTCCAACTCCTGGGCTCAAGCGATCCTCCCACCTTGGCCTTCCAAAGTGCTGGGATTACAGGCATGAGCTACCACCCCCAGCCGAGCACTTCCTTAAAGAATCTATTTATTTTGTGAAATAGGTAAATATTTATTGAATGCTTATTGTGTTTTTAGCAGTGTGGGAGGTGAGAAAACTTTTCCTAATTCAAGGAGCCTTTGTTAGGAAAGATGAGGTATAAGTGCATTTCAATTACTTGAAAGATGAAGAAATACCACAAGGCACTATATGAGTAATTGCAAAATTAATGGCACAGAGAGTAAATGCTTATCATAATATTAGAATTGTAACACTGATAAAGTCCTTATCTAGTCCCACTTCCTTAAAAGAAGATAAAACTCAGAAAGATTAGCAATACAGGCTTAAAATTATACAGCAAGATATTGCCAGATCTAGAATTCAGATCTTTTGACTACCAGTCTCTCACCTGAACTACACACTCTCCTTGAACTATAGATACTTAGATTTTTGAGAGGGAAATAAAATCTCACTATAGATACTTTTAAGCTTCTGACATGATCCAGCAGATGTCTGTGAAACTGTGCTATACCCTGGGCATTAGGCAGTAGGTACTAGAAAAGATGGTCCTCTGACTCAAGTAGTTTACAGTGTGATAGGGTAGACCTCTAAAAAACTGGACTACAAGGTAAACTTAAGCAAATGATACAGAAGAGCTTTACATACATATGCTGTGAGAGCCCAGACATCAGAGGAGAAACCCTGTTTATTAGGACTGGTGCTTCTTGTAGGGATTGCCTTTGAACAGGTGGCAGTATTTGGAAGGGCATTTCAATACAAAGGGAAGGGCTGTGATTTGAATTTTGTTTGTTGTGCTTTCATGATTGCTATTTTCTTCTACTCTTTTTGGTCTCATCTGTGTTCCCCATGCCTACTTCTCACCGTCTTAGACACCTGTACACAGGCCTCAATGCTAAAACCTACATTTCGATATTTGCTGTAACTATAGGTTTACTTCTCTCCTCTTTGGTATGATACAGCACTGCCTGCCTCCTGATGATAGACACCATTTTATTTCTCCATTGGCTTTTATCACTCATTGGAAACAAAGGAAATTTATGCCCATTGACAAAATTAAGCATTGGCTTATTTCATTAGCTGGGTCAGGTTTGACTTTTCTTTTTTCCCATCTGTCTCCTTCTGTCTGTTTTTGATTTCTCTAACTCTAGGGTTTTTTCTACCCTTCCACAATTTCCCCTCTGTTAACTCCCACTCTTTGGAAGATCTTTTTAATGACTCTTTGATCCAACTCTGTATTTATATCTATCGTGTGGACCTCTCTTGTTCCTTGAGCCTTTTCTATTTCTCCCTTCTCCTATATTTTGTATTTGGCATTGAATTACCATCCTGCAAAATGGGCTGACTCCTTTTTGTGTAAAAAATAAATGCAATCAAATGAAAGCTAATTTATTTTTAACAGGGACTTTGAATGCCTGGAGATTAGGTCATAATTTTCTCACCTTTTCAAATATTTATCTCTAATTTTCCCTCCTGCCAAAGTCTAGAATTCCAGAGTGTTTTTCCCCAGTAATTTAATTAGGCCACAAGTTTGAGGCTTAATGGTAGATCAAAAAATGTATGATATGCTTGAGAGATCAAGACAGCAAATTGATTACTGTTATAGCAAAGGTTGGCAAATGTGGGAGAAGGAGCAGGTTCTGCCCTGTGCTGCAGGATCTGAGTCAGCGATCAAGGGCAGTCTCAGTTCATTAACTTCTTCTGAAGGCTTATAGTCATTGTAAATATAACTGCTCATGCCTTATGTTATCATTATATAGTATGGTTTTGGAATGACTTATGTTCGCCTCAGATGTGTCCTAGAGTAATAGAAGGATGCTGAAATGTCTAGAGTAGTATAAACTGATTTCTGACCATTTTGCCTAGTTTCCTAAAGCCCACAAATGGAAAAGTCTCACCTCTCAAGGCATAAGTGTGGATAAATCCTCTCACATGTGCTGAGATCAGACAGGGGCCTGCTTTTAAATGAATCATCCAAAAATCATTATTTATTTTGAGGAGCAATATACAGGGATTCTTCTTGTACTTCCAGCCAATGCATTATTTAACATTAGAATATATTTCATATTATTAATATCTCACCATCAAGAAAGATGTTTTCTCAACAATCCTAATACCTATGTCATTCTTACGTTCAGACAATACTGTAACTCTTTTTAACTGTAAATTGCTACCCTTAAACCCACTTTTAAATAATGTTTAATATATGCCACTTGAAACAAAATGGCAAATCATATTAAGCTTAACAGTTTTTAAGAAGTCTAGAATGAAGGTAACATTTTATGTGCCCAGTCCTTTACATAGAAGTATAATAACTTGGTTTGAGATTTTTGTATATGGATAACCTAGCTGTGCAATGAGATAGGATTCTTTTTCCTTTTCTTTCCTTTTTATTTAAAAAAAAAAAAAATTGAGATGGGGTTTTACTGTGTTGACCACGCTGGTCTCAAACTCCTAGCCTTAAGCGATCCTCCCATCTTGGCCTCCCAAAGTGCTAGGATTACAGGTGTGAGCCCGGCTGAGATAGAATTGTTTCGTTTAAGGATTCCTCAGTGTATTTTAGAAGCACTCCACACCAACCTTTATAAATAAACACAGAGTCAGAAAAATTGTTATACTTTTTCATTTGTTAAACATATTTTAAAGACCATTTGATTTTCAGACAGTGGTGGTGGTGGTGATAAGATAATGTATTGAGGTTGTTTTTAAGCCAAGAATATCTATGGATATGAGACCATTTTTACTTATCTCATTTAAAATAGATTTTGATCCAATTTCTGTGAGTTGATTTTTCTGCAAATGAAATAATTAACTTTCCTTTCTTTTCTTCTCTTTTGAGACAGAGTCTTGCACTATCGCCCAGGTTGTAGTGCAGTGTTGCGATCTTATCTCCCTGCAACCTCCACCTCCCAGGTTCAAGCAATTCTTGTGCCTCAGCCTCCTGGTTAGCTGGGATTACAGATGCACGCCACCACGCCTGGCTAATTTTTATATTTTGAATAGAAACGGGGTTTTACCATGTTGGCCAGGCTGGTCTCAAGCTCCTGACCTCAGGTGATCCGCCACCTCAGCCTCCCAAACTGCTGGGATTAGAGGTATGAACCACCGTGCCTGGCCAACATTCACTTTCTAATCATTAATTGGGTATTCCACACATCGGATTGAACAAGGCCTTCAGTAAATGCAGGCACCAGACTTACCCTTCTGCTTGAAACAAACTGAACAATGATATGATGTAATGGTTTTTGTTTTTGTTTTTTGAGACGGAGTCTCGCTCTTCACCCAGGCTGGAGGGCAGCGACGCGATCTCGGCTCACTGCAAGCTCTGCCTCAAGGGTTCACACCACTCTCCTGCCTCAGCCTTCCGAGTGGCTGGGACTACGGGTGCCCACCACCACGCCTGGCTAATTTTTTGTATTTTTAGTAGAGACGGGGTTTCACCGTGTTAGCCAGGATGGTCTTGATCTCCTGACCTCGTGATCTGCCCGCCCCAGCTTCCCAAAGTACTGGGATTAGGGGCGTGAGCCACCCGGCCAATACAATGTAATGGTTTTCAAGGTCTTGGGTAACAGGCAGTTAAGGATAGTGATCCCTGAAAGATGGGAAACGAATGAAGTGAGCCCTGCAATTGTCAGAGCTGGTCACCGGTACATATTGAAGGAAGGGGAAATCCAGGTGGAGTGCAGCAGTCTTCCTGAGTGGAAGAGATAGAGGTGGGAGGTTGGGGAGGCCAAGGTGGCTACACTTCACAGGGCAGAGTCCCCGAGAGGAAAGAGCTGCACACAGAAAGAGAACATTCTAGAGATCTACAGAGGACATCCTGCAAGCCTTCAGCTGAGCACATGGGAAACTACCCAAGGCCCAGGAAAGAGCCACTTAAAAAGATCAGGGGGAACATTCACTGGAGCTTATGCAGGGCTGGGAGTAATTTCTGTTTCCGTTAGCCAGATTGGAAAATCTCATAATTTGCATGTAAACAGATACAAGATTTTTGTGTCAAAAGTGGGACAAAATTTCCTCTAAATTCCTCTAGCCTTCCTTGCTTAAAAGCAAGACCCACGACACCTCCTAATTAAGTTGTTTATAATCAGTGATAAAGAGAAAAATGTTGTAAGGTTCTTACACTGTATATGAAGTGGTATAATACATCCTAAATGTGTAGACTTGGATAAGTTACAAATATATGCTATACATTCTAAAGCAGCCTCTGAAATAACATAGGTGTAGCTAATCAGTTAACAAATGAGATAAAGTGGCATCCTAAAAATATTGAGTAGATCCAAAAGAATGCATGGGAACAAAAAAGAAAAAATGGAACAAAGAATAAATACATGAACTAATAGAAAACATTTAGCAAGGTGGTAGATTTAAACTTGGCCATATCAAAAGTCATATTGAATGTAAATGCTCTAAACACTCAATTAAAACACAGGAAATGTTAGATTGGATAAAAAAGGCAAGAATCAACTATATCCTGCCCATAAAAATCTCACCTAAATATAAAGACATGAATAGGATAAAAGTAAAAGGATAGAAATAATGATATATTATGCTAACACTAATTTTGTTTTATTTTTATTTTTTTGAAACAGCATCTGTCTCTGTTGCCAAGGCTGGTATGCAGTGACACGATTACAGCTCACTGCAGCCTCAAACTCCTGGGCTCAAGCCATCCTCCTGCTACAGCCTCCTGAGTAGCTGGGATTTCAGGCATGTGCCACCATGCACTGCTAATTGAAAAAAAAAATTTTTTTTTTGGTAGAAATGGAGTCTCGGCCAGGCACGGTGGCTCAAACCTGTAATCCTACCACTTTAGGAGGCTGAGGCGGGCAGATCATGAGGTCAGGAGATCGAGACCATCCTGGCTAACACAGTGAAATCCCGTCCCTACTAAAAATACAAAAAAATTAGCCGGGTGTGGTGGCGGGCACCTGTAGTCCCAGCTACTCAGGAGGCTGAGGCAGGAGAATGGTGTGAACCTGGGAGGTGGAGCTTGCAGTGAGCTGAGATTGTGCCACTGCACTCCAGCCTGGGCGACAGAGCGAGACTCCGTATCAAAAAAAAAAAAAAAAAAAAGAAAGAAAGAAATGGAATCTCACTGTGTTGCTCAGGCTGTTCTTGAACTCCCAGACTTTGATTCTCTCACCTTTGCCTTCCAAAGTGTTGTGATTACCAGCGTGAGCCACTACACCCAGCAAACACTAAGCTTTAGAAAGCAGGAATGGCTATATGAATAGACAAAGTAGACTTCAGAACAAAGAATATTATCACAGAATAAGGAAACATTTGTAATTACAAAGGGGTCAGTTCATGAAGAGAACATATCAATTCTGAATGTTTGCCTCTTTACAGAGCTTCAAAACACATGAAACAAAACTGATAGAACTACGTGTAGAATTAGGTAAACACACAATTATAGTTGGAGATTCAACATCTCTTTCTTAGTTCTCAATAGAATAGACAAAGAATCAGCAAGAAGGAGATAGAATATTTAGAATAACACTAATCACCAACTTAATCTGGTTGACATTTATTGAAAAACAAAAAAACACTACCAGCAGCAGAACCACCTTCTTTACAAGTGCACAAAAAGTATTTACTATGATAATTCATATTCTGGCTGGGCGCGGTGGCTCATGCCTATAATGCCAGCACTTTGGGAGGCCGAGGCGGGCGGATCATGAGGTCAGAAGATCAAGACCATCCTGGCTAACACGGTGAAACCCCGTCTCTACTAAAAATACAAAAAAAAAAAAAAAATTAGCCGGACTTGGTGACAGGCACCTATAGTCCCAGCTACTTGGGAGGCTGAGGAAGGAGAATGGCATGAACCCGGGAAGTGGAGCTTGCAGTGAGCCGAGATCGCACCACTGCACTCCAGCCTGGGCGACAGAGCAAGACTCCGTCTCAAAAAATAATAATAATAGTAATTCATATTCTGAGTCCTAAAGCAAGCCTCAGTAAAGCTAAAGGATTTAAGTTATACAAAGTGTCTTCTGAGCACAATGGAATTAAATTAGAAATCAGTAGCCACAAGGGATTTGCAAAAATCACCAAATATTTGGAACCTAACACATCTAAGTAGCTCATAGATTTAAGAAATAAAAAGGAAAATTAGAAATTGTTTTGAGGCCAGGCACAGTGGCTCATGCCTGTATTCCCAGCACTTTGGGAGGCCAAGGCAGAAGGATCAGTTGAAGCCAAGATTTCGACACCAGCCTGGCCAACACTGAAATCCCATCTCTATTAAAAATAGAAAAAATTAGCCGGGCGTGGTGGTACACACCTGTATTCCCAGCTACTTGGGAGGCTGAGGCATGAGAATCATTTGAACCCGAGAGGCAGAGGTTACAGTGAGCTGAGATAGCACCACTGCACTCCAGCCTGGGTGACAGAGCAAGATTCTGTCTCAAAAAAAAAAAAAAAATTGTTTTGAACTAAATGAAAATTAAAACATATCAAAATTCGTGAGACATGCTAAAACAGTAGTTAGAGGGAAATTTATAACACAAAATACCAATATTAGAAAAGAAAAATGGTCTCAAATCAGTGGCCTCACCTCTCATCTTAAAAAACTATATAATATGGCCCAGTGCTTTGGGAGACTGAGACTGAACGATCACTAGAGGCCAGAGGTTTGAGACCAGCCTGGGCAACATAGCAAGACCCAACCTCTATAAAATGATTTTAGAAAATTAGCTGGGCATGGTGGCACAGGTCTGTAGTCCTAGCTACTCAGGAGGTTGAGAGGGGAGATCACTTGAGCCCAGTAGTTGGAGGTTATAGTGAGCTATGATCATGCCGCTGCACTCCAGCCTAGGTGACAGAGTGAGACCCTATCTCAAACAAACAAACAAAAAAACCCAAAAACTATAATACAGATCAAAGTGGAAATTAATTAAATAAAAACAGAAAAACAGAGAAAAATCAAACCTTAGTTCTTCATTTTAACACCAATAGTATAATCCATTTTTTAAAATGGAAATTGGACATCATCAAAATCAAGAAAGTCAGTTCCTCTAATGATACTATTAATAGGTTGCTACACACCGGAAGAAAATAGTTGAATATTTTTAAATTTACAAATAAAAATTGTATATATTTGTGATGTACAACATGATTGTTTTTGTGTGTGGTAAGAACACTTGAAATTTACTCTCAGCAATTTTGAAATGTACAGTATATTAACTGTATGAATAGTAAATTATTAACTGTAGTCACCATTCTGTCAAACAGATCTCAAGAGACTTACTCCTTATTAAAACTTTGTGCCGTTTGACCTACATCTCACCATTTCCCTCACCCCAGTCTCTGATAACCACCGTTCTACTCTCTGCTTCTGTGAACTTGATTTTTTATCAAATATGCCTATAATCGAGATCATAGGTCATTTGTCCTTACATGCCTGGTTCTTTTCATTTTAGCATAATGTCCTCCAAGCTCATCCATGTTGTCACAAATGACAGGATTTCCTTGTTTTTTAAGGCTGAATAATATTCCATTGTGCATATGTACCACATTTTCTTTCATCTGTTCATCTGTTGATGGACATTTAGGTTGATTCTATAACTTGACTGCTGTGACTAGTGCTGTAATGAACATGAGCGCACAGATATCTCTTCAACACACTAATTTCCTTTCCTCTGTGTATATACCCAATTTTAGGATTGCTCATGGTTTGTATGGTTGAAATAAGGAGATGGCCAAAGTGTGATTCAATAATCACATGGTGTATTATCATACAAAGAGATTATCTTCCCTGCCCCCCTACAATGCTCAAACAGGGGGAGAAAATGAGAAAAAAATCTTGTAGGGAGTACACTCAATAGACACAGCGAATTCCTTTTTATCTAGAGTCCAATTGATGAATCCTGGTAGCTCAATTAAGATAGAATCAGGCCTCAGTGGAAGTAAAGTCTAATCACAGTTCGATATGTACTTTTCTATGAGAGCTTCTCAGGAGAGATGGTTTGACCACACACAAGTCCTTCTACACTAGTGAGTGGCGCAGGTATTGGCGGGTGAGACTTTGGAGAATAGCTTGAAGGCTGACAAAGAGTAGGCCTGCTGCATCCTGAGGTCTCAGTGTGTCTTGTCAAAGTCCTGGGGTTAGGCCAGGCGTGGGTGGTTCACACCTGTAATCCCAGCACTTTCGGAGGCCAAAGCAGGAAGATCACTTGTCAGCAGGAGTTCGAGACCAACCTGAGCAACTTAGTGAGACCCCCATCTCTGTAAAAAATATAAAAATTGGCTGGGTGTGGTGGTGCATGGCCATGGTCCCAGCTACTCAGGAGACTGAGGCAGGAGGATCACTTGAGTTCGAGGATGCAGTGAGCTATGATTGTGTCACTGTGCTCCAGCCTGGATGACACAGTGGGGAAAAAAAGCTCTTGGGTTTACATGTGTTTTGGAGTCCAGTGGTTGAGACCAATAACTCACATATGCGGTCTGATAAGGGGTGACGTAACATTGTCATGGGGAAGGGCATTATACTCCATGTTTTTATCTTAGCCAAACATGTCACCAATGTAGCAAATTATGTGAAAGTTTGGGATCATTTCAAAGCTGTCCCAGCTAGATTATATGATAGCTCTATTTTTAATTTTTGGGGAAACCTCAATACTGTTTTCCATAATGGCTGTACTAATTCACATTCCCACCAACAATACACTGTGGTACACTGGAGGAAAATATTAATGGAAGCTACATATTGGGAGAAAGTATTTTCCGATCACCCAACTGATAAAGGGCTTGTATCCAGAATATATAAATATAAAAAACTCAGAAGTCAGGAATGGGAAAGCTAACAACTGAATTAAAAAATAGGTAAGTTTGAGACTAGGTGTGGTGGCTCACACCTGTAATCCTAGCACTTTGGGAGACTGAGGCAGAAGGGTTGCTTGAGTCTAGGAGTTAGAATCCAGCCTGGGCAACAGAGTGAGACCCCAGCTCTACAAAAAATAACAGAAAATTAGCTGGATGTGGCAGTATGGCCTGTAGTCCCAGCTACTGTAGGAGGCTGAGGTGGGAGGATCGCTTAAGCCTGGGAGGGGAAGGCTGCAGTGAGTTATGATTGTGCCACTGCACTCCAGCCTGGGAGACAGAGCAAGACCCTGTCTCAAAAAAAAAAAAAAAAAAAAAGAATTTGGACAAATTTAAAATGTAGAGGAAATATTTTCCCTAAACTGTCAACCTTATTTATAAGGTAAGATACGGTTGTTTAATATATTATGTATATATATATTTAATATATGGCTAATATATTTATTTTTCTGGCTTTATATATAGATATAAAACCAGAAAAGCCATTAACCAGAAAATTTTTTTCTTCCTATTTTTGTTTTCATTTTACTCAATGATATTTTTATTCTTATTTCCTGATAGTAAAAGAAAAAATGAACCCAACCCTCAAAAGGCCGAGGCCCTGTCCCCCTATTGTCAGTGTTTTGTTTTTTCTGACAGGTTGAAAATTGTGTAATGTCTACTTATTTATTTATTTAGAGATAGGGTCTTGCTCTGTCACCCAGGCTGGAGTGCAGTGGTGCTATCATGGTTCACTGCAGCCTCTACCCCCTTGGCTCAAGTGATCCTCCCACCTCAGTCTCCCAAGTAGCTGGGACTACAGTCATGTGCCAACATGCCCCAACAATTTTTGAAATGTTTTGTAGAGACAAGGTCCCACTGTATATAGTGCCCAGGCTGGTCTTGAACTCCTGGGCTCCAGTGATCCTCCTGCCTCAGCCTCCCAAAGTGCCAGGATTATCAGCATGAGCCACTGTACTCTGGCCTCAATCTTTTATTTTTAAAAATGGGCAAATGATTTGAACTGATTTCACCAAAGAAGATATATAGATGGCAAAGAAGTATATGCAAAAATGTTTAGTATCATTAGTCCTTAGAGATCTGCAAATTAAAACAAAAATGAGATCCCACTACATGCTTATTAGATATCCCAAAATTTAAAATGCTGAACATACCTAGTCTTGGAGCAAGGACACAGAGCAACTGGAGCTCTTGTACGTTGCTTTTGGAAAGAGAAAATTATACAAATGTTTTGGAAAACTCCTTGGTAGTTTCTTAAAACATTAAACATGCACTTATCATATGATCTAGCCATTCCATTCCTAAATATTTAACCAAGAGAAATGAAGGCATTTGTCCATATAAGAACTGTACATGAAAGGTTAGTATCAGCTATATATACTTGTAGTAGTCAAGATCTGGAAATAACCCAATGTCCCTTGACAGGTAAACGGAGAAACAAATTGGTATTTATCTATAAAATGGAACACTACTTGGCAATGAATAGGAATGAATTCTTGATAAATGGAATAATATGGGTGGATCTCAAATAATTAAGCAAAAGGAGCCAGAACAAATGAATACATACTGTATGGTTTCATTTTTATAATATGCTAGAAGATGCTAACTAATCTGTGGTAATTGAAAGCAAGAAGTGGTTTCCTGGATATACAAATGAGGCAAGAAGAGAGATGGATTACAAAGAGGCATGATTTAACCCTTGGCTGTGATCACTATACTATGTTTATTATCTTGATTGTGGTGATGATTTCATGAGTGTATACATATGTTAAAACTTGTAAATGTTGCACTTTAAATATGTCTAACTCAGTGTATGCAATTAAACCATCAAAATATATTCTCAAGGATGGTGGTTTATACCCTTATTCTATATTCTGTTCAGCAGTGCTATTTTGAGATTTTTATTTAGTATACCAATTAATTTAGTAGGTCTTTTAAGTGGAAGTTATATAGTGTCTATCTTTTGCACCTGACTTGTTTCCAAACCCATCATTATTTAATGAAAGAGCTAAATTCATGGCATTTTGATTTTGGACTAAACATTGAATATGTACATAACATAAGACTATATATTATAGCTACTAAATGGGTAATCTTTTGTCCTGTATCTCTACATTCTATCACAAAAAATTAGACACTTGTATCTTTGAATGTTTGAGTTGGTATTTTGCTTCAGACTCTTCAAATACAGACTTTAATCCCAATCTCTTTTTTTATTTTAAATTAAAATTCACAGATTCTGGTCTGGTGGGCTGTATACACTCAATCTGCACTCTTATTCCATGGAACTCCTGCTTGGACATTATATTTTGAAATCTGTATTACAGTCTTTTATCCTTTTATTAGTTTAGTACTTTAAACCTTAGACATAAAAAAGAAGACTATCAGTGAAAATCAATTGAAATGTAGTTAGATAAAGATCTGATGTACAAGCAGAAGGCTTAGTTGCAGCACAATATAATCAATTAGGACTCTCCAGCTGCATACAGAGTTTTACCCATCCAATCACTTTTCACACGTTTCTTCCATTAGGTTGACTAGAGTTATTCTTCTTTTTTTTAATGTGAATTATGATGAATGAGATTGCTGTTATGAATATAGAGATGGGTCATTATCCTACAGAAACCAGATCGTGCTGGTGTTTAGTGATTAGGGCTATCTGCTTCTGCTATCAATAAAGTACAGATTTATCTGTCTCAAATTATGATTGGAAAGCCGTAGTCATTGTTATCTAATTCATTTAACAATGTTACAATACAAATGTATAATATAAAATTGTTTTTGTTCAGCTGGGTAATTGACATAACTTTTAAGTTGTGAGGGTAAAATAATATAATTTATCAAATAGAGGTGGGAAATTTTTCATGTCTTAAAATCAAATAAATATTCCTCAGGAATTAGTACCCCCAAATTTAACATCCTGGGTATAGCCTTTAAGAATGTCAAAATGTGGAAAGAACAAATGAAGTTTATGCACCCTATATGAAGACACTGGAGCTTTGCAAAGTAATGAGCCTCAGTTTATTACAGAAATTCGGTAATTAATTATTGCAGTCTAAAAAATGATACAATGTTTTCCTGGGCTTGGGTTGAGGAATTCAGGAGGTGGAAAGGAGTTATTGGATCTAGTTTAATGCACCAAGTGACTAGAAATGCCATTGCTAGGTAAATTGGGCTGTTAGCCTAACATTAGCATTTTTTATTAAAAAAAATACTCAATCCTTAGAAAATTTCCACCCAGGTAGATTAGTAGAGAAGGTCTTGCTAGAAACAGCTATTTAATTTTAATCAAACTTGTTTTTGTTTGCCCTTAAAATTGAATTTTTGTTTTTGTTCTTATTTTAAGTTTTTCCTTAAAATAAGAACAGACTCCTATTCCAGACTCCTGTTGTCAGAGAAAAAGACTTTTTCTTTTTCTGTTTTTTTTTTTTTTTTTAATCTACAATACAGTACCTACAATACTTGGCCCTCACAGATGTCAGTGCATGAACAGAAAAATTTCATTGTCTGCAGTCATGGATAATTTTAACATCATGTGGAAAAGTAGGAACTGTTGCCTGACTGTATTGGACACCAAAGAAAGCCCCAGTAGACAGGCTATTCTTGGAGCTTGCAGGCCTGCCTTTCAGGCCCATTGATGAAAAGACCTTTGTGTTTTGTGCCATGAGGTGGGGGAGGAGTAGTATTCAGTACTAGAAGAGTTAATAAACACCAAGAGCTGTGCTCATCTTGTAGCTTTACTAAGGCTTAATCTGTAAGCTTGATTACCTCCTAACCCTCTATCTCTTGCCTCTCCCTTCAAGCACTGCAGGGGCTTTATGGCGGTATTAGTGGCATTTTGCCCAACATTGGCTTTAGGGAAATCATTCTACAAGAAAGAAAAGCAGAAAGACTGAATCTGTCTGTGTGTGTGGTCATTAACACAAGGATAACCTTATGAACTCCAGAGGGAGGAGGGGATGTCTGTCCTTACTAGAAAACTACAGGTAAAATGTCACTGTTTTTTTCTTTTTTTTTTTTTTTGGCAGCCCAATTTGTTATAGGCCTAGTGGCATCATGTAGAAGCACTCACTTGAGACATTTTCAGCAGGATATTCAGTCGTTTATAATGGAGTGTCCTTTGTATTCTCTGAGCTGTTTCATAAAAATATATCTGCAAGCTGTAGCGACCTGGGATTTTTTTGTTAGAGACACATACACAGAGTTTCTATGTAATTAATTCCTGGTATTGAGATATTTTGGAGTCCGAGACCAGATTGAGTGCACCGTTTTGCCAAACATCATTAAGTCATTAGTGTAAGGGACTTGTTGTGAAGGACCGATTAAAAGCTCAGAGAAGCTGTCGTACATGTTTATATTAATCCCAAGAGCTTTCTAATATTCTCTTTTCTCGTTCTAATGAGAAGTCTCAGATAATGATGTATTATTTCACTTTAAAAAATCTTGGAAGATAAACCAAGACAGGAAAATGATTATGGCCACAGATAAGAGATTAAACTATTCAGCCAACAAGCTGTAATAAATAAACTCTAAGCCAATGTACTGTTAAACTGGGAGCCACTGGGTAGAAATAATTTGGCTAAAATTCTGGCCCAGTGTTGTCAGAGGATATGAAAGAAATAATGAAAATTCTCCCTTGCCTCAGGGTAAGTACTAGACTGCACATCCAGACTTGACCGTCAGGTCACCTAAAGGACAGGTGCCCTAGAAAATATGAGGAAACAACTCAGAGCACCCAATAGCAAGTGAGGCACTTCGATAGCATGTGATGGCTGAAGCTTGCTACCTTTCTCAGGAGCATCAGTCCCATGCTTTGTGTCTGCACAGTGGAACATAAAGCAGCAGCGCAGATGGCATATGGCACTGTCTGCAGTAGGCTTTGTGCTGTAGGCACAGAATAAAGTTATCCTAGCCATGTAGCATTTGAAATGAAGGGGAAATAAGACAACCATGTAGAGCCTGAGAATAGAATATAAGCGCCATGAGGACAGGGTCTTATCTTCTGTCACTGCGTCCCTAGTTGGAATAGTCCCTGATGGATTATAGCAGTTTGATTTAAAAAGAATCTAAGGTCAGGCACAATGACTCACACCTGTAATCCTAGCATTTTGGGAGGCTGGGGTGGGGGGATCACTTGAGCCCAGGAGTTCGAGACCAGCCAGAGCAACAAAGTGAGAACCTGTCTCTACAAAAAATTAAAATAAGAAAAAATTAGCCCAGCATGGTGGCACACGCCTATAGTCCCAGCTACTCAGGAGACTGAGGTGGGAGAATCACTTGACCCTAGGAACTCAAGGCTGCACTGAGCTGTAATAGCACCACTGCACTCCATCCTAGGCAAAAGAGCAAACAAACAGTTTAATTAATTAATTGGTATGACTGGTGAAGGACAAGATGATTAGTTCCTTGCCTAAGCCCATGCTTATATGCTAAGGGCTGAAACTGTGAAGACCCACTGGTAGTGGTTAAACATAGGATTGTAATCAGATCAGAGCAAAGTATAGAGTTGCCATTAAATAATTCTGATAGCCACTCAGAGAACTGAGAAGTGATTTATTGTTGTAGGTGATATTATCTTTGAATCTTTGCTTGACCATTTATGGACCAATACACCCAGAAACAGTCTTTTGTGTAATAACCCAGCCAAAGAGCTTAACTATTTTAATCATTTCCCTTTGATAGTCTGGTCATTTCTTTTGTCTTTTGAAGAAAATATCTACTATTTGGTGTTTCTTTCTGAGTTGCCAAATGCTGAGAAAGCAGACAGTAATTGATGTAGTGAAGATATTTTGCTTCTGTTACTCTGATCATCTACATATAGAGACACACTGGATGATAAGAGTCAACTCTTAAATCAAAATAAATAGAAGCTCCACCATGATATTTTTCATTGTCTGCTGTAACTAAGTTTGCCTTTATTCTTGAGTTGAAGTACATGATATGACAGCAGAGGTTGGAAACTTTTTAGTCGCTTAATATTTTATTTCTAATACCAGAAGTCTTGCTTTTTCCTTTTTTTTTAATCTTGAGACAGGGTCTCACTCTGCTGCCCAGGCTGGAGTACAGTGGCATGATTCTAGCTCATTGCAGCCTCAACCTCGGGCTCAAGGGATCTTCCCTCCTCAGCCTGCCTTGTAGCTGGGACTACAGGTGTGCACCACTACACCTGGCTAATTTTTTAAAATTTTTGTTTAGATGAGGTCCTACTATTTTGCCCTGATGGTCTCAAACTCCTGGCCTCAACTGATGCTCCCACTTTGGCTTCTCAAGGTGTTGGGATTATAGGCATGAGCCACCACATGTGGCCATTGCTTTATGCTTGAGATTAAAAATGCTGTCTCATAGTATCCAGATATTCTAAATTTTGTGAAAGCATCCCACCATTTTTGAGAGGCATCTAAACCATTTTTACTAGTTGTTTATTAACAGGAGTGGAAGAGTGTGAACTATGAGTTTGTGATAGCGTTTTTTTTTGTTTTTTTTTTTTTTTTTTTTTTTTTTTTTAACTTCTTATTTTGAAAAATTTTAAACATCGGCAGAAAGAGAAAGAATAGCCTAAAAAATCCCCACTAGCCATCAACCCATCTTCAATAATTATCAATAAATAACCAAGCTTATTTCATCCTTATCTCCCTAACCCTGCTCTTTGCTGGTTATTCTTATTTTAACAGCTTTATTTAGGTATAATTTACATACAATAAAATTCATCCATATTAAGTGTACAATTTAATGATTTTTTAGTAAATTGACAAGAGTTATGCATCCAATACCACAATGGAGTTTTAGAATATTTCTATTACCCCATGTTCCCATATGCTCGTTAATAGGAGCTCACACTCCCCAACCCTAGGCAGTCATTGATCTAATTTCTGTCTCTATGTATTTGTTATTCTGGACATGTCATGTAAATGGAAACATACAATATGTAGTCTTTTGAGGCTGGCTTGCTGGCCTAATGTTTTTGAGATTTATCCATGTTGTTGAATGTAGAATGTTGTGGACCAAGTCAGTACTTTGTTCTTGTGATATTGGGCCCCTTTTCACTGAGCTTTCTTGGCCTTTATCTTGACTTGAATTTGTGGGCTATCTGCTGAGTAACTTCCCTATTACTTTCAGTGTTGTTTTAGAGGAAAGGACAGTGTTGTTTTGTCTTTGTTTTAATAAAACAGTATCTCCTGTGTGTCCATGCTGATTCTTAAGTTGTTTAAGAAAATATTTCGGCCGGGCGCGGTGGCTCAAGCCTGTAATCCCAGCACTTTGGGAGGCCGAGACGGGCGGATCACGAGGTCAGGAGATCGAGACCATCCTGGCTAACACGGTGAAACCCCGTCTCTGCTAAAAAATACAAAAAACAAAAACTAGCCGGGCGAGGTGGTGGGCGCCTGTGGTCCCAGCTACTCGGGAGGCTGAGGCAGGAGAATGGCGTGAACCCGGGAGGCGGAGCTTGCAGTGAGCTGAGATCCGGCCACTGCACTCCAGCCTGGGCGACAGAGCGAGACTCCGTCTCCAAAAAAAAAAAAAAAGAAAATATTTCCTTAATGGAAGAACCTTCTTTCAGGATCCTCCTATTCTTCCTCCCAAATATTGAATATCATTTTTTAAATTTTGCCATTACAGTTTTTCCTGAAGAAACTCCCTTTCATTTAAAAATCTATAGTTTCTTGCTTTTAGAAAAGAAAACATTACTTTAAAATTTGCCATTTCATGTGTCAGTTGCCATATTGTTCACTCTAGGAAAATTTATTGTCAAGAGCTCATAGGAACAAAAAGCACCATCTTAAGTATGGTTTTTAGACAAACATGTTTTGAACTCCATGTTGTCTCAAATTAGAAATTTTCCCTTATCTCTGTAGTTCAAAATATGTTTTTATCTAATTATATTCAATGTAATATATTTTTAGTTAATATACGTTTTAATTCATATGATGCCTCAAGCTAAGTATTGTACAAAGGACTCATAAACATATGTTTGTTATATTTTTCTACATGAAGTTTAAGATGTTCAAAATGTCCCCTAAGCATGGTGCTAAAGTGCTATGTATCTGTTGTTCCTAAGCTTTATTTAGGTAAATGTTATAGTGCAGTTTGCTGTGAGTTTAATGTTAGTGAATCTACAATATGGTATGTCCAGAAAAAGAAAGAAGGAGTTCACCAACCTGTATAAAGCTTCTTGGGAAAATGCTGGGATAGTACCTATAGTGCTTGATTGAAACTATGGAAAAGATAGAAAGGTGGCTAAATTTGTGGATTTATGAGAAAATGAACTGTTGATAGGCTGAAAGCCAAAGAAATTTACATTACCCAGAGTTAGGAAGATGTTATGCCCTTCTCAGCTAGTGCTGGCTGGTTTGAACGTTTCAAAAGGCAATATGGTGTGAAGAATATTAAACTTTAAGGCAAGGTATGGTCTGCAAATGCAGAAGAATTTTTAAAGTACCAGCTTAAGTGTTACATAGGAAAAGGGTTATGTGGAAAAGCCGGTTTTCAACACTGTTGAGACTGGCTTGTTTTCAACTGAGGAAACATTGACAAGTGAACCGATGTTATGTGTAATAAATGACATTTTAGTTGATGAAAATGTTGTGACCAAGGTTTTGCAGGAACCTAACCCTGTTTTTCCCATAGAAATTTCAGTATTCACTAATTCAGTGTTCATAGTGACTTCCTAAGTACCTTGAGTAATGAGAATAGATTGTCATTGATAAAGTAATTGTGTGCAAAATATGTAAAGAACTCTTATAACTCAATAATGAGAAAAAAACTCTAAAAGTGGGCATTTGGACAAACACCACAGAAGATTTTTAAATGATTAAAAAAAAAAGGTACATGAAGAGTTGCTCTGTCATTAGTCATTGGGGAAATGATACTGTGTACAACTAGAATGGCTGAAATTAAAAGACTGACAATACCAAGAGCTGGTAAGGATGTAAAGAAACTGCAGAACTCTTACACTGTACATTGTTTTGGGGAATGCAAAATGGTATGTCAACTTTTTAAAATAGTTTGGTGGTTTCTTATAAAGTTAGATATACACTTGCCATCTCATCTAACCATTCTATGAATAGGAATTTACTCAGGAGAATGAAAATCAGTGTTTATAAAAAAAAGATTGTATGTAAATGTTCATTGCAGCTTCATTCGCAATAGCCAAAAACTAAAAGCAAACCAAATGTTCATCAACTGGCAAAGGGACAAACAAATCATGTTACCTCCCTACTTAGCAATAAAAAGAAGGAAGTACACAGCAACATAGATGAATTTCAAAGCATTGTGCTAAGTGAAAAAAGACAGACATAAAAGAATATATCATCTGTGATTCTATTTATATGAAGTTCTAGAAAAAGCAGAACTATAGAGGTAGAATGCTGATCAGTGATTGCCAGGGGCCAGGAGATGGGGGAAAGGGATGGACTCTGAAGAGGGATAAGGGGACTTTTTTGGAGTGATGGAAATATTCTATATCTTGATTATGGTGCTGATTACATTCTATATGCGTTAAAAAAAAAAAAAAACCTTTATCAATCTCAACACTTAAAATGGGTGAGTTTAATTGAGGGTAAATTAAAGCCCTTACAAAGCTGGTTAAAACAACAGTGACAGAAACTCTTTACCAAAACCTGTTTGGTTGACTTGCCAGAATCAACTTTGCCAACACAAACCAAGACTTTGTTATCAGGGACATTCAAGATAGATCCTTCACTAAGAGATTTTAAGAACTCACTCAAAATAAATAATAAAATTAGTACCTATTTTTCCAACATAAAAAAAAAAAATGTATTTGAATGTATAAGCCTCTACTTCAGCCAAAGCTCCTGGTGTGTTGGGCTGTCTCCATATACAGTAGTAATAATTAAAATTTTTCTTTCTTCAAGTGGCTACTAGTCTAATGGTTTAAATGCTTACCCATATTCTACTATATTGTCTTCCATGACCATGCTGTGACCTCTCAAAACAAAAGTTAGAGATCGGAAGTAACCAACTGACAATTACAGTGGTTGATACACTCCAGTTTAAATAGAAGGGTCCTCGGTTAAAATATGGTTCATTCATGGGTCAAACTGTCCTTATTTCCTTTAATTGAATTAAGATGGACAAATGAGAGATGTGTGCAAGACAGAAAAAAAAAATCCTTTCACAAATCACTGTTATCCTCTCTTTGAGTGTAAAACGAATCAATTAAAAGCATGTCAAAGCATCTTTTACTGTTGAACAACTTTAATGCAGAAAACATTTATTAAAAAATTTGAGTGAGAAATCGGTTGCCTTATACAGTTAAACATAATTTAATGTTATCTCTGAGAATTGTGGATTATTTTATATCCTCATGTTTGGCTAAAAATTATAACTTTGTGCTAAGAAAGTCTTCATTTTTCCTCTTCAAGTTGGAAATACCAACTAAGAAAATACAAAATATAAGAAAATACACAATTCACACTTGTATACATACAATTTAGTTTCATCTGTACATTTACTAAATAGTTCCTTGGGAGAGATGTAACATTAGAATGGAGGGTGAAATATAATTTTTATTTTTTCGCCTAGTAGCCAATTGCTTTGAAAAATGTAGTGCGTCTTCTCTTTCTAGTGCCTTAAATTGCTATTTAACATATGATAGCCTATTTATATATTCATACACATTCTATAAAACAATTTTAACCCGTATGTTAAGGTTGTCTTTATTACAGTTAGTTATCCATCCCTATATCTTAGCTCTGTTTTCACTAGTATATATGTAAATGTATACTGCTTAATGAAAACATTTTTAACCTGTGTGTTGATTTTATTAGTTATCTATCCTTATATCCTTAGCTCTGTTTTCAGTAGTATACACATGTAAATTTATGCTGCGTAACTCAGAGAGCCTGCTTCCAGCTTGTCTTTCTTACTTTTTCATACTTGAATATGTTTTTTCCTGCTTTCTAAATTTGGTCATAAATATGCTCATAACTTATTTTAATTGTTCATTTCAATTTTTGTCTTAATATTATTTTAAATTTTCAATCGGTTCAAAATTCGAAACATAAAAGGATACATAATGAAAAATCCTTTCTCCCTTCCCTGCCCCTAGCCACCCAGTTTCTCTGTTTAGAGGCCACCAATATTAACAGTTTCTTTTTTTTTTGTTTTGAGACGGAGTCTCGCTCTGTCGCCCAGGCTGGAGTGCAGTGGCGCGATCTCGGCTCACTGCAAGCTCCGCCTCCCGGGTTCCCGCCATTCTCCTGCCTCAGCCTCCCGAGTAGCTGGGACTACAGGTGCCGCTACCACGCCCGGCTAATTTTTTTGTATTTTTAGTAGAGACGGGGTTTCACCGTGTTAGCCAGGATGGTCTCGATCCCTGACCTCGTGATCCGCCCGCCTCGGCCTCTCAAAGTGCTGGGATTACAGGCGTGAGCCACCGCGCCTGGCCAACAGTGTTTTATGCTGAAATGTTTTATGCAGTATACATTTGGGTAGGGGAAAAAATGAAGTAACCCTTATTTATTCAAAATTTCAAGAGTATTAAAGTGCCATTGGTTTCTACATGTTATTTTTATTGAGTCAACTTGCCAACACAAACCAACGTAAACCGAGACTGTAAGTGTTATCGAGGACATCAAGATAGACCCTTCACTAAGAGATTTTAAGAACTCACTCAAAATACTCTCAGCATGAGGCTTTTAGAGTTTCCTATCTTTGGACTTTACGTTGCTGATATGTGTTCTCGACTAGATTTCTGGTATGTCTGTGAAACTCCTTTCTTATCATTCGTCTTTTAGTCATGGACCAAGCCAGTAAAAGAGAGCATGGATATGAATTATTGAGTAGCACTGATGACTAACACAGTTACCCATGTTGCTTTTCCCTTATAGTCTATACTTAAAATTTTTTCCTTCTAAAACATCTAGAGCTGAGAATGACAGTTTTACCCCCTTACCTTCGTAATAAATAAATAGAATTTAACAACACAGAACAGAAAGCTACATTCCAGAAAAACGTTGGCAACTGTGTATAGGGTTATTTATTGATGACTTTGCTCATTGGCAGTATAAAGTTTATGTCACTCGTCATTAGCAGTAACAATTTCACCACGTTATGTTCTCTTTTTATTTTCTCTGATGGCAACATGTGTCTGAACAGGGCCACTGGCTGTGAGTCAAGAGGTCAGTCTTTGAGGTTAAGAGTGGATGGGGTCATTTGCTATTAACCTAAGATTAGCAGCTAAGATTTTTTTTTCTTTCTTTCTTTTTAACAGATTTCCTCCATTTGTATAACATGCCAAATTAATCTTGCCCAATTTTAGAAGAATTTCTCCTTTCCGACCTGCATTTTATTTGCTTAAATTTATCATTAAGGTATTTTTTTTCTATCCAGATTTCTTTCTAGCCCCCATCCTAGTCCTCAAAACAATGTTAACTTTTTCTAAAATTTAAAAATTTTCCTGTCTTTAACATTCATCTTCCAATGTACAAATGCAGCTAATATTTTCTCTGCTCTTGAACTTTTGAGGGAAAAACAAATACATGGCAGAATTGTAGGATTTCAGGGATGTCCTCACCCCTAAAACAATCTCTCCTTGCTATTCTTGCTATTGAACAGTCTCCAACTCTTAAACTAGCAAGTTTTGTTGTTGTTTAACTTTAAGGATCTATTGAGTTGGTACCCTGATACCTGAAACCTCTTATTTCTCTTTTCTCTTCAGCCAAAAGTATTACCTATTATGCTGTAGTTTCATCAGTCATCTTTGAAATATGAAGAGAGTGCTTGTATAATAAGAAATGTGTTCTCCATGGAATTTTTCAATAAGAGAGCTCCCACTCGATTCCTATTTTATATTCTGGTACGGACCACAAGTCTGGGAGCCAAGTGGATTTTAGGTGTTTTATATCAAAGTCGTTTATCTTAAATCTTGGCTCATTTGATTACTAGAAGGAGATTTTGCTTACCTTTAAACAACTTTATTGTTATTGGTGATTCTCTTTTTTTTTCTCTAAACCTTAGTAGTAGGTCTTAGCTTGTGCTAAGCATATAGAGTCCACTGTGGATGCAAGTACAACAAGCAAGGAGAGGTCCTGCATGCAGCTGCTCAGAGTGCTGTGTCGAGCTTAATGGGTATAAAGAAGGAGAAGAAAGTAAAGTGTATACATACAAATTTTAAATATGTTAAACCTATGATAAGATACAGATTAAAAATCAACTGGATTTCAAATCATATTATTCAGTAAAGAATGGCATACTTGCCGGGCATGGTGGCTCATGCCTATAATCCCAGCATGTTGGGAGGCAGAGGTGGGAGGAGCCTGGGAGGTTGAGACTAGTCCGGGCAACATAGTGAGACCTCATCTCTACAAAACATCAAAAAATCAGCCGGGCTTGATGGTGCATGCCTATAGTCCCAGCTACTTGGGAGGTTAATGCAGGAGAATTGCTTGAGGCCAGGAGGTTGAGGCTGCAGTGAGCTGCTATCATGCCACTACACTCCAGCCTGGGTGACAAAACAAGACCCTGCCTAAAAAAAAAAAAAAAGAGAGAGAGAACAGCACACTTCAAAGGGTATGGTTTTTATTGCTACACTCCTTTATGTGCTTGGAGTTGAGGAAGGTGGAGAATATTTAAGGAAAGCTTTCTGTAGAAGTATACCCGGGAGAAGTGTAATAGCAATCCAGGTAGAGAAGATAAGCATAAGTGAAGGTACAGCGGCAAGAGATAGCATAGTGTATTCAGAGGGCTCATAAGGAGGTTGACCTTCCCATCATATAAAGGCCTTGCAGGCAGTCATAAGATATTAATCCAGAGCAGTGTGTGTTTTAGTTAAGGAACTTGGACTTCATCCTATAAGAATGGAGAATGGTCTTAGGCAGAAGAGGAGTGACAGAGTCAGGCTTGCATTTTAAATGTAGTTTGGGAGCTGTAGAGAGAGCAGATTTGAAGAAAGGTTTAAAATGATGTCAGGGAGACCACTTAAACTGTTGGCCCAACACCTAGGGCGAGGGTAAATGGAATTGAAAGGAGAAGAATGGAGAGGAATAGAAAGTTGAAAAATAGCTACAAGTAAAAATTGTCAGGCATGGTGACTGGATATCAGTCATGAGGAGAAGGGGGAAGAGTTTAATATAAATCCCAGATTTCTGTCTATGCTAATTAAATGGAAGAGAGAATATAAGAGAAGCAGTTTAAAGAGGAACTCAATCCTTTTAGGAATTTGACCTTGATGCGCCTATGAGATGACAAAAGGCACGTCAGCTGGCCGTTAGTAAAAATGTGGGAGTTATCAACATATAGCAATGTGAAAGGGAAAATACGCAGAGTGAGAAAAATCGTTGGCCTAAGGACACGCCCTGAAAATCAGCAAAATATTACAGACTTGTATAGGATGATTTGTACAGAATGAACTGTCAAAGAAGCAAGAAGAGAACCTAAAAAGTGCAGTGCCAACAGGAGTCATAGGGGAGTGAGCTTCAATCAGCAGTGTCATTCCTTATAGAACAGTACAGTGGTTCCCGATGATGAGGACAGAAGTATTTATTGTTTTATAACAATAAGCAAATTATCAGAGGCAAGAGCAGTTTGAATACAGCAGAAAAAGAGGAAAGCCACATTACCACAAATTATAGCATGAATAGAAATGACTAGCCTAGCCGGGTGCGGTGGCTCACCCCTGTAATCCTAGCACTTTGGGAGGCCGAGGCAAGTGGATTACCTGAGGTCGGGAGTTCAAGACCAGCCTGGCCAACATGGTGAAACCCCATCTCTAGTAAAAATACAAAAATTAGTTGGGTGCAGTTGTGCACACCTGTAATCCCAGCTACTCTGGAGGCTGAGGCAGGAGAATCGCTTGAACCCAGGAGGCAGAGGTTGCGGTGAGCTGAGATCACAACAGTGCACTCCAGCCTGGGCTATGGGTGAGACTTTGTCTCAAAAAAAAAAAAAAAAAAAAAAAGACTAACCTGGGGCTACATAGTGAGACCTCATCTCTACAAAAAAATTTATTTATTTATTTTTATTTTTTGAGATGGAATTTTGCTCTTGTTGCCCAGGCTGGAATGCAATGGCGTGATCTCAGCTCAGCCTCCCAAGTAGCTGGGATTATAGGCATGCACCACCACACCTGGCTAATTTTGTATTTTTAGTAGAGACAGGGTTTCACTATCTTGGTCAGGCTGATGTCGAACTCCTGACCTCAAGTGTTCCACCCACCTCAGCCTCCCAAAGTGCTTGGGTTACAGATGTGAGCCACCGCGTCTGGCCTACAAAAAAAAATTTTAAGTAGCTGGGTGTGGTGGCACATTCCTGTGGTCCCAGCTACTCAAAAGACTGAGGCAGGATGATCGCTTGAGCCCAGGAGTTTGAGGTTACAGTGAGCTCTGCATCACCACTGTACTCCAGCCTGGGTGACAGAGCAAGATACTGTCAAAATAATAATAATAATAATAATAAATCAGCCTGGGGAACATAGGGAGACTCAGTCTCTATAAAAAAATAATTTAAAACAATTACCCATCTACTCAGGAGGCTGATGTGGGAGGACTGCTTGAGCCCGGGAGGTTGAGACTACAGTGAGCTCTGATTGCACCACTGCACTCCAGCCTGCTTGTCAGAGTGAGACCCTGTTTCCAAAACAAAATCCATAAAGTGAAGTAATACTTTTAATATGAGTAAAGACAAGTTATAAAGTGAGCAAGTAGGAGATGAATTCACTCAGGTGATAGGAAAAGAATAAAACAATGAAAAAATTTAAGATCCTGAAAAGGACAAAGTAATAACTTTACAAAACAAGAAATTGTATAGCAAAAGCTTGCAGAAATGAAGCAAGGTAAGAACAAGTGGATATGAAAAATAATCACTTCAGGCTGGGCATGGTGGCTCACGCCTGTATTCCCCGCACTTTGGGAGGCCAAGTTGGGCAGATCATGAGGTCAGGAGATCTACACCGTCCTGGCTAACACGGTGAAACCCCGTCTACTAAAAATACAAAAAATTAGCCAGGTGTGGTGGCAGGTGCCTGTAGTCCCAGCTACTCGGGAGGCTGAGGCAGGAGAATGGTGTGAACCCTGGGAGGCAGGGCTTGCAGTGAGCTGAGATTGCGCCACTGCACTCCAGCCTGGGTGACAGAGTGAGACTCCATCTCAAAAAAAAAAAAAAGAAAGAAAAAGAATTACTTCAAAATATCAGCAGTAAAGTAATAGACATTGAAATGTAACTCAGTAACAATTTTAGACTGTATATTTGAACAATAGTTCACTCAGAAAGAAGCACAGAGGTAGAAAAATATGAAAGATTAGTTAGTTGAGAAACATACAGTTTAGAGTCTGAGCATGGACACTCACACCTGTAATCCCAGCACTTTGGGAGGCTGAGGCAGGGGGATCACCTGAGGTCAGAAGTTCGACACCAGCCTGGCCAACATGGTAAAACCCTGTCTCTACTAAAACATACAAAAATTAGCCGGGCGTGGTGGCGGGTGCCTGTAATCCCAGCTACTCAGGAGCCTGAGGCATGAGAATCACTTGAACCCAGGTGGCAGAAGTTGTAGTGAGCCAAGATTGCACCACTGCATTCCAGCCTGAGCAACAGGGCAAGGCTCTGTCACAAAAAAAAAGAAAGGAACATAGAGTTTAGAACCATCTTTATATAATAAGAGTTCCAAAATAATATGATAGGGAGAAGCAACGTTCACATAACTACTAAGAATTTTCCAGAATTGTAGTCCTCAGATTGAAAGTATAACTTGAGTGTGGAGCAGAGTAAATAAAAATAAATTTGTATTTAAGTACTTTATTGTATAATTGAAGACCATTGATTTTTAAAAGGCTAGCTGAGAGAAAAGACATGTTTTCTACATAAATGTGAAAATTAGGTTGGTGACAGACTTCTAATTTGGCAACAGCAGATGGCAGAAGGCAATGGAGTACTATACCAGAGTGCTGAGCTGATAAAAAAGATATTATTTTTATCTTACAATTCTATACCCAGCTAAAATTCAATACTTTTACACAGGGGCAGGAATTTACCACTGTCATGCTTTTGTTGAAAAAGAAAATCCTTTAAAAATGTGCTTCACCAACAAAATATAAATGTAGAGGTAGGAGTGATATGCAAGATTCATAATTACGATGGTAGTTAACTTTGAATTTTATAATAATAATAGAATAGCAATACCTTTCATATTATAATTTACTTACATGGAATGAAAAACTCAGACAGGAATGACAAGGATGATATGGAGTTGTTCACTGGCAATTAAAGCATATTCAAGACAAATATTGAGATCCCGAGTAACCTAGAAAAAGTATGGTATAAAAATTTAAGGACGCTGCCAGGCACAGTGACTCACACCTATAATCCCAGAACTTTGGGAGATTGAGGCAGGTGGATCACCTGAGCTCAGGAGTTCAAGACCACCCTGGTCAGCATGGCAAAACCCCTTCTCTACTACAAATGCAAAAATTAGCCAGGTGTGGTGGCACATGCCTGTAATCCCAGCTAGTCAGGAGGCTGAAGTGGGAGAATCACTTGAACCCAGAAGGTAGAGGTTGCAGTGAGCCGAGATCATGGCACTGCGTTCCAGCCTGGGCGACAGAGGGAGACTCTGTTTCAAAAACAATAAATAAATAAATAAAAATTTAAGGACAAACCATAATAGAAATACAATGTATAGCTTCCAAACATATAGAGAAAAAATTACTATAGAAAACTATCAGTGCAATACAAGGCAAGAGAGAACAGATCATACAAAATAGGATAGTAGAAATAAGCCCCAATATGTCAATAACCAAACTTCAGTGACAGGGGATATAAGATTGAATTTTTGGCTGGGCATGGTGTCTTATGCCTGTAATCCCAGCACTTTGGAAGACCGAGGCGGGAGGATCACCTGAGATCCAGAGTTCAAGACCAGCCTAACCAACATGGAGAAACCCTGTCTCTACTAAAAATACAAAATTAGCCAGGCGTGGTGGCGCATGCCTGTAATCTCAGCTACTCAGGAGACTGAGGCAGGAGAATGGCTTGAACCCAGGAGGCGGAGGTTGCTGTGAACCGAGATTGCGCCATTGCACTCCAGCCTGGGCAACAAGAGCGAACTCTGTCTTCAAAAAAAAAAAAAAATTGAATTTTTGAAAACCTAGTCATATTCTGCTTATAAGAAAAGTACAGGTCAGGTGTGGTGGCTTACACCTGTAATTCCAACACTTTGGGAGGCTGAGGTGGGCAGATTGCTTGAGGTCAGGAGTTGGAGACCAACCTGGCCAACATCGTGAAACCCCATCTATACTAAAAACACAAAAATTTGCCAGGCCTCGTGGTGGTCACCTGTAATCCCAACTATTTGGGAGGCTGAGGCAGGGGAATCACTTGAACCCAGGAGGCAGAGGTTGCGGTGAGCCAAGATCGTGCCACTGCGCTCCAGCCTGGGTGACAGAGCAAGACCCTGTCTCAAAAAAAGAAAAGAAAAGGAAAGGAGAGGGGAGGGAGGGGAGGGGAGGGGAGCAGCGGGGAGCAGAGGGGAGGCTGCAGATTGTGCTATTAGCTTGTATTAGTGGTGTCAAATTTTAAGTCAGATTCTGCTGTAAACAACAAGTGGCTTCATTCTTTCCTCACTATTACAAATGCGAGACAGAGAGAAAATATTGCCTTGTAATGTCACAGACTTTGTCATTGGTTAACCCGAGTTCAGAGAGGCTTCCAGATCACATCGGTTAATTCCACCAGCAAGTGAAAGCTGACTGAAATTCTGAGCTGCCTTTAAAGCAATTCTAGCCCTCAAGCTTGTGAGGAGTTATAAAGATATACTTACTAAGCCAGGCACGGTGGCTCACGCCTGTAATCCTAGCACTTTGGGAGGCTGAGGCAGGTGGATTACCTGAGGTCAGGAGTTTGAGATCAGCCTGGCTAATGTGGTGAAACCCTATCTCTACTAAAACATACAAAAATTAGCCGGGCATGGTGGTGGGCACCTGTAATCCCAGCTACTCAGAAGGCCGAGACAGGAGAATCACTTGAACCCAAGAGGTAGAGGTTGCAGTGAGCTGAGATCATACCATTGCACTCTGGCCTGGGCAACAAGAGCAAGAGTCTCGTCTCCAAAAAAAAAAAAAAAAAAAAAAGATATACTAACTATGTGACTCTTAGATTCATAGGCTAAATTTCCTTTTGGAATTGTTTTTCAAAGACTGAAAATGCCTATATTAGGAAGTATCTTCACTTTCCATCTCCAGCTCCCCTGTTTGTCAGTTCTTCTATTCTGACCCCTAAGATGTGGTTCACGTTTTAATTACAGTTATGTATGGCAGTCTCCATCTGCCATAGCCAGCCAGCCTGCAGGCTTGAAGGGAATGAAGGAGAGGCTAATACTGCCTTCTTTCTGACAAGCTTCCATGGAGCTTTCACAGTTAAGACTCTAATAATCTGTTGCAATGACTGAAGTGTCCTGTAAATGATCACTTATTACAAATGTTCAGGTAGATGTGTCACTTTAAGCGGTAACAATTTATTTTTAATTACATTTTTTATTCTTTACATATACCAATTGTGCTTATGCCCAGAAGGACTTGATACAGTACGTGAAAGTTGTAAAAATTTGCTGTTCATTCTCTTCCCCTCATTTAACTGCAGATGAAATATTGGTTGTCCAGGATAAATCATCCTTAATGGGATATTTATACTCTTTCCTTCAAACACTGTGCATCTCTCCACCAGCCATACTCTCCCCATTTCCCTTTTTTTTTTTTTTTTTTTTCCAGACAAGGTCTTATTCTGTTGCCTAGGCTGGTGTGCAGTGGTGCAGTCATGGCTCACTGCAGCCTCAACCTCCTGGGCTCAGGTGATCCTCCTACTTCAGCCTCCCAAGTAGCTGGGACTATAGGCATGAGCCACCATGCCCGGCTAAACTTTTCTTTATCTTTTTTTTTGTGTAGAGACAGGGTTTTTGCCATGTTGCCCAGGCTTGTCTCAAACTCCTGGGCTCAAGTGATCTGCCCACCTTGGCTTCCCAAAGTGCTGGAATTACAGGTGTGAGCCACTGCATCTGGCCACCCTCCTTTTTTTTAAAGATGGAATTTCTCTCTGTTTCTCAGGCTGGACTCAGACTCCTAGACTAAAAGCTATCCTCTCACCTCAGCATCCCAAGTAGCTGAGACTTATTTATAAACTTTCCAATTAATTGTGACTACAGTTATGCACAGATTAAGCATAGATTTATTCTGGTTGGTAATGATCATAAAGAATGATCTGAGGCCGGGCACGGTGGCTCACACCTGTAATCCCAGCACTTTGGGAGGCCAAGGCGGGCGGATCACGAGGTCAGGAGATCGAGACCATACTGGCTAACACGGTGAAACAAACCCCGTCTCTAGTAAAAATACAAAAAATTAGCCGGGCGTGATGGCGGGCGCCTGTAGTCCCACCTACTCGGGAGGCTGAGGCAGGAGAATGGCATGGACCCGGGAGGCGGAGCTTGCAGTGAGCCGAGATCATACCACTGCACTCCAGCCTGGGTGACAGAGTGAGACTCCATCTCAAAAAAAAAAAAAAAAAAAGAATGATCTGATTGGCTGTCTTTGGGAATGATTGTTTGTAGACTGTAGTAAAGATGAAAAATCCAAACTGATTTTTATCTTTTTGTGCTGTTAAAGTATAAGGATCTAGAATTTTTATTTATGGACATCGATGTCAGAAGCACATATATGTAGTTTTAAAACTGAAAATATATCTTATTTTTACCTCTCATCTAACTTTGGAGACCACAGTCACCTTTGCAGATCTATCTGGACAGCTTCTGAGGTTTATTCAAGTCTCATTTGTTGCTGCTCTAAATTCTTGCTTTGACCCTATCTGAAATCAGTGTAGTCTGAACTACTGGAGAGAAGTTACTCCATAACACAGTGAATCTCAGAATTTATTTTTTCAACTGATACTTCCAGCTCTGGATTCTGTGACATTTGCCCAAAGGGAAACACCGGTCCCTTGGATTACACTGTGCATCCATTGTCTCAACTGTCACAGCAATAGCGCGTAAAGCTGTTTGCATAGCGTGCTAACTCTATCAGGGTCATTTCCAGTCTGTGGCCGCTAAAAATGAAAACCATGCCCCAGCCGGGACAAGAACAGGGTCAACAGCTGGCAAAGGATATGGCAATCATTTATATAAATATGCTTTCTCAAGCCCACAAAAACAAAAAACCCCAACCCAACAGCTGGGAAGGGTTGGAAGTAGCCCCAAGGCTGGTTAGTCCCCTTCCAGATGGGGAGGTTAGACTGGGGCTAGCCAGACTGCTCCACATAGACTTCCGATTCGAATTAGAAATGAAAAGAGGAGAGGAAAGGGAAAAGGAAGAAAGGCTACAAGCATGACTGCTCTGTTTTTCACCTAACTTAATCAAATAAGTGAAGACTTTCCGAGACGGAAGGCTTGCATTTATCGGCATTCACGCTCCGTTTTTTCTGTTTATCATAGTGTCTAATACACTTTTTAACCGCTGAAACAGAAAGCATATATACTCTAAAGTATAGTTTATATATAATGTCATGGTTATTTGTAGACAGACTGAAGAACCAGTCTCAGATTTATGTCCTGTTTACATCTCCCAAACACTTATGTAGAACATTAAATGCTAGAGAAGATAATAATTGTGGTGTTGGCTCACTCCCAGAATTTTATCCAAGGGATAGGATTCATTTTTGTAATTTGATTTACTTTATAATACATCGTTATTGCACATCTAATATATCCAACAGAATAACGAGTACCATTTTCCTGGGTTCATCTTAAGGTTGCGTACCATGAGGCAAAGTATTATTTTTGTAACCTGTTGACGCTTCAAGAGGCAAAGGTGGAGAGTATATGACTTTCAAACTCTTCCAAGAGTGACATAAAAGACACCACAGTGATGAAGAAAAAATTTGTTCTCATTATCTAGAAATGGGCCGCTTCTTCCTAATAATGGAGAGTTCTGCTGAAGCCAAATTGAATGGCAAGCAGCACTTTCCTCCTCTCCAGTCTTATATTTGCTTAAGGAAAAAGCTTACATAATGAATATATTTATAGGTGTAGGATGAGCTCATGATATCAGAATCCATAAAGATAGATAAATTAGGCTCTTTTGCCAACATTGAGGCATTTTCTTAGAGAATCTTCTGCTTTGACATAGAAGTTAGGTAATGCATTTTCCTTCGTGTAACAATCTGCCTGAAACAAACATTTCACCTTACTCATGAAATGTCAAAATTAGAAGGAACTGTAGTGATCATCTCAGATACCTCCTCTAATGAGTAGTAGAGATCAGAAAGTTAGAATGTGCAGAGGGAGGATGCTGTGGACCCCTCAATCAGGTATACATCTTCCAACTCTATACACGCAGAGGACCCCATACTGAGAAAGAACAGTGCCAAGTCAGACTGGATGAAGACCCCCAGGAGACCTGAATTATCAAAGCTATCTGCTGATCCCCAAACACACAGATTTACTGTGTAATTGTGTAAAGTAAACTCACTTTGTTCTGTGGCCCTATAGTATCAAAACAAATGTTGCTCAAGCATCAACACTTTATTAGAAATTCTCATGACTTCTAGATGTGGTTTTGGTCATTTCCATAGATAAGTAATAAGATGAGTGTGTTAGGTGTTGGCTCTGAAAGTCCATCCCATCTATCTATATAGTAATGAATATTAGATTTTAAGCTTGTTGGGGCCAAGAAATCTAGATCATCTTCATGTTTATATCCACTGAGTCTGGCACCTATGAGTACTTAGTGGATGTTTGCTGATATGCGATTAAGATAAAGTGCAGGATATGTTGATTTTTTTTTTTTCCCCCCGAGATGGAGTCTCACTCTGTCACCCAGGGCTGAAGTGCAGTGGTGCGATCTTGGCTCACTGCAAGCTCCACCTGCTGGGTTCAAGCGATTCTCCTGCCTCAGCCTCCTGAGTAGCTGGGACTACAGGCGCCCACCACCACGCCCAGCTAATTTTTTGCATTTTTAGTAGAGACAGGGTTTTACCGTGTTAGCCAGGATGGTCTCAATCTCCTGAACTCATGATCTGCCCGCCTCGGCCTCCCAAAGTGCTGGGATTACAGGCTTGAGCCACCGCGCCCGGGGCGATATGTTGATTTTCAAATAATTCATTAATTTAAATATTTTCCTCTATAATAACTACAACCATTTTATACTAAAACTTTTGGGGAGAAGGGCCATTACCTTAATTTACACAATAGATCAATTACGTTTTGCAAGAAGGTGAAAGTAGACAGACATGTTTTTGACAAGTTGTTATTGCTATTCCTGCCATCTTTGATTCTGACCCATTTTTAGCTTCTGTGCATTTACTTTTAGTTAATCCGTTTGATTTGAATATACTGTTCAGTTATTCTCAAACACTTTCTTAGCATTTATCTTCAAACCTTAAGTGTAAAAATGAGACAGAGGCTTAGAGGTGTCCTCAGAATTTTAGAACTAGTGGTTTAATTTCCTGACTCAGAGAGTCCAAATGTTTTCTTAGATTGATGCGGATTGGTTTAACGTAATTGGAAGTTTGAAAGGTACATGTTTCTAAAGCTTTTAAGATAATGATACTTAGAAATCACTGATTGTTCCCTGATGATGAATGCCTTTAATATATGTTTACAAGCTCCAAAACTTTTAATATATCTTACCATACTCTGATTACTAGAAATATATAAATGAAACCAGCATTTCTCTATCCTGGAAAAAAAAGTGTCCAGTAGAGTCTGTCCTTCCTGAGCTTAGTTAAAGCAATTCTTCTATCTTATTTTTATATTTTTTAACCTTTTCCAATTCTTAATACGTTTGTGGTCTTACTGGGGTGTACCAGGAAGAAATTTCTTCCATTTCTTCTCCCTCTTTTTAGCTATCTGTATACCATGTAGAACAACAAAATGCATGTTTTTATCTGTTCTGTTGTATAGAATGTGTATGCTGCCAGCCAGCCTTACTGTTTCCTCTCTACACTGCCACAGCTACAACTGCTTCTCTGTCAAACATTACAAAAACACAGGTAGGAACCTAGTGCATGGTGTTACAGTAAAGACAACTTGACATCATACTGACTACAAATTCCCTCCCCTAATTTAAAGGCAAATAGTAGCTATCACAACCAAATTTAGAATGTGACACCATTGTTTAGGTGTATGTGATTCATTTTGATTATTTAATCACATTTTTTTTCCTTCTAATTTGTGTCCTGACTGTACCTTCTGAAAGGTTAGAACTGGTATAATAACTATGATGAACAAGTTATTCAAAAAATACTTTTAAGGTAGACAATGTTAACTTTAAACAGTGAACACAAAGGGTAATGAATTACTAATACCATAGTTCTCTTCTTAAACAGCAGTGACAGCTTAATTTTGATAGGATCCCTATGATCTTTGTAAGTGTATTCATGCCAGGAACATTGTCCTCAGCAATAGATCCTATCTCTATCCCTTTTCCAAAAGCCCGGTAAAGTTAGTTTGCTTAAAACTACCTGAAAATATCTTTCTAGACATCCACCTTACTTCAGGGCCCTAGGGTCATAACCTCTTAACCTTATGGGTTATAGGTCTCTTGCTTTTTGATCTTTCTTGGTTCTTTAGTTTTTGCCTACTTCCTCCACAACATTCAAGCCTTGTTATATAAGGAAATTGGAAACACCAATTTTGGATGAGATAAGTTACCCTTTCTTCCAGAATAATCCAAAAAGATGATTTTAAATAGAAACATGCTTGGGAAAAATTTAGCAAAACTACAGCATCCTGTCTAAGCCAGTTTGAAGTTGCCCCCCTTCGTTTCTTATCCAATTTATAAAAAACAAAACAAAACCAACTTAGAACTTACTATTGACTTAGTGATAAAGTTTTTATTCAGATCCCAAAGGCAGCTTGCTTGAGACATCAGAAGGAGTCAGAGTGGTCTGAGTGAATGAGAAAGAGATTACTATTAATACAATTAGTTGGTTAGCTTATTATTCTTGCCTTACTGGGCAGTACACTGTTTGATAATAGTGACAACTAACATCAATTTGGCACTTACTATTGACAAAGCATTATTCATTATTTTATAGCCATAGCAGCTTGGTAAAGGAGAGATTATTATCCTTATTTCATAATAAAGGAAACTGAGCTTCAGAAAGGGCCCTCAGCTTGCCGAAGGCCATATGGTAAATCAATGACCAAGCCGGTGTGGAATGTTAGCCTCCTGGATCCTGATCTGTTCAGTCTCCCAAACATTCCTCCTGAAGAGGCATTAGGACTGGAGCATATTTCTTTTGATTATCAATGCGGGTGGTGGTAAGGTATCCTCAGTTGTTTGGTTGGCTCTCTTATTATATTAGTATCTTTTTACTATTATCTTGCTTTTGTTTCAGCCGAAATTTGGATTTTGTTTCTTTGCCACACCCATAGGATCAGGTACTGTTAACCTGTTTGAGCTTAATAATCAAGTATTGTACTGAAATTCCAAATAGAATTGGAAAATGTACTTTTTTGATGGGTTACCTTTCCTCTTTCCTGCCTCAGCCAGTCTCCATTAGAAATAATAAAAACTCTCATAGGATTTTAAAGCCAAGTTAGCAGCCCTGAATCAGGACAGGTGTTTATTTTTAATTCATACTCACAAAGCATTGTTTACCCATTTACCAGACAGCAAAAAAGGACAAATAGTAAAAAAAAAAAAAAAAACAAAAACAAACAAACAAAAAAACAAAACAAACAAACAAACAAAAAACACCAACAACAAAAGATTATAGGTCATACAGTTGTCTTTTCGTTCCATAAAAATTAGGAGGTCTCTTTTAAAACATTCAGATAATGTTTAAATAATACATTTTAACCCAAACCTAAAACCAAACAATGACAGGAATATTTCTCCTTAAATGCAGACTACCTTGCATTCACAGGTATCTGCTAGTGGCAAAGTCAGAACGAGGAGACCTGCAGACAGTAATCATACTTCCATCCCCTGGAAACCACCCACTTGCCTGACTCACAAGAGCACTGAAGTGTGTGTGTTTATATGTGTATTTGTTCTGAATTTGTTTTGATTTTATCAGGCTTGCCAGCTGCATAAGCGGGCAAAGAATGTAATGTGGAAACCATCCATTGCCACTGGAAAAAGGATCCAAGAGGAATTCCTCAAGCTGGGAACATGAGCTGTGAGCAACATGTTTAAATAGCTAAATATCCAAAGTTTGAGTCATGTTCATTTATTTTGGGGGATCACTCTCTTCTTTGAGGCTGAAAGAGTCCTTCTGACTTAGATATAACAAATGTGGTGCTGGAGGAGATGAGAGACTGGAAGACCTATAGCGACTTTGCTCAGGTTGTGGTTAATGGTAAGAGAGAATACTGTGACCCTCTTTGGGAAGTACATTCCATGTTCAATCTGAAAAATCCATGGGCTTTTAAAAAAGCCTTTTCTTTACTTTCCAGTGAGTGAGAAAGGTAAGGGAAAGGAAGCTAGCTTTTTTTTTTTTTTTTTTGAGACAGGGTCTCGCTCCAGCCCAGGCTGGAGTGCAGTGGTGCGATCTCGGCTCACTGCAACCTCCGCCTCCCAAGTTCAAGTGATTCTCCTGTCTCAGCCTACTAAGTAGCTGGGATTACAGGCGTGTGCCACCACACTCGGCTAGTTTTGTATTTTTAGTAGAGACCAGGTTTCACCATGTTGATCAAGCTGGTCTCAAACTCCTGACCTCATGATCCTCTCGCCTCAGCCTCCCAAAGTCTGGGATTACAGGCGTAAGCCACTGTGCCCGACCTCTTTTTTTTTTTTTTTTTTTTTTTGTAATTTTTATGTGCCAGACACTATTCCAGGTACTTTCAGAAAGGTGGTGATTTTTATCACCGTTTTGCAGGTGAAGAAACTGATGAAATCTGAAATGATTTGCACAATCTATCACAGCTTAATAAGGTTGGGATGAGGATTTTAACCCAAGATCTGGCTCCAATGCCCATGCTTTTCTTAACTCCCTTGAAGCCTTAACACTCTCAACAAAGAGTTTACTTTCCTTTTTTCCCCCCTCATTTTCTTTTTTTAAAAAAATACTTATTTAATTTTTAATGGTTGAGTTTACTTTTCTTCTTATTTTACTTGTTTTTCTTCTAAAGGAGCTGTCTGGGCTAACTACTCCATTGGTTAGAATATGATGCCTTTGAGCCCAAAATCTTGTTTGATCTCAGAATAGGCCAAGTTAATATTTTACAAAGAAAAGCTGAGAATTATATGGCATCACCATTAGCCTGCCATTGTCAGAAGAATATGAGATGAGCTGAGTATGTCTGACTCAATGCCAACCGAGAAAAACAACTCAAAAGCACGTCTTGTTGTTCTCAGATGGTCTGAGTTTTCAGAAGAGAAAAGGTGATGAGTAAATTGTAGAAATAAAGAGCCTAAATAACTCATAGATTAAGTCAATTAAGTAGAGATTCCCCTTATGTGTCTGCCCTATTTTAATGTAGGTAATCAAGGTACTGAATTTTCTCTAGACAGGTTGTAGTATCAGCATAGTGATGAAAGTAATCTTCCTCTGCTGTGAATTAGGGCTAATATTAAATTTTGTGTGGTTGCTGAATAAGTTTACTGTGCACTAGCTTGCTCTTCATAAAAATTATTTAAATTACATTACATTTTATTTATTCATTTGTAGCTCCTAGATCTAAAAGGGAATAGTTTTTTCCCTCACAATTTCCAGACTTCTCTTTTATTCTTTTTTTCGGGACAAAGTTTCACTCTTGTCACTCAGGCTGGAGTACAGTGGCGCAATCTTGGCTCACTGCAGCCTCCACCTCATAGGTTGAAACAATTCTCCTGCCTAAACCTCCCAAGTTGCTGGGATTACAGGTGCCCGACACCACACCTGGCTAATTTTTGTACTATTAGTAGAAACAGGGTTTCGCCATGTTGGGCAGGCTGGTCTCAAACTCCTGACCTCGTGATCTGCCTGCCTCGGCCTCCCAAAGTGCTGGGATCACAGGTGTGAGCCACCGCGCCTGGCCTTCATTACAGTTTTTATTTTGTCTTCCTGTTTTCTGGGGGATAAGAGGGGAACCAAAAAGATAGTTTATGAAGAACTTGACAGTTTCCACATTGCCATTTCTGCAAAATCAGGAAAAGAATAACAGATGTATTACAGACTAGTTAGGGAGAAAAGTGATCAAAAAACACTTGATATTTTTAAATTCGTGGCAAGTTTGAGCTACATATTTTGCCTTCCGTTCATCTTTGTAACCATTTTTTTTTTTCAGGTTGAGTGTGATTCTTTCTTCCCAGCTGGAACTTTCAGGCTTGTCCCCGAGACCAAAGGCTCAATCAGTGTCACTCTGCAAAGAATGTTTTCAGTGTACGAGTGTCCTCTCCTTGGCACTCATTTGGGACAGTCAGCATTGCCCCTGCCCCAGAACTAATTAACTGCATTGCCATCAGAGCTCTGAAGTGACAGAGGCGGAGGGCAGAGAATAGAACCAAGAGATCATTCAAAATGGGGTTCAAGCTGGGAGGCAGTGCCCGGCCCCCTTCTTTCACAGCTGGGGTTTTGGCAGCCTGTCCTCGGGTTGTTCAGCCTGGTGACCCTAGCCGCCTGTGATTTACTAACTGTTTTACAAACGTTTCCTCACTCTGGGAGGTTTGATATACTCTTCATCCTCCTCAGCTCACCAGAGTCACTCAGTCTCTGAGCCAAACCTGCCTTTGTTTACAACTTTTCCGGAAATTTTCACAGAGGGAGGGAAACTCTCCCTCCTCTTTCTGTGTTTTATTTTTAAGTCAACACTTTTCTCAAGTTTATTTGTGCTAAACCAAATTCTCCTACAAGGTATTGCTCTGTATTCAAATGGGAATTGCTGCATTTCTATAAATAGAATGAAGGTCATGTGAACGGGTTCAGAAGATTCTAGATATCACATTTTACGGGACCTTTACATTTAGTTCACCATTTTTTGAAAATAATATTCTATGTTTGGATTTGTCTTTTTTTCCCACATTCATATTAGACTGCGCATTATGTGAAAAATTGAATTTGGGAAACATTGAGTGGAATATTTTTTAAGCCGAAATACCCATGTTAAAAATAACAAAATGCGTTGTTGCTTCATCATTGTAACTTTCTGAAAAACAGAATTTATAGCCCCTTTATTAAATATTTCTAGAATATAATTCCCTCTGAAAACACAGTACCAGGGTTTTTTTGTTTTTGTTTTTCTTTAAATCTCATTCCCATTAATTGCTCAGTCTTTACCTTGGCTGAGAATGAAAAACTGCCTTGGAACTTATTAAACATTTAGAAGAACTTGAAGAAAAATTAAAGAGTTGGCCTAGCATGGTGACTCATGTCTGTAATCCAAGCACTTTAGGAGGCTGAGGCACGCGGATCAGTTGAGGCCAGGAGTTCGAGACCAGCCTGGGCAACATGGCGAACCCCCTTTTCTACAAAAAATATAGAAATTAGACTGGCGTGGCAGCATATACCTATAGTCCCAGCTACTCAGGAGGCTGAAGTGGAAGGATCACCTGAGCCCAGAGAGGTTGAGGCTGCAGTGAGCCGTGATTGTGCCACTGCACTTCAGCCTGTGTGACAGAGGGAGACCTTGTCTCAAAAAAAATTTTTAAATGTCAGGATAAAAATTTAGGAAGGCTGATTCCATCTGCAATCAAAGGCTAACTTTTGGTCCACACTAAGTAAGAAGTATTATTTTTCTCATTTCTACCTATCAAAAAAAGGTTGAAACTAAAAGGAAGGAAAAAAAAGGCATTATTTCTTTCTTCCTTTTCTGTCTTCTAGAGCCAGAACAGACAGTATATATCCTAAATTGGATACAGCCAGAGAACAGTTTCCTGATAAAATATGTTTTAGGAAGGAAAAATGGTTACATTTCAGCATATCCAGCTGGACTTCCTGGTGGGCCTCCCACATTGTCAACATCAGTACCATTTATTTGTTGACCAACAGAAGACCACCAGAATGAGGTATTTTCATTTCTGCATACTTCTAATTCTACAAGAAAGATAGCTGTTGAGAGAGCTAGTATGAAGGAAATGGCAAACAAACACCATAGGTGATCCTGTGTGACATTCAGGAACTATTGCAGACTTCCAGGACCGAAGACAGTCTCCTCAGCCATAATGTCATTGACCTTGACATACTCAGAACAAATTGGTCTTTGTGATTGCTACCACATGCTGTAGCGCCTCCTAACCCTGCCATTGGTCTGGAGTGAAGCGGGGCAGGAGAAAGAGCTCCTCATCAGAGGATATGCTTCTTTTATGTTCCTTAGACCCTTGCCCAGCATGCTTTTCCCACTCTGTTTAGTCTTAAAATGGCTAAAGTTTCTGAAGCTTCGCAGGAGCCACAGAGCGTACCTAGTTTTGCCAAGCAAGGACTGAATAGGTGAATAGTCATCGTGTTCTTAGGGTGTGAAACTGTTTCAGGAGCAAAAGATAAGGCAAACAACCAAAAAGACAGCCTTTCTGCTTAGTTAGGAAAATAATTTATGTCCCCAAAGCTCTTTCAGTGATCTGTACCCATCAGACCAGTAGAATTTGAACTTTTTTCCCAACTGAAGAATCAACTGAGATGAGTAATTAGCACACTCCTCACTTCTGACTTTCTTTTATGTCTGTAGGTTTTTTCATTTGTATGGAGAACACAAGTTGTAGCCAGTGAAAGTTTGCATAGGCCCCTCTGTTTCTTGCACTCTAGTTATAGGCACTTACTACATGTTTCTTGAGTGAATGAATGAGTAAGTGATTCCTGGACAGATTGAGATGTATGGGATACGTCATAATCCTGGTAAAACCCTAATTAAACACAGTTGAACCATTGCCTTATGCACAGGGCAACCTCAGGCAATCTCTGTTCATCATGTCCGCAGTGGTCCCCAAATTCTGAAGCAGAGATGTCCAGATGCTTTTTCAGTGCGGAGGGTAACTTTCTTTATATTTTATCATCAGTAAGGTCATACTTAACTTGGTTTGTATGTATTAATATATCTATAAATGTTGGTAGTTCCTTTGTGGCACTATGAATGACTATAATATTAACTAAACTGCATTTTTAGATTAGAAAATTGTGAGGGGGGACCAAGTGCAGTGGCTCACACCTGTAATCCCAGCACTTTGGGAGGCCAAGGCAGGTGGATCACCTGAGGTCAGGAATTCAAGACCAGCCTGACCAACATGGTGAAACCCCCATCTCTACTAAAAATACAGAAATTAACCAGGCGTGGTGGTGCACACCTGTAATCTCAGCTACTTGGGAGGCTGAGGCAGGAGAATTGCTTGAACCTGGGAACAGAGGTTGCAGTGAGCCAAGATCACGCCATTGCACTCCAGCCTGGGCAACAACAGTGAAACTCCTTCTCAAAAAAAAAAAAAAAAGAAAGAAAGAAAAAAGAAATTGTGAGAGGGGATCCCCTATGAATGTACCAGTTTTTACTTTGATCCAATCAAGTCGTTTTGTGTGGTTTGGTTGTTTTTTTGTTTTTGTTTTTGTTTTTAATTTGATTTCTACATGGATTCAAAATAATTTTCTTTGGAAAGAACAGATATGTCAGGGGAACAAGTGACACATAAGCTACAACAGTATATTTTTCAAGCACATCTTTATTTGAAGATGCAATATTAGTATTTGTTCTTAGCACCTTTTTGAAGTTTTCTTCACATGAACTCTTGCAGTGTGCCAAGGATAGCAGAGATGTTTTTTAAACATTTATTGGCTACACACATAAAAGAACAGAAATTCCAGTTTTTCTTCTCTGTCCTCATATTACCATATCACCTGTTCTCCAGCCTATGTTTTTCTTTCTGTAGTACAAGTGATTGACATCGTTTTCTTGTTGATAACTATGATACTAATACATCTGTCTTGTTCTTCTTACTGTCTGTGTATTAATATTTCTAGATGAAGATATATATTAATTCATTTAATCTTCATTATAACTTTAGGGTGCAGATACTGTTATTATTCTTTGATAGATGAGGAAATTAAGTTCAAGAAAGATCGCAAATGTGTCCAAGGTTACCAAGACAGTAAATGCATGACTAGATTCAAACCAAGATGCCCTGGCTCCTAAGGCTGTGCTCCTAATCACCAAGCTCTTTCCCATGGCATTCTATTCTGTGAAGGTATTATAATCTAGTTGATGGTTTCCCTGTGGATGTTGTCTAATATTTTTTGCATTTACAAACAAAACTGCAGTGAACATCTTTATACATATTTCCTTGTTAGCATCTTAGAAGCATGAATATATCTGCTCCTCAGCCTCCCACCCAAATTTCTATGTTGCTTTAGAATCCAGAGGAGAAAATCCACCCTCTCACATGGCTCAAGGAAATATGCTCACAGAGAACCCATTTTTCAGTTTTCTTAGAGTTGTGAGATATAAACTAAGAGAAATAAGGTACATATATATTTGTGTATTGCTTAGTGAGAAGTGGTGAGTAGGAATAATTTTTCTGTTTTTGCTGAGATCTTATTAGTAACATGGCTAAAAACATTGGCTTTGCAAAATTCTCAGTCAGATTCTTGCTCTTAAATAGAATTAGAGGGGAAAATTACTATTAGTCTTGAATATGGAAATAACAAAAAACTTAGGAGATAATGTTGATCACAAACCCTTTTTTATTAGATCTTAAGTAACTTATTTAATCTTTTAGAAAGTGGTTTATAAAAGATGTATTGATTTCTACTTAGTATTTCAAATCTAAATTCAGGATGGGAAGGTTTCACGAACTTTCCAGAGGCTGGTAACTTCCTCTTCCACTTTCCTAGGCTTGGCCTTTTAGTTATTGTATTGCCTACTCATATATTTGACTTTTCACTGTATTTCATTTTGTCTAAAGCTGGACTCTTCTCCTCCCAGGGACCAGAGAATTTTCTTCTTGATGTTCTGTTAAAGCCTTGCTGAGCTCTGACTCAGCCTGACTTTAAATCCATAGTTTCATTTTCTAACATTATTAATGGTTAATATTGAAGCACCAAAGAAAAGAAATGTGCTAGTAAGTGTCATTTTAAAAAACTGAGAGTTTTTCTTCTGTTATGGACATTTCTTATCCTCAGCTTGAGTTTAACTCGAATCTCATTAACCCAGCTTAATTTGAGGATATTCTAAAAAGAAAGAGGGAGAAACAAAGCACGTGGTCATCCCAAATGCTAATATCCGAGACTCCCTTTTAAAGCTACTAGGTCCATGTTTCTATGAAGAAAGCAGGTATCCATGTTGTTGATGCTCCCCAGAGAGAGCCTCAGACACATTTTGTTCCCAAACAGAATTAGAAGGAAAAGGCCTGCTTAGCTGTCTTTTCCTGTTTAAAATACAGCTGCCCCTGCAGTAGAGCCCTTGTCAGCTCGCCGGTGCTCTCTGCATACTTGCGGTGCAAGTCTATGATATAAGTGGTGTAGAGTGGTTTTGTTGCTAAGAGAAAAGTGCTAAAAAAGAAAAAAAAGGAGGGCCTGTATCTCTTGTATAGCTCAGATCCTTTGGGTATTTAATGTACAGTTTCAGCAAAAGACACTCAGAATTATACCTCTGGTTGGTTCAAAATTGCTTAAATGTTGAAACATATGGTCTCATGTTCCATTTGTTAGGAAACAACCAGCTGTTCTCAGCCTGCCAAATCCAAGTAAACATCCACTGTGTGGAAGAGTGAATCTGAAGTGGTTCAGTAAAAACATAAAAGCTGTTTTTGCTGAAGAAGAAGAAAAAAAAAAAAGGCCACCCCGAAACAACAGCTAGTGAAAAAAAAAAAAAAAAATCTTGTTCTGATAACGTCTTTTCCCTGGCTTGCTTAGAGTGGACTGTGGAGTAGGAATGACTCTAGAGCTGTTTCAATTTAAAAAGATTTGTAGGCAAACTTGCTGTCGTCTTCTGTTGGCGAAAATCATGACTGTCTTGGTTCCAGTGATTATTTTAATAAAATGCAATTATCTGAATAATTAATTTATTTGACTACTCTACTGTGTCCTCCATTCACAGAGGCCAAAATGTCAAAGATCAAGTAGATTGGGAGAATAGGAAAATTCTCATTATAAAGGCAAGGGGAGGAGGGAAAGGATGAAATATTTGGAATTTCAGTGCAGTGGTTTCTATTTATCCGAAATGTCAAGGGCAGTGTAAAATGTATTTTTAAAATGTGTTTCTGTATGGTTTGTGCCCATTCTTGGCGTGGCTGTGGCTGTACAGAGGCCATTGTTCTTTGAGGAGTATGAGGGGGTGTCTTTGTCCAAAGTGACAAAAAGAAGACTTGGAAGACTGGGCTTCCTTTGTTCCTGTGCGGTGCTGTAAAATTTGGTTTGAAATTAGGACCTCAGGGAAGGACCTTCAATAGAGAGCTTTCATTTCCTGCCAGCATTTTAATCACTCTGGGGTTTAAAGTGGATGGCCGGCCAGCATAATGGCCCTATGTTTAATAGAACAGCTTGTATCTTGAAGGCCAGTTAAGGGATCTGTCATCCGCCCAATATTCGTCTTTTCTGTTTCCTGTCCATTTATGAAGATCACCCACCCTTTTAGGTGGCTTCCCTGGATCATTCTGTAGGCGAGCTGCTGCCACTGCTTCTTAAAGAGGCCGAACAGAAACCCAGTTGAATGTGGTCCAGTCTTCAGCCCATGCAGGGAAGTTCTGCAGAGTGCTTTAATTAGACACGAAGTTCACCACATTTGGGAGTTGATTCCATCAGTTGTAGAGGGACTGTGTCAGATTTCACAAAAATATAGAATAGGAAGATTAAAATTTATCCATAGCTCAGAATTATTAGCACCTATTGAGCTGATGTGTGCTCGCATCGTCACTGTGGTGGATGTTAATGTCATCCTGTCATGCACAGGAGTAACTTACCTCCTGAGGGGTGAAGTAACCTGGTGGGTTTGATCCTGTTGTATACAAAGGAAATTCACAGTTTTTCTAATACAGTGGCTTGTTAACTCTGAAGGCAGGCTTCCTTTGGAACCATTTAGAAATTTACCTTTATAGTTTATTAGATGATATCCAGAACTCCTAAAGAAGTAAATATTGGAGACAAGTCTTGAAAGAGCCAGCAGTGAGAAGTAAGGGTTCTGAATTTCTTCCCCAACTCATTCCTAGTGGATAAGAGTAAGATAACATCAATAAAAGCCTGAGATTCACTAAGTATTCATGTAGGACCTGTCACTGAAATTGCTCTGTGACCAGGTGGTAAGAATGGCCTTGTGTTGTCAGTAATAGTGAACTGCTTGGCAGAAGTAATTTTAGGGGTAACTATTAAATAGGATCACAAAGTGTTTCCCTGACTCTGAGTAATAACATACATGAATGAGGGGAGAGAAGGAAGGGACCTTTTCAACTACTAGCACACTGTCTGTCTCATCTCATAGCCAGTTGTACTGCAGACAAAACCACAGAGAAGCCACTTTTCACGGACATTTTTCTTTTTTTGCAGATACGTATGGGTTATCATGGGGAAATAAAGGCATGCATAAACCTCATTCAGCAGTCTTCAGATAGAGCCTGAAAAGATTCTGTCACCAGTCTATCTGAGGTCAGCTTAATCCATACCCACGGAGATGATGAGCCAAAGCCTTAGCTCCCATAGCCTTCCCTAAGCTAGGGTAGCAGCACTGGATGGGGGACAGGAGAAAAGGCCTGGGGCACGGGGGAGAAAAGGCAGTTGTAGAGAGTAATGTTTGGAGGCATTCTCAGTTATTCAGAAGAAATGGAATGACGTTAAAATTCTCCCAAAAAAGGCTGGAACCACCTCTGCTTCCCTTTCTCCACTCTGTAATCAGTAATCAGTAATCATTGTCTGGTGTGTTCAGATGATAATCCAGTTGGCCACCAAGGGGTTGTGCTTCCTTGCTGACTGTATTTGTGATCTGTAAGACTTTTCAAACACGGGTTTAAACATCCAGAGACTCCTGCCTCTTTGAGAGCCATTCTCCCACTGTGTCCCTTTGACTTCTTTTGTCATGTCTCTAGTGCAGATTTCCCAGCTGCCCAGTTTGAGCTCTTTTGAGTTGACCTCCCTTGGATGAGTAGCTCTTTGAAAGCTGATTTAAAGTGAGTGTTGCTCCACCTAAGAGCTGTTGGCTGAAAAAAGCACTATCTACAACAGCAGAGGTGGCCGAGAAAGGCAGACAGGCTCTCCTGAGGCTGGTTTTGCAGATTAGAATTGGTCTAGTAGGAATTATGCATCATTAGACTGAGATTCTTATGTTTGCATCCAGGTCATTTCTCCATTTTAAAAAAAAAAAAAATGCCACTGACATTTCAGCCAAGGAACCATCATTGTACTTACACCAGTCTGTTCCCACACATGAAATGTTATGCTTCAAATAACTGCTTAACAGCTCATCTGAAGGTCCAGAGTATGTTTACTGGGTAAAATATTTCAGGCATAGACTTGGACAGAAAGCTGCCCACCAGGGCAGGGCCTTAAAGTTAATATCGTCAAAGATCTGACTATAATCCATTTCATTCACTGTTGCAGTTTGCTGTGTGGGTGTTTCTACAATGTGGGAAACTCGTTTCATTGAAGAGTCTGAATATTTTGTAAGGATGTGAAGAGTTGCAAATAATCTTTTCTGTAAGGCTATGAGGAGAAACAAAGCAGCTAATGTTAGAAAGAACTGGTACACGATTGTTTTCTGTCATTTGTAAAACTAAATAGGAATATTCTGGTCTTTACAGATTTATATCCTCAACTTGTTGCTCCTTAAAGATTATACAAAAAGCATACCTGTGAAAAGATCTGTTCTACTGGAAGGATATCCTATTTTGAAGCTCAAATCGTTTTATTTTTATTTACATATTTATTTTCAGAAATAGGGTCTTCCTCTGTCACCCAGCGTAATCATAGCTCATTGCAGCCTCGAATCCTGGGCTCAAGTGATCCTCCATCCTCAGCCTCCCAAAGCCCTGAGATTACTAGTGTGGGCTACCACGCCCAGTCTTGAAGCTCAAATAGGTTTAAAATATAAGATGATATATGTAATAAAGCATAATTCTTTGTCTATAGAAAATGTGTCTGTATGTTCAAAGAGCTACCTAAATTCTGCTATATTAACAAAAGAAAAGGTATGGAATAAAGTGTTTATATATATATAAAACTATATTGTATATTTATAATATAGTAAAAATAACATATACATGTATAAATAAAGATATATACATATAAATATATAATTATTTCTGTGTATTCAAGTCAGTAGAGTTACCCAAGATGCCTTCATTTTTGCCTTTAGGCAATGAGATTATGCTAGCCTTAACAGTAACTTTATTAGATTCAGTGATGCTAGTTTCCAATTTCCATTTCTCAGCTTCTCTTTGGAATCACAATTCATTAGAATCATTCATTAGAAAATGAATTGGCCTTTGTGGATACCCCATTCTTAGGCTATAGCGCTTGGTTAGCATTGTTCCTGTAGGCTCCCTTTGGAAAATTTGCCTGTATCTATATAACTCCCAAGTCCTTCCTTTCAAAAGCCTTTGCTTATACTTTATCCCTTATTTAGTTAATACCTTTTTCATTATATTGTACATAAGTGCTTTTATGTTTTAGATTTGAATCCCAACCAGATAGTTCGGGATAGTTCTTTGGGGGCAGGACCCATGTCACACTTTTTCTGTATTCCTCAGAACCAAGCACGCTATTTAGCATGTAAGTGTTAGTTTCCTTTCCTTGTTAAATTATTTTATATATATATCCACCTAAGAGCTGTTGGCTGAAAAAAGCACTATCTACAACAGCAGAGGTGGCCGAGAAAGGCAGACAGGCTCTCCTGAGGCTGGTTTTGCAGATTAGAATTGGTCTAGTAGGAATTATGCATCATTAGACTGAGATTCTTATGTTTGCATCCAGGTCATTTCTCCATCAAAAAAAAAAAAAAAAATGCCACATATATATATATGGTTGGTTTTTTGTTTGTTTGTTTGTTTTTGTTTTTTTTCTTTTTAGATTGAGTCTCACTCTGTCACCCAGGCTGGAGTGCAGTGGTGCGATCTTGGCTGACTGCAACCTCTGGCCCCCAGGTTCAAGCGATTCTCCTGCCTCAACTTCTCGAGTAGCTGGGATTACAGGCTCCTGCCACCGTGCCTGGCTAATTTTTGTATTTTTAGTAGAAATGGGGTTTCACCAGCTTGGCCAGACTGGTGTTGAACTCCTGACCTCGTGATCTACCTGCCTCGGCTTCCCAAAGTGCTGGGATTACAGGTGTGAGCCACCGCGCCCAGCCTATTCATATATTTTTTATGAAAGAGTCTTATTATTTGTTTAGTTGACAGGAAATTTAAAGCAAAAGTAGTGCTATAACCATCCTACTTCAAATTCCTAGAATAATCTTTCCCGCTCCTTTCATTTTAGCTCTTCTGTCTTCCTGACCTTTAACTGTCTTTAATGGTCTTATATTTGCGTGTTTTTTTTAAGTAGTGAAAGAAGGTTGGAGGAGGAATGTACACATGGATAGATGTACATTTAACTGCAGCGATGGATTAGAACTCACACATTCAGAATTTTCTGGATGTGGTTTAGTATATCATGATTACCAAATGACAGCTCCCAACATGTGATTATAAGGGGAGCAGGCAGGGAAGAATTTCATGAAATCTTAAACTTTGCCTTCTGCCGTTTTTTATTTGTCTGAGGGTGGTACAGAAGGGACTATAGTAATGTAGTGCAGAGGGAAGACAAGTGAGGAATTATGGCAGCCAAATGTCTCCCAAAGTGAAAGACAAGAAGAATGGTGGCTGCATGTGATTGCTTCACTGCACAGTAGGCTGGAGATCCTACCTAACCTCACAGGACTCCTAGCATGGCTGGTTTCAAAGCTCATTTGAGCTATAGGAATAGGCCAGGCACGTTGGCTCACACCTGTAATCCCAACATTTTGGGAGACCTCATGAGGATCACATGAGATCAGGACTTTAAGACCAGCCTGTCCAACATGGCGAAACCCCATCTCTACTAAAAAATACAAAAATTAGCCAGGTGTGGGGGCAGGCACCTGTTATCCCAGCTACTCGGGAGGCCAAGGCAGGGAGAATTGTTTGAACCTGGGAGGTGGAGGTTGCAGTGAGCTGAGATCATGTCATTGCACTCCAGCCTGGGCCACAGAGCAAGACCCTATCTCAAAAATAAATAGATAAATAAATATTTTAGGCCGGGCGCGGTGACTCATGCCTGTAATCCCAGCGCTTTGGGAGGCCGAGGCAGGTGGATCATGAGGTCAGGAGATCGAGATCATCCTGGCTAACACAGTGAAACTTCGTCTCTACTAAAAATACAAAAAAAAAATTAGCTGGGTGTGGTGGTGGGCACCTGTAGTCCCAGCTACTTGGGAGGCTGAGGCAGGAGAATGGCATGAACCTGGGAGGCGGAGCTTGCAGTGAGCCGAGATCATGCCACTGCACTCCAGCATGGGTGACAGAGCAAGACTTCATCTAAAAAAAAAAAAAAAAAATTTAATGAACTATAGGAATATTTTGATGGACTGTTCTTTGGAATTAACAGGTCCATAAGCCAGTGGCCTTTCTGGAAAATACTGAACGCTAACTATTCAGAAGAGTATGTTCTAGCTAAGGGTGTACTATTCAGGTGGTAACCAGTAGCTACCAATAACAAGCTTGTTGTTGGTTTCACTGCAGAAAATTTACCACTTGCATGTACTTACTGCATTTGTTTACCCTCAAGAAAAAGAAATACAGCCTCTATATACCTCCTACACCCACTAGATAGAACTAATCAGGATCTCTTTTGATAACTGGAGTAGATAAGCAGGAAATATAACTAACCAGGATTAATTTCATACTGTCTATTATTATAGTTTTTCCTGATCTACTCCTTGACTTAACCTAATTCTTTTCAGTTCAGGGAGCTTCCTGAAAATGGAGGACGAGGGTACATTTCACCTATGTCTTATGCTTCAACTGTTTTTAGAGAGGAACAAATCTCTTTTGAAACTCATTTGCTAAAGAAGATATTTTAGGGTCACTAGCGAAAGAAAAGCACTTTCTTAGTTGATTCTTTTTGCTCTGGATGGAGAATCTAGAGATCTGGGTTTTTACTCATCTTTGTCAGTAACTAGCTCTCTGTCCTTCTGACACTTCACCTCTCTGTTCTTCAGTTTCGTATTTTGTGAAGCATCTGCACTAGATGTTTCCTGACCTCCCTCTAGATCTGTAGTAATTCTGTTGATATATTACTTGAAGAATACAGGCAACATTTAAATGTAAATTTCCAAACACCTGCATTCCAACATCTCCATAAAGTGGGAACCAACATACATTATGCCACTGACTGTAAAATACAGAGGAACATAGTTTTTAAGCCACTTAAGCTCAAACTAAAATTGTTAGAAACATTAACCTCTCCCAATTTCCATCTCTTTTCACATTTACCTCCTTAATTTGCTAACCCCTCAGTTCTTGATATCCGGGCTCCATTATGTGAACACTAACGTCTCTTGGTGCGGTAGTTCTCAGCCTTGACTATATGTTAGAATTCCTTGGAGACCTTTTAAATAAAATTCCAGTTGAAGGTGGAGCTTAGGCATCAGTATTTTTCAGACTCCCTGAGTGATTCCAGTGTACAGCCAGATTAGAAAACCTTTGTCTTAGTCAGATCTCTGTGCTTTTCAGGATATAATAGGTAAATCCACTTTTCTAGTATATTCAAATATATATTTTGGTTGGTTCTCCCAGTAGTAGACCGCTGATATTTCAGAACTCTCTGCTGAATATTTTATTGACCATATATTTTATTCCATACTAATTTCTCTGATAGTCATATCACTTCCTTTGGAGAGATAGCACTGTTTCAGATTAGGTGGCACAATGTGAATTTTCTATTCCCATTTCCTAAGATTAAATGTTAAGCTAGCAGGGAGATGCCTTAGAGTATCGTGGGATGTCCAGAAGTTCAGGATGGCCTGAGACAGATGAGAGGATTTAGGGTGGTGTTGATGTGTGTTTATTTATAACACCAGGTGCTGCTTCTAGTGGGATTACATCACCATTTTGTCAGATTTTTCTTAAGTCTACAAGGTATTGAAGGGGAAGCTTTTTTCTTTCAGCAGTCTGCTCTAGCTAAAACAGAAGTATAAAGTAAAAATACTCAACAGCTCAAATGGACATATCAAATTGAAACGTGTAGGATTATAGTATATATCCTTGTACCTATGAACTAGGCAGGTCTTGAACTCCTGACCTCGTGATCCACCCACCTCAGCCTCCCAAAGTGCTGGGATTACAGGTGTAAACCACCGCACCCAGCCTATATGTTGATTTTATGTGATGTGAGATGATTTTCAAATAGACTATTCCATGAAAATGGAATTAATGGATTTAATGGAATTAAATGGAATTAAAAGGATTTAAATGTGAATCTGCTTGAATCTAAATACCTTCATATAGGTAGTCAGTCTGCAAAGTTGTTTGCTTACCATGTGTAGTTTAAAGTTAGCACTAGTTTTGGCCTGGTGGGGTGGCTGACACCTGTAATCCCAGCACTTTGGGAGGCTGAGGCGGGTGGATCACGAGGTCAGGAGATCGAGACCATCCTGGCTAACAGGGTGAAACCCCATCTCTACTAAAAAATACAAAAAATTAGCCAGGTGTGGCGGGACACTCCTGCAGTCCCAGCTACTCAGGAGGCTGAGGCAGGAGAATTGCTTGAACCCAGGAGGCAGAGGTTGCAGTGAGCCAAGATCGCGCCACTACACTCCATCCTGAGTGACAGAGCAAGACTCCATCTCAAAAAAATTAAAAAATAAATAAAAATAAAATTAGCACTAGTTTTAAAGTATCCTCCATTTTTTGTGATAGTGAAAATCTAGATTCCTGAAAAGAATAGATTATTTTCCCAGCTGGATGATTTCCAGTCCTTACAATGGTTTGGACGCATTTGGTAGGCGTATTGTGACCCCAAAATCATTTTGGCTTAGTTTGGCTTGCCCCAGTAATGTAAATTATAGGAAATCTTTCTTGAAAAAGATAAACAGGAACTAAGAGCAGAAATGCTTCCCCCCACCCCCACCCCAACCTCCCCTCATGGTTATTTGGAGCTATTAAAGGAGTGGGCAAATAAATGAAGGGCATATTCCCAGGACCTAGACACTCCAAAAGTCTGCATTTTTATCCTGTTAGGTTTTCCAGACCTGATATCATTAGGCAGCTTCCTCTGACTAGTTGATTTTCTTGAGAAACATTATTCTTGATCCTGTAACATCCCACACTGCTTTGCTTCTACTCCTCTAAGCCTTTTTTCCCCTCCCTTCCTAAAAGTAATTTTTTACAGAAATTCCTAGTGCCAAGCACAGAATAAACTAGAGAAGTGTGGGACTTCTCTATAACAGCAGTCTTGGTGGCTGGCTTTGTTGCTCCTCTGAGAGGCCTTCATTTTGAATCAGTACTGTTATAATAGATCACTGATAATTTAGTGGACGGGCTACCACCAGAATCCTTGGGATTATCTGATCTTCCCTAAGTAGCTCTCCATTCAATATTGCTGTGTTTACCATCTGGTTATTATATCACAATCTTGATCCAGCCAGAACAAGAACTGAGATGGTTAAAGGAAAAACTCCTAAATGTTGGGTCATGAGAGATTAAATTGGGCATCTTACAACTTGTTCCTCCTGGAGCTGCCTACACTGACTTTCTCAGTTCGAAGTCCCCTCTCTACTGCCGCATTCCAAGGCTGCTGTGAGCCCATTATCACAGTGAGTAGTAGCATCCAGAGGTTAGGTAATGCCCCTTTTCCTAGCCAGAAGACTGAAGACTGGATTCTCCTAAGATTATTGGGCTTACCTTATTCTATTAAAATGGAAAATGCCCAAACCCCAGTCTGTCTGTCCTTAGAGCCAGGGAGAAGGACCCTGAGACATACATGCTGTTGGCATCAGTTAAATATCATGTTCCTAGAGGTCCTACAATCCTGTATGTAAAGCTACAGTAGGTAATTACAACTGCATTTTAATTATTTTGGTAATGACTCCCTTCCTCTCACCAAGAGGCACAGGGATGGATCTGCACAGTTGCCTGCTATGAACATTGTGGTTCAAGTAGCTGATATTTGTTGTTTAAGCAAGCAAGACATCCAGCCGATGGACTGAACGTCTCCATTCCATCCTGCTGTTTAGCTTTGTGATTAAATAGCCACTTACTCATTTCCTGTATTGTCACATAACTTTTCAGTTCTCAATTTGCTGTGAGGACAGAGACTTAGCTAGGGTTACTGCAGGTCCAAATTTGCCTAGGTCCCAGCTTTACTTGTACCAGTTTAATTATCATTGCCGCTTATGTCACCCAAAAGTGTACCAGTTTGGATGATAGTCACCTTATTTATCACCCTATGTTAAGCATAGGAGAACCAAAAGAAAGAGCTACTAAATTGAGTCATACCAGAATCTGTGCTTCTAAAGTAACTAGAATCAGCCTGTATGTCCCATTGTTTTCAACACAAGTAGTGTCACTTGAATCCAAAAAACGTGATCTCCCTCCTTATTTTCTATTTGCTAATAAAGGATGGCTCTCTAGAATTAGGAATCTGAGCTTCGTAACTAATATTTTTATAGGAAATATGAAACAAAGCAGTAAAGTCCAAAAGCAAATAGGTCTATAGCCTTTTCAAGAAGTGTTCACTCTTCTTATGGGGGACGAAGGTGAGTAGATGATGGTAGAATAGGTTGTCCTCTAAACATACAATCTCTGAGAAAGATCCCTGTCCAGAAATCCTGTGTCTCAGTGGTACCCAGTGATACCCTGGAGAGGAACATTCCAGTGATTGCTTTCTGGGCATATTTCCTAGGGAGTTTTGGGAGTCATTCAGTGATCAGGTTCAGGACTTTTGGAGCAGATCTCAACATACAAGAGTCTTCCTTTCTCATAGGTGGCCCATTGACTTGGTCTCTGTGTGCCCACATTACTGGTGCTGCCAGCTCAGGGAGTTTATGAAATTTTGATGTAGAAATTAGATTGTTGCTTATCTTGTACCGTCTTGCTCATAGTATTGACAGTACCACTGAATTGCTTGAGGCAGATAGCATCTCAGCGATCACTGTGCTATTTCAGCTTTCTGCTGCTGACAACATCAGAAGTGTTTTAACAGGGTTTTAATGGGCAGCCTCTGTAGCTCCTTGGAGGGTTGCAAATAGCTGCCGTGAGAAACCCTCTCTGCTGCTCTGGGCTGACATGCCCTCTTTTCTCATCCAGCTGCTGCTTGTTTAGATGGCCGCCTTCCTGGTGACAAGCACTTCTTATTTGGGCTGAGCAGTACTAGGACTTGAATTCCAGAGATGAGATTGTGTAACATAAAAAAGGAAAGGTCTTTTAAGGACGTTTTCTTCCCATCCTGTTTGGGGTAGGAAAAACAAGGCAGGTTATGGGGGGAGAGGAGTAGGGCAAGAAAGAGGGTCTAACCAGAAATAAGTTTGCCATTCCCAGAACCTTTCAGAGGAAAATTCTGGTGTGCTATTAAAACTAAAGTTTTCGGCCGGGCGTGGTTGCTTATGCCTGTAATCCCAGCACTTTGGGAGGTCGAGGCGGACAGATCACAAGGTCAGGAGTTCGAGACCAGCCTGACCAATATGGTAAAACCCCATCTCTACTAATAATACAAAAATTAGCCAGGTGTGGTGGCGGGTGCCTGTAATCCCAGCTACTCAGGAGGCTGAGGCAGGAGAATCGCTTGAACTTGGGAGGCGGAGGTTGCAGTGAGCCGAGATCGTGCCACTGCACTCCAGCCTGGGCAACAGAGTGAGACTCCGTTTCAAACAAAACAAAACAAAACTAAACTAAAGTTTTCTCATTTGATGGAGTCACAATAAACTATTTGGAGAATATCAGGCCCAAAGCTTCTATTTTCTATTTAATAGCTTACCCACATTTTAGAGTTTACAGTTAATTAATGCTCTGTGTCAACTTGGTTCCATTATTTGGTCTTCAGATTCAGCAAAGTAGCTGAATTCTCAACTAATGACTTAAAACTTCAAATTTTAGGATTAAACGGAATGGATATCCACTCCACCTGGAATTCTCTTTGCTGAAACAGTGAGGTAGTTCGGTGAGGTAATACAATGACACTACATTGATTTCCTCCCTGTGGCGCCAAAGACAGTTCTTGATCTCTGCACCCAGTGACAGCAGGGTAGTGGTAAGAATGGAAGAAAAAAAAAAGTGGCCAGATTAACTAAGTTATTGGTGTGATACAAGAACTTGGTCTAATCAGGAAGGGAGCTGGGGAAAAGATGTCTGTGTTCCAACTAGAAAGTGTAGTTCCTAGTAGGATCCCAGTGTTGCAAAGTGTCAGTGCAGATATCAGCTGCTATAATCGTTTCTCTACGTCACTTTCCCTTTCAGGGACATGGAAACAGTAGTTTGCCTGGCTCATTCTAAAAAAGATCTCAGAATACTTCCTTCTAATGTTAGAGAGAGAGAGAGACTTCCTTTACTTCAAGCCCTACCTACTTACAATTGGTTTTTATCATTATCACCATCCACAGTGTTGCAGGCTGCCTGAAAAAATCTCCTATCAGACACTTAAAGCCATTTCACAGCTTCCTCTTCCCAAACCACACTGATAGCGTCGGGTCATCATCTGTCCTTTAGAGATTTAAGATTCTTAACTTCTTGTCACCAGCAGAGGCATGACTTTAGCTATTAAGGGATAAATCTGATTATCATGATTGGAAGAAAAAGCCAGTACACCTCTGGGACACATTATGGCATGGATCCTTGGGAAGGCCCAAGCCTGTTTCCCCTTCACTTTCTTAGAGCTGGGCATCTCTCCTAAAGCTGCTGTTGCTGTGTGCTATTGGGACTGTTACCCCAACGAAGATCCTAAAAAAAGGCTTAGATGTGCCTGTGGTTGGGGTGCTCTGCAAGGCACCAAGAAAAGAAACCTGCAGAAGGCTACATACGATGAAGGAAAAACCACAAGAATGTGGGCTACAGGAGAGTACAATGTGAAAAGTATAAACCCTAGAGTTACCCAGAACGCTAACCACCTCACTAACTAGGAAATGGGTTTGCCTGCCTCTGCCACAGTTTCCTCATTTGTAAAATGAAAATTACAGTGAGAATTCTAACTTACGTCATAGTTGGTTGGGGATTAAATAAGATAATGCAGTATGGCACAGTGCCTGCCACATGGTGACGTGCTTAACAGGGGCTGATATTACTCGTACTATTGAGAATACATGCCTGCTGCTCTCTAACTGTACATATGATCCCTCTGTGTGTTCAAAGTGCTTAATTTTAGGGAGTTTGTTAAGTCATACTGACATAGATACAAATATAGAGAACATATAGTGGCAGAATAAATAAGCCAAGATATGAAATAATAATGGGGAACTGTAAAGAAATGATAAAAATAAGGACTCAGCATAAACCTTTGAAAGAAAGGGCCTCCATAGGCTTGTCAAACCATAGGCTTCAATTTTGAAAACCTCTGTTCTCTTTTACAGTCGAAAAGCAAGAAACTTAGGCTTGACTAACGAGTATGGTCTTGGTGTGGTCCTTCCTTTCTCGAAGCCTCAGTTTTCTCTGTAAACTGGGAGAGGTGGAGTAGATGGTCTGCAACGTAGCCTCTGATCTAAAATTCTGTAAGTCTACTTAAAAAGAAAAGGAGTCATAGCATTCCTCTTTCAGCTGTTGCTCAGCGGTATTGCCTGAGGTACAGATGTTTTGTGGATCTCCCCGATACATTTTTCTGTGAAATCTCAGGCTCTGCCTCATGTCTCTGCAGCTTAGTAATAACTGAACATGGTTAATTTGTTCTGGTTTATTGCCGATTGGGTGATTTATGTCACGTGGTATATGGGTTTTTTTGTTAATTTTCATTCAGCAACTGGTGGTCTCGGTCAAGGTGGGCCATGGTCACTTTGCGACTCCAGGTCAATTCGTCTGCCTGTTGGCTTTTTTTATTTTTGCTTTGAAGTTTCCTTTTGCCTCAGTCAGCTGCCTTGAATGAAATTATCTGCTGCTGCTCTGGGCTTGTGATTTCCTTTGCTTTCATGTTTGTTCCCTTTCTGAAAGGTGGGGGTTGTAATTTGTTTGCTGTTTAGGAGCCAGCCCTTCAGCTTCCTTTCAGTGATAGCATCCTGCCTGCCACACTGGACTTTTCTCCTTTTCCAGTCCGGTTGTTCCCAAAATCACTAGTTTAATTCTCTGTATTTGAAGAACACCAATGTAATATCTCACTTTCCTTAATCACAACTGCAGTTGGTAATTGTGGAATGCATTTCCTACAAATATTAATTTTACTTTCAATATGTGACAGGATGCAGAGCCTTTTGTTTGTTTGTTTGTTTTTCAGACGGAGTTTCACTCTGTCGCCCAGGCTGGAGTGCAATGGCGTGACCTTGGCTCACTGCAGCCTCTGCTTCCTGGGTTCAAGCGATTCTCCTGCCTCAGCCCCTGAAGTAGCTGAGATTACAGGCATGTGCCACCACGCCTGGCTGATCTTCTTGTATTTAGTAGAGATGGGGTTTCACCATGTTGGTCAAGCTGGTCTCGAACTCCTTACCTCAGGTGATCTGCCCACCTTGGCCTCCCAAAGTGTTGGGATTACAGGTGTGAGCCACCGCCCCCAGTCACAGAGCTGTTTTTTAATAAATATTCAAAACATTTTAAAAGTTAATAGAGATACCTCTAATGTAGTCCTAGAGAGCTTGTAAATTGTCTGACCTGGTCATTCTCCTGTCTGCCCTTGGGTACTGTCTCCATGCTCAGGTGCTTTCACTAGCTAAAAGATATCTGTAACCCGGAATCATTAGAAAGGTTGCAAGGTTCTTTTCATGATGTATGCTTTTTTAAAATTTTAAACTAGCAATTAGGATACATTTGAAAGGAAGAATATCTTGATTTCTTAGATATCGTAGAGAACAACTTATATTTGCACCTCTGAGGGCCTTTGATGAGGTGGCCATTTAATGAAACACCCAGCTCAAGTGTTTTCAAAACAGCTGATTTATTACACTTGGATACCTTATGGTGTGTAGAGTTGTGCCTGAAGTTGTCAACCAGGCAGCAGAGCTGGAACCCGGTTGTAGTGATCATGTCTGAAGGATGTCTGCTAAATATCATGTGTGCACGTTTGAATAGAAGGTGGGTCAGAGTGAAGTTGTTAATCTGCAATGTTTTTCAACCACCTCGAATTGAGAGTAGAAAAGCATTTGCTTTATATCAATTTGATAGTCCATCTTTTCTCCTATATTTGATTATAGAAAGCAGTTGTTTTTATCCTGTATGTTTATTATTTTCCCATTGATTTATAAGAGAAATCTTTGAGCATCTGTTATGTGCATCTCTGTACTATGGATGATGGGAAGATATACAAAGTGAAGTTCTTGTTAGCAGGAAGATGGACTGAGTATATGTATGACCATAAAGTGATATCAAAAGTACGGGTGAAGTTGTGGCAACATTCAAAGGGAAGGGAAATCAATTTCCTCTTGAAATTCAAGAGAGATTTCATGGAAGAGGTATCATTTGAGCAGAGATTTGTTATATGGAAATAAGAAAGGAAAGTCATCCCAGACAGGGAGAACAGTGCTCAGAAAACAGGGTGTACATATAGGGACGAGCAGGTGGTTTGGTTTGCCTATCAGTGTGGCAAGGACAGCAAAAGGAGATCAAGTCTGAGAAATAAGACTAGAGAGTATAGTCCTCTGAATACTTTGCAGTGTTTCATATACATCTGGAGTCAGGTGATTCGCTAGGATTTGCATCTTTGCGTCTCCACTTCTTACCTCTGTGACCTCGGGCATATTCCTCATCATCTCTGTACTTCAGTTTCTTGGTCTGTGAAAACTAACAGGTGAAATGAATTCTAAGAATATGTTTCATTTAATGCAGTAAATCTAAAATATCGTTGTTTCAAGATTTAATCAATCTAAATATAGATTGACATACTTTTAGCACATTTGGCTTCAGCCTGGCCATATTTCCAGTGCTCAGTAAGCCACATGTTGCTAGTGGCTACCACATTGAACTGCACAGATCTAGAACATTTGGAACCCATTCTTCTGTTCTCCTGTCTTTGGTTTTCTGTACACAAAGAGAGAAACATTAGGATTGAACGCAAGCCGTTTCATGCTGATATGCATAGCTACCACTTACAGATGTTGTTGAGATGCCAGAAGTTAATCCAAATACATTTTGGTCTCAGTTGGCCACTGGAGACTTGTCAGCAGTTACACAGAATGAAAGCAGTCACTGCTAGCAAGTCCGTCCTTTTGGACAAACAAGTATTGCTTTGCCTTTTTTTTTTTTTTTTTAAGAGAAATAAGACTCATCTCTCCTTTATTCTTTCCTGACCATGCTTGCCTTTGTATTCCTGACAGCCTCGGAAGGACACAGATTATGTGGTAAATATAATAATTACCCCTTTTCACATAAGACGCGGCCCTTTGCATTCCCAGCACTGATCTAATTCCAGTTGCTTCTGAAGTTTACCTTTTACACTTGTGTTGGTTTTAGCCAGTGGATACTATGTCAAAGGTCGTGAACTTGTACACTTCCTCTCCAAAGATTCACAGTATCAGTGCCCAGTTTGTCAAGATCTCTCTAGATTAGTTTATTTAATTTTGCCACGGTTGGTTAATTCACAAAATCATAAGACCTTTTTCTTCTTTCAAATGCATAGCGAGTGAGGGACAAAGAAGAAGGAAAAGGAATAGAATTCAGTTTCCTCAACATCTTAATGATCTCGGTTTTAAGTTCTTCTATAAGTGTGTCTCTGTGGATGTTGCTTTACTGCTTAAAGCATCTAATTGAAACCAGATCCTTAAATCTCTTTGGATCAAGAAGCAGTAGTAAGCCCAGGGCATATTATCCCTACAATCCAGAAACACTTAGGTGTCTTGTATTTGATGTACATGTAATAGTTTACTCTCTAAGCTCCTTTTTCTACCTAAATTCTTAGTGATGTAGTACAGTAGTAAAGGGGATCTTTATTCCTGTTTTGAAAGGATACAACCAAGGTAGGGAAGGCTTCATTATTGGTGATTATTCAGAAGAACTATTTTCTTTACATATGCTATGGAAACAATATTATTTCCAGCTACAGAATACAGTATTTGATTATACTTTTGTAAATTGCCTGCTTTTCCCCTATCATCTGCTAATTCCGATTTGATACTGTTCTGTGTTCAAAAATACAGCGTGAGCAAGCTGTCATGGTGCCTGTCTAGAGTCCCAGCTGCTCGGGGGGCTAAGGTGGGAGGATCATTTGAGCCCAGGAGTTTGAGACCAGCCTGGGCAATATAGCAAGACCCTATCTCTAAAAATTAAAAAGTGTTTCCTAAAATATCTGCTGACCATAATAGTGTCTATCAAATGCATTTCCACATTCTTGTCATGTCCAAAATTCTCTATTAAAAAATTCAGGAAATAATTGTTTTGCGATACCTAATTTTCAGGTAAGCCCAGCTGGTCTAGAAAAATTGGCGATATTGGAAACATTTAAATTATATTAAAAGTTTTTCTTGTTTGTATAGTTGAAGAAAGAGTTAAGACATTTCAGACTTTTGTTTGGAGATCTTTGTTAAGTGGATTAAGTGGATTTTATGCTTGCTTCTTAAAATATATTGAATACACTTTGCTGTAGGACAGGGCCTAGCCCATAATAGGCATGCAGTTCTTATTTGAATTGTGTTGAATGACTCACTGTTATGAGCATCCAGTATTTACTAGATCTTAGATTTTAAGGGTTGGAATTTTTTCAGTGTGATCTTTTTTGCTCAGATGCAAAATAGCTCCAGTACTCATGTAATTTCTGTATTTTTTCCTTTTCTGCCATCAAAGCTGAGAACCTTATCTCTTAGAAACCTTTAATCGACTACCTAGTATGTGCCAGATACCCACAGCTTTACATGGGATATCTCATTTAATCCTCACAGCAGCCATATGAGATAGCTGTTACTGTATCACATTTACGTATTAGGGAACTGAGCTTCAGAGAGATCACATTTGTTCTGACTGTTGTCAGTTTGCCTGCCTATATCCTGTGATATCCCTTTCGTTTTTAATTTGTTGCTTCTAGTCCTGAGGACCAGAAATCCAGGTAAATAAAATATGCTCTGGTGGGCTTTCCTGATGGGACCCTCGAGGGAGGAGAGGATGAAGACCGGGAGAGGAGTTCCAGGTTGGGGTATATGAGGTGGTTAACTGGGTGCAACGCCCCTTTCCCATCCACCATTGGTTATGCTTACTCCATATTTAAGCTAATGTTACACGGTTAGCCGGAATGAACTGATTTTGGCTAGACCCTTTTCTTGTCTAGGAATGGAGGAATTACCTGAATTACCTGAATGAGTAATTCCACAGACTGTCCTAGAGGGGCCACAGACTGCTCTGAGAAGCTAGTGAAATTATGAGTCCTCTTCTGAAAAAATGCAGATACTCATACGTATACAATGTCGCATGTGCTTTCAGGGGTTTCAGGACCCCTCTGAAATCCATCCCGGGATCCCAGATTAAGGTAATTCATTTGGCCTCTGTGGGTGGATGTTAATCACTAATGCTGTTATAACCTAAACATGTCCCTAAGACCAGAAATTATAATTAAGAACAGAGGAACTCTAGGGACTGTAGGAAGTTTGAAACAGAAAAGGGCTTTCTTTAGCTTTCAGGAGGAATTTGTGTTTGCCCATGAATGAAGTGAAATGACCAGGTAGACAGTAGAACCAGGCCTGTGTGCTGGGGAGACCTTCTGTGCCCTAAGGCCACATGGCCAAGAGACAGGTGGGAAGCCAAGGAAGAAGAAATTGGGCATAGGTCTTGTTAATTTACACCAGCCCATCAGGTTAGAGCACACTCGGGAAAGTTCTTGCTACTCTGAAGGCGATTTTTAGAATCAGAAACCTGTACTTGAGAAACATAACTTTTTGTGTTATTTGTATTTTCTGTAATGATTGTCTTTTGCTCTCTGCTTGATTTTATGTAGACCTTGTACTAAGGTCAAACATTGAAAGGGAATTTTGCAAATATCTGAGCCTGTCAAAAGGGAAGAATGGGTGATGCAGTGGGGTTGGCAGCACTTTTCCTATTACTTGGGAGTGAACCCTCAGGGAAATAAAGTGCAAAGGCTTAGCCACAGGTGTAGGTAGCCATAGAATCCCTTTCCACCTGGAGACTGTCCTCGCTGATTTCCAGCACAGAAGAGTTTTGCATCTGCTTTTCCTAAGAAGGGCACTTCCTTTACACACATTCCTGCATACTCCTGCTTTACCTTCAAGGCCCAGTAGAAACCAGCAGTAGGACCTTCCTCATTTTCCAGCAAGTAGGACCCCTTATTTGAAGGACCAGTACCTGGCTCTTAATTGAAGTCTTGAACAGTTTCAAAGATGGGAAAATTATTTATTATTTTGCTTTGAGATTCTTCTAAGCCCCAGTTGAGAAATTATGAAGGAGACTATAGACACATCGAAATCTATTACCAAAACAGTTGCCTTAACAGGAAACTGTAATTTATAGTGTAGTTTTTTTTTTTTTTTAAAGGTGGGAAGGACACATGGGTATGATGTATTTTAAAAGGATTTAAAAGCCCAAAAGTGTAGGCACACCTCATTTTATTGCACTTTGCTTTATTGTGCCTCACAGATATTGCATTTTTTACAAATTGAAGATTTGTGGCAACTGTGTTAAGTGTGTAGACATAATTTTTCTAACAGCATATGTGCTCACTGCGTGTCTCTGTCACACTATGGTAATTGTCACCAGATTTCAAACTTTTGCATTATTACTGTATCTGTGATCAGTGACCTTTGACATTACTATTGTAATTGTTTGGGGGCACCCTCAAACCACGCCCATGTGAAACAGCAAACTTAATAAATGTTTTACGTTCTGACTGCTCTGCTGACCAGTTGTTCCTCCACCTCTCTGCCTTTTCTCAGGCCTCCCGATTCCATGAGCCACAGTAATATTGAAATTGGGCCAATTAATACCCCTACAGTGGCCTCTAAGTGTTCAAGTGTAAGAAAGAGGTTCGCCTCTCACTTTAAATCAAAAGCTAGAAATGATTAAGCTTAGTGAGAAAAGCATGTCAAAAGCCGAGACAGGCTGAAAGCTAGTCCTCTTGCACCAGTTAGCCGAGTTGTTAATGTAAAGGAAAAGTTCTTGAAGGGAATTAAAAGTGCCACTCCAGTGAGCACAGAAATGATAAGAAAGTAAAACAGCCTTGCTGCTGAGTTGAAGAAAGTTTTAGTTGTCTGGATGGAAGATAAAACCAACCACAACATTTCTCAAACTGTTGGCCTCAAGCAATCCTCCTGCCTCGGCCTCCCAAAGTGCTGGGATTACTGATGTGAGCCACCACACCTGGCCACCACCACATTCCTTTAAGCCAAACCCTAATCCAGAGCAAAGCCCTACCTCTGTTCAATTCTATGAAGCTGAGAGAGATGAGGAAGCTGCAGAAGAGAAGTTTGAAGCTAACAGAGGTTGGTTCCTGAGGTTTAAGGAAAGAAGCTATTTGCATAATATAAAAGGGCAAGATGAAGCAGCAAGTGCTGATGGAGAAGCTCCAGCAAGTTATCTAGAAGACCTAGCTAAGATCATTGATGAAGGTGGCTATGCTAAACAACAGATATTCGATGTAGACGAAAACAGCCTTCTGTTGGAAGAAGAGGACTTTCATAGCTAGAGAGGAGGAGTCAATGCCTGGCTTCAAAGCTTCAGTTGAAGGATAGGCTGATACACAATGGCAATTAAATCTCAACATTAGTTTTGAAGGGGATGCTCAAACTATAGCACAGACCAATTTTCTTTGTCTAAATACAATAGTTTTCCTTCCAGGCAGCCTCAGTCCACGTTCATGAGCCACATTCTTGTGCTTCTCCATTTACATAGCTCTAATAGTAGAGGAGGGATGCTTTATGCATCCCTCTTACCCAGTCTCTAGATATGGAGCCACAACCTTGCCTGCTACCAGCTGAAAATTCTCCTGAAGCTTGGCTTTTATCTTAAAATTATAAGATAGTGTTGGCCGGGCACGGTGGCTCACGCCTGTAATTCCAGCACTTTGGGAGGCCAAGGCGGGTGGATCACCTGAGATCAGGAGTTCAAGACCAGCCTGGCCAATACAGCAAAACCCGGTCTCTACCGAAAATACAAAAATTAGCTGGGCATGATGGCATGTACCTATATTCCCAGCTACTCAGGAGGCTGAGCCCGGAGAATTGGTTGAACCCAGGAGGCCGAAGTAGCAGTGAACTGAGATCATGCCACTGCACTCCAGCCTGGGTGACAGAGTGAGATTCCGTCCCCCCCAAAAAAGTACATATATACACACACATATATAGTGTCGATACGTGCATATATGTATACTTTATTTTAATATGTAAGCTATTTGTCTGCCAAATTACTTTTTCATAAAATTTTAAGCAAAACAGCTTTCCCTGGTCCACCATTACATACCCCCCAGAAACAATGCAATAACATAAAAACATTGATAGAGGTTATGTTTTTGTTTTTGTTTTTTTCTCAACTTTTACATACAGGGGGCACATGTGCAGGTTTATTACATGGGCATCTTGCACTCAGGTAGTGAGCATAGCACCCAATAGTTTTTCAGCGCACGCCCTGTCTCCCCTCCCCGTCTACTAGTTCACAGTATCTATTGTTCCCACGTTTATACCCATGGATGTTCAATGTTTCACTCCCACTTAAAAGTGAGAACACATGGTATTTGGTTTTCTGTCCCTGCACTAATTTGCTTAAGACAATGACCTCCAGCTCCATCCATGTTACTACAAAGGACTTCATTCGTTTATTCCATGGTGTATATGTAGCACATTTGCTCTATCCAATCTACTTTAGATGGGCAGCAAGGTTGATTCCATGGCTTTGCTATTGTGAATAGTGTGGCAGTGAACATAGGAGTGCAGGTATCTTTTTGATATAATGATCTATTTTCCTTTGGATATATATACCTGTAATGGGATTGCTGCATCAAATGGTAGCTCTGTTTTGAGTTCTTTGAGAATTCTCCAAACTGCTTTCCACAACGGCAGAACTAGTTTATATTCCCACCAACAGTGTATAAGCATTCCCTTTTCTCTGCAGCCTTGCCAGCATCTATTTTTCACTATTTATTTATTTATTTATTTTTTAAGAGATGAGGTCTCATTATGTTGCCCAGGCTAGTCTCAAACTCCTGGACTCAAGCAATCCTCCTCCCACCTCGGCCTCCCAGAGTGCTGGGATTATAGGCGTGAGCTGCTGTGCCTGACCTGACTTTTTAATAACAGGCATTCTGACTGTTGTGAGATTATATCTGATTGTGGTTTTTGATTTGCATTTTTCTCAGATGAGAGTGATGATGAGCATTTTTTCATGTGTTTGTTGGTTGCTTGTATGTCTTGTTTTGAGAAGTGTCTATCCATGTCCTTTGCCCATTTTTTGGTGTTTTTCTTAAATTTTTTTGCTTGTTAAGTTTCTGATTATAGATTCTGGATATTAGATCTTTGTCAGATGCATAGTTTGAGACTATTTTCTCTCATTCTTTAGGTTGCCTGTTTACTCTCTTGATAATGTCTTTTTATTGCTTTATCTCCATTTTACAGATAAGAAACAGGTTCTAGAAGTTTCAGATATTTGCTCAAAGTCATACCATGAAGTACAAAGCTGTTTTTAACCCATGCCTTTCTTAAGTTCCAAACCCATAATGCAGAAACCATGCTGGGCATTAAGGAATCCTACCTTCAAAAGAAATGAGAAAGCTGGAGACAGTGGATCATACCTGTAATCACATCTGTAAGCACTTTAGGAGGGTGAGGCAGGGAGATCGCTTGAGCCCAGGAGTCTGAGATCAGCCTGGGCAACATAGCAAGACCCCATCTCTACAAAATAATTTTAACATTAGCCAGGTGTGGTGACACACACCTGTAGTCCCAGCTACTCAGGGGCCTGAGGTGGGAGGATCATTTGAGCCTGGGAGATCGAAGCTACAGTGAGCCATGATTGCACCACTGCATTCAAGCCTGGGAGAGACCCTGTCTCAAAAAAAAAAAAAAAAAAGGAAAAGAAAGAGAAGAGGCCTGACACAGTGGCTCACGCCTGTAATCCCAGCACTTTGAGAGGCGGGGCCGGGGTGGAGAGGTGGATCACAAGGTCAGGAGTTCAAGACCAGCCTGGCCAATACGGTGAAACCCCGTCTTTACTAAAAATACAAAAATTAGCCGGGCGTGGTGGCGGGCACCTGTAGTCCCAGCTACTCGGGAGGCTGAGGCAGGAGAATGAACCTGGAGGCAGAGCTTGCAATGAGCCAGATCACACCACTGCACTCCAGCCTGGGTGACAGAGAAAAACTCCGTCCAAAAAAAAAAAAAAAAAGAAAAAGAGAGAGAGAGAAAAAGAAATGAGAAGGAGAGTTTAAAAGCATTCCACAAAGTCAGTGGTTATATGTTAATTTGTGTAGTGTGCTTTGTTTCCCAGATAGTTTAGAAGCAATTAATTCTGAATAGACATGTGTGTTGTATGTAATGACAGATACTGATTGTAATGTTTTATTTTGGCCAAAAAAAAGTGGGGGATGGGGAGTAATTTTCCTCAAAATCATTATCTGGCAGGGTGGGAGGTTGTTTTTCTTTTGTATACAGAGAAACAGAGTCCCAGGTAGGAATATTTGTTGTATTCATGGCAGTTTGGCAGACCCTTGGAATATAACCTTTTCCATGGTCCATGTTCTAGTCCTGCCTTGAGAACCCTCTTTTGAGTAAAGAAAATATTCAAAAACCCATCTCTGGGTTTCACCCTGAGGATCCAGGACCAGTGTTCTCTTTCTTGAGGAAAAGGAATCACAATGGTGGAAAATTCTTTGCAAATCCTATTGTAGTCTTATTGATCACTCTTCTCATTGCTCTTTATTGGCCTCCTCAACCCTTCTGACTGTGTGTATTAGAAATAATACTTATTATCAGTATTAAAACAACTACTTTCTTTGTCTATTTTAATTATTTTCTTTGTGTTAACTATTTTCTTTTCAGAGTTGCTTATCTATTAGCAGGCCACTGCATTAGCCTTGAGCTAGTATTGTAAGATGCAAAATTATGTTGCTGGCATCAGTTGGGAATTTCATGGAATTTGCTTCTATTTGACTATATTTCCAGATGGAACCATGTGCTGAAGTGTTTGTTTTGGGCCTCCATGAAGTCATTCCTTTGCAGTGATCTGTAGCTAGACTGCTGTCTCTTGGGACTAACCTGTGTGACTAATTTGAGTAGGAGGGTGATAAACTTTGTTACCACTTAAAAAGGGGCTAAAAATACTTCTTTTTTTTAAGCCCCTCTCCATATTATCTAGCAACACTCTTTGAGGGATAATGGAAAGGAGGTGATAAAGATTAGAACTGATTGGGAAGGTTCTGAGTGTCCAAGTTTCATTTAGGAAGCTTCACACCTTTGAGTCCCAGGGAAGAGTTTGGACCCCAGGCTTTTACAGGTTTGTAGTAAAATCTGAGCTGCCCAGAACACTCTGTGGCTAATGGCTTTTGCAGAAGTGATTCTACAACTAAAAATGCCCATCAACTAAGCTTGTATTGGTTCATCGTCCAGATCTAAAAATGATTGTTAATTTGAGTTATAGTGCTAAATGTTTCTAAGAAATGCTTCTTTTTAAGTTGCAGTCTTTTAATCAAAACACAGTAAATGAAGGACTTCCCTGAAAGGTGGAGCCAGTAGACTTGATTGGGAGATGAAGCATATACCGAACTCGAAGACTGGAGAGAGATTCTTGCCTTAACCCTGTCTCTTATTCACTGAGGGACCTTGGATAAGTCACAATCTTCCTGTCTCATGTTTCTTTTACTTAAAAATGAAAGCATGGATTAGGCTAGCTCTTTGTCAAACCTCCCTCCTCAATTCACCTTCCTAATCACAGAACTCTTTTTCTAATAAAATGTTATGCAGGACCCCAGTCTATAAAACAGATACAAAAGGAGATGCTTTGGTTAATGGAGGGCACAGGGAGAATCTCGCTCTGGCTTCAGTTCTGGCCCCTGAGGCACTTTCCTGTCTAGTCGAGCTTTCTTTAAGAGCTCTTCCAGCTGTGGCATTCCATCCATTATTCTAATTAATGTGAATTGAGTATTACTAATATCAGGTTTGGGTTTCTTGTTGTTGTTGTTGTTTTCACTTAGTACCCACATCATGGAGCAAAAAAAAAAAAAAAAAAGTGGTTTTAAATTGCAGAATGATTTAAGCTAGTAGAGGGTGTCATTCATTGATATTAAAGACTGGTACTGGTCTCAACATAGCACTATTAGAAGTTATAGAAATTCACAATAGAAACCCCCTTCCTCTGTCCCAGAATGCATGGAGCAATAATGCAGAATGGGGAAGTAAATGATAAATCTGCAACCATTAGGGCTCACTTTCTAAGCTTCCCACTGAGTACTAGGATACAGCTCTCTCTTATTCCTTCCTCTCCTTCCTCAAATCCTACATTCCTACATTGCTGAGCAGGTTGCAATTTTGGCCTAGAGTGATTACTCCTGATTACTCCTGTCCCTCTCTCTGACTGGAGTCAGGTCTGAAGTACTCTGTTTTCCACCTGTCATCTCAGCCAAGACCTTGAAGATTCAATACTAAACGTTGTATAGGATTAAATTCTGAGCCTTCTAGAAGTTTCAGAATATGTTTTTTTGCTGTTGTTGATTGCAAAATCAACAGACCTCCCTCCCAGGGATAGGCGTTTCCTTCTCCTTTGGTGGGCTTCCCTCTAGCAATTCAGGAGCTGCTAGAAGCAGATTAACACCTACAGTTCCAGACCAGCTTAGAGCTCACTTCATTTCCCACTGTGCACCATTTCAGCAACCCGTGGACCTATGGCTAGTCATTCCTGCCTGTCCTGCGCCAGGGCCTTTCCCAGCCAGCAGTCTTCCCGCTGACTGTTAGAACTATACCCTCTGGCTCAGGCTTTCCCCACAAAAACAAAAACAAAAACAAAAACAAAAACGTAGTATTGCTTCGCATTTTCTCGCAAAGTGCTAGGCTTTGTCCTAAGCACTTTATTTATTTATTGAGACAGAGTCTCGCTCTCTGTCACCCAGGGAGGAGTGCAGTGGCATGATTTTGGCTCACTGCAACTTCCACCTTCCGGGTTCAAGCAATTCTCCTGCCTCAGCCTCCCAAGTAGCTGGGACTATAGGTGCGCGCCACCATGCCTGGCTAATTTTTATATTTTACTAGAGACAGGGTTTCACCATGTTGGCCAGGCTGGTCTCAAACTCCTGACCTCAGATGATCCACCCACCTCGGTCTTCCAAAGTGCTGAGATTACAGGCGTGAGCCCTACGCCTGGCTGTCCGCACCCAGCCTGTCCTAAGCACTTTAAATGTGTCAACCCATTTGTTCTCTTTGAAAAGAGTGGCCAGGTGAAGGCTAAAGGACGGGATAAGTGCAGTTTCCAGAACCCTTCTTGGCTAGTTATAGCCTAAGACTTGCAGACAGGCAGCCTGGGAAGATCTCAGACGAGGAACCTTCAATTTAAACGTACAGTTTTGAGAATTTAGATATTTGACAAATGATTGAGCCGCTCAAGTTGCTTATGTATTAATGTGCTTGTTTAGCAGGTAGAGTTATTATTCTCTTATGTTCAAATTTATTAACAAGGGCTTAATTTCATTCCAAACAGACTGTGTAAAGGTGACTATGCAGTACAGAAGTACAATGAAATATGAGATTCCTCAGCCTTTAGTGGATGCTGAGCTGGAGACCCCCGTTAGTCCTACCTCTTTCTAAACAGCTCCAGCCATGAAGCTCTCGACCTTTTCACCTTTAAACTTTGTTTGAACTTGGAAAGAAGACTTTTGAATTGTTTAAAAAAAAAAAAAAAGTAGAAGGAGGAGAAAGAAAGACAAGGGGAAAAAAGGTTAGGGAGGCTGCAAAAGAGATGTGGAGACTGGGGGAAAAGGACTGATTATATGTTAGCTTAACAGTAATACCAGGAAAATAATCCTCCTCTTGTCTAGGAGTTTCTGCTACTGGGAGCCACAGGGTAATCAGCTCACATGACATACCCAGAGGCGAATGCTAGCCTGTGCTGTTTTTGAACATATTCAAACAAAGGCTGATTATCCAAACAAGAATTTGGACTGCAGCAGTCGGACCAGTTAAATTATAGTTAGTAAAACTTGGTGCCTTGTGAGCTTGGAATGTTACAATTGCAGCTGGATCTTCGTTTGTCAGGCAGCCTTACTGCACAATAAAACCAGAGATTTTTATCTCCCCAGGACTCAGTTTAACTCCTTGGGTACAAAGAGAAAAGTGCCAGCTATCATACCGCAGAATCCTGGCAACTCCTGTCTCCCTCCTGTCCGAGTTCATGAGGCAGTGGCATTTTCATAGTGTTCTGTAGGAAAGTGGGAGGACAGAGGCAAGTTGCTCTTCTTCTTAGATCTTATGTTGGAGATGATAATTTTTATTCATTCATTACTTTAACAACATTTATTAAATGTTACTATGGACAAAGCCCTGTGTTAGTACTCTACTTATATACAAATGGCTATAAAAAGATAGTATAGTCAATTGTAAATAGGTTTCAAAATGTTGTGAGTAATTTAGTGGAGGGATAATGGAGAAGGTAAAAAAAAAAAAAAAAAAAAGGCTTTTTGGAGAAAGTATGATTTGAGCTGACTTTGTGGGAAAGTAGGATTGAATCTTTAAATGTGGCTCTAAAAGTGATTTTATGCAGCAGGAACAGCACAAAGGAAAAATTGGAGGCAGGAAAGTTGGATCCTGGATGTGAAGGGAGGTAATAAAAGAGAAGACTGAAAAAGTAGAATAGCCTCTGCATAGCGGACTTAGGATGCCAGGCCTGAGAGTGGACTTCCTTTGGTAAAGCAAGAGAAAGCCATTAAAAAGTTATCTTTTTTTACATAGCTGTCAAATAATCAGTTAACATGTATTGAAAGGTTACCATACTGAGAGGTGAAGCCAGCTGGACTTCCTGGGTCGAGTGGGGACTTGGAGAAATTTTCTGTCTTACAAGAGGATTGTAAAACACACCAATCAGCTCTCCGTAGCTAGGATTGTAAAATGCACCAATCAGCACTCTGTAGCTAGTAAGGGGATTGTAAAATGTACCAATCAGCGCTCTGTAGCTAGCAAGAGGATTGTAAAATGGACCAATCAGCACTCTGTAAAACACACCAATCAGCGCTCTGTAAAATGCACCAATCAGCGCTCTGTAAAATGCACCCATCAGGATCCCAAAAGTAGCCAATCACAAGGAAGATTGAAAAAAGGGCATTCTGATAGGACAGAAACAGAACATGCGTGGGGGACAAATAAGGAAATAAAAGCTGACCACTCCAGCCAGCAGCAGCAACCCTCTCAGGTCCCTTTCCACGATGTGGAAGCTGAGTTCATTTGCTCTTCACAGTAAATCTTGTGGCTGCTCACTCTTTGGGTCCTTGCCACCTATAAGAGCTGTAACACTCACCTCGAAGGTCCGCAGCTTCATTCTTGAAGTCAGCCAGACCCCGAACCCACTGGCAGGAACCACCTCCGGACACAATACCCAGGACATTGAATACTCAAAATAATTCTGGAAGAAAATAGAGACTCAGAGAAATGAAGTAACTTTCCCAAGACTGCTCAGTCCATAAGCAGCAGAGTCACGACTGAAATCCAGACTGACCACAGACCCCCAGCTCTTAACTGCTTTTCTGTATTACTCTCTATTCCTTTTAAATTGGCTGACTTTATGATGATAATGCAAAATAGATTAGCCATATTTTTATATGGAGGCAGGAAGCTTGACTCTAATGGATCACCCATATTCCTGAATTGGATGATTATGGTAAAGAGAATTGCTTTACAGGGATGATTTTTATATTTGAGAAGATAATAGTTACCATGATCACCATCCTGAGTTGGTTTAAACATATGGGTTATAACTTTGTGTGAACAAGAGGTTTTTTTTGGGGGGGGTGGGGGGAGAAAGAGTTTCACTCTTGTTGCCCAGGCTGGAGCACAGTGGCACAATCTTGGTTCACTGCAAACTGCATCTCCTGGGTTCAAGCGATTCTCCTACCTCAGCCTCCTGAGTAGCTGGGATTACAGGCACCCGGCACCACACCTGGCTTTTGTTTTGTTTTGTTTTGAGACGGAGTTTTGCTCTTGTTGCTCAGGCTGGAGTGCAGTGGCGTGATCTCGGCTCACCGCAACCTCCGCCTTTCCAGTTTCAAGCGAGTCCCTGCCTCAGCCTCCCGAGTAACTGGGATTACAGGTGCCTGCCACCACGCCTGGCTAATTTTTGTATTTTTAGTAGAGACGGGGTTTCACCACATTGGCCAGGCTGGTCTCGAACTCTAGACCTCATGATCCATCCGCCTCGGCCTCCCAAAGTGATGGGATTACAGGCGTGAGCCACCGCACCCAGGCACAAGAGTATTTCTGCTTGACCAATTCGATCATAATGAGATAATCTGCCCTCATAGCTATTTCTTACAGTGATTTATGATAGTGCAGAGCTGGCTTTGGCAAGTCTTATGTCTTTATGGCCTTGCTTTTTCTGAGCAACACAGTTGCTACCATTGGTGTATGGCTCTCCATTTCCCAGTTTCCATGGGGTGTCTTCACCGTATTCTTATCCTCTGCTGACCCTGCCACTGTCTTGTTTTCTTTCCTGTCCTCTTTGATATACTCTGTTATTGTAAGCCAGGCTTGTGGCTTCTGGGAGGGGTGATTGGCAGGGTCAGTCAGACATAAGCACTGAAACGTGTGTCCCAGAGGTGGAAGCCAGATTTCCTCTCAGGGCCCTGAGGCCAACCTCCTGTGATGGCTTCATGGCTAGAAATAGCAAAAATCGAAATGGATATTGCAGATAGTCCAGACAAGCAAACAGAAGACCAAATGCTTGGGTACTTAAGATTTTTTAATTTGTTCATGTATATTTTTAGCAATAGAAGCAATATAGCATACCTTTGAGCCAGGTTTTCCTAGGTGTGCCAGGTAGGTTAGTGTTCCCAGTTGTCAGGAGACAATCAGGTACTGATTTAGTGAGCTCATTTTTGAAATGCAAAAGCAAAAATGAATAAAATAGCAGGTTACCATAGTATAGATAGTAGGAGTTGATTGGCACCAACGTCTTTATTTAGCTTGGGTTAGAACAGATTCTGTGCATATCAGATTTGAAGAGGAGATCCTAGTTTTTATAGCAGTACCATCAAAGATAGTTATATATCCAAGAGGAAGCCTGAGTTTGAAATAATGATTAGCCCTACAGATTTTCAGTTTTGTTTTGGGGTTTTTTGTTTTGTTTTGTTTTTGTTTTTAATTCAATTTGCAAAGCCTCTAGCAGATAGTTCTGAAACCTTTGTGAATGCTTTCTGTAAGTAATGATGCTTTTGGAAATTTGGTCTAGTGATGAGTAATTCTTTCTTTCTGACATTAATCATTTGCATTTTATCAGTGGCTCCAAGATTAATATAAAAAGGGAACTTCATTTACTCTGAGTGATCATGTTTCAATGTGTTAATGTTTTAGGAGTAGCAGAGGATAACATGCAACTGTTAAGATCTAGATCATGCTAAAAGTATTAAAGTTGGCTTTCAGAGATTAGCTTTTTCCTACTTAAAATTAAGAACTTAAAGATTTTAATCAAGATAATCCTAAAATGTCTTAAGGTGCAACTTATTATGGAGGTGATACCAGTTGGAATAGTAAAGACCAAAGGAGAAATTGTGAGTTAATGTTTACTTTTTTATTACTATTTTAATCAAATGGCTTTACAACTTGACCTTTTAAATGTGAATATATTTTTTTAAAAGAACACTCAGGTATGTGAAGCCATAACTGTTGTGTTGGAAATTCTCAGCCCTAAAAGTTCTGCACTTGAATGTTAAATATGTGTGTGATAAAAATATTTTGATTGGGGTTTTCTGTGTGGGCATTTACATTCTCCTGGTGACAGGTGTTTTGGTGAAGAGAAAAGCATCTTGTAGATGTTTGGGATCTGTAACCATGCTGCCTCAAACAGCAGCAGCAGCAGCAACAGCAGCAGCAGCAGCAGGAGCTACCATTTACTGAATGCCTGCTCTATCATAGGCACTCCTATAGGCATTCTATAGACATAATTTCATCTCCTTACAAACATCCTGGCAGGTAGAATAGTATTTTTATTTCACAGATTCAAAAACAGCCTGAGAGAAGATAAGTGGTAGGAACAGGCTATGAACTCAGGTTTCTCTGATTCCAAAGTTCATATTCTTTTCACTATACCATGATATTAAAAAGGAACAAATGGGGCCAAGCACGGTGGCTCACACCTGTAACCCCAGCACTTTGGGAGGCTAAGGCAGGCGGATCACTTGAGGCCAGGAGTTCGAGACCAGCCTGGCCAACCTAGTGAAACCCCATCTCTACTAAAAATACAAAAAAAAAAAAAAAAAAGGCCAGGCGTGGTGGCACACGCCTGTAATCCCAGCTACTCTGTAGGCTGAGGCAGGAGAATCACTTGAACCCGGGAAGCAGAGGTTGCAGTGAGCTGAGATCGTGCCACTGCACTCCAGCCTGGGCAACAGAGTGAGACTCCATCTCAATAAATAAATAAATAATATAAAGGAACAAGTGTAGCTGACATTTATCTGAGACTTATCAGCCTTAGCACACATACACTGAAAAGTTTAAAACAGATTTTATGTTATTCACTAGAACAGATTCATTTACTTGTATCATTGAGCCCTATAACTAAAGGGTCCATTTCTTTTAAATTAATCTCAGATACACAGAAGTATATCTTAACTAAAACTTTCTTCCTGAAAAGAAGCATTTTTAAAAGGTACCAAAGGCTGTTATTCTTAGAATGATTTGATGAAGTCAAAGACAAAAATAGTTTAGGCTTTTGATTAGATTTCAATATGCCACTCTTACTAGTGAGCTTTCTCTTGTTTGGGCATGACAGGATTTTTGCCATGAGAAACCTTCTGCTTCCACCCCCTCAGTTCTCACTCCCTGTCACTTACCCTTCAAAAGACTGAATAGCAATTACAATACAGTTAGGCTTTCTTTGGGGGACCCTCATATAGTGGGCACACTGAATCTTTGGATTTAATATTAGAGGCTTGACTATTTGAATGTGATTGCAGAAGTCAATGAGGACTCTGTTATTACTATGAATTTGTAGGTTGGTATTTAGCTTAGCAAGTGGTGAAGCTAGTGAGTGAGCCTGTTTACCACCAAGTGCCCACATCTCCCGTTGGCTTTGTTGTTCTCTACTTGTTTCATCCTGTGACTTAAAACACACACACCTTAGCCAACTGTTTATGCTAATGATGTAAGAGAAGTCAAAGTAAATAAGCTTAATAAAATAATAGTTTGGGCCTGCACGGTGGCTCACGCCTGTAACCTCAGCACTTTGGGAGGCCGAGGTGGGCAGATCACGAGGTCAGGACATCAAGACCATCCTAGCTAACACAGTGAAATCCCGTCTCTACTAAAAAAACAAAACAAAACAAAAATTTAACCGGGTGTGGTGGCCGGTGCCTATAGTCCCAGCTACTCAGGAGGCTGAGGCAGGAGAATGGCGTGAACCCAGGAGGCGGAGCTTGCAGTGAGCCAAGATCACGCCACTGCACTCCAGCCTGGGCAACAGAGTGAGACTCCGTCTCAAAAAAAAAAAAAAAATCCAAACATCAGGAAGACAGTATAAATATCAGGGTCTGACCTAAAGGAGACCTTTAGATGTGTGCTGGTTAGCGCTTTGACAAATCACGATACCTTAAAACACAAAAAGACATTTATAGTGATGTTTGAGTAACTTGGAAGTCTATTTTAGACCAAATGCATGTTTGGTTAATTTTGCTAGGCGTAGAGAGAATGTAGCCCTCCTCCCTTCATATGAGATCCTTTAGACCTGACAAGACCCACCTGTGATGCCTAGACCCCTTCCTCTATTTAGAAGGACATCACTGAATGCAAATTTGCAAAAAGCTATGGCAGAACCTATGGTTAAAATCTCATGAGATGCAAAGAGCCTGGAATTTAAGAAGCTAAGGGAAAATATATGTCCAGAGCCTATCTTCTACCAGTCAGCTTTGTTTTTACTCAGATAAATTTATTCTTTTTCTGAGCCCTGTTGAATTGAAGTAATAGTGATCACAGCTTATCACAGTTCTCTAAAGATTATTGCCTCCTTCACTGCTTTCATGAATTAACCCCAATTTCTTCCAAACAGAATTCTTAAAAAAAAAAAACAAACTTTATTGAGATATGATTGACATACCAAAAGCTATATACTTTTTTTTGTTGTTGTTTTTTTGAGACGGAGTCTTGCTCTGTCACCAGGCTGGAGTGCAATGGTGCGATCTCGGCTCACTGCAACCTCCATCTCTTGGGTTCAGGCATTTCTCCTGCCTCAGCCTCCCAAGTAGCTGGGACTACAGGCGCCCGCCACCATACCCAGCTAATTTTTGTATTTTTAGTAGAGATGGGGTTTCACCATGTTGGCCAAAATGGCCTCCATCTCCTGACTTCATGATCCGCCCACCGTGGACTCTCAAAGTGCTGGGATTACAAGCATGAGCCACCACGCCCTACCGCTGTGCACATTTAATGTCTACACTGTGATGAGTTTGGAGATACATATATACCTATCCATCACCTCCAAAAGTTTCCTGCTGCTCTGGCAGAATCTCTTTCTTATTTAAAGCTGAGTAATATTCCATTGTGTCTATATACTATATTTTCTTTATCCATTCATTCATTGATAGACATTTAGGTTGCTTCCACATCTTGACTATTGTGCATAATACTACAGTGAACATTCCCTACAGTGAAGTGGAGATACTTCTTCAAGATCCAGATTTCAGTTGCTTTGGATGTATATATAGTTTGATTGAATCTAGGGTAATCACCGTTATCCTGACTTTCAGGGCTTTCATTCACTTACATTCCTTCATGTAGTGCAGTTCCCTGCCAGAAATATCCATCATGGAGGAAGTGACTGCTAGAGACTTCAGGGAAAATAATAACTTCTAACTATTTTATGTAGTTGAGGGATGAGTGTTTTGGTTCTATCCTAAAGAGACGGAATCAGCCCTGTCAACCAGGCTGGAGTGCACTGGGATGACCATAGGTCTCTGCAGCCTCAAACTCCTAGGCTCAAGCAGTCCTCCCACCTGGGCCTCCCAAGTAGCTGGGAATATCAGTGTGCACTACCACAACCTGCTAATTTTTTAAGTTTTTTTTGTTTTTTGTTTTTTAAGAGATAGAGTCTTCCTATGTTGCCCCAGCTGGTCTTGAACTCCTGGCCTCAAGTGATTCTCCCTGTCTCAGCCTCCCAAAGGGATGAGTTTTAACATGCTAATTACTTTAAGTTTTACAAGAATAATATGTCAAATTAAAGCATTTTTAAACCTATTTTTTTAACTCAAGTAATACATTTTTTTTTTAAAGCTTAGGAAAAAACAGAAGCAAAAAGAAGAAAATTAAAATCGCTTGTAATTTCCTTACCTAGAGTTAACAACTATTAACATTATGGTATTTATTAAGATTCTTGTATGCATTTATATACACACATATATACACACTATTTTTTGTAAAATGAAATCACACTGAGCTTATTTACCAGTAAGTAATGAGTCTTACCTGTCCGGTAATGAATGTGTTTTCCTTTGCTTTTTTACTTAGCACTGTATTGTGACTATCATGAACAAAGACAGTTTGGAAACAGGGTGACTAGCAGTCAACAAAAATATGTGTTATGAAAGAATAACAATAGGTAAAATTCAGAGTATTATTTTAATTTAGTGTTAAAATTATCCAAATCTCACATACTTTATTCAGTCTATGTTTTTTAAAATTGGATATATAGGGAAGGAGCAATTTTTTAAAAGATTTAACTGCAATTGCATAGTATTTTGTGATTTCATTATTCATCTTTATAAATGTGATGTAATAGACTATAATTTTAGCAAGTGTATCAGTCCATTCTCACGCTGCCATAAGGACATAGCCGAGACTGGGTAATTTATAAAGGAAAGAGGTTTAATTGACTCACTGTTCTGCACGGCTGGGGAGGCCTCAGGAAACTTACAATCATGGCGGAAGGGAAGCAAACACGTCCTTCTTCACATGGTTGTAGAAAGAATGAGTGCTCAGTGAAGGGGGAAGCCCCTTAGAAAACCATCAGATCTCCTGAGAACCAAGTCACTAAAACAAGAACTGGATGGGGGAAACCGCCCCCATGATTCAATTATCTCCACCTGGTCCCTCCCAGGACACATGGGGATTATGGGAACTACAATTCAAGATGAGATTTGGGTGGAGACACAGCCAAACCATATCAGTAACTATTTATTTATATTTATTTTTTAGAGACAGGGTCTTGTTATGTTGCCAAGGCTGGATTCAACTCCTGGGCTCAAGTGATCCTCCTCAGCCCCCTGAGAAGCTGGTACTACAGGCATGTGCTACCACACTCGGCTTAATTTTAGGAAGTATTTAAGCAAATATTATTGATCTATATACAATTGTTCATTTTAAAAAGTGAAAAGTTCTTCCCAAACAGTGTGTCAACTAGTTTTTCTCTTTGGTAGAAAAATTGTATATGTACAAATCAAAGTTGTAGAAGTACCTCCCAGCCTAACATTCAAGTGGTTTCAGATGGTAGGCTTTAACATAACAAGATGGGCTCTCAGAAAAAGCAGTTCCTAAGGGAACACCTACATTTAGTACTTCTTTGTCATGTTAATGAAGTTCTGTCTCATTGTCAGAAAAAATAAGAGATTGTTGAGTGGAGGTACCTACTGCCTAGTGCAAAGTCAGGAAGGCTGTGGAGCTGATGGGCAGCTCTTTAGAATCCAGGGGTCCATTATTGGTGAACTCAGCATGAGGCGGAAGCTGGAAGGTCACCTCCTCTAACATGAAAAAAACTGAAGCTGTGAGGGTTCAGGTGATCCACCCAGGGTTCCACAGTGATTAAGAGGGCTGAGATTTTAGAAAGACTTTCTGCCTTTCTAACACCCAGATTTGGCCTGCCTCACACACTGACAGGAATTCTCTTCTGTCCTGGAGAGTCTTACAACTATCATGACCTCATAACTGATCTACGATGGCTTTCTGGAGATGGTCAAGTCAGGAATAGCTTTTAAATAGGTTGCTATGGCCAGGTACAGTGGCTCACGCTTGTAATCCCAGCACTTTGGGAGGCCGAGGCAGGCAGATGGCTTGAGTTCAGGAGTTCAACACCAGCCTGGGCAACATGATGAAACCCCGTCTCTACAAAAAATTAGCCAGGTGTGGTGGCGTGTGCCTGTAGTCACAGCTATTCAGGAGGCTGAGGCAAGAGGACCACAGAAGCAGAGGTTGCTAGACTTGAGATGGTGCTACTGCACTCCAGCCTAGGTAATAGAGCAAGACTGTCTCAGAAAAAGAAAAAAAAAAAAAAAAAGATTTATGTTGTTTCCCCCCAGTCCCCCAGGTCTCTCCTTTTACTTCCACAACTAACCAGAAGTCAATGTAGGAGCCTTGGTGTTAGGTGTAGGCTAGGGGTGGCACCTGACACGGCCTCATTGGAGCCTGTGTACCGGAATTAGACCAGTTGCTACAGGTTAGCTCTGTTGGTTGTCAAGAGAATTTCCTTTGCTTTATTAAAATGCAAGTCATGCTTTTGTTTTAATACAATATCAACCATTCAGCCTTGACATGATTTAAAATGAATGTGGCTAGTTTTGCCTTTGAGTGAGTGAGAGAGAGAGAGTGTGTGTGTGTGTGTGTGTCTGTGTAATAACCTAATTGACAAGCAATCATGACATTTTCCTTGAGCCTGATGTTATCCCATCATTCGGAGACCCATTTTGTTTAATTTGTTTTTTCATATAGTTTCTGGTGGGAAAAATGCATTGCTTTAGTAACAAAATTAACTTGATTGAAATGTCTTAGACTTTATCATTTTCCAGTGGCTCAAAAGGTTATTTCCCAAGTGTTTAATTTTTTAAATACAGTATATATTAATTTCACTGCTACTTTCTGACATTCATCATTCCATGAAAAATTATCACAAATGAATACATCAGACTTTTATTTACACTCCAATTCCTACTCAATGTAAAGTTATTTAACTTTGATGATAGCATGCAAATTTGATAAAGATGAGGTTTTTAAAAACCTGAACCATTTATTGATTTGCTAAATATAATTTTCACATTTTCCTTATAGCATTCTATAATACATCTTTCAGAAGGAAAACACTTGAAAACTAATATAATCTTCAGGAACTGTTCAATCAGAAATAATGAGTGGAGCGGTCACTTATCAAACACATACTGTTTAAAATCCTTATGTTTAAGTATTTCTAGTCTTTGAGGTAAAAAGTTCTGCCACAAAAAGTATGGATTCATTGGGCTTCTGAATTCTGTACAACATGTCACGATTTCTGCTCTTGGGCTAAAGATAGAAAGTAAAATAAAATGTTCTTTGTGCATTTAGTTATCCTTGACTCCATGAAATTCTCCAAAGTAATTACTGGTGACCACAATACCACCTACCAGCAAGAGCAGCATTGAGCATGTGCCAAGTCCCTTATTGCTGACCACAGCTGCTCTTGACTACAGCAGATGTTTCCCCTTTTGCCTTGGCAGTAAAATTTTATTAAGCAGTTTTGCAAGTAGAGAGCAGCATACTCTACCTGATGAGTGGCTGGAGATCTTAGCCCTTTTGTGCAATCAGCTTAGATTTCTCCTATCTACCATCAGGCCCCCACCTCTAGGTTCCTTGCATCTCACCAACCAGGCCTCGGGCCTTGTAACACTGCAGTCCTCTTGGGTTTGCTTCCCTAACCACCCATGTAATTTTCCCAAAGAAAATAATGTTAGAAGAGCAGCCTCACTTGTGGTTACAGCTTGCGGCATTAAAAGGCTGTCACATTGGAACTTTGCTCCTACCAGTTATGGGTTTACAAAAAGGAGTTGGGGTACTTTGTTGGGATGTTTTGTTAGGATGCTTTTCTGAATTTTTCCATATCTCTTTGGTTTGGATGTTGACTTGGAAATCTCTTTTGAATTAGCTTCTTTTGGAGAGCTTTCTGCTTTTCCTGAGCACTTCTTGAATCCTTTCCCCATCAAAGCCACCAAGGGAACTTCTGATGCTCTCTCTTTTGTAGACAGTACCCTATTTGAGTCCTTCTGAAGACTGGAGCACATAAAGGCCTGATTTTTTTTTCTGAGTTGGATTGGATGGTTTAACATAATTTGTCTCTATGTTTTTTGTTCTGGGTAAAGGAATATATTTGTGAGTTGTGGCTGATACTGCTTTTAAAAAATTAAAATCATTCCTATGATTATTGCAACCCATTTTTCACATCTTTCAAAGAAAACAACTCGTAAAGATACTGGCAGTTGAAGGTCTAAGTCCCAGCCTGGCATGAATTCCCAGAGAGCCTTGGGCCTTGGGAGGAGGGGTAAAATATAAGATTGGAGTGCAAAGTCCATCTGGTGAGAATTTGTCTGGTTTGTGCTTCCTCAGCAGGGAGGAAATAGCAGTGACTTCAGTCTTGAATGGTCATTTCAGAAGTGTATCATGGTGGGAATTTAGCCAGCTTTGTGGCGGATGACCAACCCTGATAGCCTGATTTTTAAGGCCCCTAACACAAATGATACCAAGACTTTTTTGAATATTGTATTTAGTCTGTACTAGGACATGTAGGACAAGATGAGTGACTATTTTAGAGCTATAGGTCAAGAGGTTTGAAGCAGTATATTCACCTTTACACTTCAAACCACTTGGAGTAACTTAAAGAAGTAGTATACTGTCAAATACTTACAAAACTTCCTTCTTCTTTGCTCTTAAAGATAGGACATTGTTTAGATGAATATATATTCCTTTCCTATGTATTCCACTATTCCTGTAAAAATTTGTTTTTAAAATAAGAAACTTGGCAGGGTGTGGTGGCTCATACCTGTAATCCCAGCACTTTGGGAGGCTGAGGCAAGTGGATCACCTGAGGTCAGGAGTTTGAAACTATCCTGGCCAACATGGTGAAACCCCGTCTCTACTAAAAATACAAAAAATTAGCCGGGAATGGGGGCGGGTACCTTTAATCCCAGCTACTCGGGAGGCTGAGGCAGGAGAATCACTTGAACCTGGGAGGCGGAGGCTGCAGTGAGCTGAGATAACACCACTGCACTCCAGTCTGGGCAACAAGAGTGAAACTCCATCTCAAAAATAAATAAATAAAATAAAATAGAAACTTGAAAATAATACCAGCACTGCTAGAGTGGGTATTTGGCTCAGTTCAGGCCTGTGCCTTTTTTTTTGATGTTCCCAGAGCAAAGCACTCCTTAAACTAGGATGAGAAAAGTTAATTTTAATCCTCCAAAGGCTTATTTGCTAGCACAAAAGGTCATGAAACACACCCAAAACTATATTGCTAAAATCTGAAGGAGAGAGAGATCTCAACAGCAGAGATGGACTCTAGTGTCCCAACATAGAATTGTGTCTCTGGCTGAAGCCATAGTTTGTTTTAGGAATGCCAATACAAAAGCTACAGAATGGAAGCGTTTTCCCTTAACTCATCTGAGGGAAACTTCTTTTTCTCATGTTGTTTTAGGAAATTCAGAAGAGAATTATTCAGAAATATTTGTGAAATCATGGTCGCAGGAGTTATTTCCAAGGATGTTTAAGTAGCTGCTGTCTGCCCATTATTTTTATAATTACTACACCTAAATCTGTTATCTGTCAAAAGGGAAAAAACTTTCTGTATCTACCTGATAGACCCGTGGAGTACAAAAAAAAAATGTAATGACCCAGTCACATTTAAAACTTTTAAAGCTCCCTTTTGAGATGATTTCTTGGGGTACTAAAATATCACCCACCCCAGAGTTTACAAATCAGAAATTGAATGAGGCAGGCTTAAAGAGGATCAAAAAACAAAATGCCAAATAAGAGCAGCCATTGTAAAACTAGAGGTTACAAAATGGCCCTGCTTTTCTACAAGGAAGGTCAAAGACACCAGGCCCCTTGCCCTGGGTTTGTCTGGTGGAAGTTTAAGGAAAGTTCATACCCTGGGCCTGGTAGAGCGCTTTGCCTTCATAATTGTCTGCATATGATTTGACAAACATAAAACCTCAGTGTTCCTGGATCATTTATCCCCCTCAGCAATGTGTGCTAAATATGAAGTAAACGGTTACCAAAGGGAGGATAGGGAAGAAAACCTAATTACCAATCCTGGTAATTTTAAACATGAGAAGATTTATAAACAACGGCTTCTTCGTACATTTGTGAGTTCTGACATGTTGTGAAAATAGGGCCTGCTAAGCCATTGAAAGGATTCTCAATATATTGTGTGAGACGGAAAGAGGACCAAGAGAAAGGTTTGTTTTTCATTGTAAAGAATTGCTTTAGAAACCAAGGTTGTAACTGAGCACTGCTCTGTGCTGTATCAAGCCATAATATCCAGTGAGTCATGAAGGCATTAGGGAAGCACTGGAGACATCATAAGAAACATTTGAGTTAATGTTTGAGATAAGGAAGATGATTATCTCTAAAAAGAAACTGAAATTAAAGGGCACAGTCTTCCATTTTCGGACAGCTAAAAGGCATTCTTTTCAGTGATCTCTCCTTTGCTAACTCACGTACATGCTGTGAGTATTCGAACTAGAAACCAGGCTTGTAAGCTGAGCTCTGCATACTTGTAGACTGAGACCTTGGGCGAGTTACTGCACACCTTGGCTTCAGCTTCCTCACCTGAAAGTGAGTGATCAACCCCGTCATCTCTATGGGGCCCTTCTGGCCCAAGGAGTCTATCATTCTGGTTTTTGAACATTATCTTACATTGGACAATCTCAGAAAGGTTTTATGACTTTTGGGTGCCTTTGTGGTACTTCATATGAGTGGGAGGTCTTGAGACTATGGACCCCTTGGGAGACCAGTGTCTAATTCTACTACTTCCCCCTCACCAAGAATTCAGATGGTGAAACACCCTCATCCCTCCAGCCCTGCCCCCGGGAAGCCCTTAATTCAAAAAGGTCATTTCATTTCCTGTGAGCCAGTCTTACATCACTGGTGCAAGAATTGGGCAGTGCTTGCCCAGCTGGAAGTTGAGACATTGGAGGCCTCAGCCTAGTATCCCAGACAGTATTTGTCAGGCTGATGATAAGCTGGTGGAGAGTCTGTTAACTCAAGGCCTGATTCTAATGAATTTGGGATTCCTTGCTGAAAAAAAGACTGGGCTGAGTGTGGTGGCTCATGCCTGTAATCCCAGCACTTTGGGAGGCTGAGGTGGGGCGGATCATCTGAGGTCGGGAGTTTGGACCATCCTGGCCAATATGGTGAAACCCTGTCTCTACTAAAAACACAAAAAATTAGCTGGGCCTGGTGGTGGGTGCCTATAATCCCAACTACTTGGGAGGCTGAGGCAGGAGAATCACTTGAACCTAGCAGGCAGAGGTTGCAGTGAGCCGAGATTGCGCCATTCCATTCCAGCCTGGGCAACAAGAGCGAAATTCCACCTCAAGAAAAAAAAAAAAGAAAGATTGGATCCTGGTCCATCCAAGATGCTGCCCTTGCAACCTCTGGGTTGATGACTGATATGTTGGTCTCTTGGGACAAGGCTGTACAGTTGAGAAAAGTAGCAAGAACATCAGATCTCTGCAGGTCATCTGGCCCCCATAAAAAAGCAATAGCAACTGGGAAAAGACTAGACTGCTAGGTTCCCAGCTATACTGGATTATTAGACAAAGCCACCCACTCCATCTTTGTTTATAGAACTCATTTTCAGGAACAAGTGTTTTATAGTGAGGTAGAGGTTGTAAAGAAGCTCTTTACGGTGAAGATCCCAAATATGTGAGCCTTCTATCAAGCTTGATCTAAAGGAACTTTACATGGGTGGCAGTTTAGAAGAAAAAGAGAGAAAAGGATAAAGAAAAAAACTAATAAAAATAGCTGAGATCACTCAACAGTTATCAAGAAACAGATACTACAGTTTTATAACACGAAGTACTAAAAGTATATGCACTCTTAAAAGGCAATTAAAACGTATGCTCCAAAACTATAAAACATTTTCTTTTCATCTGCAACATAGAGGGCAGATTACAACACATTAATAACGTTTTGTTTAGAGTTCAGTTTCTGATGGTTTCCAAATGTAGTCTGTGTAGATTAACCAGAAGGAGTCCAGTTCCCTTTTTTAAGAGCGCTTGTAAAGGAAAGCAATGTGGTAAGATTGTTATGAAAAGAGAGTGTATTTAGGAAATAGCACTTAGCAGGGTCTCTCTGAATGGCTGCCAGGTCAGGAAGCTGAAGTGCAAGGCTTGGCCCTTGTTCAGCCCCCCCAGTTCCAGCTTCTTGACCACACAGTACGTCAGGAACATGTCACAAGCCAGCCAGGAAGACTCAGCCCCGCCCATGGGCCAGCTTGGCACGGCTGCTTTCACATAACCCAGGGCTCCAGAGGGGCCGGAGGCAGGCATTCCAGGGCCACGGGAACATGCAAGTTTTTAAAATAGAAGTGAAGGACTTAAAAAAAAAAAAAAAAAAAAGCCTGGGAATTAAGCAGTTGCTGAGTCCTTGAGTCCTTATGGAACATGGTTCCTCATGTAGAGTGGCAGAGGTGAAAAGGGCCTTAAAGGTTATCTCATCCTCTGGCCTCTGCTTATAAACAAGGACATTGACCTGCTTACAACCACAGTGATAGAACCAATTGTGGAATCCATATCTGTCAGCTCTTAGTCTGCTAAACCCACTGCGGCTAAGCTGCCCTTTCTTCCTTGGATTTTGGCTCTAGAAAGCTGTCCAGTAATCCAGTAATCTGTTGCTGTACCCTTTTTTTTTTTTTTTGAGATGGAGTCTTACTCTGTTGCCCAGGCTGGAGTGCAGTGGTATGATCTCAGCTCACTGCAACCTCCGCTTCCCGGGTTCAAGTGATTCTCCTGCCTCAGCCTCCCAAGTAGCTGGGATCACAGGCATGTGCCACCAAGCCTGGCTAATTTTGTATTTTTTAGTAGAGATGGGGTTCCACCATGTTGACCAGGCTGGTCTCGAACTCCTGACCTCAGGTGATCCACTTGCCTCGGCCTCCCAAAGGGCTAGGATTACAGGCATGAGCCACTGAGCCCATTCTGTTGCTATACCATTTGTTCCTACTACTTGCCTAACTGCTCTATGTCTCAGTCTCAGTTTCCTCATCTACAAAATGGAGATAATATCAATGTCTGGGGTGGGCCCAGTGGCTCACGCCTGTAATCCCAACACTTTGGGAGGCTGAGGCGTGTGGATCACCTGAGGTCAGGAGTTGGAGATATATGTATATATAAAATCAATATCTGCTTCACAGAGTTACAAGGATTGATAGAAGAAACATGTATAACATTTACGGTGCCTGGTATGGAATAAGGGCTCAATAATGTTATCTATTCCCATTAATAATAATATCATTAGCATTATACTATCATTTGTCTTATTGCTACTACTGTTTCTACAGTTGCTACATTAGCAGTTGCAGGAATTTGGCCTGGAGCCTAGGCATGGCGTATGAGCTCTATGGTAGTAGACAGTCAGACCCAGGATTGGAGGTGGGGGAGCCAAGTAGAGGGGAAGATGAGTCTTGGATGCCTCTGGGCCAGTGCTTCATAAAGTCCTGTGCTCAGATTCCAGCTGTGGAACTGAGGTGCAGAGGTGGGTTTTAATGTTATTGTTGTCTTTGCTCTGTTTTGCCTTTCCATTTTTGTTGTACAGTTTTAGTTGAAAGAGACTTTAGAGATGATCACGTATACATTACAGTTCAGCCTCCACAGTTTACATGGGGGGAAACTGAAGCTCAGAAAGAAAAAGTGGCTTGCCTTATGTCTTGCTAGCCTTACTTGGTAATCGTATAGAGCTCTTGTCTAATTTACATATAAAAGGAAAACTGGAGGAGAAAGAGCCTTAGGATAATACCCATAAGATCGAAAAATCCTTCAGCCTTTCTTCTACATCAGGCCCGCTGGGACCCTACTTAAAACCCTCATTTTGACCTGGTTCCTTAGTCAGCATGGAGACAAGCCTGAGGAAAAAACTCAAGAGAGCCGGCCTCTTTCCTTAGGTATTATTAGAGAGCAATCCCCTATAAAAGTTAAGTGGATGTTTGTTTTTTATTTAAAACCTTCAGGAGATTTAACCCTGCTGGGCTGCTCCTGCCCACAGCAGTGTCCCTTCAGGCCTCACATAACACTTCTACTGTAAAGAGGGCTTGCTTTCAGAATGCTTTAACAACTCTGACATGCACATTTCTTTGCTTAATACAAGGCTCACTGATTTAGAAAGTAAAATTACTTTCTTAGTTGATGCCTCAATTGTTTTCTCCTTTGAGTTCTTATCTTTCCTTTGCCCTAGTGTCAAGTCAGTTTTCCTGTTTTGCTAAAATGTTTGATCAACTTTAAGATTAGAAACTTTATGGCAGGGTGTGGTGGCCCACGCCTGTAATCCCAGCACTTTGGGAGGCTGTGGTGAGTGGATCACAGGATCAGGAGATGGAGACTAACCTGGCCAACATGGTGAAACCACTTCTCTACTAAAAATACAAAAATTAGCTGGGCGTGGTGGTGGGCGCCTGTAGTCCCAGCTATTCAGGAGACTGAGGTAGGAGAATCACTTGAATCTGGGAGGTGGAGGTTGCAGTGAGCCGAGATTGCGCCACTGCACTCCAGCCTGGTGACAGAGTGAGACTCCATCTCAAAAAAAAAAAAAGATTAGAAAATTTATAGTGCTTTAAATACCCAGTGAGCATATGATTGCTGGAAAAGTCGTTCATCCTTACCAATAACACTATAACATTACCTAGAAAAATCAACTAGAAATTCAGTGAGAACATTTTAGCTTTTTTCTTTAAAATTTTTAAAATTCTGACATTGCCTGGTTACGTTGAAACAGCCCTGTTGTGTCATCCTACTTTCTTTTTCCTGGTATTTTCCCCTTTGGGACTTTGGTTTCATTAATCTCAATCTGTTCTGAAAGCACTAAGGCAGATTTTCAAAGAGCTGTAATTGTCACAGTGAGAGCACAATGACTTATTGAAGTTTCACATGTTGCTCTTTCTGAAACTACTAGAGATTGGAACCAATTCTCCATCCACATCTCTATCCGAGAGTTGGATGAAAATATCAAAGTTTTCCCTTCTCCAGTGCTTGTCAAAAGTATTTCTCCCAGCTAATTTCATTCCCAGTTGCCAAAGAAAAGAAACCAAACATAACTCCTCATCTCCAGGTCACCCGACAAGGTAAGAAGAGAGATTAAACGAATGTGCCGAAGTTTCTTTCCCTTATAGCCTCCAGATCTCCAGAATATACCTTCTTTAGTTTCCACATCACACTTTCCTACATTTTTTGTTAATTAGATGATGTCTGGAAAGATCACAGGAAACTGGTATGACTACCAAGGGGACAGAGGCTTTTGTAGTGCATTGGTACCCCTAAGTCTGTCCATCCTTGTCCAGAAATACAACGGGCACATCTTTGCACCCTGTGGAATCAGGGTTAGTCCTGAAATCAGAGTAGACTTGGCTTTGTACTTCTATCTGGGTAGTTGGCTTAAGTGCTGTGTCTGTATTGAGTGACGCTTTTCCATCAGAATTCATATTCTTTTGGAAGCCTAGACTATTTATTCATTTGACCACACTGTGCAGGGTTTTAGTACTGAAGGGTTCCCAATGTAGCTGCTCATGTGGAGAACCTTATCACAGCTTTCTTTTCCCTGAGTTATTTGTGGTAAAGTCCTGGCAGTTTGTTTAGATGTTCAGTGAGTGACATCTAATAGAAGTGGATGGGGCTGGACTTCAAGGTGGTTTGGGGTCTTGATGGTTTTTTTTACCAAGTACTATGAAGAGATTTGCTCCTAGACTTTAGGGATGGGAAATGCTGCTCTTTTTTCCCCTGAAAATTGAGTCTGGTCAAATTGACAAGTTATTTTCTGAAACTCTAAGTCATAATTGTACCATATTTATTTTCTGATTTTTTTTTTTTAACCTTTCAGTTAATAAATGTTTCCCAGCCGCTATCAGCCTCTACTGGTAATCCGGAGAAATTGGCCAATGGCTTTATGTAACTGAGGTTTCTGTTTTAACATGAAAGTACTATATTTACCTTCAAAACGACCCTCACTTAGATCAGACTACCTGGGGTTGTCAAGCCTTCCATCTTCAAGCCAAGAAGTAGTTGGGTTTTTTGTTTTTTGTGTTTTTTTTTTGTTTTTTTGGTTTATTTTATTTTTATTTATTTTATTTTATTTTTATTTTTTGAGGCAGTCTCACTCCGTCGCCCAGGCTGGAGTGCAGTGGCGTGATCAAGGCTCAGTGCAACCTCCACCTCTGGGGTTCAAGTGATTCTCCTGCCTCAGCCTCCTGAGTAGCTGGGATTACAGGCGTGTGCCACCACACTTGGCTAATTTTTGTATTTTTAGTAGAGACAGGGTTTTGCCATGTTGGCCAGGCCAGTCTCAAACTCCTGGCCTCAAGTGATCCTCCCACCTGGGCCTCCCAAAGTGCTGAGGTTACAGGCGTGAGCCACCATGCCTGGCTGTTTGGTTTTGTTTAGGTGTCTTTGTCCATGGAGTGCTACGTGTCTGGGATTATTGCCCCACTTCCTGCCTTTGAAACCAGTGCATTGTGTCACCAGAGAGCCTGGGATACAGAGGTAAACTGGAGACAGAGTCACACAAAAATAATCATTTCAAAAGAAACCTGAGGCTGTCAGGGTTGTTGGTATGCCATGGCACAGGACCCAAAGTGATCTTCTCAGGCCTCAACCCCAGCCCATGCAGATGGTATCTGAGCCACCTACAAGTAAAGGTGAACCTTAGTACTGCATATAAATAAGTCTCTGATTAATTCCTTGGGGTGAACCTAGGTTCTCTTTGAGGTATTTTCTCTATCAAAATCAAGATTTTTGGATTAAAAAAAAAATTTACATTATGCTTTATATTTATACAGCATTTCCACTCACATGATTTCCTTTTAAATCTCAATCTTTGAGATTGGTGTTGTCATGCCCATTTTGCTGATAAGGCTTAGGGAAAGAAACTCTAAAATTGCATTGCTAATAAAGGGCAGAACTGGCCAGTCGTGGTGGCTCATGCCTATAATCCCAACACTTTGGGAGGCCAAGGCAGGCAGATCACGAGGTCAGGAGTTTGAGACCAGCCTGGCCAATATGGTGAAACTCCATCTCTACTAATAATACAGAAATTAGTCAGGTGTGGTGGCCACGCGCCCATAGTCCCAGCTACACAGGAGGCTAAGGCAGAAGAATCGCTTGAACCTGGGAGGCAGAGGTTGCAGTGAGCCAAGATTGCACCACTGCACTCCAGCCTGAGGGACAGAGCAAGACTCCATCTCCAAAAAAAAGGCAGAACTCTGTCATTCCACCCATGTCTTCAGTCATTTCTTCAAGAATACTTTTACCAAGCCACCTTCCTTTGAATGGAATACTTTAGCAGTCCCAAGAGAGTCTTCCTTTATATCAAAATAGCAAATATTTTGGTTATGTTAAAATACTTTTCTTCTCAAAGACTTTGATGTGCTGCATCTTCAAATAATAGAAATCTGAATTCATTATTGTCTTGTTTAAGGTAACAAGTAGAGGGAGGAACATGGAATTTGAGATCAATCAAATAATTCAAAATAATGATTCTTCTCTGTGATAAATGTGTGACTTACACTTAGCTTGTTTCTTCATCTAGACAAATGTGAATGACAAACCAGCTCAAAGGGGTCTTGCAAGTATTAAATTAAACACGAACACAGTGCTTAATATTAGTAGGAATCCAATAAACAGACGTTTCCCTTCCCATTTTCACTCTGGTTCAAACTGAGCTTTTCTTTCTTACCTCCCACTTCTTTCTTAGATCAATTCTTTGCTCAAGGGAAATGTAATTGTTTATCATCTGTTGAGCATAGATTTTCTCTTCCCAGCTTCTTATTTTTGTGCACACTGTTCCTTCCTCTGAAGAGCCCCGCTCTTCTCAGTGTCCTTCATACACTCCTGGTTAACCACCTACAGGATTTCCACTCATCTTTCAAAGTTTAGAGAAAATAGTGCTCTTCCTTGCAACCTTTCTGATCATTCCAATCAACAATTATCTTCTTTTCTCTGAATATCTTTGTCTTTAATAGTCACCGCCCTCTTATGGGACTTACTATGTTTTGCCTGATACTGTCTTTAAGTATGTAACTTTATTTTCTTTCCTATCAGAGTTTAAATTCATTGTGGAAAGGAGTTGTTACTTCTTGCCTCTAGATATCCACTGTAATGTGTAGCGTAGTTCCTAGGAGGCTGCATGGTATGATCAAAAGAACACAGGTTTTTAGAGGCAGATTTATCTAAGTTTGAATTGTGGGTCTGCCACTTCTTCACTAGCTGTTGACCTTAGAAAAGTTGCTTCACCCTCTGAGCCTCTATAAAATGTGAATAATCATACCTACTTCATGGTATCATTGTATGGAGTAAATGAAATCGCATGTAGAGTGCCTGGCACAAAACAGGCACTTAATAAATGTTAGACTGTTCCCCTTGATCATAATACAACATTGATTAAGTAAGTAGATTGACGTTCACTCCTTATTGCATGATTTTCTAAAGTGGAGAATTCTGGATAATAAATTTCAGTAGAGTCATTTGATAGAACAGGGACTGGTATACACCCTCTGTAGTTGATTTGGGAAGCCAGGCATCAGTCTGTGGAAGAGCCACAGAACACTAGCTAAATATTGACAACTGACTATGCCATCTTATTCCAGCATATGGATTTGTATTTGTAATTCCCCAAGATAAGATTTTACCGTCCCTCTTAATTTTATTAATCCATTCTAAACTGACAGATGTTGCAGTGAGCTTTGAGCTCTTGGGGATTCTTGTTTTGTTTCTGATTAAAAGATGAGTTTCCTTCTTAAACCCAAGGGTCTAAGTATCAGTGCCCTTCTCTCTTAAACAGCTTGCTTAAATGCCAGAAGTAAACTTGTTATTCTCTATTGGATGCTAAAGAAGCTTTTCAGTGTCTAAGCCCCTTCTAAACATGTTTCCTTCTAGGAGGCAGAAGAGTGGGAATTGTTTAGCATAGTACCTGGTAGTTGGTAGCTGCTTAGTAAACAGTAGTTAGTATGATCATTACTTGTATTTACATTTTTATTTTGAAGGAGCATGGGGAGCATAAGCAGAGCTCACAGAACTAATCTGTGTTGATCTCTCTTCTTCTTGAGGGCACACAGAATTTGAGAACACTGAAATTCAGCCAGATAATGACCCAGGGTTATGGTCAGTGTTCCAGTATGGTTTGTGCTTTTGTTCCTTCTTCTTGGAGTCTAGTTCAAACTTTAATAGCACAGTAACTGCCAGTTCCTATCCATGGGGGTTGAGAACATCGTTGGATGATATGTTTAATACTGGAGATGCTGAGGTTGCCTAAGTCGTGGTCTGTTCTTAGGTTACTGGCTGGTATGTGAACTGCTACTCCAGAAAGCAAGTTGGTCAACAGAAGAATTTTAATGAAGCCATTTAAGTTTTCCAGCCACTGGAGCTGGTTCCCTTTGTTTTTTTTGTTTTGTTTTGTTTGTTTGTTTGTTTTTGTTTTTGTTTTTTTCCCCCTTCCATCAGCCTACTTTCAAGAAGAGGCTCATGTTCTGGTTCCAGGGCACCAGCCTTAGAGTGGGCAGTCGTTCATTCATGGCCTAGGACAATTATATTGGAGATCTCCCTGGACATCAGACACTTGCTATCATTTCTGTTCTCTTGTTGGCTGATCCTCCAAGTGCTTTTAGGGGCACCTGAGGTCACTTTTTGCCGTAAGGCATGTCACTCTGTGGCATCTTACTGAACAGGATATGCTTTTTATTATTTGGGACTGACCTAGTGATAATAATACTGATAGCCACTATTTATTGAATTGCTGTGTGAGGTAGGCGTTGTACAGGCTGCCTAACATAGACTTTTATTAATCCTCACAACAGTCCTTTAAGGTAGGCATTAAGGCAGGTATTCTTATGCCCATGTTACAGATAAGTACTGGAGAAGTTAAATCACTTGCCCAAGGTTTAAACAGCTACTAAATGCGGAAGCTGAGACTTAACTTCAAAGCCCTGTTTACACTTTATTTACAGAAAGCTCAAAATGCCCTGAAACTCTGAAATCACTGTGATATTTCACACCAACTTACCAGAAAGTCCCAGGACATTAATTCAGTGATCTGAGTTGAGTGTGTAGAGCATTACCCAATATGAAAACAGTAGAGTTCCACAGTTTTATGATAAAACCCAGAGAAACCCATAGTACATTAGACACATTGGAATTGAAAAGCTTAAGTAAAAAAATATTCATTTTAAGGTCATCTGTTTATACTGACACAAGGTCTATAGAAAATGAGAGAGTTGGCATGATGTTTCTGAAATATGCAATTTTACAATGGGAACGTGTTATAAAATGCCCTGCCACTGTTGTTTTCCTTGGGATTTAGAGTGAGAGACATGAAGGCTGACAACTCTCTTCCTGTTGTAGGTCAGAGCTTCAAGGAACTCTGTAATCTTCCCACCAGCTTTATTCTCTCCTGGAACTCACGGGTAAAATTAGATGCTGGCTGGACTTCAGTAGTTGAGTTTGAAATCTTTCAGAGGCCAAGTCAGACAACGGCAGCAGACTGCTTTCTCACAGTACCACTTTGAGAGACACTTTGTACAGACTAACATAGTTTAGTAAACCGATGAGTGTCTGGCAATTTTGCCATAAAACGCCATTAATAACAACGCCTATAGGAGCAGAGGAAAATGATCTTTGTGTGGTTAATCTTGGAAACAGAATCAGGCTTCATCTTCCTTTTACCAACATGCTTCCTTTACCTCTTGATGTTGCTCTACTCTAGTGTACTGTTACAGTTGAAAAGCCACACTCTAGATGAGGATTTAGTTGGAACTATTTTATTACATGCATTATAATTGACTCTAGGAGGCAGACATGGTGAAAAGGGTGAGGGAAGAAATTATTTAGAGGGTGAATGCTCTCCCAAACTATCATCAAACGTATTTACCTAATTTAACACATTTTGCCTGGTAGTCATAGAAATAGACTGAGGTGCCCCCATCAGAATAAAGAGTCAGAAACTAAAACCAGACTGAAAAGAGCCAACCCATTAGGGAAGTACCTCCCTGGGGAGCGGGTGGGCAGGGAAAGGAGGTTTGATGGCAATTACTAAACACTGATTCGAGAACATGTTTAGAGGAGCTGCGAGCCAGGGAAATCCTCCTTCCCAGTCTTAGCTGGGCAAGGGACAGTTAAGTAAAAAGAGTTCTGCTTATTCTCTGCTGCAGGATGCTACCCCCTGACCCTTTATAAGTCAGCCTAGCTTGATTACTCCTTTTAATTCAAGGCTCAAAACAGCTTGTAAAGTTTTTTTTATCATTCCTTTCCAGATTGTGTGGGCCACACTGTAGCATTTTGTCCACATCTGTTTTCCAACCTCATTACTCTTCTGTTATTACATTCATTAGAAAAAAGAGCTGTTTATTTCTTTTCTGCATGTTTTCCCCCTAGTTTCAAAAGCTAAAATGGTAAATCATGTGGTGTTTGATGTGACCATCTCCACGATTTCTAGTATACAAATTGGTGGTTGCATATACAGGAATTGGTTGAACCTTATTGTTTAAATTAGCTATACCCCAGCCAAAGCTCACAACTCATAGGAGGCTGTTTCACTGTAGACTGAGATTGTCAAGACTTCTCATTTCTGTGTCAGAATGGTTGTATCATTCGCTCCAGTGTGCATAGCGATAACGTGAATTTTTTGTCCAGTATGACTCCTCCGCACTTTAATTTGAATATAATTATTTAAAGACACATGGAAGCTGGAGGCAGAGCTTTGGAATTTAGGATGGTTTTACTTAGTGAAGAGAAAGCTAAGAGAGATGAGACAAGGATGTCCACAAATACCATTTCTATTCAATGTTATACTAGAACTACTACCCAGAGCAATGAAATGAGAACAGCAGATTCGAGGAATAAGAAATGGAAGAAAATAGACACAGCTGACCTTATTTGCAGATTATATTATTTGCTTCAAAGACAATCCAGAAGAATGAACAAACTGTTAGAATTAATAAAATAATTCGGCAACATTGCTGGATACAGAATTTGATGATGTTCCTTCATGATAGTAATAACCAATTAGAAAGAAAAAGATCCTATTTGCAATAATAATCAGAAGCACAAAGAAGCTAGGAATAATTCTTAGAAAACATATGCAAAACCTTTACAGGAAATGTATAAAGCAAAGTTGAAGGAATGAAAGAAGATCCACATAAATGGACATAACATATTCATAGATAGGGAGACTTATTTATTTATTTATTTATTTATTTATTGAGATAGAATTCTTACTCCTTCACCCAGGCTGGAGTGTAATGACACAATCTCCGCTCACCACAACCTCCACCACTTGGATTCAAGCAATTCTCCTGCCTCAGCCTCCCGAGTAGCTGGGATTACAGGCATGCCACTGCGCCCAGCTAATTTTTGTATGGTTAGTAGAGGTGAGGTTTTGCCATGTTGACCAGGCTGGTCTTGAACTCCTGACCTCAGGTGACCCACCTGCCTCAGCCTCCCAAAGTGTTGGGATTACAGGCGTGAGACACCTCGCCCAGCCGGGCTACTTAATTGTTGTTTTGTTTTGTTTTGTTTTGTTTTTGTTTTGAGACAGAGTTTGCTCTTGTTGCCCAGGCTGGAGTGCAATGGCGCGATCTCCACTCACTGCAACTTCCGCCTCCCAAGGTTCAAGCAATTCTCCTGCCTCAGCCACCCGAGTAGCTGGGATTACAGGCATGTGCCACCACACCCGGCTAATTTTGTATTTTTAGTAGAGATGGGGTTTCTCCGTGTTGGTCAGGCTGGTCTCAAACTCCTGACCTCAGGTGATCCACCCGCCTTGGCCTCCCAACGTGCTGGAATTATAGGCGTGAGCCACGGCGCCCGGCCTGGGAGACTTAATATTTAAAGGCTGTCAATTATCCCCAAGTTAATCTAGAAATTAAATGAAATTCAAATGAACACCCTAAGAAGTTTTGAATTACTCAAAGTCTTAGCAGGAAACCAATGGCACACACAGAAGTGTTCACTGAGGGGAGTCAATGAAGGACCTGTTTACAAAGGTGTGGACAAAGCTTAAGGAAACCAAGAAACCAACAGGGGAAAGTAAGGCACCCTGAGCTAGCAAAAGCAAAGAAGCACCGTTAGCACCCCTGGGCCTGAAGCTGCAAGCGGATGGAACCGTTCCCAGAACCCAGACAGTGCTGTAGCTTTAGCTGTAGAGAGGCCCACCTGGTAGGCCTTCAGTAGAGGAACAGCTGCTACTAACCTGGACATAGGTGCGAGGGAGCTAAGGAGAGAAATACATTGACCTGTTCTTCCTTTTGCCCTTCATTCTCTTTCCATTGACTCTCATTAGCTGAATATAAGAAGGAGAGACCCAGTGGATGCTGCCCATCTAGAGGTCAGCCTCATGGGACACAGAACAAGGTGAAGAGTGGAAAGTGATTCTGAAGGAGCAATCAGAGACCATCCAGTGCAGGTGTTTTTCATAGTGTTTTTCAAGGTGATCTTGAACTTCACGTGGAAGATCGGAGGATTAAAACCAGCAAGGAAAGTTTTTGAAGCAACAGACCTATTACAACTTTTATTTAAAATCTCAATTTCTTTCCTGCCAGATATTAACATGTATTACAAAGCTGTAATAATTAAAGCAGAATGGCATTGTTTCAGAGAAAGACAGACAGTGGAACACAATCTACATATATGTAGAAACTTGATACATGACAAACCAGTGCTGAAAATTGGACTGTTCAGTAAATTGTGCTGAGACAAATGATTATCCACATAGGAAAAACTTAGGACTTCATATTAGGATAGCAAAAATAAAAAATTCTGACCATATGTGTTGACAAGGGTTGGATACTCATATACTGTTGGTAGAAGTATTAATTGACATAATCCTATCAGAGGGTAATTTACAACATCTAGTAAAGTTTTATGGATTCTAGAGCCAGACTATTCCCCGTCTGTAAAATGGGGTTAACAAGTGATCCTCAGAAGATTATTGTGAAGATTAAATGAGTTTATATATACATATCTATAAAAAATTATATAGATATAATGCTTAGAACAATGGTTACTATAAAATAAGCTCTATTTAAATGTGTCATTATTGTTGTTATTTCTAGATCTTGCAGTTCTAGGTATGTAATCCAGAGAAAATTCTGACTTGTGTATAAAAGAAGACTCATTCGGGCCGGGCGCGGTGGCTCACACCTATAATCCTATCACTTTGGGAGGCCAAGGCAGGCAAATCATGAGGTCAGGAGATCGAGACCATCCTGGCTAACATGGTGAAACCCCGTCTCTACTAAAAATACAAAAAAAAATTAGCCAGGCGTGGTGGCGGGCGCCTGTAGTCCCAGCTACTTGGGAGACTGAGGCAGGAGAATGGCGTGAACCTGGAGGCAGAGCTTGCAGTGAGCCGAGATCGCACCACTGCACTCCAGCCTGGGCGATAGAGTGAGAGACTCTGTCTCAAAAAAAAAGAAGACTTATTCAATAATGTTTATTTCAAATGAACAAAAAAGTAGCTGAAAAAAATCATGATATATTCATTGTATAGCAATAAGAATGAATAAATTAAACTGTATGTGGTAACATAGATAAGTCTTTTTTGTTTGTTTGTTTTGTTTTTGTTTTGAGAGAGTCTCACTCTCTTGACCAGGCTGGAGTGCAGTAGCATGATCTTGGCTAACTGCAACCTCCCTGTCCTGGTGCAAGTGATTCTCATGTTTCAGCCTCCCACATAGCTGGGATTACAGGAGTGTGCCACCACATTCAGCTAATTTTTATATTTTAGTAGAGACAGAGTTTCACCATGTTGGCCAGGCTGGTCTCAGACTCCTGACCTCAGATGATCCACCCACCTTGTCCTCCCAAAGTGCTGGGATTACAGGTGTGAGCCACCACACCCAGCCTCATAGATAAGCCTGAAAAACATGTTGAGAGTGAAATAAAACCAGATTGCAGAGGAATATGAATAGTCTGATACTGAGAAGGCAGGAGACATGAGAATGGGGAATGGCACAGAGAGATTTCAGCCCTGTCTCTAATATTTCATACCTTTCAAACATTTTCTAAAATCTGATCCAAAAAGAAAACTGATCTGTTAATTATGGTCAGGTTTTAGAAATATAAAAGGGATATTAGAAGTATGATAGAGGCCGGGCGCAGTGGCTCACGCCTGTAATCCCAGCACTTTGGGAGGCCGAGGCAGCAGATCACAAGGTCAGGAGATCGAGACCACGGTGAAACCCCGTCTCTACTAAAAATACAAAAATTAGCCAGGCGCGGTGGCAGGCACTTGTATAGTCCCAGCTACTCAGGAGGCTGAGGCAGGAGAATGGCGTGAACCCCGGAGGCAGAGCTTGCAGTGAGCCGAGATCACGCCACTGCACTCCAGCCTGGGGGACAGAGCGTGACTCTGTCTCAAAAAAAAAAAAGTATGATAGAGAGAAATCGCCCTACAGAGAAATTGCCCTGTGTGGTCTTTGGAGGCAGACAGCCCTGTATTCAATTCCACTGTTTATTTTTATTAGCTGTGTAATCTTATATAAATTATTTAACATTAGTTATCTCACCAGGTTAGTTTGACAATTACATGGTGTACTATATATAAGAAAGCACAGTACCAGCCGGGCACAGTGGCTCACGCCTGTAATCCCAGCACTTTGGGAGCCGGAGGCGGGCAGATCACCTAAGGTCGGGAGTTCAAGACCAGCCTGACCAACATGGAGAAACCCTGTCTCTACTAAAAGTACAAAATTAGCCGGCGTGGTGGCGCATGCCTGTAATCCCAGCTACTCAGGAGGTTGAGGCAGGAGAATCGCTTGAACCCGAGAGGCAGAGGTTGCGGTGAGCCAAGATTGCACCATTGCATTCTAGCCTGGGTAACAAGAGTGAAACTCTGTCTCAAGAAAAAAATTAAAAGCACAGTACCTGGTACATAGTAGATACTCAATAATTGTTCCATTCCTTCCACTCTTATACAAGGAAGAAAAAAGACGAGTCAGCATCTCCCTTGGAAAATACTCTAGACCGAATTTCTGCTTCTGTGGGCCTGGTTTCTACAATCTTGTTTGTTTGGCTATAATTCATGTTGACTTTAAGTAAGGATTGCCAATTCATGCCCAAACTTAGTGAAGCAAGCTCACTTGATAAAGAAATGAATTTCAGGATTTCACTATATAACACCATCATTCTTTTTTTTTTCCCCATCAAGTAGTATATATGCCTGGGTTTGTGTGTATCATGCTGTCCTGGACTCTGTATAGCAAAGATTTAATGACCATGGACCTTACCTTTGTTCTAAAAAAAAATCTTTGACTATACCATTTTTATAATAAACACTTGCAAACTCACTCCTGCTAACTGAGCAGGAGAACAGTTGCTCTTTTTTTTTCTCTACATAAAAGACAAATGTCTTTATCTTATGGAAAATCCAGTGTCACCTTTCATAGATACTAAAATACTTCGTTTCTTCATGTCTAATGAGACTTCCTGTTTGGTTATTGTTTTTATAAAGATATGAAATCCATATGAAAGCTCTTGTGGTCAGGGTCAGTTATTCCAAGGGGGAAACCTGTCCTCATGTTCATTAAAATGATATCTCTTCTGGGCATACCTCTTTTGATCATTAACAAGCAACTGAATACTTTTCTTATGAATATTTCTGTAACAACCAAATTAGCAAATAAAGCCTTGTGCTTTAGGATTTGATCTTATTTTTACCTAATACTTGGGAGTTTAGAGTAAAACAAGCAATGCTAAGAAGAGACTGTGCAATGGGTAAAGGAGACAAATGGCTTAAAGAGAATGAGACGCACACCGTACACACACATGACCATTAGTAGACAGAGAAAACGGCCAGTATGTGGAAATTAAAAGGATGATCTTCTTTCTTGCATGCTTCTCACAAGAAAATTCATCCTGAGCAATTTCATTTCAGGCAAGGCTTGGGAAAGGGGAATTAGTTTCCAAAGGAATGTATGAGAAGCGCCTTGGACCTGAATGATTTAACACTGAACTAAGACGTGGTATCTGAGAAGCTGTATCTAAGAGTGGAGAGATGAAACCAGAGGCTTAGGAAAATTTTCCTGCCTAGTGTCCTCAAGGTTTACCAAGATGACCTTACATGTAGGTACTGTTTTTCAAAACTGACATATTTAGGAAATCTTTAAAAATATCTAATTGCTACAATTAGTATGACTCACAGCCCTTTGCACCTTCTGTTGTTATGGAGTCCATCCCATTTCGTGTTAGAAATTTTCTGTAATGTAAGCCTATTTAGTCTATTTTCTCCCACTTTGTAAACAACCTTTTTCCATAGTTGCAAATGTCTCCACCATTATTTGTTTCAATTTGTAAATTTCAGAAAGGCTAGAATAAACAGTGTCCTCACACACGCACACTTATCCATTGCCAGACATGCACTATCTCTGGCCAGAGATATAGTCAAAAGTGGACCCTCCATACTTTTTTTATAGCACCGGAATCCAAAGTGAGATTCTTTGCTTCTTGACCCCTTTCTACTATGATAGGAAAGTTAATTTTTTGTTGTTGGTGGTGGTTTTTGTTTGTTTGTTTGTTTGTTTGAGACGGAGTCTCGGTCTGTCTCCCAGGCTGGAGTGCAGTGGTGCGGTCTCGGGTCACTGCAAGCTGCGCCTCCCAGGTTCACGCCATTCTCCTGCCTCAGCCTCCCGAGTAGCTGGGACTACAGGCACCCGCGACCACACCCGGCTAACTTTTTATATTTTTAGTAGAGATGGGGTTTCACTGTGTTAGCCAGGATGGTCTCGATCTCCTGACCTCGTGATCCACCCCCCTCGGCCTTCCAAAGTACTGGGATTGCAGGCGTGAGCCACTGCGCCCGGCTGGAAAGTTAATTTTTAAATTGCCACAGTGGTTGGTAAATTAAAAGATATTAAGTCATGATGTCAAGGCTTTTATTTTTTGAAAAGAAAAAGCTAATTTAGGTTGGGTGTGGTGGCTCACGCCTGTTATCCCAGCACTTTGGGAAGCCAAGTGGGCGGATTGCTTGAGGTCAGGAGTTCGAGACCAGCCTGGCCAACTTGGTGAAACTCTGTCTCTACTAAAATGCAAAAATTAGCTGGATGTGGTAGTGCGTGCCTGTAATTCCAGCTACTCAGGAGACTGAGGCAGGAGAATCACTTGAATCCAGGAGGCAGAGGTTGCACTGAGCCAACATCGTGCCACTGCACTCCAGCCTGGGCGACCGAGCAAGACTCCGTCTAAAAAAAAAAAAAAAAAAAAAAAAAGGTGGCAAGAAGGTGAAACATGGAATTTTCCAGAGCAAAGCCAGGAAGTACTGTGTAAGAAAGGACCGTGTGATCTACAACATGACCGTAGGGAAGACTCTGCCCTCCTTTGTTTTATTCTCATCCACGTCCAAGAACCTGTCCTATATAGGTCTTTGTGTGCACAAAGCTCACTGAAAACCCATACTCACCCCTCCCCGAAAAAACTGGGTCACATATCTCTTGAATATTTAATGTAATGTCCTACATTTGGTGCCCAGAGAGAAACTGTTACTCACTCGTAGATGTCACTCAAGCCACAGATAGACTGTCATTCACTGAAGATACAGTATCCTTAGTCATATTTGATCTTGGGGACTCTTTGCACCTCTACTTCCAACTTTGTCTGTTTTGCATTTGTTGTTTATTCATTCATTATTTTCTATTAGCTAAGGATTGATTGACTACTCAGACTTGCAAATGAATAAGACATAGAGTCTATGTTTAATGTATATTCCTCAATCTAGTTGGGAAAGTAAATTTTACAGTCAATGATAGTATTTCTGTCTGTCTATCCCGCTCTTTTTGAATCACTACCACCGACCCCCACCACTACCACAAGTTTTTCATTTTCTTTTGCTTTCCATTTGCCAGATTCAAATTATTTTTTCATTGTAGTATAAAAGAAAACATAACATTATCATCTTAAGTGTCCACTACAGTAATACATATGCATATTATTGTATAACAGCTCACTAGAATTTTTCATCATACAAAACTGAAACTCTATACCCATTAAGCGATTCCCATCCCCACCAGTAATTGTCTTTTTGTTTTGTTTTTTGTTTTGTTTTGTTTCTGAGACAGAGCCTCATTCTATTGCCCAGGCTAGAGTACAATCTCGGCTCCTGGGTTCAAGCAGTTCTCATTCCTCAGCCTCTTGAGTACCTGAGATTACAGGCATGCACCACCACACCCAGCTAATTTTTGTATTTTTAGTAGAGATGAGGTTTCACCATTTTGACCAGGACAGTTTTGAACTCCTGACCTCAGATGATCCGCCCGCCTCAGCCTCCCAAAGTGCTGGGATTACAGGCATGAGCCACCACATCCAGCCAGTAATTGTCTTTTTATGATTTGCTTATTTCACACTAGCATAATATCCTCAACGGTCATCCATGTTGTAGCATATGGCAGGATTTCCTTCTTTTTTAAGGCTGAATAATATTCCCCCTGTATATATGTATATACCACATTTTCTTTATCCATTTATCCATCAGTGGACATTTAGGTTGTCTCCATCTCTTTGACTATTGTGACTAATGCTGCAGTGAACACAGGTGTACAAGCATCTCTTAGAAATTATATTTTCTTTTCTTCTTTTTTTTTTTTTTTTTTGAGACGGAGTTTCGCTCTTGTTGCCCAGCCTGGAGTGCAATGGCGTGATCTCAGCTCACCACAACCTCTGCCTCCTGGGTTCAAGCGATTCTCCTACCTCAGCCTCCCAAGTAGCTGGGATTACAAGCATGCACCACCACGCCTGGGTAATTTTGTGTTTTTAGTAGAGATGGGGTTTCTCCATGTTGGTCAGTCTGGTCTTGAACTCCCGACCTCAGGTAATCCACCCGCCTTGGCCTCCCAAAGTACTGGGATTACAGGCATGAGCCACCACGCCTGACCATTATATTTTCAGTTCTTTTGAATATATATCAAGAAGTGGAATTGCTGGATTATATACGGTAATTCTATTTTTAATGTTCTAAGGAGTCTCCATGCTGTTTTCCATAGTGGCTACACCATTTACATTCCCACCAACAATGCACAAGGGTTTTGCACAATTTCTCCACATCCTTACCAGCACTTGTTACTCTCTTACATTTGTTTGTTTGTTTGTTTGTTTGTTTTGATAGTGGCCAACTTAATGGGTGTGAGGTGATCTACCATTGTGTTTTTGATTTGCATTTCTCTGATGATAGTAATGTTCTGCTAGCAACTTTTCATACAACTTGTTGGCAATTTGCAGTTATTCTTGGATTAATGTCTATTCAATTCCTTTGGACTTTTTATGGTTTTTTTTTTCTTTTTTTTTTTTAATTAAGATAAGGTCTTGCTCTGTTGCCCAGGCTGGAGTGCAGTGGCATGACCTTGACTCACTGCAACTTCTGTCTCCCAGGTTCAGACGATTCTTGTGCCTCATTCCCCAGGTAGCTGAGATGATAGGCACGTGCCACCACGCCTGGCTAAATTTTTGTATTTTTGGTAGACAGCGTTTTGCCATGTTTTTGAGGCTGGTCTCAAACTCCTTGCCTCATGTGATCCACCCGCCTCTGCCTCCCAAAGTGCTGGGATTACAGGCGTGAGCCACCAGGCCTAGCCTTTTGCCCTTTTTTTTTTTTTTTTTTTTTTCCTGAGACGGAGTCTGGCTCTGTTGCCCAGGCTAGAGTGTAATGGTGCGATCCCGGCTCACCACAACCTCCGCCTCCCAGGTTCAAGTGATTCTCCCACCTCAGCCTCCTGAGTAGCTGGGATTACAGGTGACCGCCTCCGCGCCCAGCTAATTTTTGTATTTTTTTTAGTAGAGATGGGGTTTCACCATGTTGGCCAGGCTAGTCTCGAACTCCTGGCCTCATGTCATCCGCCTGCCTTGGCCTCCCAAAGTGCCGGGAGTACAGGCGTGAGCCACCACACCTGGCCCTTTTGCCCATTTTTTAATCAGATTGTTTCATTGTTGAGTAGTAGGAGCTCTTTATACATTCTGGATGCTACCCCCCTATCAGATATACAGTTTGCAGATATTTCCTTCCACTTTGTAGGCTGCCTTTTCACACTGTTGTCTCCTTTGTGATGGTTTTTAAGTCTCATGTCATCCTATTTGTCTACTTTTGCTTTCATTGCCTGTGCGTTTGTTGTCATGTGTTACAAATCATTGCTAAATCCAATGTAATGAAACTTCTCCCCTATGTTTTCTTCAGGTAGTTTTATAGTTTCAGGTTTATTTTTGTTTTGTTTTGTTTGTTTTGAGATGAAGTTTCGCTCTTGTTGCCCAGGCTGGAGTGCAATGGCACAATCTTGGCTCACCACAACCTCTGCCTCCCGAGTAGCTGGGATTACAGGATTCAAGCGATTCTGCTGCCCCAGCCTCCCAAGTAGCTGGGATTACAGGCATGCGCCACCATGCCAGACTTCTTTTGTATTTTTAGTAGAGACAGGGTTTCTCCATGTTGGTCAGTCTCGTCTCGAACTCCTGACCTCGTGATCTGCCTGCCTCAGCCTCCCAAAGTGCTGGGATTACAGGCATGAGCCACCACACCTGGTTATGTTTAGGTCTTTAACACATTTTGAGTTTTTTGTACATGGTGTAAGGGAAGGATCCAACTTTTATTATTATTATTTTTTTTTTTTTCTGAGACGGAATCTTGCTCTGTTGCCCATGCTGGAGTGCATGACACCATCTCGGCTCACTGCAGCCTCTGCCTCTTGGGTTCAAGTGATTCTCCCACTTCAGCCTCCCAGGTAGCTGGGATTACAGGCGTGTACCACCACGCCTGGCTAATTTTTTTGTATTTTTAGTAGAGACAGGGTTTCACTGTGTTAGCCAGGATGGTCTCGATCTCCTGACCTCGTGATCCACCCGCCTCAGCCTTCCAAAGTGCTGGGATTACAGGCATGAGCCACTGTGCCCGGCATTTTTTTTTTCTTAGGTGGAGTCTCACTCTGTTACCCAGGCTGGAGTGCAGTGGTGTGATCTTGGCTCACTGCAACCTCCGCCTCCTGGGTTCAAGCAATTCTCCTGCCTCAGCCTCCCAAGTAGCTGGGATTACAGGCGCCCGCCATCATGCCCAGCTAATTGTGTGTGTGTGTGTGTGTGTGTGTGTATGTTCAGTAGAGATGGGGTTTCACCATGTTGACCAGGCTGGTTTCAAACTCCCAACCTCAAGTAATCCACCTGCCTCAGCCTCCCAAAGTGCTAGGATTACGGGCGTGAGCCACCGTGCTCGGCCCCAACTTTATTCTTTCTCATGTAGTTAACCAGTTTTCCTAGAACCATTTGGGGTTTTTGTTTGTTTTGTTTGAACAGGGTCTCTCTCTGTTACCCAGACAGGAGTGCAATGGTGCAATCATACCTCACTGCAGCCTCACACTCCTGAGCCCAAGCAGTCCTCCTGCCTCAGCTTCTCAAGTTGCTGGGAGTACAGGCACACACCACCATGCCCAGCTAATTTTTTTATTTTTTGTAGAAATGATGCATCATTCTGTTGCCAGGCTGGTCTTGAACTCCTGGCCTCAAGCCGTCCTCCCACCTGGGCCTCCAAAAATGCTGGAATTAGAGATGTAAGCCATCATGCCTGGCTACCATTAATTGAAGAGACTATCTTCAAATTAAATTTTAAAGGAAAAACTGAAATATATTCCTTCTATAGAAAAGTGCTTCAAATATATTGTATGCAGAAGCAATCAATGAGTATGCAGCCAAAATATAAGAAAATAAGAATTTTAGAATCTTTTTGGGTACTTAATGAAAAATACTAGGTTGTTTTTTAGGATTTGGTGATATTTATGGTGTTTGTCAGTGCTTAAAAACATGTAATTTTGCCTGGACACAGAGGCTCATGCCTGTAATCCCAGCACTTTGGGAGGCTGAGGCGGACAGATTGGTTGAGCTCAGGAACTCGAGACCAGCCTCAGCAACATGGCAAAATCCTGTCTCTACAAAAAAAATACAAAAATTAGCCAGGCATGGTCTCATGAGACCACACCTGTGGTCTCAGCTACTCGGGAGGCTGAAGTGGGAGGATTGCTTGAGCCCAGGAGGTCAAGGTTGCAGTGAGCCGAGAGTGCACCACTGCACTCCAGCCCCGGTGACAGAGTGAAACCCTGTCTCAAAAAGAAAAAAAGTTATTTTGATCATCTGTCCTCATTCTAAGTAAAAATTACTTTCATATATAAGTTGTATTGTGTAAGTTTCAGGCTATCCATAACTAGATCTACTCCTGTTCCAATACATCACATTTTGTATCAATTTTGCCTTTTTATCTCTTGATATCTGCCCCAGTCTAAACGTGTTGACCTTCATACCTGAAACAGGCATCATCTGTGGTCTCTGTTCACTGTCACGCTGGGGAGTCCCTTTCGCTCACTCCTGCATTAGATCTCCTGCGCCCTCCTATATCCTGTGTTCTTTGTTGGCTTACTTCCTCACTTTGGTAATTCCTCTATGTAGATCTGAGTTTCGATTTTCCTTCACCCAGATTTCCATTAATGTTTCTTGAAATACCAGTATGCTAGCTAGAATTCTCTTAGCTTTTGTCTAAAAATGTCTGTTTTACCTTTATTTTATTTATTTTTTCTGAGACATGGTCTCACTTTGTCACCCAGGTTGGAATGCAGTGGCACGATCATGGCTCACTGGCAGCCTCAACGTCCTGGGCTCAAGCGATCTTCCCGCCTCAGTCCCCCAAGTAGCTGGGACAACAAGCGCGCACCACCACACCCGGCTAATTTTTTGTATTTTTTGTAGAGATGGGGTTTTGCCATGTTTCCCAGGCTGACTGCCTTTATTTTAAGAGATATTTTGCTGAATATAATGCTGCATTTAAAAAATACCATTTAAAAAAAAAATCCAGATGTCATTCTGGCTTGTGTGGATTCTGACAAGAAATTAGCAGTTATTCTTTGTTCTGTATGTCATATGTCTTTTACCTCTGGCTACTTTTAAGATTTGTCTATCTATTTTTCATTATTTTGGTGATGATGTGTTCTGGATTGGTTTTATTTATGTATATCCTATTTTATAGTTTGTTGAGTTTCTTGGTTCTATGAGTTTATCATTTTTATCAAATTTGAAAATTTTCTGGTTATTTTTTCCAAAAATTTTTAATGCCTAACCCTTCCTCTGAGACTCCAGTTTCACATATCAGACCACTAATATTGTCGCATAAGTCACTGTGGCTCTGTTCTTTTTTTTTTTTTGAGACAAAGTCTGGCTCTGACACCCAGGCTGGAGTGCAGTGGTGCGATATTGGCTCACTGCAACCTCCACCCTCCCGGGTTCACACCATTCTCCTGCCTCAGCCTCCCGAGTAGCTGGGACTACAGGCGCCGCCATCACACCCGGCTAATTTTTTTGCATTTTTTAGTAGAGACAGGGTTTCGCCATGTTCGCCAGGATGGTCTCGATCTCCTGACCCTGTGATCTGCCCGCCTCAGCCTCCCAAAGTGCTAGGATTACAGGCGTGAGCCACCGCGCCTGGCCTTTTTTTCTTATAAGTTTTCTTTTTCTCTGTGCTACAATTTAGTTTCTATTGCTGTATCTTCAGGTTTATAGGCTCTGTAGTGTTTCATCTTTTGTCAAGTCAATTTAGTGAATCTTTTATTTTTAGAAGTTATGTTTATGTTTAGAAGTTATGTTTAGAAACTATCTTTTTTTTAATCTCCCATTTCCTATCTTAATTATATTCATATTTTCTTTAAAATCTTTGAATTTTTTTTTTTTTTTTTGAGACAAGGTCTCACTTTGTTACCCAGGCTGGAGTGCAGTGACACAATCTCTGCTCACTGCAACCTCTGCCTCCTGGGTTCAAACAATTCTCCTGCCTCAGCCTCCTGAGTAGCTGGGATCACAGGCACGTGCCACCACACCCCCCTAATTTTTGTATTTTTAGTAGAGATGGGGTTTCACCATGTTGGCCAGGCTGGTCTCAAACTCCTGACCTCAGGTGATCCACCTGCTGTGGCCCCCCAAAGTGCTGGGATTACAGGTGTGAGTCACCGCACCAGCCTGAACATGTTTTAATAGCTGTTTGAACTTCCTTCTATTAAAAACCTACAGCCAACACCAGACATAATGAAGATTGAAAGCTTTCTCCTAAGATCAGGAACACAGCAAGGGATGTCTATGGTCACCACTGCTATTCACCCAAGTACAGGAGGTTCTAGCTAGTGCTCTAAGGAAAAATAAAGAAACCAAAAGCATCTCAATTGGAAGAGAAGAAGTAAAACTGTTTCTATTCCTAGGAAACATAATTGTCCGTGTAGAAAAACCTATGAAATCTAATTTTAGTAATTTATTTGGAGACAGGGTCTTGCAGGGTCACTCAGGATGGAGTGCAGTAGTGCGAACATAGCTCACTTCAGCCTCTATCTCCTGGTCTCAAGTAATGATCAGCCTTTGAGTAGCTGGGACCACAGGTGAACACCACCATACTTGACTAATTTTTAAATTTTTTTGTAGAGACGGGGTCTCACCATGCTGCCCAGGCTAGTCTCAAACTCCTGGGCTCAAGCAATCCTCTCACCTCAACCTCCCAAAGTACGAGGATAACAGGCATTAGCCACTGCACCCAACCCTAAAATCTGCTTTTGAAAAGCTACGGGAACTAGTAAGGAGTCTAATGGCATCAGAATATAAGAAGGATATGTAAAAATGGACTGAATTGTCTATATGCTATCAACAAATAATCTGAAATTGAAATTTTAAAGCAATACCATTTATAGTATATAAATGAATATCATAGATCTTGAATGGAGTATATAGAATAAAGGATTCACTATAGGGATGAGGTCTATACAGGGTCTTATGTGATTGCTGGTGCTGTTGAAGAGTCTGTTGCCATTGAGTCTCTTGGTGGGCCTGAATGTCGAGTAGGGCTGAAGCTGGGAAGAAAGCTCAATGTTTAGCAGCAGAGAGAAAAGGCAAATTGGAACCCAAGTGCATTTCTCAGACAAGATCTCACCTTGTCGCCCAGGCTGGAGTGCAGTGGCACAATCACAGTGAGTAGTGGCTCACTGCAGCCTTGTCAGTGCCTTTAGCCTTGATAAAATGGCTGACTGACCTGCAGAAGGAGCTCTTCACTACAGAGCTGCACATACACTTGGCCCAGGAGTCAGAGAATTTGAAGGAGACTATCTCATGAGAGCTGGGGGATATGTAGCCCGGGAGGCTGGCCAGCACGTCAGTGACAGTAAGCACAAGCTGCCACAGCACCATGTGCCCTACATTTAACCTTCAGAGCACGATGATTGCTGCCGTCTTCCACCTTCCAAATCTCATGGAAATTTTTCTTATGATTAACCCCAACTCATAATCATACTTGGAAGAGAATTTTCTGAATTATAGTTCCAGATTAGCTAAATTGATACAGTACAAAGTCGTCATAATACTTAATAGTTTTTTGATAGCATTAGGTACAAAACCTTATAAACAGCAACCTATTTTGCAAGGTTGTAGGATATGCTATCAATATATAAAAATCACTTTTGTTGGCTGGGCACGGTGGCTCACGCCTGTAATCCCAGCACTTTGGGAGGCTGAGGTGGGTGGATCACGAGGTCAGGAGTTTGAGACCAGGCTGGCCAACATGGTGAAACCCCATCTCTACTAAAGATACATTAAAAAATTAGCTGGGCATGGTGGTGAGCGCCTGTAATCCCAGCCACTTGGGAGGCTGAGACAGGAGAATCGCTTGAACCTGGGAGGCAGAGGTTGCAGTGAGCTGAGATCGCGCAACCACACTCCAGCCTGGGCGACAGGACGAGACTCCATCTCAAAAAAAAAAAAAAAAAAAAATCACTTGTGTTTCTATACAGTAGCAATGAGCAAACCGCAAGTGAAATTAGGAAAGCTATTTCATTTACAGTAGCATCAAAAAGAATAAAGTACTCAGGAATAAATTTAACAGAAGTAAAAACTTTATAAACTACAAAACACTGGGAGAAATTACAGAAGAACTAAATAAATGGAAAAATACTCCATGTTCATAGATCAGAAGACAAAATTGTTAAGGTGGCAGTGCTCCCCAAATTGATCTACCAATTCAATGCAATCTCTATCAAAATAATCTCTATCAAAATCTCTATCAAATAAACTGACTTATTTGCAGAAATTGACAAGCTGATCCTAAAATTTACATATAAATTCAAGGGTGCAGAAAAGCCAAAATAATCTTGAAAAAGAACAAAGTTCTGAAGGCCTCGACTTTTCAATTTCAAAATATACTTCTAAGCTACAATAATCAAGACAGTGTGGTACTGGTGTAAGGATAGACATACACCATAATGGAATAGAATTGAGAGTCCAAAAATAACCCTCACATTTACAGTCAATTAAATTTTAAACATGGATGTCAAGACATTTTCTATGAGGAAAGAATAGTATTTTCAACAAGTGGTAGGCTGGGCATGGTGGCTCACACCTGTAATCACAATGCTTTGGGAGGCCAAGGCAGGAGGGTCACTTGAGGCCAGGAGTTTGAGACCAGCCTGGGAAACATAGTGAGACCTTGTCTCTTATAGGGAAAAAAAAAAAATTTAGAGAGGCATGGTGGCTTGTGCCTATAGCCCTAGTAACTCAAAAGGCTGAGGCAGGAGGATCACTTTTTCTAGGATTCAAGGTTACAGTGAGCTGTGATCATGTCAGTGTACTCCAGCCTGAGTGACAGAGCAAGACCCTGTATCAGAAAAAAATAAATAAAAAGGTGATGAGACAACTGAATATCCACATGACCCTATCTCATACCATACACAAAAATTAACTCAAAATGGATCAAAGACCTAAATGTAAGAGGTGAAGCTATAAAACTCTTAGAAGAAAACATATGAGTAAATCTTTGTGACCATGGATTAGGCAATAGTGTCTTATATATGACACCAAAAACACAAACCACAAGAGAAAAATAGACAATAAACTGGACACTATCAAACTAGAAAATGTTCAGGCTTCTAAGAATAACATCAGGAAAGTGAAAAAATGACTCACAAAATGGGAGAAAATTTTTGCAAATCATATATCTGATAAGAAACTTATATCTAGAATACATAAGAATGTATAAGAACAACTACAACACAATAATGACAAATAACCCAATTAAAAATGGGAAAAGATCTGAATAGACAGTTCTCCAAAGAAGATATACAATGGCCAATAATCATGTGAAAAGATGCTCAACATCATTAACCATCAGGGATATTCAACCCAAAACCACAAGGAGATACTACTTGGCACCCACTAGGATGACTATGATCAAAAAGATAGATAATAAGTGTTGATAATGATGTGGAGAAGTTGTAACCCTCATACACTGCTGGCAGGAATATAAAATGGTGTAGCTCCTTTAGCAAACTGGCAGTTTCTCAAATGGTTAACAGAGTTACCATATTATCCAGCAATTCCACACCCAGGTGTATACCCAAAAGAAATGAAAATATATCCACACAAAAAATGAATTTGAGACAGAGTCTCACTCTAGCCCAGGCTGGAGTAAGGTGGTACGATCTTGGCTTACTGCAACCTCTGCCTCCCGGGTCCTGGTTCAAGCAATTCTGCCTCAGCCTCCCGAGTAGCTGGGATTACAGACATGTGCCACTATGCCCAGCTAATTTTTGTATTTTTAGTAGAGACGGGGTTTCACCATGTTGGCCAGTCTGGTCTTGAACTCCTGACCTTGTGATCTGCCCACCTCGGCCTCTCAAAGTGCTGGGATTACAGGCGTGAGCCACCGTGCCCAGACAATTTTTGTGGTTTTTGTAGAGACAGGGTTTTGCCATGTTCCCAGGCTTGTCTCAAACTCCTGGGCTCACATGATCCGCCCACCTTGGCCTCCTACAGTGCTGGGTTTACAGGTGTGTGCCACCATGCCCAGCCTCTATCAACTGTTGGATGGATATACCCGAAGGAATTGAATGCAGGAACAGGAACAGATGCTTCTGTGTTCCTTGCGGCATTATTCACTATAGCCCAAAGATGCCAATACCCTAAGCGTTCAACAGATTAATGGATATACAAAATGTGGTGTGTTCCAACAATGGAACACAAAATATTCCATAAAAAGGAATGAAGTTTTCATACATACTACAGCACAGATCAGCCTTGAAACTATTTGTGACTGGAAGAACCAGCCAGTATGGTTCCACTTATATGACATGTCTAGAATAGGAAAATCTATAGAGACAGAAAGTAGATTAGTAGTGGTTGCCTAGGACTGGGGACATGGGGAGATTGGGAGATAATGGCTAAGGGGCACAGGGTTTCTTTTCAGAGCAATCAAAATCTTCTAAAATAGATTGTGGTGATGGTTGCACAATTCTGTAAATACACTAAAAGCCATTGAATTATATACTTTTCTTTTTTTTTAAGATGGAATCTTGCTCTGTCACCCAGGCTGGAGTACAGTGGCATGTCTGGACTCACTGCAACCTCCTCCTCCCAGATTCAAGTGATTCTCCTGCCTCAGCCTCTGGGATTACAGGCACGTGCCATCATGCCTGGCTAATTTTTGTATTTTTAGTAGAGACGGGATTTTACCATGTTGGCCAGGCTGGTCTCGAACTCCTGACCTCAAGTGATCCGCCCACCTCGGCCTCCCAAAGTGTTGGGATTACAGGCATGAGCCACCGCACCCAGCCTGAATTACATACTTTAAATGGGTGAATTGCATGATAGGTGAATTATATATTAATAAATCTTTTTTTTTTTTAAGGCAGTGTAGGTCCGACACACCTAATAGAACAGAAGCTCTTGCTGCTTTCTTCTCTTTTCATTGGTCAGTGATGACCTTTGTGGGCAGGTTTGGGCACAGGTCAGGGGTTCTATTCCATTCCTTATTATTTGGGTTCTTCTTGAAGAGCAGCTTCTGCCTAGCCCGTGGTGGTTAAGAGATTCACAAGCCAGTTTGCATTTTGCAAACTTTCCTTTGGGGCCTTAGCAGAGGATATTTTTAGAACAGCTGTGGGTCTAATTTTGATGTGGCCCAATGACTGTTCACCAGGCCTCATCACTGCCTTTGGGATAAGCATATATTACATTCAGTCTTAATCCCTTGGAGGACACAGAGTTGTTCAGTCCATCCTGGTATAGACCACAAACCATGTTTAAAATAGTGGGCTAAGCCACTGGGCCTCCATGGTGAGGTGGCACTGGGCCCTCTGCTTGAGTGAAGAAAAAAAAAAAAAAAAAGCTAGGCAGGTAACCACAAGCCAAGTTGGGCTTGGCTGCTGCAGGCTGATTGGATGACTGTGGCAGTACCAGATTTGCTAAACCTCCTTTGGCTCACTTTTTCTCCCTCTCCATGTCTCTACATCTTTCTTTTTTTTCTCTCTCAATCCTGCTCCTTCTGAGTCTACATTAACTCTTTGTTTAGCTTGGCTCCAGAGCTGTAAGAACTTTCCTTTAGTCAAGTATTTATCTCTTGGGTAATTCTCTCCCTACTGTCAACAGAACTCAAGAAATCCTCTAGCTGAACAAAGAGTAGAGTTGTAAAGGACCTCAGAACTCTTCTACTCTAAGCCCCTTCCTTTACACTCGAAGACCCTGGTGCCCAGAGAGAGGAAATATTATGTCAAAGTTACCCACCAAGTTAGGCTAGGCCTGGGATTTGGTACCATTATCTCCTCACTCATGGTTCCGTACTCTTTCCTTTTTTTTTTTTTTTTTTTTTTTTTTTTTTGAGACAGAGTCTCGCTTAGTCGCCCAGGCTGGAGTGCAGTGGCGCGATCTCGGCTCACTGCAAGCTCCGCCTCCCGGGTTCACGCCATTCTCCTGCCTCAGCCTCCCGAGTAGCTGGGACTACAGGCGCCCGCCGCCTCGCCCGGCTAGTTTTTTGTATTTTTAGTAGAGACGGGGTTTCACCGTGTTAGCCAGGATGGTCTCGATCTCCTGACCTCGTGATCCGCCCGCCTCGGCCTCCCAAAGTGCTGGGATTACAGGCGTGAGCCACCGCGCCTGGCCACTCTTTCCATTTTTGAATGAAGGACACACATTGCAGAAAGAAGCAGGATTCTGAGCAAATTCCAACCACTCGCAATTATCTTTGTGATAGATACAGACATAGGATCAACAGTAGTCCACCTCAAAGACAGTTATTGTTTCTTAAAGTCCAAGAGGCTATTGGTTATCACTGAGTCCAGCTTGGGGAGGTCATCAGATTTGTCTTTGGAAGGGAATGTGAGGTAGTTGACCTGGTTGAAAGAATGTCTAATTTGGAATCAGGATCCAGGTTTGAGTCACAACTTTGCCACTTAAAGATTTCACATCTTGCATGAGTAATTTGTTTTCTGCACTTCAACATATAGATCTATATAGGAGGAGTAACAATACCTACCTTGGAGTGTGGTTGTATAGGTTTGATAAAACAATGAAAGTAAAAGCTTATTTTAACTTGAAACCAAAGGTGTATTCACAAAAAGACTGGCATTGTGTGTGTGTGTTCAGCAAGAAGTGACCCCCTCCAACTGTATCTTATGACAGATTAGTGCTTAAAGTGGGCAGCGCCAGAGCCAAAGGTTCTGCCAGTTCTCTTCACACATGCCTGATCATTTGGGCAGCAAAGATGGAGCTATCTGGGCATGTCTTGACCCTTAACAGGTTGAAGGCTTTCTCCAGCAAGTCCCAACTGATTGGCCTGTTGTATTCCCATAGTATCTCAGCCTTCTAAAAAGGTATTACATACTATGTGGTTTAAGAAGAAAATCAGGCACAAAATGGTATAAAAAGATACCTACTCTTGGCCAGGCATGGTGGCTCACGCCTGTAATCCCAGCACTTTGGGAGGCCGAGGCGGGCAGATCACGAGGTCAGGAGATCGAGACCATCCTGGCTCACACGGTGAAACCCCGTCTCTACTAAGTATACAAAAAATTAGCCGGGCGCAGTGGCGGCCGCCTGTAGTCCCAGCTACTCAGGAGGCTGAGGCAGGAGAATGGCGTGAACCCAGAGGACGGAGCTTGCAGTGAGCCAAGATCGCACCACTGCACTCCAGCCTGGGCGACAGAGTGAGACTCCGTCTCAGACAAAAAAGAAAAAAACAAAAGATACCTACTCTTATCTCCCAATCCCTGCCCAGAGGAAATAATCACTGTCAGCAGTTTACTGTGTATCATTCCAAAGATATTCTGTGCATCCTTTTTCCTTTGCATCAAAAAGGTACCCTACTATGAATACTCTTTCCACATATCAATACATCTTGGAGATTTTTCCTTTTTTAGTATTTATAGAATTTCCTTAGAGACAACATAGTTTTCCACAATTTATTTCACAATGCCTATTGTTGGACTTATACATAGTCTTAAATCTTTTGTCATTATAAACAGTGTTAAAGCAAATATTTTACATCTTAGGACATTTGTGTAATTTCATCTGTATAAATAGTTCTTAGAAGTAGAATTCTCAGGTCAAAGGATAAGTGACCTAGGAATTTTTTGTAATTTCATTATTTAATGTCAAATTTTCCATCATAGTCACCATACTAAGTTATACTCCCACCCCCAATGTATGAGAGTACTTATTTCTCTACACCTTGCCAGTACAGTGTGCTATCAGATTTTTTGGTCTCTGCAAACCAGATTCAATGTGTTATTTTATTGTAATTTAAATGTGCATTTCTCTTAGACTGGCATTGAACATATTTTCACAAATTTAAATGCCGTATTTAGTTCTTTCATTGTTCATGGTCTTTACCCATCTTTATATTGGGTTTCTTATCTTATTCATATTGATTTGGAGGAGCTTTCTATATACTAAGCAAAGTAGCACTCTATCATATATATTATAAATGTTTTCCAAGTTTGTCAGTATGTTTGCCATACAAATTTTAAAATTTTATGTGTTTATCAAAATTTCTGGGGTTTGTATCGTACTGAGTATAGCTTTCTCATTTCTCTATTTTTAAAAAATTATTTGTTTTATGGTACATTTTTACTTTCTTTTCTGCTACTTCCCTTTTACAAGACTGTTGTGCACATAATAGATGTTCAAGACTTTTTTCTAAGACTTTTTTCTAAGCTATTTCAATTTAGGCTGTTTCATGTAATGAGAGGAAGACTGAATTTGGATTCAGAAGACCTCATTGACAACTAACTATAACACATTCAAACTAGTTAGTTACTAGGTACCTGCCTTCTGTGTTTTTGTGAATATCTAATAAAATCAAGTGAATTAATGTATGAGAAAGTCCTTTTTAAAAGTATAAAGAAATTATTTGGGACAGTTTTTCAGTGAACACATTCATATATGCTTTTATTATTTTTCTCCCTAATTGGTCTCAGGTTTGAAATAAAATTTGTCTCTAGGAAAAAGCAAAGCTCATAAATGTGGGGTTTTCTTTATTGCTTCTTTGGGAATACCTTACCAATGAGAACGCTTTCCTGAGCCTTGGTTGGGAGCTGAATGAGAAGGGGCAAATTGGGCCTCTGGTGAGAGGTTCTCCCCAAGTGTCCAGACTAGTAACTTTTAAGAGTTGGATGGTTGGAAAAAGTGGGCAGGACATTTGCATAATATTCCAGGACAGAAAGTTCAGTTTTATTGGGCTGAAAGAGTTCAAAGGCAAAGTCTTCTGGGAATTAAAGTTGGTTTCGTTGGCTTACTCTTAGATAGATGTGACTTCCTGTGTCAGCGAGGGAGGCTCCAAGGACAAGTTGAATGCCCGAGTTATAGAAAGTTATGTTTGGATTGGTCCTTGTTAAGAAAAGAGAGTATCTGGGGTGTTTGAAAAAGAAGGAAGCCCATCAACACAGAGTATTATGAACCAGACCCTTCCATGGTCTCTATACCACACTTTGAGAGAACTTCTATTTTGGTTTAATGAGTTGGTCACATTGCATCATCCCTTTATCTACCTAAAATGTGAATTTTAACAATTTTTTATCAAGATAATTTTTTCACAGAGTGAAATGCGCAGAGCTTAAATGTGTAAGTAATCAAATGAGTTTTAATGAAGGGGAGAAATCACAGTAAAAATATATTTTTTAATATATTTGTATGTTATATGTAATACATATTTTATATTTTTATACATAAATTTTTTTCACTGTGATTTTCCCCCTTAGAAATAAATCAGCCCATGGCATCTTTTATTTATTTATTTATTTTTTTGAGACGGAGTCTTGCTCTGTCTCCCAGGCTGGAGTGCAGTGGCGCAATCTCCGTTCACTGCAAGCTCCGTTGCCTCCTGGGTTCATGCCATTCTCCTGCCTCAGCCTCCCCAGAGGCTGGAACTACAGGCGCCCGCCACCACGCCTGGCTAATTTTTTTGTATTTTTAGTAGAGACGGGGTTTCACCATGTTCTGCAGGATGGTCTCGATCTCATGACCTCGTGATCCACCCGCCTCGGCCTCCCAAAGTGCTGGGATTACAGGCGTGAGCCACCACGCCCGGCCGGCATCTTTTATTTAAATAATACTATGATGTCATGATGTTGTAATACTAAAACTTGTGTTGGTTTTTTTGCTCCACGTTGCTCCCTTATGTATTGAAAACAATTGGGCAGCCATGACATTCAATGGTGCTGCCTAGTTCCTTCAGAGATTTTACCGTTTTATTTATGTTTTAATACAAAGGTGACCATTTTTACTGGAAAAGTACCAATGAATTCAACTAGTCTTGGTTTGGAGGACTATATAACACATTCAAACTAGTTAGCTTCATCCACCAGCCATTAAGCACCCACTCTACGCTGGTACTTTATATTATGTTTAGTTCATTATCCCTATCATATTTAGTTAACTCTCCTCTTTAGTTCATCAGAGATGATGAAGGGATGACCAAGTGAATTTCGAGGGGATTTGTACCAAAATGAGGTTGAAAAAGTAAAGTGATTGATTTTTTTTTTTTTTTTTTTGAGACAGAGTCTTGCTCTGTCATCCAGGCTGGAGTGCAGTGCACAATCTCAGCTCACTGCAAGCTCCGCCTCCTGGATTCATGCCATTCTCCTGCCTCAGCCTCCTGAGTAGCTGGGACTACAGGCGCCCGCCACCACGCCCAGCTAATTTTTTGTATTTTTAGTGGAGACAGGGTTTCACTGTGTTTGCCAGGATGGTCTCAATCTTCTGACCTCGTGATCCGCCTTCCTCAGTCTCCCAAAGTGCTGGGATTACAGGCATGAGCCACCGTGTCTGGCCATAAATTGATTAAAAAAAAAAAAAAAAATTAGAGACACGGTTTTGCTCTGTCACGCAGGTTGGAATACAGTGAGGTAGTCATAGCTCACTGCAGCCTCAACCTCCTGGGCTCAGTCCTCCTGCCTCAGCCTCCCAAGCAGCTGAGACAACAGAGCACCATACCCAGTTGTAAATTGATTTTTAAGCAGAACTTGAACTGACTCACCCAGGCAGCTTTGGGCAGCTTTAGTTGTACCTTTGGTATTATGATCTTGAGATGTGAAGCTGACTAGGCTTGTGGGTCAGGTGGGGACTTGGAGAACTTTTCTGTCTAGCTAAAGGATTGTAAACGCACCAATTAGTGCTCTGTATCTACCTAAAGGTTTGTAAATGCACCAGTCAGCACGCTGTAAAAATGGACCAATCAGCACTCTGTAAAATGGACCAATCAGCAGGATGTGGGCGGGGCCAAATAAGGGAATAAAAACTGGCCACTGCAGCCAGCAGCGGCAACCCACTGGGGTCTCCTTGCAGGCTGTGGAAAGTGTGTTCTTTTGCTCTTCACAATAAATCTTGCTGCTGCTCAGTCTTTGGGTCCACACTACCTTTATGAGCTATAACACTCACCATGAGGGTCTGCGGCTTCATTCCTGAAGTCAGCGAGACCACGAACCCACTGGAAGAAAGAAACTCTGGACCCACCATCTTTAAAAACTGCAACTATCAGGGCAAGGGTCCGCAGCTTCATTCTTGAAGTCAGCGAGACCAGGAACCCACCAGAAGGAGCCAATTCCGGACACAATCTGAAGGCTTGTTCACCTCTGTTGCTGCTTCTGGGCTCCTTGCAATTAGCAGTGCAGCCTACAGCTGCATTTTTTTTTCCCTCTGCTCTTTTTCTTTTTTTTCCTCCTGCTGTTTAGGCTTCATTCTAACTGGCTTTTCAGCCTATCTGGGCATTTATTTGTTCCCTTAAGGCCATGCCAGTTGTTGCAAAGGTGAAGAGAAGAGCTGAGCTGTCAGGGTCTTTGCTTAGGAGAGCCTCCACTCACCAGTAAGTGAGGAGATATGCTCAGGCATGCCACGGCATAGCACAGTGACCTGATGCCACCTCAGAAGGGACAGCAGAAGCTTCCCCAGCACCTAGCTAATGCCTGTTGTTGAATGAATGGATAAGTGAAGTTCTCAAGCAAGTGTCATCAAGGTCCTCTCCTGGTTCTCCTGTCTGTAGGCTTCTGAAAGCTTTGCTGCCCTAAATTCCTGTCCTTGGTCTCTGTTGGGACTGATGCTAACCTCAGCGTCTCTTCTGTCCCATAGTGATTCAAACCAACTATCCTGAAATAGCCTCCACCTGGGCAGACCAGGGACCACAGGAACCAGAGAAATGAAAAGTATCGCTTGAGAACTAAATTGGGGTGCTTTGCTTTTCCCATCCTCTTAGGTTGTGCATTTTTATTTTTTTATTTTTTCTTGCTAAAATGCAGCAAAGGAAGAGGAAAGAAACAAATATAACAATTAGTGCATGGCAGAGTGCCTGCTAATAAATGTATATAAAAGAGGGAACTGAGTGCTGCTTTTCCAACGTAACTTCCAAGTCTGAATACTTGGTTTTCTGCAGATTTTCAACAGGTGTCAGTTACACTTTACTTGGCCTTAAAGTGAAAAGCTCTACATGCTTGGTTTGGTTTATCCATAGGATCTAGACTAGACTAGAGGATTGACTCAGTGAAAATGTTTACTCCTCTAATTAAGCAGAATTAAGGTCTGGGCTCAAAACTGTCTTGAGCTGTGCTAGGCATAATTGAGATGCATGGACTTTGTGTAAATAATGTACTTCTAATTGGCTTTGATTAAGTGCAAATTAGAATCACACTTCACTCCAGTGTGATTTACATTCCTAAGCCCTTTTACTAACTGAAGTACCGTGGGTGGCCGATAAGGCTTGTTTATCCAGGAGACAAGAGACTAGGAGCTGGGGATCTGCAGTTTCCCAAAGGTAAAGGAGCCTGCAGCTGAGATTCGAGTTTCTGATGTCTTCCCTCCCATCTCCAGTCCCTACTTTAGGCGAATCAGCTTTAGTCCTCTAAATTCTAAAGTTTTACCAATTGTTTTTTTATTTTCAAGACTTAGCTTACACACACACACACACACACACACACACACACGTTAGGTGAATACATGAATATTGCAGTTTGTCTTGTGAAACCTCAGACCTAAAACCAGCCCCAGGCTGTGACTGTCAGTATCATGACACCTTTTTAGTCATGGACTAGAAACATTTCATAAAGGAAACAACTGGTGGGAAGTTTTTTCCAGAGAGTTCCCAGTGTGTGGGTGTGAGTCAACAGACTGCTACAAAGTAGCTTAAACTCTACACACATCTTCCTCTGGGATTTCTTTGCAGCTTTCAAAGGGTAGATCTTTGCAACCGTCCCCTGGGGAGCCTGCAGGGTGGGGTGGGGAGGGTCTGCGAGGCATTTCCTCTTGCTTCTGAATTCTCTGAATCTGCATTTGAAAGTTATTGTGAGCAGATGAAGCAGAGGTTACTGGGTTTATACTGATGTCTGTGCCCACTCCTGTGCTGGTGAAGTCTGGCGTGTGGTGAAGTCTGGCGTGTGGAGAGGCCTCTGGTTATTGGGAGGCTGGTAAATGGCCAGCAGGATAGGAATGCGACATGGTGTTTATGACCCTGGAGGCCGCCGATGACTGGACCTAGAAGGGTTCCTCCAGATTTTCTCACATTAGCATGCTGCTGCTTGGTGCAAGACCTAAAAATACATGTCAGAATAGGGATTTTCACACCAGCAGAGAGTGCTAACAGTGTGCCAGGATCTGTGGGCATGCTGTTAGCAGGGCTAAGTTAAATACTCGCTTCACACCCTTGTGAAGGCGGCTCCCAGGGCAGCCAGAGAAGCATGTCACCTTCAGAGAAGGTTGGACTGTAAACATGGTGGTCTCTAAACTCAGCCACGGGCTTACCAGAGTGAGAAGGTATCCTATTTAGACAAATTACACTACAGAGATCCTGGCCAGGGCGAGGAAAGACAGAGAATGCTTTCTAGGCCCTTTATACTGCATTCATTCATTTATTCATTCTCTGAAACTTTATGGGCTACTTACTGAGCCAGACACCAGAGATGCAAATAGGAAGATGCCATGGTCTTTACACCTAAAGAGCTCTATGGAGTTGGGGAACAGATCTCTATAGAGATAAATGGCAGCCAAATGTGGTAGATGCTGCAGCAGAGAGGAGGAAGCCTGCGGTAGGGGCTCTCTTGGGGAAAATTGTGTGCCATACTGCATTTGTTCAGAGCAGCTTGGAGTCAGCTTGAGGGCCACATCCTGTTCCAAGAAAGTACATTTTCCAGGGCGTGGTGGCTCACACCTCTAATCCCAGCACTTTAGGAGGTTGAGGCAGGAGGATCACTTGAGCCCAGGAGTTCGAGAACAGCCTAAGCAACATAGTGAGACCTCGTCTCTATGAAAAATCCAAAAATTAGCCAGGCATGGTGGTGGGCACCTGTAGTCCCAGCTACTACCGAGGCTGAGGCGGGAGGATCACTTGAGCCCAGGAGGTGGCGGCTACATTGTGCCAAATGGCATCACTGCACTCCAGCCTGGGTGACAGAGTGAGACCCTGTGTCAAAAAAAAAAAAGCCAAAAAAGTACACGTATTATTGACTTTCTGAAGAAAAAGCAGTAATAACAATAGGATATTAACATTTGTCCAGTACATACTATGTGCCAAGTATTGTTCTAAATATTTTTGTTCATTTTCTCATGTAATCATCACAGCATTGAAAAGGTACCATTATTTCTATTTTAAGAGGAGCAAGCGGAAGCTTGGAGGGATTAAGTAACTTGCGGAGGAATTGGGACTCGAACTTGGGTCTGATATCTTTACAACTTTAGCTTGTTACTCTACATCAAGGTGTAAAAGACTGTGAGTCAGAAGACCTGGGCTCTGTTGCTGACTTTCTTACCAGCTGGCTATGTGCTCTTCAGCAAGTCACTCCCTGTCTCTGCCTTGGTTCCTTCCTTAACCACTCCATTAAATGAGGCACTCAATCAGCTTGAATCAAAGAAATTACATGGGCTGTGGGGAGGGAAAGTGTAAGGTCTTTGACGGCTTGCTGTGCTACTATCGGTTGTGAATTTTGTGACCTTGACTTGTCATCTGCTGGCCCTAAAGTATGTAGTATTGATCTGAGTCTTACTTCTTGACCTGGGTGCTTGATTCCAGAAAGCCTCTTAAAGTAGGGCTCTGTATCTTTCTTTGTCAGGAGTGGACCCAGGCAGCAAGGGCCCAAGGTTATCAAGTACAAGGGCTTTGTCCCAGAGCCATCTCTGCTACAGATTGTCCTAGCTTTAGGTCGGCATGCACTTTCTACTTCAGATCCCCAATCAGTCCTTGTTGGCAAATGTGGTGCTTTGATCTTTTAAAAGATGAAGTTCAGCCCAAGACCTTGACCAAGGTCAAGTTCTCCTTCATTCCCAGTGGCTTAGGAGGAGTGCTTTCTTGTCTGACTGACAGAGACAAGGAGCCAAGTCGGCAGCAACCACAAGATATGGCGGACTAGAGGACTGGAAATTTTCTGGACAGTTTTTAATGCAGAGATGCCTAGAAAGAAGCTACCGCCCCACGTGCCAATCCTCCGAGCAGGCCTTGTACCCAGCCATGAGCGAAAGTGCTGTACTGAGAACCACCAAATCCTGGCTAGGCCAGGATGATGGCTGGTGTTTTGCAGGTATGTTGGTATTCAAAAAAAGCCTTAGAACAGAAGATTTTGGTTTCGGAGGATAGGGGTGGAGCATGAAAACATGCTCATAGTATTTATCTATAACCAATACAATGTTTAAAATGACCTGTCCCATTCGGGAAGGGCCACGCAGGCCTAATGGCCCCTCTACATATTGCTTCTTGGGCAAGGCTCAACACAAGTGCACCCTGCTTCCCGCCCCTTAGTCCACTTGTTGGAACAACCTGTTTCAAACTCTTAATTTTGTCTAATCCTTCTAACCATATTCTGGAACTTTGACTTTGACCTTGAGTTATAGTTCCAAGTACTAAGCATTACTTGGGAGAGAGTGTACCCCCATGACTCAGCGGGCTCACTCAGAGTGGCAGGATGTGGTGGGGGTGCTGGCCCAACAGAGTCTCAGTCACTCATGGAAAGGGGTCTCTCTTCTGACCACTTCCAGACATTCTTCATTTGATCTCAGTTTGATTTTTAGCTTCCTTTTTGCTCTTCGCTTATAATGTCTCAACATCGGACATGACTGTTTACCTCCATTTACATTACTGCCATGTGAAACCACTCTGTCCACTGAGAGCGAATAAACTGGCTTTCATGGGTGTGCTGTCAAGTAACAGCTAAAGGGTTAAAAGTTTGAGCAGGCAGACTGGCCAGCAGGAGTTAGTGGTGTGGAGTAAGAGGGACGCCAGCCTGTCTCTAAACTTTTTGGCCCTCCCCAACTACAGAGATGAAGGAAGAGCCTCTATAAATCACTGGAGATTAGAGACCCTGTTCTTGCCGACTCCACAGGGTTGCACTGCTTAATGTCAAAGCCTCACGTATTACTTTAACAGCACTCCTTTTCTTTATTAAATCCACTTTGAAATAAAAAAAAAAAAAAGATGATCTTTCCAGTAAGGGGGAGAAGGCTAAAAGGATTTAGAAAGTATCTGCTATGTTACATTACAGAGACTAATAACTGTTTAGGGAGTAAGTAACATTTTTGCACCATCTTAAGCCATAAAAACGAAAAGAGGTATAAAGGTCTGTTCCTTAGAATCAATTTGTTTGAGTGTTTATTTTGCCCCGTGTCCTTGCCTCCAGGTTTCCTTCCAAGTGTGAGCAAAGCAACTGGGAAACTGATGTGCGTGCTGATAGCCGAAAGGTCTGGGACACTAAATTGTTCAGAAATTAGGGTGTTTACTTGGGTTCGTGTGTGTAAAGAGAGCATGGGAAGGGAGTGTGGTGGTGGCAAGAGTTCTACTCTTATACTTAAAAGAAAAAATGCAAATTTTGTGTTCCTTTGGAGGCCGAGACTAAGTTTATCTCCTTCATCTGACTTTAATGAAGACATATTTTAAGCAGCTGCACCCATGTCAAATGTCATATTTTGGCTCAAAACGTCCACCTTCTGGGTGGGAGGTTTCTCAAACTAAGAAGTTGGTAGTAATTATAAGCTAATTGAGGAGCAGTAAGCAGAAGTCTGATTGTCACAAAACGTAAGTTAAAAATTAACTTATATAGATGAAAAGTGGCATGGATTGGTAATTGTTAATGCTGGCAGTGGGGTTTATTATACCATTCTCTCTGCTTATATATTTTTTTAAATGTTCATAATAGAAAAATAAATCAGTTTAAATAAAATGCTTAGCACTTAGTAACCAAAAGTAAACCAACGTGAGCCAAAATATTAAATCACCAATTATAGCATTTTAATTTATACTTTCAGAGAGATCTCTAGATAAAGAAAAATGACACAGAGAATTTGGGTGCCTCTAATTTGTTTACTACCCATTAGGGCTTGAAGCTTCTTCGTGTTTATTCCTTTATAGTCAAATGCCCATTACTTCAACAGAATTGTTCCAGGAAGGTAGGATTCCATCATTAAAAGCCCAGAAAAAACCCTTGAAAATCTTGGGAGTAAATGTGGTCAAGGGACTTTTTAGTTTGCTTTTTTTGTTGTTTTTTTTTTTTTTTTGTGGTTCAGAGTCTCACTCTGTCGCCCAGGCTGGAGTACAGTGGCACGATCTCAGCTCACTGCAAGCTCTGCCTCCCGGGTTTACGCCATTCTCCTACCTCAGCCTCCTGAGTGGCTGGGACTACAGGCACCCGCCACCACGCCTGGCTAATTTTTTGTATTTTTAGTAGAGATAGGGTTTCACCATGTCAGTCAGGATGGTCTCGATCTCCTGACCTCATGATCTGCCCGCCTCAGCCTCCCAAAGTGCTGTGATTACAGGCGTGAGCCACCGGTGCCCGGCCTATTTTAGCCAAGCACCAGCGAGCCAAGTCCGTTTTGTGTTTAGGGTTTCACTTGTTTATTCAGCAAACATTTGATGAACAACTACAGCCTCCCAGGTACTTTGCTAGCTATTGGTGACTTAAATAAACAACCAAATAACCCAGGCTCCAACTCTGGAGAAACTTAACATCTTAAAAGGAAGTATTTTTAAAATGATTACATATAAAATAGCATGAAACCTTAAAAATAGAGGCCACTTGGGGAAGGGAATGGAGCTTGCTTTCTGTAGCTCCCGGATTATGACTTAGAGAAGGATTGTGAGATTTGAGATGAGCTAGGAACCATTTTCAAGCCAACTGCTAGATTGGTATGGTGTTTTTCCATTTGCATTTTGAAGTTTGGAAAGAGTTCACACCTTTAAAATGTGGTTCATATTTGCCGGCAAAAAAATGGCTTGTTTTGCCATGCTTCCCATCCAAGAGCTGACAAGTCACAGCTTTTTATTCTGACAAACAGCTTGAAGGTATCACCTCTGCAGGCTCCTGACACAATGAATTGCGGTTCTTCATTTATGGCAGTTTGTGCTTCGTGTACACTTTCATGTGTTTAGGATGGTTGCCCAGTTTTAAAGTAGCAACTCTTAAAATAGCTGGAAACGGATTTGGAGTTCAGGTTTGGTTGAAAGGGGGCTGATGGTGGCTGTGCGTGTGTCGGTGTATGCATGCTTGCAAGCCGGTGTGCACACCCGTGCTGCTGTGAGTCAGTTCGGAGCAGTTTACACAGGGGTCCATTGTGATAGAAAATATAAGGCATGTAGGGTGAGGAGGAAGAGGGAGGGAGGATTGCATCTAGTGATCCTGGAACAGTTGCTCAGACCAGCATTTAGTGTTTTATTAGGAGAGAACAACGCTATAAAAGGAACAAGAGGTTCAATCATTATAGAGTGGGGCGACAGGAGGCAGCTGCCAGCATGACTTTGAAAACCCTTTGAGATCCTAGAAGACTTGCCACATATAACGTGCAGCAGCTGCTGGGATCATTTAGGAGAATTGCAGAACTTGGCACCCACCCATCCCTGCAGGGGATAGATTCTAGGATCACCCCAATGTTTTCTTTAGATGAGTTCCAACCCCACCCCACCCCCACTTTCCTTGCCACTGAACATTCTCACAGCAGTTCTTGTATTTTTCTTTTTTATTCCAGGTAGTTTTGCAGAGAATTAAGAGAAAAGGATAGTCCCCTAGTTTGATTTGAAAAGAAATGAGGGGCCAGGCATGGTGGTTCACGCCTGTAATCCCAGCACTTTGGGAGGCCGAGGCAGGCAGATCACTTTGAGCTCAGGAATTCGAGACTAGCCTGAGCAACATGGCAAAACCCCATCTCTACTAAAAATACAAAAATTAGCCAGACGTGGTGGTGTGTGCCTGTAATTCCAGCTACTCAGGAGGCTAAGACATGAGAATCGCTTGAAACCCAGGAGGTGGAGGTTGCAGTGAGCCAAGATCACATCACTGCACTCCAGTCTGGGTGACAGAGTGAAGCTCGGTCTCAAAAAACAAGAAAAAAGAAATGAGGGGTGAGGGGTCCTTTATGCTTGGGGGTCAGGGAGGTGTGGCCAGGTTGGGAGAATACAGAGGGTCGCCTATTCTTGTGCCCATATGTGTACTTGATAAACAGATTGCCAGAACCTTGCAAACTATCACTTACATGATGTCATGCAAGTAACAAAGTATGTGAATTTCATTTTTAAAAAATCTGCCTGGGATGTCTGTTTTTCATCAATACATACAGAATATTTGCAAAGTTGAACCCTTCAACTTTAAAAATCTCCAATTAAATCATATAAACGTAAGTAATAACCAGTGTTCAAATAAGCCAGAAGAAGGTTATTTATGGGGGGTTATTCTTGACAAGTGTATCATTTGACATATGTATAAAATTTTTGGTGAAGTTTTCTCAAAGTATAAATGCCAATAACTGCTGAAATTTGGCAACCAGTGTGTTTCTTCTGTGGACTCATATTCTGTGAGCAAGCTCAGAGACCACCAGTATGTTAGTAAAAATTATTACTGATGTAATCTTAAATAGGAGGTGGCCCCCAACTTCACTGGGGAACAAATGGAGGGAAAATTAAAGGGTAGCTTTGGAAATAGTCATAGTTTCATCTTTAGAAGGGATATTAGAAATCGTGTAGGTTGGAAATCTCACTTATAGCTTGAGAAAATCCTCCTGCCCCTCCACTCCAAGAGATTCTGATCATTTCTCTCCTGCCTTACCTCCCTCACCCCAATTTGAAAATTATTCCCACTCTTACTAATGGGAGAGCTGCCTATCATCAGATTTGTTGAGATGGTGAAAAGAAAGTTAAGAACTGCATATTTAACCCCCCTGGCTCATTTTTAAGACAAGACTACTAGGGCCCAGAGAAGTCCCATAGAGGACAGCAGAACAAGGTCTTTGTATTCTGTCACTTGGAAGTGACAGCTATATGAACCCAGGCATTTCTTTTTTTTCTTTTCTTTTTTTTTTTTTTTTTTTTTTTTTTGAGATGGAGTCTCGCTCTGTCGCCCAGGCTGGAGTGCTGTGGCCAGATCTCAGCTCACTGCAAGCTCCGCCTCCCGGGTTTACGCCATTCTCCTGCCTCAGCCTCCCGAGTAGCTGAGACTGCAGACGCCCGCCACCTCGCCCGGCTAGTTTTTTGTATTTTTTAGTAGAGACGGGGTTTCACCGTGTTAGCCAGGATGGTCTCGATCTCCTGACCTCATGATCCGCCCGTCTCGGCCTCCCAAAGTGCTGGGATTACAGGCTTGAGCCACCGCGCCCAGCCCGGACCCAGGCATTTCTAAGACATTAAATCACAGCCCTCATGCTGTTGCCACATGACCAGGGATCAACACTGTCAAGTATGAAAGCGAGAACACTGTAGGGCTGGTGCTATGAGGAACTATATATGGTCATATCCTTAAGTTCCGTTATGTGCAGGATTCAGTAGATCTAGTGGAAATAGGACCTCATTTTTATATTTTAGACAGGGTATCACTCTGTCACTCAGCCTGGAGTACAGTGGCACAATCTCAGCTCACAGCAACCTCTGCCTTCCGGGTTCAAGCGATCCTCCCACTTCAGCCTCCCAGGTGTCTGGGACTACAGGTGTATGCCACTGCACCCAGCTGATTTTTGTATTCTTTCAGTACAGGTGAGATTTCACCATGTTGGCCAGGCTGATCTCGAACTCCTGACCTCAAGGGATCCACCCTCCTTGGCCTCCCAAAGTGCTGGGATTACAGGCATGAGCCATGGCATCATTTCACTGCAAAATAGGTTGTTGTATCTCTAGTTAAATAGTTAAGCAATAAAGTATTTCATCCTTGTATTTTCCAGTCTCCAAAATAAGTTGTTATTTTAAAATACAGTAAATGTATAGAACAGATCTTGACTACTGTAGTTAAACTTATAATGGAGTTACTTATCATGTTTGAAAAAAGTCTTGCAATATAATATCACATGTTTTTATTCCAGGCCCACAAATAGGTGGTAGTACTATGACGTCCCTACTCACGGGTCCTTCCCCTCTTTATTTGAGGAACAAGGAACTTCCCACCAGCCTAGAGAAAGTCATCCATCCTAAGTATCTTTAAACATTTGATTTAGTCATACAAGGAGCAAGCAGAGTTATGCTAGCCACAGCGTGGTATTTGGAATTCCTTTTGTTATTAAAAAATTCCACGCTGGTTGTATGAGTTCAGGAAGCCTGAGGAGGGATAAGAAATAGACCTTTTGTCTAGTGCTATTTTAACACACTGCTTCAGGTGTTGGTGGGCAAACTGGCCTTGAAAGGCCTTGAGTTCTTAACACAGTTGAGACTCAGACCCAGGCTGGGTAGCAGAAATGCCCCACCTCGTTGAGTACTTCTGTTTCATCTCTCCCATCCCTGTATTTGTCAGGCTTCTCAAAACATTGTATTGTCACTTAAAAACAATAAGACAGGCTCCGTCCAGTCTCAGTTGCTGGGATTTAGTCTGTATTTGATGCAGCTAGTCTTTGGGATGAGCTCGGTCTTCTCCGAAGATCGTAAGACAGTTTCTCTTGAGACTTCTGGTTCATTGCTACTCCTGAGATCTTTGCCCCGAAGTCAGCCCTCTCTTCCCCTATGGTGCTTTCAGTATGGCAGGTCAGTTAAACATCCTTAGTAATTCAGGAAACAGCCTCCAAGCCTCTGATGACATCACTACTCAAGACTGTGGCCGGCAGGAAGGGCTTGGTGTCACTTTATGAAGGAGACAAGCTGAGAACTGCACCTTCTAAACAGTCCCTGCTAAGTGCTGAAGTCTTGATTAGAGATGTGCGGTCCTGAGGCTTCTCTCTAAGCGCTTGGAAGGTATGCTCCCTAATAAGCTGCCCCAGAGAGGCAGTCCAGACAAGGAATTCCCTTTAAGTAGTGGGTCACAACATCTGGAATGATTGTGCTGGATTACTAGGGAGCCTGGGCAGCAACGTTTTCATCCTTCCTTAAACTTTATTCTCAAGAGAAGTGGTTCATAAGGAGCAGGTGATACGCAAGGAGGCGCTGGTGATGGAGGCTTCTGCTGGAGAGCAGCCTGGCTCCTGTGGAGGATGGGCAGAGAACCCCTCTCTCTGAGACTAACAATGCCCGGCGTAATCCCCAAGGCAAAGGACAGACTGAGAGAGTTTCGCCAGATGAGTAGCTGTCTCTCTGTCTCTGCCAGGCGAGCTCCTTTGCTGTGGGATTGCTGCTGCCAAGAGTGGCACTGCCTTCCTGAGGAAGGTTCCTTTGTCCAGGTATTTAGTTGGTTATAGTAAAGCCTATTTCTGATACCACTCAAGTCAAAAAACTGTCTTGTCGGGATGTCCGTGGTTGCCATTTGAAATTTCTGTAGGTCAGGCCGGGTGCGGTGGCTCATGCCTGTAATCCCAGCACTTTGGGAGGCCAAGGTGGGCAGATCACGAGGTCAGGAGTTCGAGACCAGCCTGACCAACATGGTGAACCCCTGTCTCCACTAAAAAAAAAAATACAAAAATTAGCTGGGCATGGTAGTGCATGCCTGTAATCCCAGCTACTCAGGACGCTAAGGCAGGAGAATCGCTTGAACCCAGGAGGCAGAGGTTGCAGTGAGCCGAGATTGCGCCATTGCACTCCAGGTTGGGTGACAGAGCAAGACTCCGTCTCAAAAAAAAAAAGAAATTTCTGTAGGTCATCACAATTTTCCACACAACAGTTGCTTAGACAGCTCCTGCATCAGCCCAAAAGGGACATGAAAAGTTTCTTTCTTCCCTGAAAATGAGTTTGGTTTTGCCAGTGATATTTAGAAAAATATTTCCAAAATGTCTTCCCAGCGACATAGAATATAAATGTGTATCATTACCATAAGAGACAGATGTCTGTTTCCATACTCTCTCATTCTTCCAGTCAGGTTAAACAGCCTTTACACAGAGGTCATATGCGTTCTCCACGTTCCTGGTGGTTACCTTGAGTTAGCCCTAATGACAATTTGATGGAACAGTTGCTGGTAAAATCAGCAAAGGCAACTAACACGATCACTGTGAGTTGATGGTCCCAAAGGCCCATCCAATGGGTTTGAGGGAACACAGTGGTTCTAAGGCAGACAGTAATAATATTTTTCCAAACTTCAGGTTCTCTGTGGAGAGACTGTTCTTCAGGATTCTGCGTCTTTTTGAAAAAGGTGATTTTGATGAAGGTGCATGAAACAGAGCCCTAATATTGACATCATCTCCAGCCAAAGCTCTCATTCCCCAGTGCGAATTCTTTCCTGTCCCTCTTGCAGTTATGAGTAGGTTTTCCTGTAGGAAAAGATGTATTTACTAGAACATATTTCTACCATTTTATTGGTTTATTTATTCAATGGAAATTTATTAAGCACCAACCACATTGCAGAGGAGGCATCCTGGAAAAATTATTGACTAAACCAAGCCCTGAAGAAGGAATCAGAATTATCCAGACAGCGGTGAAGAGGGAATAGCGCTTGCAAGGTCCATTGACAAGAGGGGACAGCACAAACAAGGAGCTACGTTTAGTTCAGGATGGCCAGGACGTAAGACATAAATGCTTGGAGTTGTAGGAGAGATAAAGGGCTGATCGTGAGGAGGTTAGGTATCACGGTAGAGAGGCTGAAGGGTTTGGGGAGCCCCCTTGGAATTTTAAACAAGGTAATATGATCAACACATGTTTCGGAAAACCCACTTAGGCTACAGTGTGGAAAATTGATTGAAGTGGGGTGAGACTGGATCCAGGAAACCGTCAGGTACCAATTATTAATCGAAGTGAGGAGTGATGAATGCCTTCCGTACGGTAGGGGTAGGAGGAATGGAGAGGAGGTGCCAACATGGGAAAGGAAATTCAGGGGCTCCATGACGGTCAATGCATGTGGGATCTAGAATGCAATAGAGACGTGGGAGTCTAAGATGCCACTCAATTCTGGCTTGATAACTGAGTAGAAAGCAGTACCAGTCACAGAGGAAGAGGCTGGGGATGGAGGAGAGAAAGTGTGTTCACTTTGGAACATACTGAGTTAAGGAGCCTAAAGAACAGCTGAGAGAAAGGGAAGCCAAAGTCATGCTCCTTGACTTTTTCTTTATTGGCTTAGACTGTCTAGTGATCTAGTGGTGTGTGTGTGTATGCTGGGGGAGGGCAGAGATGGGCACGTGGAAACTCTCAGCATCCAAGAGAAGTTCACCTAAACCCTCCTGTTGAGATTATTTCCAAAATTTGACCAGATGTTTAAGCAAATTAACAAATGATTAAAGCAGCAGTCAGCGGGGACCTAGACCCCTGTGGAAATAAGCAAAGGAGCGAAACTGCAGAGAAAGCCAAGCCCAGGTGTTCTTGCTAGAAGGGAGGTCAGTGTGATGGGGGTCCTCAGTGGTTGATGGGCAGAGTCAAAATGAAGCAAGCTGAGTCTGGTGGACAGGGTGAAATCAGAAATCTAGGAAAAGCACAGGTGTTCGTGTTCACTGTGAGAATAACTTCCACCTAACAGCTATGCTCTCAATGATATTTTTATTCCATCCATTGTTGATAGCACATTCTACTTTTCTCTGTAGCCAAGTATTTTTCTTTCTCTAAGGGATGTCGTCCCTTAAAAAGACCATTTCCACATTGTCCAGAGAGAATAGTGTCAAAGGACTACCAATTAGTATTTTGTTGTAGCCAAATGAACTAGCAGCTGAGCAGCTAACTTGGGTCTCCCTTCAGCTTCATCAGTAGCTTTTTGTGGGGCCTTGGGCGGGTCACAGGTTTCTCTCTGGACCTTAGCTTTCTTCCCCATAAAGTTAAGGAACCTATCCTAGCAGGTTGCTAGAGTCACTTTCAGCATTATCCTTCTATATCTGTGTTCATTCCTGATTTGAAAAAGCCACAAGTCTCGCGTAGAATCGCAGCTTCTTCTCACTCACCAAAGACATAGGCCTGGACATCAGCAAAACACTTCAGGAAATTATAGTTCCCAGCACACTTTATGCCTGGTGTGTAACAGGGCTGGAAAACTGCCACAGAGACACTCACTACGGCCCTTAACCCATTAGGGTCATTTGGAACGTCAGGTTTAAAAATCAGCCGTCCCCCAGGCCCCGCCCCGCCCCAAGTCAGCTCCCTAGCTAGCCTCGTTTCGAGACTGCATTTCTTATTGATCTTAAAATAAAAAAGGGAGTAAAATGAAAAGGACTTTGGCTCTAGCATGTGAAACCTTTTTCAAATGCCCTGGTCTTTGTGACCATGCGAAGGCTGGCTGTCTTGAGCATCTTCACTCTCCGTGAGAGTTGATCCTCTAGCTCACGTTCTCTGGCCTGAGAATAATGATGAGAGATCCTCGGGACGGCCCGGTGCCTTTCCAATCTACTTCTGAAAGGAAGCCAGCATCCAAGCCCCCAAAGGGGATGTTCCACACCCCGCATCCTCCACCTTTCCAGTGATCCTTCTTACCCTTCTCTGGCAACCGAGAGTTCAGTGCCCTCAAGTGTGGGCTGCCTTCCAGTTCAAAGTAGTCATGTGCCATAATTTATTTATTTTATTATTATTATTATTATTATTATTATTATTATTATTTGAGACAGAGTCTCGCCCTGTCGCCCAGGCTAGAGTACAGTGGTGTGATCTCGGCTCACTGCCATCTCCGCCTCCCGGGTTCAAGCAGTTCTCCTGCCTCAGCCTCCCGAGTGGCTGGGATGACAGGCACCCTCCACCATACCCGGCTACTTTTTGTATTTTTAGTAGAGATGGGGTTTTGCCATGGTGGCCAGGCTGGTCTCAAACTCCTGACCTTAGGTGATGCGCCCACCTCAGCCTCCCAAAGTGCTGGGATTACAGGCGTAAGCCACCGTGCCTGGCCTATAATTTAAAATTTACATAGCAAAAGATGGGATTCTGAGGGCTGGGCGCAGTGGCTCATGCCTGTAATCCCAGCACTTTGGGAGGCTGAGGCAGGCAGATCACGAGGTCAGGAGATCGAGACCATCCTGGCTAACACGGTGAAACCCCATCTCTACTAAAATTACAAAAAATTAGCTGGGCATGGTGGCAGGCGCCTGTAGTCCCAGCTACTTGGGAGGCTGAGGCAGGAGAATGGCATGAACCTGGGAGGCGGAGCTTTCAGTGAACCGAGATTGCACCACTGCACTCCAGCCTGGGCGACAGAGCGAGACTCCATCTCAAAAAAAAAAAAAAAGATGAGATTCTGAGTAAACTTGGGATAAGGTACTTAAATAAACTCATGCCAACTCATGGCCATTTCATAGCATTCTTTAGAGGGTTTGGCGTTCATTGCCCAAAGAATCTCATTATCATTAATATTTGTGCTATTAATGTGGGGCAGTTAATAAGTATCAAAATATTTGCTTCACACACAGCTATTAGAGAGTCAGGCAGGTTTAGTTGCTTACCTGTGGTCACACAGCAAGTGAGTGATGAGCAAGGATTGGGAACAATCCAGGTGGTAATGAAACTGAAATGTTTTGGTTCTGACAGCATAGTTCAGCCAAAGGATGCTGGTCGTAGGACAGGGAGTGCAGCTGAGCCTTCGAGTCCCATTGTTATCCCAGGAGAACTGTATTTTCTACTTTCCTGAATTCTAGTATGACAGGTTTTTAAAAATGATTTCAAATTTATGTGTATGTATGTGCATGAAAATATGTGGCTGCTCACAGATACATGTATAGAAGATGAAAGAGAAAAATGGACAACTTATAATTGCAGATATTTTCGTTCATCTGGTATCCAGATGATCTCCCTTGATTCTGACAGTTTTGACAAATCAGTTTATTAAAATTGTAAATGTAACCCAGAGCTGTTTAGTACAGTACTAGGCAGAAGGTGCTTTCTCCTCACGTTACATTTTGCTGTCGCGTTATTAAAAGTAAATACAGCTTATACTGAAAGGACAAAACAGCCAGTCTTCTATGAGAAGATGTCACTTGCCACATATAGTCCCAGTTGGTTTCACTGTCCCGAGACCCTACGGATGTTTTCATAGAGCTTTGACCTTGATGAAGCACAGAGAAGCGTCTGGTCCCCATGCCCACCCTCCTCCCCTTCAACTCCTCACCTGCCCCTTCAACTTCAGATTTCTAAAGAGAAAACTTGCTCCCTAAGCTCCCAGAAGGCATTACTCAGGTGACATTTGGGGAAGGAAATCATCAGTAGGGCAAAGTTTTAATTTAGGGCATTTAAACCCATTGTGCTTAAGTACCAGATTTCATTGCAGACTCTTTAGAAAAAAATGTATGGCATCTCGACACAGTGTTCCTGGCAGAAAAGAAAAGAAAGGAAAGGGAAAGGGAAATGTATAGCAGTAAGAAGTAATGCCATGGGAGGGCAAGCTGGGAACAGTGAACACTCGAACAACGAGAGAAGAAATGTACAAAATGTGGAACTCTATGCATTCGCTGAAAATAGGGAAAAGAATACCTTTTTTCCTCATCACCTGCCACAGAAAGTTCAGAGAAGTCTTTATTTCATATCTGATTAGCTTCAATTGACAAAGTTTCTACACTCTGATTTTGTTTCACCAGCTTTCCCCCTCCCTGTCTCTTTCAGCCTCTGCCCAGGAATCATTTGTAGGCAAACACAAATATTTGTGACAGGACATCTTCATCTTTGTGCCACAGACCACTGGCAATCTGGTCAAGCCTGCAGACCCTTTCTCAGAATATTTTTAAATAAATATAGTGTGTAGGAACATAATTACCAAAATATTTTAAACGTCCACACATTTATGATATAGTAATATATGTACTTATTTTTAACATATTAACTAAACAGAATTCATCACGGCTATACTTTCAAACCCACAATGTGTGTGCACCAGGGGTCAGCAAACTGCAGCCCGCAGACTGTTTTTGTAGATGAAGTTTTATTGGAACATAGCCATGCTCATTCATGTACATATTGTCCATACCTACTTTCACACTACAGCAGAATTGAATAGCTGGCCTCATGTCATATGGCCCTCAAAGTCTAAGATATTTGCCATCTGGCCCCTTTCAGAAAAAGTTTCCCAATCCCTGGTGTAAACTGCAACAATAGTAATGTGCAATGAAAAGACTGATTTCGGCCGGGCGCAGTGACTCACGCCTGTAATCCCAGCACTTTGTGAGGCCAAGGCGGGTGGATCACGAGGTCAGGGGTTCGAGACCAGCCTGGGCAACATACTGAAACCCCATCGCTACTGAAAAAAAATACAAAAAATTAGCTGGACATGGTGGCAGGCACCTGGAATCCCAGCTACTCGGGAGGCTGAGTCAGGAGAATTGCTTGAACCCGGGAGGAGGAGGTTGCAATGAGCCGAGATCACACCATTGCAGCCCGGATGACAGTGCGAGACTCCGTCTCCAAAAAAAAAAAAAAAAGACTGATTTCTCTTGGTTACAGCCACAGGTTGCTAACTACTGTTTTATGCCTACATTATAATGGATATAAATGCTAAATTTCAGTTAGAAGTTAACAAAAACATAGAAATGATTTTTTTCCCAATCCAAATTCATGGACCACCTGAATTCTGTTCATGGACCCCATGGAGGCCTGTGGACCCCAGGTTAGTAATCACCAAATGGGATTACAGTTTAAAGGGCCTTTCAGCACAAGGAAATACTTTCTTTACAGTGTGAAGAATCTGCACCCTTTCCGCCCCCTCACAAATGTCTGCATATTTCCATATCCATGAAAAAGACCTCAGATCATCTCTAGAATTAGGTGAAGCACAGCCACTTTGAACTCTTATTCCCATCTTGCAGAGACCCAGTGTTTTGCTGAAGAAAGGCTAGTTCTGTCAGCTAGTCCTAAGAAAAAGTTGAGATTCTTTACACATACAGTCAGCTCATTACCACCTCCCCATCCCACTCTTGTGATGCCAGAAGAAAGAGCCAAAAATTCCCCCCTCCCCCCACTCCCAGGGTTCTCCTGTTCTCTCTGGTGTACTACTTGACTTTCCTCATCTTGTCTCTTAATGTTGCATCAGAATGTACCGCGGGATCTGACTTGGCCATTTATGTGGCTGTGATGTCTTATTCTCCAGAGACAACTTCAAGTATTCAGCAATAACTCATGTCCACTTAATGTGAAAATTGGTACCATCTAATAGAATCTTCAACATGCTAACCACACCATTCCAATAATGAAATGCAAATTTTCCTGCCTTTGACTATGGTCATTTTTAGATTCTTGAGGAATGAAATACCCTCTTTATTATGAATTAAGAACTGGAAAATTAAGATGTGGAGTATTCTTACACTATTTTTAGATAGTCTCCTTATCTGGAGTCCTAGGCTATCTTGTGTAATCCTGACAATATAATTACAAGGTGCATATCATTATTACTCCCATTTTCTTGCTAAGAAAACTAAGCTTTAGGTTACATAGATGAGTGACAGAATTCTAGAATTCATGTATTTTTTTCGGCTTTGAAAGAACAGACAACCCCACTTTATCTGATCATTTAAGTATCAGCTACGGCCGCTGGATGTGTTTTTATCTAAGAGAACCCTACAGTAGTTCAGACTTTGTAGAGAAAGGCAGTGAGACGGAACAATTCTGGCCATACGGGATGTAGGGTCTAGATCACTTTCTAAATCTCTTTTCCATGAAATATGGGCTTTGAGAGAGAAGACCATCTCTAAGTGCCATCTGACCATCCATGGCTCTAGGATATTCAAAGAAAAGGATAGTTAAGGCAACTCAACTTGTGATGAGCTCCCCCATCTGCCTTTCAGACTGGCCGTGGAAAGGAAAGGCCTGCCTGACAATGGGACCTCTGAGATGGACCCAAAGCACTTCAGCCCTCGTCCTGTGCTCTGAGCAGCTCTGCTGATACAGCAAAGCTGAGAGATAGTATTGATTTTCCAGATAATATTAGCATGTCATCTTATTGAGACAGAATGAAGAGGATTTATGTGTAGCCAGAGCCGCACGCTGCTGCAGGAGGCCCAGTCTGTGGGCATCTTCTGAGCTGCCTAAAACAAGAGTAAAATAGTCCCTCATCTATGAGCGTGGGGAAAAATGTAAACAAGCACCTGTGTTTGAGGATACAGCAGCAGCCTGGAACTTCTGAACTGCCAGAGAAACATCCAGTGAGTGGGAAGGAACACATGGGCTTCACCAAGCAATTAGTGCTGTAGGTTTAATAGAGTTTGAGTACTGATCTAGACTCAGCTCCATCACCACTCAGCTTCCGGGACAGTGGTTTGAACTGACAGTCTTACCACCTGTGGTCCACTGGACTTTGGCACTTTCTCCTCCTGCTGTCATTTCTTATTACTGCCCTTGACTTCCTTCTAGAAGAGTGGGTACAGTGGGGAGTGACCAGCCTCCAGGAAGAGGACACAGGTACATGGCAGTGTGCACCCTCTCTTCTTTTGCCTATTTCTGGCTCTACATGGCTTGAGGCAGAGTTGATATTTCCCGATCCCTTTTGTTCCCTTACAGCAAGCACTTACTATGCTGTACTGTGGTTTTCTGTTTACATTTCTGACCTCCTTCTGGACTGTGAGGTCCTGAAAAGCAGAGGCTGCAAATGCATCTCTGTGACCCCAGCACCAAGTCTTGTGCCTGGCACTTGGTAGGTGTTCAACAGCATTTGTTGGAGAGATGGATGAAGAGTAGGCATACTGTTCCTAGCCTAACCCATCCCAATCATCCTCCATTCCCAGCAGTGCCATTTGTCATTATTTTCTGAATCCCAGTCTGCAACACCACCATCCACCCTATCAACAAAACTAGAAATGGAGGAGTCATCCTTACACTGTCTCCTTCTTCACTTCACACACACCAGTCACCGGTTCCTGCTGATTGTTTCTCTCCAGAGAGTTCTCAGATTTGCTCTTTATCCTTTTCAGCCCTATCACCACCCCCAAGTTCATTGCCTCACTGTTATAATTATCTGGTCTTCCCACCTTCACTTTGGCCTCCACTCATCTGTCCTGTGACGCCACTACTCTGGCCATGTCACTACCTGTCTAAAGTCATCGAGAGGCTGCATTTGCCCACAGTAAGAAACTCAAGCTTCTTAGCAAGGCCTGCAAAGCCTTTCCTTGGTCTGGCTTCTGCCTGCCCCTGTATCCACAGCTCTGACCACTTGCTGCCTTGAGTTTTATGTTACAGTGTCACCAGATTTCTTGTAGTTACCCATATGAGTCATACTATTTCATGCCTAGAGTGTCCTTCTTCCTCTTGTTTATTCCATTCCCATTCATACTGTGAGACTCAGCACATACATCACCTAATCTGGAAAGCCTCATCTGACCTTATTTACCCCATGAAAGGAAGGGAGGGAGGAAGGAGGAAGGGTTAAGGTACATCTCCTTTGGACTTTCATAGAGCTCTGTACACGCCTCAACGTCCCTGACAGGTAGTCACCTCCATAGTGGACTGAACATCCAACATGGCTTTGCAGTTCCCTAATACCCTTGAATTCTATTTTCCTTCCCAATCTTTTTTTTTTTTTTCTTTTGAGACAGAGTTTCGCTCTTGTCGCCCAGGTTGGAGTGCAGTGGCACGATCTCAGCTCACTGCAACCTTCGCCTCCCAGGTTCAAGTGATTCTCCTGCCCCAGCCTCCCGAATAGCTGGGATTACAGGGGTACACCACCACGCCCGGCTAATTTTTTTGTATTATTAGTAGAGATGGAGTTTCACCATGTTGGCCAGGCTGGTCTTTAATTCCTGACCTCAGATGATCCACCCACCTCGGCCTCCCACTGTGCTGGGATTACAGGCATGAGCCACCGCGCCTGGCCCCCAGTCCTTTTCTAAAGTATTTATTCATATTGGGATAGAACTAACAAGTAAATGTGACCTTTTTAAGGAGGATTACCATTTGTATAGGGCTGTATCCCTCTGAAGATAGAATACTGGCCTTAGTCAATGAATGAAGCAACATCTCTTGGGGTTGCCAGATGACCCTGGTGTATAGTCAGTCAGCCAAACCTCTGATTCAGCTGCTTAGCTGGGTTAGCAGTTTCCTTTACACCAGTATGGTGTGAGGAGTGGGGAAGGCAGGAGAGCACCACTCACAGCCTGCTCGGTGAGCCCAAACAGTGGTGAGCCCAGTCAGAAGAAAAGCATAGCATACTAGAAAGAGCATGGCCTTTGAAAGATTGGTCAGCCTGGGTTCAAATCCACTATTTGCCTCTTTACTGTGTGAACTTGCGCACGTTCATTAAGCTCTGTGCTCATCTGTTTAATGTGCATAATCGCTTACACTGAATTGTGGTAAGGATTAAATGAGGTAATATATGTTATGTGCTCAGAAGAGCCACTAGCTCATGAAAAGTGATCAATAATGATGGCTGCACCCAGGCACAGTGGCTCATGCCTGTAATCACAGCACTTTGGGAGGCTGAGGTGGGCAGATCACCTGAGGTCAGGAGTTCGAGACCAGCGTGGCCAACATGGTGAAACTCCATCTCTACTAAAAGTACAAAAATTAGCTGGGTGTGGTGGCAGACACCTATAATCCCAGCTACTCGGGAGGCTGAGGCATGAGAATCACTTGAATCTGGGAGGCGGAGGTTGCAGTGAGCTGAGATCATGCCACTGCGCTCCAGCCTGGGCGACAGAGCGAGGCTCCATCTCAAATAATAATAGTGGCTGCATTTGTCGTTCTTTCCCTGTCTTGATCCCTTGGTGGATGGTCATTGTGCAGTGGAAATGAGAGATAATCCTGGGGGTCTGTGTGCTTCCTTCTTGTTTCACTGAATTTGGCCCCACGTCTACCTGAATGCCCTTAACCAGAGTTCTGGAACACTTCTGACTTAGGAAGCCTCAAACACCCTAGTATGTTTCCAGTTTTCCAACAGTTGAGGAAAACATGATAAAGCCCCAAAATGTGTATGTGGAAAAGCAGTGCGGTGTGAAGAATGATGTACACCTGAGTCATTTGTTGGCAACAATGTGATCTTCAGTACATTCCTTTGAATCTCTGCATCTGATCTGTAAAGATCCCATGAGCTATTTGTATTTCCTCATTAACACTTTGCTTACAAAGTACTTATTAAAGTACTTTGGTATTATAATGGTGATTTGGTTATTACTATTTATTACCTAGACTGCAGGCTTAAGTATAGCAGTTAGAGAATAGCACACTGGCCGGGCGCGGTGGCTCAAGCCTGTAATCCCAGCACTTTGGGAGACTGAGGCGGGTGGATCAGGAGGTCAGGAGATCGAGACCATCCTGGCTAACACAGTGAAACCCTGTCTCTACTAAAAAATGCAAAAAAAAACTAGCCGGGCAAGGTGGCGGGCGCCTGTAGTCCCAGCTACTCGGGAGGCTGAGGCAGGAGAATGGCGTAAACCTGGGAGGCGGAGCTTGCAGTGAGCCGGGATCTGGCCACTGCACTCCAGTCTGGGCGACAGAGCCAGACTCCGTCTCAAAAAAAAAAAAAAAGAATGAGGAAAGGATGACCGAAGTGAAGAGCCTAGCCTAGTGCCAACCCAACTTGGGACTTGCTGAACATTGGTTTCTAGCCCTGTGGCCCCAGAATGCCCCACAGTTACACCTCAGCTGTGGGTTCCTCTGGTACTGTTCCCCAGAAAGATATTTTTCTGCCAATTTTAATTTACTTTTTGGGGAACCAAAAAAACTACCTGTAATTTTTCCTGTCTACTTTTACTAGAGTTTACTAGAGTTTTCTTCAAGTTCCTTGAGCGTAATCTCAGAAAAGAATCTAACCCATGTTTTCTTTTTCCCATTGCATTTACTACAGTTACAACAATAATAAATGTTGAATTAACTTTCTCTAGCTTTTAGCCAACATGTAAGTTACTCCCCTTTAAACTCTGTCTTCTGTGTTCGGTGTCTCTATGTAAAATAGGAATAATCCCAATCTTCTCAATGAGATTTTACCAAAATAAATCAGTGTTCAGAAGTAAAAGGAGCTATATAAATCTGAGACACTGTAGCGAGGCCTCTTACTGATTTTATATCCAAGTGCTCTACATAAAATTACTTTTTCCCAAGTGTTCTAGAAAGGGTTACATTCCTGAGTAAGGTCTTAATGGCCAGTTCAAGAAATAATCAAGTTAAGTGTATTTAATTCATACTTTTAATTCATTTTTTTGGTAATACCTTCTGTTAGACACTTCCATATGACCTATGTCAAATGCACAGCAAAACATCTGATATATGATTATAGACCTAACACAAATAATGTTATGTGAGCAACCCCAAACAGTACACCTTGACAATGTGGAGACTCAGATTTTCCAAGCACTCATTAAATTGAGCAGATAAATGATCTATTTCATCCAATAACCTTTTGGTTTATGTATGTAGAAAACCTTTATCAGAGAGCTGTATGTGGACCTCCTAAAAAGGGACCTGGGAATTCGGGTTGGAAACTAGACCAGCCAGGTGATGGAGTTCATGCATCCCAGCGCTGTAAACAACAGCGTGGGCACAACTGGCCAAGCCCTGGAAGTGCGGCCAAGTGTGTGGGGACTCCTGATGTTGTTGTTTATGGCGTCTGGCAAATATTTCTACCCAAACCTTCAGCTAGTTTACAGCATTTCATTTTACAGCCCATCATGATGACAGTAACCAACCCCAGAAAAACATCAGCAAGCATTAGCAGCCATAGTGTTGGAAGATGAATGTGACCCCAGCGACCTCCATTCCACCCCCCAACTCCCATCCCACTCCCACTCCATCCCCCTCACCACCCCCTCTAGTGTTCAGTGAATTTCTGTAGCCAAAGTGGTTGCCACGGGTCTTGGGTCAAAGGAGGATATTTGGAGGAATTTTTCTAAACACATGCATACAAATGTTGAGAAATAGCACTCTAAAATGCAGGAGTCATACACAGACCCCAGCCCTTCTCGGTGAGTAAGACAAAAGGCAGCATGATCTATAAATATGGTAAAGTGCCTTGAAACGATGAGTCTGCAGAGGCAGGGCGGGTGGGGGTGGTTAAGAGAAGGCAGGAGGAAGACAACAATTACATATTAAGTTGCACTGGTTAAGAACAGAAAAATATAACTTGGCACAAGTTCCCATACTGGCCTTTTAGAACGGATTGGTCTGTAACACCATACTAAGTCTGTTTTCTATCAGTGATTCCTAGCCAGCTTATTAAACAGATTTATACAATGAAAGAATCTCATAACAGAAACATTCACCTTCTTTATTACTTGGCATTATTTATGGTTTGAGTTTTTTCAGCTACTTTTTTATGCACTGGAATCTGCCAACATTATACTTACAAAGTTTATGTACCAAAGTATAAGTAGGTTGGGAGAATATTACATGTGTCTCCTCTACCCAGCAGAGGCTCTGAGGACCTATCTGTCCCCTCCTCTGAGTGTCTTTGGCATGTAATCCTCTTTCTTTCAGGAGTCCTTGATTCTTGACTGAAACAAGGGTTAGTTCCCTACCCCCATGCCCCTCAAGGAGCAATCCTTCTTTCAGTCTTGGATTTAGTGACAGGGAAAAAAGAACCTTAGCTCATGTGAGGCTGTGCATAAGGGAATTAAATAACTCTCTACTGATTTGCAAACACCTCAAAATTGTCAATATGGAAAAGAGACCCATAGTCCCCTTTTGTCCTCCCCATTCATTCTAGGGTAATAAGGGCTGGTGGAGAGGCGGTGTCCATTTTTTGACAGAACTGGTATGGGCAGAAGAGCATGCCTGAGTACTGAACACTACAGTGTCACTCCCCACGTTGCCATGCTGTAAAAGAGCATGCAGGAAGCTACCGACAAGGGCGTAACTGTGGACCTGAAGTGGACATCAGGGGGGTCGTGGCAGTGCGGCCCTGATCCTTCGCTGCCTCACTTGCCTTCTGCTTTCCAACTTCACCATAGCTGGGAAGAATATTTTGGTTTGTTTGTTTTCCCTGAGAAAGAACAGTGTCTATCTTGGGTATTGCCTCCTTTCCTGAAGCGTGTTCTTCTTCCCAGGGAAAACACACACATCCAGAAGGTACTCTGAGCAAAGCCTGGAACTGGACAGATGGCCCAGGGTCTTTGGGATTGCAGAACAGCCGCTGTGGAAAAGTAGTGGCCTGTTTATGGGCTGAGGAGGCAGGACAGGGTGACAAGAGGGAGCCTGAGAGCCTCCCGTGAATCTGTCTGCACGCTTTTGAGAAGAAGCCCATGAAGTCAAATGGCAGCTTGTTTAAGGAAGCCATGAACTAGCAAATGTAGTTAAAGATGAAGGGGTAAAATGAAGGGAAACGCTTATGCTTAAAGCAGTTTTCCTTTGAAAAACTACAGCATTTAGGCTACCAGGTTGTGTTTCCTTAATAGGAAGCCATATCCTAGCCATGTGGCAAGAATTAGTCATTGCCTTCCATATGGTTAGTAATAATAAATGTAAGAATTTAGAGGCTAATGAATCAGTGGGAGTTGGTATGGGTTTGCTGGGTGAATGAATCAAAGGTGATCCCCTCTTTCTCCCTGCTTCCATCTTTCTAGTCCTTTCCTCCTGCTATGCTTTTATGCTTATGAGCTTCCATCTCTGGCCCACTAACCCCTATTTTGAAGGATCCTTTGAATAATCTGGAAGGAGACCATCTAAAGAACTCTGGCTGGGTACAGTGGCTCACACCTGTAATCCCAGCACTCTGGGAGGCCTCGGCAGGTGGATCACCTGAGGTCAGGAGTTTGAGACCAGCCTGGCCAACATGGTGAAACCCCGTCTCTACTAAAAATACAAAAATTAGCCAGGCGTGGTGGCACACACCTGTAATCCCAGCTACTTGGGAGGCTGAAGCAGGAGAATCGCTTGAACCCGAGAGGTGGAGGTTGCAGTGAGCCGAGATCGTGCCATTGCACTCTAGCCTGGGTGACAGAGTGAGACTCTGTCTCCAAAAAAAAAAAAGAAAGAAAAGAAAAGAAAAAAGAACTCTCAAATCTCTCTCTAGCCTGCATGCGAATCATCTCCCAGAAACTAATCTGTCCCCCTGAGCCCAGTATTAAGCCAAGCTATGAACCAAAAATTAGAGGCGTGAGAGGCATGAAGGGGGCAGGCCTCTGTGCCCCGCCCTCCTAGAGCTCACCGTCTGGTGCTAGAGACTGATGTGTAAACAGATTATCATAGTGATAAAAACCATGATAGAAAAAGGAAGACCAGTTCTTTTGGCGTGTGTGTATAGGGGAGGCTCTGGGAGGCAGGTAGAGTGCCAGTGAGGATCTTCTATGACATGAATAGCTGCTGAGCTCAGGAGATAAGAATTTGGAGCTGGAGCAGTTCACTTCAACTTTAAATCCCAACCCTGTCTCTTAATAGCTGTGTCACTTTGAGCAAGTTACTTACCTCTCTGTGCCTCGGTTTCTTCATGTGTAAAATAGTATACCTACATCCTCGGGTTCCTGTGAAAATTCAATGAGTTAATATGTGTGGAACACTTAGAATACTGCCTGCCCCAAAAATTACTGCTTGGCAGTAAATGCTATGTAGATGTTACTTTAAAATTATTATTATTTTCACATATCTTGTGTGAATGTGCCTAAATGTGATATGTATATATTTTTCCTTTTAAAAGTTTGAGATCATACTATACAGAGAGCCCAACTTACTCTCCGTGTCAGCACATGTAGGTGTTCCTTAAGACTAATTTAAAACCATCTTTCTTTGGAAAAACTTTCCACCGTCATCAGAGATTGGAGAGTCTATGTGAGGGCACCTCTCCAAGATTGGATCTTGCTGTGGTTGATGGAGTTACATCCTTCACAGCACAGTCCAAATTAAAGATCTCTAGTCAGGCTGTTTGGTCTGTGAAACATTCGGATATTTGTTTTTTAAATCCATATTAGGATATGTTATTCAGTGTTTGGAGAAATTAGTATGTGCTTGAAGAACTTGGGAGGTAAATTGTTGCTCTTAAATCCCCTTAAAATATAGGGCAGAGGCCGGGTGCGGTGGCTCACGCCTGTAATCCCAGCACTTTGGGAGGCCAAGGCAGGCAGATCACGAGGTCAGGAGATCGAGACCATCCTGGCTAACACAGTAAAACCCTGTCTCTACTAAAAATACAAAAAATTAACTTGGTGTGGTGGCGGGCGCCTGTAGTCCCAGCTACTCAGAAGGCTGAGGCAGGAGAATCGCTTGAACCTGGGAGGTGGAGGTTGTAGTAAGTTGAGATCACACCACTGCACTCCAGCCTGGGCGACAGAGCGAGACTCCGTTTAAAAAAAAATATATATATATATATATATATATATGGCAGAAGGGATCTTGGCACCCTTTGTTGAAGAGATACGTTTTTAAGTCAGGTGTAACGTAAGTAGGTCACGCCACATCTCAACCTCATAAGGCTGTACTTCTGCAGATTGTTGTGGCTTCTGGGTGTCCTGTTAGAAACAAAGCAGGAAGGGAGAATCATTTGATCTCTTGATCCTAAAATGTGGGCCCTAGGCTGTCAGGAAGAGGTACTGGCCCTTGCCGAGTCCCAGTGTTCTCCCTCATTCACCCGCTAGGTGACAGTGGATCCAACTCTCCATAAGCGAGTCTGGGATTCTGCATGTTGTGGTTATTTGCTGTCTATAGAGGGGTCTATTAGACAGGTCTCTCCGAGGAAGGGAAAGGGAGCAAGGAGTCGCGGGGGTATAGGCTCAGAGGGGCTAGCAAGTCCAGCAGATGCCAGTTCTCCCGAAAGACAGGTCCCCTGTGTGACTCACATCTGGTACTGAAGTGGCTGGAGCACTTGGCACACCGCAAATTGACACTGACCTTGGCCATGCTGTTGGAGTAATTGGACTTTCAGGATGGACTCCCTGAACAATCTTGCCACTGTGGCTGGCACAAACAGGCTTTTCTTTAGCAGCAGACGTTCATGTCTTCTTGCTCCAACTTTTTTTTCTTGAACAAACATATGTATTGTGGCCAATGCAAGGAAAAATCCTACTCACCATTTTGATCTGAGTTGCTTCTGTCCTGGAACAATAGTCTAGTGTACCAGGGGCCCCCGGGATGCTGGTTTCCATGCCCTGGTCTAGTTTTATGAATCTCCTTGGAAGACCCTAAAGGCCAGGAAGCCATCGGTATTTCTGCAGGGCCCCCTACCACCATCGGGGACATCAGTGGCTCTGTATCTGATTGCCAGAGCTTGAGCTTCAGCAGTAGCCTCGGGGTCAGGACTGGTTACAGTCAAAGAGCTTGCTAAGTACCTGCCCTTTCTCCCACAGGATGGCCTCTTCACAACTTAAGGGGGCATAACCGAACACTTGCATTCCCCTTTGAGCATCCACCTCACTCAGGTGGAGGAAATGTGTCTCCAAGCACTGCCAGCCTGTGAATAAGCACTTTCCAAGTGCCAGGTACAAAGTTAGACATTTCCCATCTTTCACCTCGTTGATCTCCTCAAAATCCCATGAGGTTTTTAATCACTGACTCAGTAGCATTGATTGAGAAACCTACTCCGTGTTAGGCTTAGACTACAACATAGCGATGACCAAAACAGTCTTTGGATTCATGGCGATTACTGCCAGGTAGAGAAAGCGAATGCTGTTACTTCGCTCGGAGAGGAAACTAAGGTTCAAAGAACCAATACTTTCTCAGTGCCATACAACTGGTAAAGGGTGTGGCCACGATTTCAACGCCATGATTCTACTCCAAAGACTGCCCTCCCTCCACTGTGCTCTACTACCTTCCTATAGGAAGCTTAATCTGCGGTTCTACTTAAAATATGAGGAAACATCTGGAATATTAGTTTTCAACCACATTTCAGACACACAAAGTGGAGCCTAAGGAATAGTCCAGTTGGTTCCTCTCTGAGAGCGGGTAAGAGTAGAAAAGAATTGCTGATCTCAAGCATTTTGTTACCAGAATAACCCCACAGGAGAGGCCTGGCTGAACTGGGATTTGTGTGGGCCAGACAACGTAGGGGATTTATTTCCAAGGCTGGAGGACAGAGCTTGGACTCGGGTCCAGCTCGGCGTCCTCCCTCGGGTCCGGCTCGCTGAAGAGGTACAGCATCTGGAGGAGGACTTTCCGGCCAGGGTACAGCTCCTCAGGGCCCAGGCAGTTAACGATTAAACAAGAAGCAGCCTTTGGCTACAAACCTAATGGTTTGGGTTCCAGGGCACAGGATAAAAATACACAACTGGAAAGGCAAGCTCCCAATTAAGAGGAAGAGCTCAAGCAAGAGATGTTTCAATGCCGTGGAGCCAGTGACCACATGCGGGCCTGCTGTCTCCTCCGCCAGCCCCACTCGCCCGGCCCCATACTTAGTGCTGGCTCCAGAGTCTCGTAGGGGAAGCCGGCTGGCAGCACACAGGCTTCTCCATTCAAAGAAAATCTTACTTCCCTTCTGCCCAACAGTTTATCTTGCTTGGCATCTTCGGATAGTAGAATGCCAGAACTGGAAGGGGCTTAGGGATCATCTAGCCTAGTCCAGCTCCCTGGTTTGATGCTTTAGAAACCGAGGCACACACAGGGGAAGTGACTTGAACAGAGTCACCTTGTCAGTTCGTGGCAGGGAGGAGGTTCACGTTTTGATCTTCTAATGTCCACATTGTCTTCTCCTCCCTTTGTACTAATCTGGCACCATTAGCAGCCTGCCGGTTGCACCTCTTCCTTTTGCTCCCACAAACCTAAAAGCCCTTGGTCCTTCTCTTCTTTTACAGGAAAGGATACTGAGGCAGGGAGTGTAAACAGCGCCCACAGAGCTGACAAGTACCGATGCCAGAAAGGGAACCACAGAATCCCGCCCAGCAGGCCTGGGCCTTCACCATCTGACCGCATTCCCTCTCTAAGAACATGTTGTGGGAGGACTGAATTTGGCCTCCTTTGAGCTCTAAGCCTGCAACAGCCCTCCTAATGACTCTACAGTTCCTGGCTTCCTCTTGCCACTGACTTTCCCCTCCACCGCTGCCTGGGACAACCTTACAGCTACAGTGACTTTGAGTCTTGCCAAGACAAGCCCAATAGTTACTTTCAGACTCAAGTGCTTGCCAAGCCTGAAATAGTAATTGCCTGAAGGGTTCCAAAAAGCTGGGCTTTATCTGCAACAGAGACTTTAGTAAATCAAAACACAGGTCTTATCTCCCTATTCTCTCCCCTCTGTTGTGTGGTCTCCTAAATGAAAAATGTTACCTAATTGCCTAAAACAGCTGGCTTGATGTTTAATTACTTCAGCTTGCTAACCTGATATTCTGGGCCAATAAACTATACATGGGGAGTGGATAATGCTCTTTACAGATCGGACTTGTCCAGGTTTCCTTTGTGAGAAGTGTTGATTTCAGCCACCAGAGGGAATTCCAAATTTGAATGCTCTTAGCAGTTGCCGCACTTGTCTGATGTTGGAACTCCTCTTCACCCATCTGAGGAACAGGGTGCCTGGAAAATGCTTGAATCTTCTCCCCAGCATTCCAGCGGCAGGCCCCTCCACACACCACACTGCTCAGCATGCACTCTCTTTTCTTTTTTTTTTTTTTTTTTGAGACGGAGTCTCGCTCTGTCACCCAGGCTGGAGTGCAGTGGTGCGATCTCGGCTCACTGCAAGCTCCACCTCCAGGTTTAAGTGATTCTTGTGCCTCAGCCTCCCGGGTAGCTGGGATTACAAGCACCCACCACCACGCCCGGTTAATTTTGTATTTTTAGTAGAGACAGGGTTTCACCATGTTGGCCCGGATGGTCTTGAACTCCTGACCTCAGGGGATCCACCTGCCTCAGCCTCCCAAAGTGCTGAGATTACAGGTGTGAGCCACAGCGGCCAGCCAATGCACTCCTGTTCTGAGACGTTGGAGGGCACGCAGAGCAGTCTCAGAGCGGACGCTAGCTGGCAGCGGTGCCATTGCTCTTGCCTCAGGCTTCCTAGAGCAAAGAAGCCCATGGAAGAGGCTGCACAGCATGGTTAATTGGCAAAGCCCAGGTATGGGCCAGTGAGCCCCAGTGATGCTGGGGTGCCTCTTCCTGTCCCAAGGACTCTGCAGCCTCAGCCTCACCCCTCAGTGCTTCCCCATGTGGGTCCTGGAATCTGACCAAGCTGACTGACCCCTGTTTCATGCCCCATGCCTTTGCTGGTACTGATCCCTGAGATGTCCCCTGACATGCCCCTCACCCAGCACCTCTGCCCTCCCATCTGCCTCCACATGCTGCTGCTTCCCCTTCACGGCTCCCCTGCAGTAGCACACCTCTGCACAGCTTTCCTCTTTAGTCCTAGCCAGGCTCAGAGGGACCCGCAACTGACACCCTAAAGTCACCTCCATTGTCCACCCACCTACTTCTCTCTCTCAGTGAACCTCTTTAGGACCAGGATTTTCCCTTTTCATTTGTGTTCTCCAGTGTCTAGGATAGTGACCATCTATAGCAGGTGCTGGCCAGGTGTGGTGGCTCACGCCTTTAATCCCAGCATTTTGGGAGGTGGAGACGGGTGGATCACCTGAGGTCAGGAGTTTGAGACCAGCCCGGCCAACATGGTGAAACCCCATCTCTACTAAAAATTACAAAATTAGCCGGGCATGGTGGCATGTGCCTGTCATGCCAGCTACTCAGGAGGCTGTGGCAGGAGAATCACCTGAGCCCAGGAGGTGGAGGTTGCAGTGAGCCGGGATCACACCACTGCACTCCAGCATGGGTGATAGAGTGAGACTCCATCTCAAAATAATAATAATAATAGTAATAGTAATATAGCAGGTACTTAGTAAATGTGTGCTGAATGTGGGTTTTGTTTTTATTGGGTTTTTTTTGTTTTTTTGTTTTTTTGTTTTTTTGTTTTGAGATGGAGTCTCGCTCTGTCACCCAGGCTGGAGTGCAGTGGCCAGATCTCAGCTCACTGCAAGCTCTACCCACCGGGTTTACACCATTCTCCTGCCTCAGCCTCCCGAGTAGCTGGGACTATAGGCACCCGCCACCACGCCCGGCTAGTTTTTTGTATTTTTTAGTAGAGACGGGGTTTCACCGTGTTAGCCAGGATGGTCTCGATCTCCTGACCTTGTGATCCGCCCATCTCAGCCTCCCAAAGTGCTGGGATTACAGGCTTGAGCCGCCACACCCGGCCTGATGTGGGTATTTTTTAAGGAAAGCCTAAGATGTCATTCTAAGAGCAGCAGAAGAGATAATTTTCATGCCCCATGCCTTTGTTGGTACTGGTCCCTGAGATTTCCCTTGACATGCCCCTCACCCAGCACCTCTGCCCTCCCATCTGCCTTCACATACCACTGTTTCCCCTCCATGGCTCCCTGCAGTAGCACACCTCTGCACAGCTTTCCTCTTTGCTCCTAGGCAGGCTCAGAGGGGCCCGCAACTGGTACCTGATAAAATAAAGGAAAGGCTACAGGGAGGGAGAGAGGGAAGGAGAAGGGTGAAATAAAAGGAAAAGAAGAGGTATGTTCTTCGGAAAAGAAATCCACGCCCTCGGAATGATGTGGCCCCTTCTCTTTTTAGTCAAACATCTGCTTGACTGTGTGTGCTGTGCTAGATTCCTCGGGGTCATGTACAATCATTCCTGCCATGTAGGTTTATTAAATTAGCAGTTTCAATTTAAATCATGTTTAGCTGTTTCCCCACTAAGGAATTCCTCGTGTATTTATCGATTTGTGTGAGACGCTAACTCCAGCCATTGCCAGCCCTTCTGTAAAATGGCTACTATATGATCCAGAATTCCCTCTCACCTCAGACACTGATGGTACCATTAGAGTTTGGGAGGCTTAAACAGTTCTGAGATAGGTGTAGCATATACAAAAATTCCGTTCACTGCTTTGTTTTAAAAGTGTAGGGTCCTAAAGAGGAGTGTCTTCTCTCCAAATTTAGTATACTTATATATTATATCCATTATATTATATTTAGCTCTTATGCCCTAGGTATTTGATCAATTTGAGCATTTCATTGCCAGGCTTTTAAGAGACCCCTGCTCCGTGTCTTCTTGCTATCTTCACTGGCTTGAGACAAAGTGGAAAGGCTAGGGAGAGAGAGGGGACTCCTCCAGAGCCCACCTGCGACACACAATATACAGTATGATAGGATAAAACAATGTAAAGGCACACTTCCTAAGTAACAGGTCATATGCTTTCATTATTTCATCTACTGGTAGCGTATTGCCTTTATTGGGAAAAAGGCTTTTCCCAAACACCTGCTTTGTAGGGCTGGGCTGAGTCAGGCCGGGTGAACCAGACAATTCCTGGTGTTTGGGGCATGGACCAGGAACGTACAGCTCATGGCAACATGCAGGGCTTCATTGACGGTGGGGTGAAGTCACTCTAGGAGAGGGCTCGGCATAGAGACCTGGGTCAGTGAGGTAGTAGCACCATTAGGGGCAACTGGCAGTGAGGCCTCAATAGCACCTTGAGAATCCCGTGAGACCCCTTTGGGTGGGATGAGAGAGTAGTAGTTGGCAGGGTAAGTAGGGCACAGTTGTTCCTAAGAACTGAAGGCCATCAAGGCAGGGGTCCAATACCCAGATTGGGGAACTTGTCCTCAGGGATAGGACAGAAGCCTAGTAATTAGAGCAGAGACACAGAGCCAGCCAAGGGCCCTGCCGCGGGAGGCCTGATGTGGAATCTCCTCCCCGTTAGCCACCTAAGGGCAGACTAGAACAGAGGTCCCTGGTGAGGTCTGTGGGTGGGGATTCAGGAAGAGCCTGAATGAAGGCCACGCGCAAGGCTGTTCTGGCAGGCCTGGTGTGTAGGACCAACAGTGAAGGCACAGCAAGAACAGGGTTTGTGCTGCAGGTGTCCAGGCTGTGCAGGAAGCAGGGCCAGAGGCTGCCTCTGCTGCTAGAGCTACGTGCCCGCTTCTCAGCTCCTCCCCGCCACCATCACACCAGGAGTCAGGGCCCTGGGAGGTGACTAGAACACACCAAAAAAGGATGGCTAGGACTGTTTCTCTGCAAGGTGGAATCAGCTCTTCATTTAAGATGTAAACTGTGGCCAGAAGTTACTGAGGGTTCTACAGGTGACGTCCATCTAGGCAGGAATAGAAGTTCCAGAATTAACTGACTTTTCTCAGTTGGAAACTTTCTTGTCAGCTCCAGAATCTACGGTGTCCTGTCTGCACTCCTTGGTGGTGATGGCACAGCAGCCCTCTCCTCTCCTGTCTTCCCTGCCTACTGTTACAACCAAATGTAGTCTTTCTTGAAGACGGCACCATCTCCCTCTCCCAGTGACATCAGCAGCCCCTCCTCCCCTCCCCCAATTGACAAATGTGGGCATTTTGAAGTGTCTCATGGCATTAACAAGGGACGCACCACTTAATCACGGGTGGAACTGCCAACAGATGAAGGGTTATTTCCCGTGTTCCTCCCCACCCCACAGTGAGGCAGCAACCTTGTGTTGGGGTTTCTGAAGAGCATTCCTGCTCTCAGGACATGTGCTATTTCCAACCAGAGTTGTCCCCCTGCAACTTTCTGCTAGGGTTAGCAGTTTCGTCTCCCATTATTAGAGTCCAGCTGGAGTGTCTTTGAAGTTGGTCCCATCATGTTAAATGTTAACTGTAATTTCTCTTGGCCCTTGCTGGAGAGTGCTTTCCTTCCCGTTGGTATGATAATAGCCGCAGCTATATTGGCCATGTGCTAGCTGACCACCTCAGCACATGCTTTCACTCCCGGAGTAACATAGAAGGAGCTTTGTACTGTGCATCGTGAAACTTGGGTTTTGACCTGGTTCTGCCAGGATGCCATGTGATCTTGAGCAAGTTCATTCTCTTCTCTGATCCTCATTTTTCTGCTCTGTACAAATCTGGGTAAAGGCTAGAGGATTTCTTTTTTTTTGTTTTTTTTTTTTGTTTTTTTTTGAGATGGAGTCTTGCTCTGTCGCCCAGGCTGGAGTGCAGTGGCCGGATCTCAGCTCGCTGCAAGCTCCGCCTCCCGGGTTCACGCCATTCTCCTGCCTCAGCCTCCCAAGTAGCTGGAACTACAGGCACTCGCCACCTCGCCCGGCTAGTTTTTTTGTATTTTTTTAGTAGAGACGGGGTTTCACCATGTTAGCCAGGATGGTCTCGATCTCCTGACCTCGTGATCCGCCTGTTTCGGCCTCCCAAAGTGCTGGGATTGCAGGCTTGAGCCACCGGGCCCGGCCAGGCTAGAGGATTTCTGAAGCCCTTCCACTTCTAAGTCTGTGATTCCAAGATTGGGAGAATGCACAGTTATTCGTAACTCCTTTTTCTCCCTCTGCCCTGGGCCTAGGCCCCTCGCTACAGTGCTTCTCCACATGCTGATCCCAGTAGGCAGCCAGGGTCGGGGAATACTAGCAATATGTAGAGAGCTCAGGGTCATTCTGACCCTTTGAATTTGAAATCCTCAGAGAGCTTTCTATTCTAATAAAAGGGCATAATCTTGGTGATATGACACCCCCTACATTAAACTCCATTATATTAAGGAAACCTTAGAACTCAGATGGACAGTCTAGCTTGATAATTTACAATTCTGTTGGGATTAGTATGAGGAATAATTATATCTATTTATTTATTCCACTGTCAGAATGTTGACTCTAGATTTTCATATTGTCTCTGTCACTGAAAATTATAATTAAATAATATGTCAAATGTATTGATCATATTTTTATAAAATTTGCTTGATATGCTATAGAGGCTTTTTTCTTTTCTTTTTTCTTTTTTTATAATATATCACGAGATTAAATTCAAAAGTTTGCCAGGACATCTAGGTCTGTTTAAGAGATTTTTTTTTCCTGAATAAACCACAATTTTTTGATGACTTGTCATTTTGACATCAACTAAAGTAATTTCTTTTCTCCTTAGTGCAGGACTGTGTCTCTTTTAGCTTTTGGTCAGACTCAGTAGCTATAATGACATTAGACTAAGAAGTAGTATGTATCTTTGAGGTTAGATTTTAAATTTCCTAAATATACAATCATGTCATCTGCAAAGAGGGACAATTTGACTTCTTCTTTTCCTAACTGAATACCCTTGATTTCTTTCTCTTGCCTGATTGCCCTAGCCAGAACTTCCAACACTATGTTGAATAGGAGTGGTGAGAGAGGGCATCCCTGTCTTGTGCCAGTTTTCAAAGGGAATTTTTCCAGTTTTTGCCCATTCAGTATGATATTGGCTGTGGGTTTGTCATAAATAGCTCTTATTATTTTGAGGTACGTTCCATCAATACCAAATTTATTGAGCGTTTTTAGCATGAAGGGCTGTTGAATTTTGTCAAAAGCCTTTTCTGCATCTATTGAAATAATCATGTGGTTCTTGTCTTTGGTTCTGTTTATATGCTGGATTATGTTTATTGATTTGCGAATGTTGAACCAGCCTTGCATCCCAGGGATGAAGCCCACTTGATCATGGTGGATAAGCTTTTTGATGTGTTGCTGAATCCGGTTTGCCAGTATTTTATTGAGGATTTTTGCATCGATGTTCATCAGGGATATTGGTCTAAAATTCTCTTTTTTTGTTGTATCTCTGCCAGGCTTTGGTATCAGGATGATGTTGGCCTCATAAAATGAGTTAGGGAGGATTCCCTCTTTTTCTATTGATTGGAATAGTTTCAGAAGGAATGGTACCAACTCCTCCTTGTACCTCTGGTAGAATTCAGCTGTGAATCCATCTGGTCCTGGACTTTTTTTGGTTGGTAGGCTATTAATTGTTGCCTCAATTTCAGAGCCTGCTATTGGTCTATTCAGGGATTCAACTTCTTCCTGGTTTAGTCTTGGAAGAGTGTAAGTGTCCAGGAAATTATCCATTTCTTCTAGATTTTCCAGTTTATTTGCGTCTCAGCCCAAAATCTCCTTAAGCTGATAAGCAACTTCAGCAAAGTCTCAGGATACAAAATTAATGTGCAAAAATCACAAGCATTCTTATACACCAGTAACAGACAAACAGAGAGCCAAATCATGAATGAACTTCCATTCACAATTGCTTCAAAGAGAATCAAATACCTAGGAATCCAACTTACAAGGGATGTAAAGGACCTCTTCAAGGAGAACTACAAACCACTGCTCAGTGAAATAAAAGAGGACACAAACAAATGGAAGAACATACCATGCTCATGGATAGGAAGAATCAATATCGTGAAAATGGCCATACTGCCCAAGGTAATTTATAGATTCAATGCCATCCCCATCAAGCTACCAATGAGTTTCTTCACAGAATTGGAAAAAACTGCTTTAAAGTTCATATGGAACCAAAAAAGAGCCCGCATCTCCAAGACAATCCTAAGTCAAAAGAACAAAGCTGGAGGCATCACGCTACCTGACTTCAAACTATACTACAAGGCTACAGTAACCAAAACAGCATGGTACTGGTACCAAAACAGAGATATAGACCAATGGAACAGAACAGAGTCCTCAGAAATAATACCACACATCTACAGCCATCTGATCTTTGACAAACCTGAGAGAAACAAGAAATGGGGAAAGGATTCCCTATTTAATAAATGGTGCTGGGAAAATTGGCTAGCCATAAGTAGAAAGCTGAAACTGGATCCTTTCCTTACTCCTTATACGAAAATTAATTCAAGATGGATTAGAGACTTAAATGTTAGACCTAATACCATAAAAATCCTAGAGGAAAACCTAGGTAGTACCATTCAGGACATAGGCATGGGCAAAGACTTCATGTCTAAAACACCAAAAGCAACGGCAGCAAAAGCCAAAATTGACAAATGGGATCTCATTAAACTAAAGAGCTTCTGCACAGCAAAAGAAACTACCATCAGAGTGAACAGGCAACCTACAGATTGGGAGAAAATTTTTGCAATCTACTCATCTGACAAAGGGCTAATATCCAGAACCTACAAAGAACTCCAACAAATTTACAAGAAAAAAACAAACAACCCCATCAAAAAGTGGGCAAAGGATATGAATAGACATTTCTCAAAAGAAGACATTCATACAGCCAACAAACACATGAAAAAATGCTCATCATCACTGGCCATCAGAGAAATGCAAATCAAAACCACAATGAGATACCATCTCACACCAGTTAGAATGGCGATCATTAAAAAGTCAGGAAACAACAGGTGCTGGAGAGGATGTGGAGAAATAGGAACACTTTTACACTGTTGGTGGGATTGTAAACTAGTTCAACCATTATGGAAAACAGTATGGCGATTCCTCAAGGATCTAGAACTAGATGTACCATATGACCCAGCCATCCCATTACTGGGGATATACCCAAAGGATTATAAATTATGCTGCTATAAAGACACATGCACACGTATGTTTATTGCAGCACTATTCACAATAGCAAAGACTTGGAATCAACCCAAATGTCCATCAGTGACAGATTGGATTAAGAAAATGTGGCATATATACACCATGGAATACTATGCAGCCATAAAAAAGGATGAGTTTGTGTCCTTTGTAGGGACATGGATGCAGCTGGAATCCATCATTCTTAGCAAACTATCACAAGAACAGAAAACCAAACACCGCATGTTCTCACTCATAGGTGGGAACTGAACAATGAGATCACTTGGACTCGGGAAGGGGAACATCACACACCGGGGCCTATCATGGGGAGGGGGGCGGGGGGAGGGATTGCATTGGGAGTTATACCTGATGTAAATGACGAGTTGATGGGTGCAGCACACCAACAAGGCACAAGTATACATATGTAACAAACCTGCACGTTATGCACATGTACCCTACAACTTACAGTATAATAATAATAAATAAATTTTAAAAAAAAAAATAAATAAATAAATTTCCTTTGTGCATAAACTCACAATTTTTCATAAAATAGTTTTTTTCTTTTTCCTTCTTACTTCTTTTTTTTTTTTTTTTTTGAGATAGAGTCTTGCTCTGTTGCCCAGGCTGGAGTGTAGTGGCACAATCTCAGCTCACTGCAAACTCTGCCTCCTGGGTTCAAGCATTCTCCTACCTCAGCCTCTCAAGTAGCTGGGATTACAGGCTTCTGCCACCACACCCAGCTAATTTTTCTATTTTTAGTAGAGACCGGGTTTTGCCATGTTTGCCAGGCTGGTCTCAAAGTCCTCCCCTCAGGTGATCCACCCACCTCGGCCTCCCGAAGTACTGGGATTACAGGTGTGAGCCATGGCGCCCGGCCAGAATAGTCTTTTTCTATGCATTTATTATGAGAACTTTTCAAGTGGAATTTGAACTCAAGTCTCTTTTACTCCACAGCCCAGTTTTTCCTTCTGCATCAGATGGTCCATTCCTAGACAGTGGCACTATGAACCAAAAGATCGGGGTTCCTCACTCATCCCTTGGACTCTTAGCTAAGGAATATGGCAAAAGAATATATTCAACTGTAGGCTGGGTGTGGTGGCTCACACCTGTAATCCCAGCACTTTGGGAGGCCGAGGTGGGTGGATCACAAGGTCAGGAGATCAAGACCATCCTGGCTAACATGGTGAAACCCCATCTCTACAAAAAATACGAAAAAATTAGCCAGGCATGGTGGCGGGCGCCTGTAGTCCCAGCTACTTGGGAGGCTGAGGGAAGAAAATGGGCATGAACCCGGGAGGTGGAGCTTGCAGTAAGCCTAGATCGCACCACTGCACTCCAGCCTGGGCAACAGAGCAAGACTCTGTCTCAAAAAAAAAAAAAATGAATATATTCAACTACAAATTTTCTCAGCCTATTTCTCTTCTGCTTGAGTCACAAAACATTTACCTACTTTACCCAGAGGGTATAATTAAACCTTTTCTAATATTTGCTTTGGATGTATGTTTCATATATATTCTTAAGTAACATAGAGGGTTTCTTCAGTCTGCCTGAAACACATGTAATCAGCTCTTCAGTCATAATAATAATATAGCACATACGTAATGTTTTACAAAGGGTTTTCAAACACATTATCTCAGATGAGCATTAAAGCATGCTGTAATACAGGCAAAGATTATTACTATTAGTTCATTTAATGGATTCTTTTTAAAAAGACCCAGAGAATTTAAGATTTTCCATATCATCCAGCTAAGAAATAATAAAGCTGAGACTAGAACTCATGTCTTCTGAATCCTTAATTTAGTGTCTTTTGGCCTCCTTTTTTTTTTTTTCCTAATGAGCTTTACAAACATAACTAAAAATGTATCTCCAGCTTCCCTTAGCTCTTCATTTGTTTAAGGCAGGCTCTTCATTTTGCTGTAACATCCCATCCTCTGAATAGATGTGCCATGAAATAAAATGGTAGCACCTTTTTAACCCAAGTAAGGACAGAGCGTTAGCAAAAGAAGAAAGATCCTGATTTAATTTGACCAAGAGACTCACATTCCTCCTACCCCACCTCCCATCTCCCTTCACCATTCATACTGTGGCTTCTTGGGGAAGCTCATGACCTGTTTCAAAGAGCTTGATTGTAGTCCTGGGCCATGAGGAAATGCAGGAGCAAAAGCAGCAATGGGGAGTGGCTGATGACCTCAAGAAGAGGCCGTTTTGTGTCGGGTGGTAAGAGACTGTGGTCAGGAAACACTTTCCTCCCTGGGCCATCTGGATGCCCCTGCAGGCCGCCAGGCTACTTGTGCCCTTATCCCTTCACCCTCAGGGAACCTTGCTTTGTTGACTGACAGTTGGATTGGCATTTGGTCTTTATCATCAGGGATTCTTCACAATAGTGCAAGCCCTAAGAAGGCCAGCAGCAAATGGTTCTAGTCTCTGAGAACGAAACTGACCTGGTGCTCTCCGATCTGGCCATGCTTCTACTGGGGGATTGTGGGGAGAATGCTGGAGGGCTGGATTTTAATCCTTGCAGTCTGTATGAACTTGGGCAAGTTATTGATCTCCGAGCTTCAGCTTAGTTCCTTTTTAAGTAAATTGTGGATACTAACACTTATCCCCACTTTTTTTTTTTTTTTTTTTTTTTGAGACAGAGTTTCCTCCTTGTTGCCTAGGCTGGAGTGCAGTGGCACAATCTCAGCTCACTGCAACCTCCGCCTCCCAAGTTCAAGTGATTCTCCTGCCTCAGCCTCCCTGTGTAGTTGGGGTTACAGGCATGCACCACCACGCCCAGCTACTTTTTGTATTTTTAGTAGAGACGGGGTTTCTCAAACTCCCAACCTCAGGTGATCCACCTGCCTTGGCCTCCCAAAGTGCTGAGATTACAGGTGTGAGCCACTGCACCCAGCCCCACTTGTTTCCTCGGATTAGCATTGGGAGGCATGAGTGAGCTCATGTGTGAAGGTTCTTTGCTCAAATGCAAGGGACCTGCTCTGAAGGAAGGGGCTAGGCTCTGGGAGACTGTTTTAGGGGACCTGTCAAACTGAGCAGTTTTTAAAGATCAGAAAGAATTGTTTTCTCTCCTCACCCTTGGTGAGGACCAGCATTGCCTGCCAGGCTTACACCCATCCCTTCAAGCCTTCGGCCCTCCTCTAAGGAGTGAGATTGTAACTCAGCCACTATTCGGCTGTGACATTTCTTCACATCTGAGGCACAGCCAAGAACATGGCCTCACTCTCCCTCCCACCCTTCTTTCCTTTTTCCTTCCTTTCTCCTGCCTTCACTTCATTTCAAACAAGTGAGTTGTGTTAGTTGGTTTTTTAATGAGGTTTTTCCAGCCTCTTGTTTTTTTGTCCTTGACCATAAAGAACTCCCAGTTACCCAAAGCTGAAAATAAAATTTGGCAGAAGTAAGCCAAAAGTATAGTCTCATTGGTGTTGATATTTTTAAGCCTTTCTTGAGAGAGAGAGAGAAAGAGAGAGAGAGAGGTGGGGTGGGGGGCGGTCCTCTGGGAGAAAGGGGCAAATTGTCATGGAATAAATATCTGTTTGAGTACCCTGGGGTGAGGACTTTACATCTTTTTCTGAAAACAAGGCGCCTTCCTTTTTTTTAAAGGAGTGTTGTGGCTATTTTGATGGCTTTTGAAAGTGCCACAATTAATTTGATTGAGCTGCTAAGCAGCTGGTTTTTAAAAAAAAAAAAAAAAAAAGGGAAAGAAAGAAAAAGGAGAATGGTCACATGGATTTAGCATCACATGGGAAATTCACTGTAACCCAGCGGTCTTTTAGGCAGCTGATGACCATGGGCCAGATTGTTCATTTCACAAAGGGGAGCCTTTTAAAAATGAGAAGACTTTTGTCTAGAGCCCAGACTTCCCCAGGGGGAAGGACTCATTTATAACCCATTCTGATTATTCTTCTCCTCTTAAATCTCACTGGTTAAATATGAATTTATGTGGTACACTCAGCTACAACATGGAAATAAGTAGTGCAGTGAGCGATTAGCATAAGGGAGTTCCAGCCCTGGGTTCTAGTCTCAGCTTTGACCCTCCCTGGTAAGCTGTGTAATCACGGGAGTGGCCCTGAACTGATTTAGGATTTGGTTTTTTATTCTGTGAACTGAAGCTAATTCTTCCTACCTGGGAGGATTGATTTGGAAGAGAAAAGTTGTTGATAATGTAAAAAGGCTTTGAGAAATATCTTAGCGGTTCTCAAAATTATAAACTTGGGGGTGTGGAGGGGGTTGGTGAATTTGGAGAGAAATTGGTGACCAAGGTCTCTAGTTCCTTCCTCCATATGGCATCTCTGTCAAAAGCTGAGCCTCTGTTTCCTTAATGGCCACTTCCCTCCAAGGATTCAGGGACCATTCATCACCCGTGGTGCCTAGTCCCCAGGAGGTCAGTGGCCTGCTGCGGTGCTCAGCTGCTGGTAAGCGATCCAGCAGAAGCAGGCAGCCCTCGCTTATCCATAGCCCCTTGGCCCTTGTGTGGGTTCCTTGGCCCCGTGTTTCTCCTTTTTCCCAGACGCTTCTTCCCTTCTTGTTTGCACATTCTTCCTGGAGGAAAATGATAGCTCATTGTCAAAGGCTGGGCGGGAGACGAGGTAAGTGTTTGTGAGATGTTTGGGGATTTCCAGCTGGAATCCTCACACTTCTTCGGCTGGAGCCGCCTTCCTCTGTGTTCTCAGTGTGCTCTTGTAAGCCTCTGCTAGATCACTTAGCACATGGGACATACTGGGACTCTTCCCATCAGGCTGCGAACTTCTCCAGAGGCAGGGACCCCACCCTTCTGATTCTCTGTATCCCCAGTGCCAGACATACGCTAAGCACTCAAGAAAGGTTTCAATCAGTGAGTGAATTAGAGGCGGGAGAGACACCACCTCCTTTATCATACACATTGATGAAACTGAAGCCCAGAGCTAATATGTGAGTTGATCACACAGAGGATGCTAGAACTAGGATTACACTAAGGCAGAGATTCACCCGTTTGACCCCTGCAAGGCTGATCACTGTCAGGGCAGGGCAGGGAGAGGCTGCCCCAAGTATGTGTGGCAGTATTAATATATGTACATGTAATATATGTGTGTGTTTAATCCCAGTTCTAGTATATCCTGACTGTGGTATATCTATATATATCCTGACCCTGGGTTGGCTGTGTGTTAAAAAATCAAACTGAAATCGCCTCCAAAAGGAAGGCAGCACTGAATGACAGTAAAGTAAGAGGTGGGCCTGGAGTCAGCAGCCTGGCTTGCAGCCCTGCCAGCCACTGGCTGTTTGACCTTGGCTGAGTCATTTCCTGTCCCTCATCTCATTTACCTTGTTTATAAAATGGTATCCAGCCAGGCGCGGTAGCTCACTCCTATAATCTCAGAAGGGAGGAGGATCCTTTGAGCTCAGGAGTTCAAGACCAGCCCGGGCAACCTAGTGAGACCTCATCTCTATGAAAAAAATAAAAATTAAGATTAAAATAAAAAAAAAAAAGAGGATGTAGACTATGTGATCTCTGAAATTTCTCTGTGTTCAAAAGTCTAACCTTCTAAGACTTCCAAGAGTTTTAGAAGAAAAGCTTGAGCTGCTAGAGGAGAAGGAGGAAACATTTTAAAAATTAAGTTAGAGAGTTCTTGCAAAGGAGATTTTTTTGTTAGAGACACTGAAAGTTCTTCTCTTAAAACCATTTCCCCTAGAGACCATCCCGCCACGCACACTTAGCCTGTGCTTTAAAGCGCCCTCCCCACACTGCCAAATGAGTTGCTGATGGGAATTTTTTGAATGTTTGACTCTGTGTCTCTGTGGACCACAACAGGACCACAGGCTAGCATTTAACTAACATTATGGAGTGACAGAATCGCATTTGTGTGGCTGATAGAGACCATTGCAAGTAACTAACAACCGTACAAATGGCGCCCTGACCTTTTCATATCTGTGGGGGCTGATTCTCAACCTCCGCCCTGTCCCGCACATACTCGGGGTGGCCTCTCCCCACCCTGCCCTGAGCAGTTATTAGGGCTCACAGGGCTTGCAGGGTGACCCTCTGCCCCAGGGATATGGGCACTGCCCGGAGGGTGGTGAGCCTTTCCTGGGAAGACCTGCACTGGCTCTCCCTGAGGGCTTTCCACACCAATTCATTCTTGGTCAGTGGCAGGCACATTTCACACTGAATTCCACCCCATGGGGCTGTGTCTAATTGGACAAATTTGAACAGCAGGCAGCACAGCCACTGCCGCAGGGAGCATTGATATATGGCCCAAGCAAGGGACTAAAATCTTAAAGTGACAGGGCCCTGTTTTCAAAGAATAACTGGCTGGTTTCCAGGAGTCACAGGCCTGATGATGGCCGGCAGGAGAGAGATGGGCCAACTCCACAAAGCAGGGGCTTTTTTAGGGAGGTGTTTTTGAAATGAGTGTCTCCATCTTTCCTGGTCTTGGTGGCAAGATAAACAGGATAGGGTGGTCCCTGGGGACTGTCATCTGGGACCCAGTCATGCCGAATGTTTCTCTCACTAGAGACTCACAGTATCTGTATCCACATTAAATCTGGCTAAAATATGCCGCAGGGAAGCCTCAGCAGAAAATAGAGTGAAAAATCATGTTGTCATACATTACTAAGCGCCCACCATTCATTTGTTTGGCATCCATCAGATCTCTATAAATGCTCACTGTGTGTGCTATTACATACACTCTGCCCGGACACAGTGGAGCTTGTGAAGTTTGTGGTCTAGGAGGGGAAAAGACATTAATCAAATAATCTCACAAATTAACATAATTACCAATTGTGTGAAGTATAATGAAGGAAAAATTCCATGTGGTATGAGAGCATCTGAAAAGGGTATGCAGAGATAGTTTCCCTAAGGAGGTCCCATTGAAGCTTGGCTCTAATGGGTAAGATAAATCAGCAAAGGGGGTAAGAAGGGAAGAGGAAAAAGAAATGCTTAAGGAGCTGAAAGAGGGCCTGGGTGACTGGAGCTCAGCACCTAAGCCAGAGAATAGCCTGGGGTGACTGTGGGGTCTTGCTGCTCATGTGAACTTTAGTTTTATCCTAAATGAGAAGCATGTTTTCAGCAGAGGGTGAGTTTTGAAAAGATCACTCTGGCCTCACTGTGGAAGACAGGAGACTGTTAGAGAAGTCGAGTAGAAGATGATGGAATGGATTAGGCTGGCCCAGTAGCAAATAGAAGTGGACAGTAATGAGTGTTATTTAGGAGGCAGATTCCACAGGGCTTTGTTATGGAGTGGACATGGGTGGGTGGAGAGGAACAGATGTTAAGGATGCTCCCCAGTTTTCTGGCTTATTTCACTCATTTGATGTCATTCACTAAGAGCTCCTAGTCACATGGAGGAGGAGGCTTGGCTACATTGCATTTCCAGTGGAGATGTGAAGATGTGAAACCCACATTCGGATCTATGGGTCTTCAGCACAGAAGAGGTGTTTGGTCTAGGTGTTTCCTTAGGAAAGAATGGGGAGAGAAGAATGGGAGGTGATAAAAAGATGGATTGGACACCATCTCTCCCTTTAGGCAACTCAAAATCTATTTGTATTTGTTGTTAGAGGAAAAAAAGAAAAAAGAAATGACAAATAGTAGAGGGAAAAATATTTTTAAAGGAAATATAAAAGGGCAATAAAATTTTCAATTAAAAAACAAAACAGGCGGGCGCAGAAGCTCATGCCTGTAATCCCAGCACTTTGGGAGGCCGAGGTGGGCAGATCACGAGGTCAAGAAATCGAGACTATCTGGCCAACCTGGTGAAACCCTGTCTTTACTAAAAATACAAAAACTAGCCGGGCATGGTGGCGTGTGCCTGTAGTCTCAGCTACTAGAAAGGCTGAGGCAGGAGAATCACTTGAACTCAGGAGGCGGAGGTTGCAGTGAGCTGAGATCGCGCCATTGCACTCCAGCCTGGCAACAGAGTGAAACTCCGTCTCAAAAATAAAATAAAATTAAAATTAAAATAAACAAAATTTTAAAAAATTAATTTTAGAGGCAATTGGACTACAGAGTCAAGGAGACATTTACAAGTTAATATAATAAATGTAAATGTTTATGATGTCATAGAAGTGTAGTGAGACTATATTGAGGGTTAGATAACAGGCAAGTATGTGGAAACAAGGGAGCAAATAGAAAATGAAGCAGATTTTTTTTTTTTTTTTTTTTAGATGGAGTCTCACTCTGTCACCTAGGCTGGAGTATAGTATTGCAGTCTCAGCTCACTGCAACCTCCGCCTCCTGGGTTCAAGACATTCTCCTGCCTCAGCCTCCCGAGTAGCTGGGATTACAGGCAGGCGCCACCACACCCCACTAAGTTTTGTATTTTTGGTGGAGATGGAGTTTCACCATGTTGGCCAAGCAGGTCTCGAACACCTGGCCTCAAGTGGTCCGGCTGCCTCAGCCTCCCAGAGTGATAGAATTATGGGCATGAGCCACTGTACCCCACCCAAGGTCTGACTGAATAACACAAAGGTGACGTCCATTTCAAGGAACTTAGTGGTAGGTGTGACTTTAAGGTCTGGAATGGTTGATGAGACACTGGCAGTGGGAGTGTAAATTGGTGCACACTTTTTGGAAGGCAGTTTGGTAGTAACCATTATACATTAATAGTTTATTCTCTCTCACCCAGCAATTTATCTTCTCGGAATTTATTCTACAAAAATATGGGTAAAAGTATTAAGATATAGACAAAAGCACTGTTGTAATGGCAAAGGAAAAAAACAAAATAATTTAATTGTTGGTCTGTAGAGAGAGTAACAATACATTTTGGTATGCATATGTCATGGAATAACCTATAGCTTTTTTAAAAAACCTTAAGAACATTTTTAAGTTTTGAAAAAGCAGGTGAAAAACAATGTGTATGATATGATCCTATAGAGGAAAAAAAACTATTAGAAGCATAAAGCTCCACTAACAGTGCTTGTCTCTGGGGAAGTAAACAACAAAAACGAACAGGGAATTCTCACTCTGTTTTGTGGTTTTATACAGTTCAAATAGTTTACAATTACCATTGTCAGTTAATTCGGGCTGCTGCAACAGAATACCATAGACTAGGTGGCTTAAACAACAGAAGTTTATTTCTTACAATTCTGGAAACCATAGTCCAAGATCAAAGTGCCAGCAAACCTGGGCACAGTGGCTCACACCTGTAATCCCAACACTTTGTAAGGCCAAGGCTGGCAGATCGCTTGAGCCCAGGAGTTCAAAACCAGCCTGGCAACATGGCGAAACCCCATCCCTACAAAAAATATAAAATTACTCAGGCATGGTGGTGTGTGCCTGTAGTCCCAGCTACTCAGGAGGCTGAGGTGGGAGGATTACCTGCACCGGGGGTGGTCAAGGCTGCAGTGAGCCCTGACTGTGCCACTGCACTCCAGCCTGGATGACAGAGTGAGATCCTGCCTCAAAAGGCAAGACAACAAAAAACAAAATGCCAGCACATCTGGTGTGTGGTGAGGACCCACTCCCTGGTTTGCAGGTAGCCATCATCTTTCTGTGTCTNTTTTTGAGACAGAGTCTCGCTCTGTCGCCCAGGCTGGAGTGCAGTGGCACAATCTTGGCTCGCTGCAACCTCTGCCTCCCGGGTTCAAGCAATTCTCCTGTCTTAGCCTCCCAAATAGCTGGGACTACAGGCACCCGCCACCACGCCCGGCTAGTTTTTTGTATTTTTAGTACAGACGGGGTTTCACCATGTTGGCCAGGCTGGTCCTGAACTCCTGACCTCAGGTGATCTGCCTGCCTTGGCCTCCGAAAGTGCTGGGATTATAGGCATGAGCCAGCATGCCTGCCCAAAGCAGGCTCTTTTTCTAAGGGCACCGATCCTATCATGAGTACTCTACCCTTGTGACCAAATGTGCCTCACCACCAAATACCAAAACATCGGGGGTTAGGGTTTAATATAAACTTTGGGAGGGCAGAAACATCCAGGCCATGTTATTATTTTTCTAATCAGAAATAACAGTAAAGACTTTTGAAGAGAACAGAAGTGAGAGGGCAGGAATGGTGACTGACTATGGAATAGCTCCGGGTGAGGGTGAGGAGGAGGAAATGGGGTTCCATCCTATATTCGTCCTCGCCGCTCACCTTCACCGCCTCCTCCAAGCTTACCTGCAGCGCCTTGCTGAATTTATCCATGAAGATGCTCTCTCTTCGAGCAGCTGTCCCTGATGATCAAGTTCAGAGCATTTAGCGAGCATTTAGTGAGAATTTCCTTTTAGCAGATACTGTTAGACACTGGAAATACAAAAATGAAGAAGACACAGTCCCTGCCCTAACAGAACTTATTGTTGAGGGGGGAAATTGCCAAGTAAACCAATGGTTGCGGTACAGAATTTAGTCTAGATGCCCGGAGGCCTCTTCTGAGTTGAAAAGCCTTCAATTCACTGAAGATGGTCTCTGAAATTTCTAGTTCTATTCATAAGCTGAGAGAAAGGCTAAGAGTAGGTTTTTTATTTCTTCATTTCTTCCTGCCTTCCTTCCCTTCCCTTTTCTCCCTGCCCCTCCTCTCTTCTCCCTCCCTCCTTTCCTTTCTTTCTTGAGACAGGGTCTTGCTGTGTCACCCAGGCTGGAGTACAGTGGCGCAATCACGGCTCACTGCAGCCTCAAACTCCTGGCCTTAAGTGATCCTCCAGACTCAGCCTCCCAAAGCACTGGGATTACAGGCATGAGCCACCATGCCCGACCAGTACTTTCTCACTTTCCCAGGTGTTCACTTTGAATTGGCCTGGGCCCCCAAATGCAGGCCTTCATTCCCTGGGCAGCAGGCCATTCTTCTCAGTGGAAGGTTTTATGAAAGAGGTCGGCATGTGCCTCTGTGGCCAATTGGCTAAGTCCATGATGAAGCTGAGACTCACATTCCCACTCTGTAGACTCCATAGTTTCTCAGACCTCCACAGCCACAGGCCCCCAGGATCCCCGTGCCCATCTGGCTATTCCTCAGAAACACCCGCCAGTGTGGACACAGGGGACACCTGAAGTGCACAGAGGACTCCGGCAGCAATGGCCAGGGAATGAGGAGACCCGAGTTCTAATCCCAGCACTATCACTGTACTCCATAGCATGACTGGGAACAAGTAACTTTGTTTCCCTGGGCTTCAGTTTCCTCATTTGCAAAATGAGCCAATGGTGGTGAATGGTCTCTGCCAGCGCTGACATCCTGCAATCATTGTGCGACAGTTCTGCCATCTCCCTGCCGGGTCCGGTGAAACCACCTCCCAAAGGGCCTCTCTCAGTGGTGAGTGTGCACTAGCACAGTGCCCGGGGAGCTGTTGAACAAATGCAGCTCCTTGTTGAAAACTACGATAGGTGCTTTTTATAGAGGTGAGAAAAGCATATAAGACCCTGTCCTGCATTCTGGGAGCTTCCAATTTTCCCAGAAAGGTCAGAGAAATATACATGAAAGAGTAGCAGCCCTAGAACCCTCAGCACACAGGGGTAGGGGTGGAGAAGATGGGGGCTGGAGTGGGACGGGGGCTCTTTGGCTGGACAATTGCCAAAGGTTCCTGCTGATCTTCAGAGTTTTTCCTTTCATAAAGCATGTGACAAGTGCTTTGCCTTGTTTCATTCTAGGACGTTCTGTTCTCTGGATCTGTTTCTGACAGGGTCTGCTCACTGGAGCTTCTGAAATTTCTTTGGGAGTGGGGAGAGGGTTGGCAAGCAGCCAGATGCCCCATCCCTTTATTGGAGAGTATCCTGGCCGCCTACCTTGGCACAGGAGGAGGTCACCAGGTTCAAGCCCAGAACTAGTTCAAAACAACTTTAGCCTCAAGAAAAATGTCCAGGCCAGGCATAGTGGCTCATGCCTGTAATCTCAGCACTTTGGGAGGCTGAAGTGGGAGGATCTCTTGAGCCTAGGAGTTCAACACCCACCCTGGATAGCAGGGTGAGACCCCATCTCTATTTTTAAGTTTTTATTTTTAACTTTTTTTAAATGCAAGGAAAAAAAGAAAAAGGTTCAAATAATATAATCCTTCCTACATCCCACTCGTAGCGGTGAGGGAAAGTGAAGGGAGAATTCTCGCGGCGAGAACTCATGAACAAAGAACAAGTTTGTGTCATTCCAGGCTGGCGTGGCTTCTCAGTGTGTACGCAGCACATGGCAGGTGTGCTTGTTGGCCTGAGGCGATGACCTGCCTGAATCCTCAGCCCTTCACCAGGTCTGGCAAGAGCTTTATCTGCCCATAACTGAGCCCATGATGGGCTCAAGTGGCATGCTTTTCTGGGGTTTGTACCAAACCAGCCTTTTTCCCTGTATCATCCTGTGCTGGTCTGTCTCTTTTGCATGTTTGGGCTAATCTTCTCCATATGTGTGTCTGGTTTGGCATGTGGGTCTCGACCTCCCATGAGCAGGGTGAGGCTGCCTCAGACAAGTGCAGAGAGTTGCCACCCAGCCCGCCAGGCTCTGGAGCTGGGCCATGGGCTCCTCTCTCTGAAAAGGCTCTGCGGAGAGGCACCCGGATGGCTTCTCTTCTGTGTTTAGGGGACATGAGACAAAGGCATTCTTAGAACAGATGCTGCCTGGTGACCCACCTAAAACAGTCTTACTAGGATAGCAAGCTTAAGGTATGCCCAGCACTCAGACACCTAGTCCTCCGGCCCTGAACATCCTGCTCTGACTGCAGCATCCCCTCCCCTCCCTCCACCACCCGAGAGGACAGCTTCCTTCACTGTGGGAGCCCCTGCTTGCCATGTTTGTGAGGGGCAAACAGTTCACTGGTTGGTAGGGCTTATGGTTCCATATGGAAAGGAGGGAAACGATTTGACAGCAAGAAAAGAATGTCCTGTGAAGAGACTGTTGCAATTTTACAGAGTTCTTTCCAATTGCTTGCCTCTATTAATCTCTATACTACCCTGTGACATAGGAATTACTATCCCCATCTTTTTATTTATTTTTTTTATTTATTTATTTTTTTATTTTTTTTTTGAGACAGATTCTTGCTCTGTCACCCAGGCTGGAGTGCAATGGCATGATCTTGGCTCACGGCAGCCTCCACCTCCGAGGTTCAAGCCATTCTTCTGCCTCAGCCTCCCGAACAGCTGGGATTATAGGTGTCTGCCACCACGCCTGGCTAATTTTTGTATTTTTAGGAGAGATGGGGTTTCAACATGTTGGCCAGGCTGGACTCGAACTCTTGATCTCAGGTGATCTGCCCGCCTTGGCCTCCTAGAGTGCTGGGATTACAGGTGTAAGCCATAGCACCCGGCCTATTCCCATCTTAAAAAGGAGGCAGCTAAGGCTCAGAGAAGTCATGTTGCAAGTCTAGGGCAGAGCTGGAACTATATTCTGATTTCCTGACTCCGAGTTCAGTAACCTTTCTAGCATACTGCCCTCCCCAAACCTGCACTGCTGCAGCCTGGAGGTTCCACAGTCCCTTTCTCATAGACCCTAGCAAGGTGCTTTTCTGAGACCCTGCCTGTCTCCCTGGACCCCGCTCACACCTATTTCTGGACCTTTATTGGCAGGTGGGTCAGAGAGGACACCCGTGTGATCAGAGAAACGAAGTCCGGTGAGAGGAGCAAGTGCAGTTATGCGTAGGGAGCAGCTGGCCCCTCAGACCTTGCCAGTCACCTCCACGGGTGGTTGTCGGTCTTGGAAAAGCTCCATCTTCAGAGGGGTTTGTGCCTAGCAGCTGATCTCTGCCTGTAGTCTTCAGAGGGCACCAGTTCTTACCAGACAATAGCTGTCTATGACCTCAAGGCAGGCCCAGGACAAAGTGGAGACATTCTGTGAGGCAGGCAGGCCCCTGCTTCAGCATCACCAATAGCTCACCCTCCTGTCTGCTCACATCCTGACGCCCCCGGCCCTTGCCAATCCTGTGCAAACCATGCAATGTCTGCCAACGTTCACTGCCACCTGAGCCCAACAGCCCCTTTCTTGCCCACTAAACTAGCACTAAGCTTTATCAAGTTCTTGAACCTTTCTTTTTTTTTTTTTTTAAGACAGAGTCTCGCTCTGTCGCCTAGGCTGGAGTATAGTGGTGCGATCTCGGCTCACTGCAACCTCTGTCTCCCAGGTTCAAGTGATTCTCCTGCCTCAGCCTCCTGAGTAGCTGGGATTACAGGCACCCACCACCATGTCCAGCTCATTTTCATATTTTTAGTAGAGATGGGGTTTCACCGTGTTGGCCAGGCTGGTCTCGAACTCAAGTAATCTGCCCATCTCGGCCTCCCAAAGTGCTGGGATTACAGGCGTGAGCCACGGTACCCTGCCAAGTTCTTGAACCTTTCTGGTCATTTGCTTCTCTGATTGAGACAGAGTCAGCATTCATGCATTCGTTCATTCAGATATTAATTCAACATACAATTTGATGAGTCTGTAAGAGAGCCCTAGAGACTCAGAAAGGTAATCAGACACAATCTCAGCCCCGCAGGCCTTCATAGCCTAGCAAGGGAGACAGATAAGTAGACAGACGATCATAATACAGTAGAAGTATCAACAAAGAGCTTCCGAGCTCATGTCAAAGCCATCTCCCTTGAACACGGATGAGAGAGGGAAGATGTATGTGGGGATCAACAGTTACTTCCTTAGAAGTCATGGCAAAAGCACGTAGGAGACAAGGGTGAGCTGGATGACCTTGGCAAGTTATGTAACTTCTCTGAGTTTCAAATCTGTCATCTATATGATAGGATAATAAAGCCTACATTGCAGAGTTATGTTGTAAGAATGATGGGCCAGGCACAGTGGCTCACGCCTGTAATCTCAGCACTTTGAGGGGCCAAGATGGACAGATCACCTGAGTCGGGAGTTCAAGACCAGCCTGACTAACATGGAGAAACCTGGTCTCTACTAAAAATACAAAATTAGCCAGGTGTGGTGGCCTTGCCCTTAATCCCAGCTACTCAGGAGGCTGAGGCAGGAGAATCACTTGAATCTAGGAGGTGGAGGTTGCGGGGAGCCAAGATGCGCCATTGCACTTCAGCCTAGGCAACAACAGCAAAACTCCATCTCAAAAAAAAAAACAAAAACAAAAACAAAAACAAAATGATGTATCCAGTCATTGAGCCACTGTCTTACACATAATAGATCCTGAGAGGGCAAAGGAGCCACAACAAATATTGAATTGTATTTTTGGGAAACCTAAGTGTCATAGGAACAGCTCACTGTGACAGCATCTAGTATTTATTAGTGCCCAGTAAATGCTTGACCCACTGATGGACCTTGGTCCAGTAGCTAAGGCTGAGACCTTTACTGCACCTGGCCTCTTGCAGAAGTTGGTCTCTGGATGGAGAGAGCCTGAACCTGCCTGAGGACTGAACCTGCCTGAGAACCTGACTGAGGTCCTGAACCTGAGCACAGGACCTCAGTTACCTGGCACTGTGGTCGGCGCCCAGAACAGACCAGAGTTCTTCCTCAGGCACATCACTGCCCCAACTTTCAGCCTGGTGTCATTTTCAGCCCATTTCTTTTTCTCACCAAGTTGACTCAGCAAACCTCCCTTAGGGAGCCTCATTTTAGGCAAGTGTGCCTCCACTATAGTCCGCAGGCCTTGTGTGTGCTCTGTACGTTCACAGCAGCGATTTCTTCCCAGGGCTAGGAGGGAGCTTTCCCCTCGAACATGCTGAATCCTCCTTTCCAGGGCACACTCGCAATGTGTCTGTAGTCAAGGTCCCTAATGTTGTGGGACCGCCTCTTCTTCCCCTCTCACTCACAACTACTATTTTCTCATCAAAGGGTCTGGGCCTTTTTTCAAGTTGTAAGACTCTCAGCAATGATGCCAAGATGCCTCTTAGCCACTGCTCTTCTACAGCTTCCTCAGCTGACAGCACTGGGGAGTCAGGGTCCCTGTGAGTCGGGCTTTGCAGGACAGCATCCACTCCCTAGAGCTGTGCCAGCTCCTCTGGGTGCTGACTGACTTCTCTGAGAAATGCTCTTCTGGACCAGGTACAATAGCTCATCCTAGCACTATGGGAGGCTGAGGCAGGAGGATCACTAGAGACCAGAAGTTCAAGACCAGCCTGGGCAACAAAGCAAGACCCCGTCTCTAGAAAAAACTCAGAAAAAAAGCAATGCCTTTCTGGCTTGGAGAATTAATTGCCTTTCATAGAAACTGGAAGCAAGGGAGAAAAAGCAGCTTCTGATTGTATTTTCTTCTCAGAAATCTATAAACTCCAATCTGGCCAGAAATGCAAAGTGCCAGAGTCTGAGCTGGAGAGTGGGCACCTCAGAGGGCACTGCCCAGCCTGGCAGCTTGGCTCCCCGCCAGATTGACAGCTATCTTTAGACCTCACCCCAAGGGGCTGCCAGCCCCCTACCTCCGAGAGCCCTCGCTCCTGGCCCCCTTTCTATACTTTTCGGATACAGGGCATGTCAACTTTCGTTTCGCGCCTCCAGCTGCAGAGGCCCTGCCCCAGTGATGCTGCTCTGGATCAAGGCCTCGCTAAACTCCCAGCTCCCTGGTTTGCAAAGCAAACTTCAGCCTTTTACTATTTACCTTGGCAAGTCCAGGACCAGATTGATGATCTGTAAAGTGGATTTGTTATTTGGCTGTTTGCTTTGGCAGCTCTTGAAAGTGCTTTGCTGATTACAGTCCCAGATGTCATTGCATACATTACCCTGCTCTATAACGGGGCTTTGAACACTTTAATTTGGACTACAAATACTATTAAGCTTTTTGCACCTCTTCTGTCTTTAGTTCTTGGATATTAAATATCAGAACAGACAGCCTGCATTCTCTTAGGCTTCTTTCCCCTGGTCTTTGTCAGCCTTCTCCCACGGCGAGCTTCAAGCTTTCTTCCTGTTCTCTGTGGGTCTTTTTAGAAACCTTACCCACCTATGCCCACCTGAGCCCAGCTACCCTGGCAGCAGCCTTGCCAGTTTTTACATAACAGATAACATGACTTTCTAGTTTGGAAGGTGCACCGTGTTCATACCAAGCCTGGCTTCCCCGCAGTCACAATCCTTTGTACTTTGCACTGGGCTCCATTTCATTCATCCACAGGGGTGCTGTATCCATTTTTTGTTTGTCTTAATGTTACTGACAACTTTCTTTGGGGAAAGCTAGATTTGGGGGCATTAATGTGTCATGTCATTTTGCCCAGAGAGGAAAAGTCTTGCCCAAGGTTACACAGAAAAGGCAGCAGCAGAACTTTATCCTTTCTGGTCAGGCGTGGTGGCTCACACGTGTAATCCCAGCACTTTGGGAGGCCAAGGCGGGCAGATCACCTGAGATCAGGAGTTCAAGACCAGCCTGGCCAACATGGTGAAACCCCATCACTCCTAAAAATACAAAAATTAGCCGGGCGTGGTGGCGCGTGCCTGTAATCCCAGCTACTCAGGAGGCTGAGGCAGGAGAATCACTTGAACCGGGGAGGTGGAGGTTGCAGTGAGCGGAGATTGTACCATTGCACTCCAGCCTGGGTGACAGAGCAAGACTCCATCTCAAAAAAAAAAATAAAAAGACTTTATCCTTTCTGAACTCCAAGCCTGATATTTCTGCCCAGGCTCCCTTTTTTATACTTTATTTTATCACCTGAGTGGAACAGGAACGTGAGCCATGTCGGTGTCTGTAAATAGAGGCGATTGCAGGTTCGCGTACCTTGGGTAGTTATTGGTGGAGAGCACTGGTGTTCCTGGCTAATGTGGGGTCTGTGATTCAGTGTTCTCCCAGGTCAGTGCTTCTTCCTGTTGTAAATAAACCATTAGCTGAGGGGCCTCACCTCAGGAAGCAATTTAAGGCCCAAGGGAGGTGGCCAAAGAAGTCAGCTTGCAGCCTCTAGGAAGAGACACTTGGCTTTGCCCACAGCCCTCGGCCCCAGGTCTTCCTCTTGGAGCAACAGAATGCTCCCAGGGATCCTGCCAAGTTCCTGCCAGGCTTCCCTCGCCTTTGATTTGCCAAACTCCATGTGAACGGCCTCTGTGTCTGTTACTCTCCAAAGAAAATTCCGGTTTCTAGTACACCTAAACTGAATATTGGTGGGATTGTTTTTATTACTGTTTTTTTTTTTTTTTTCCTTTTTCTTTTTGCGCTCACCTCTTAAAGGTCGTTTTTTGATCTACTCCCTCTCCTCTAGCCTTAAAGTGTCCACCAGGTTCTTGGCTGAAACCTTTCAGCGTTGCACAAGGCGTTAGAGACAGAGAAAGCCTCGTTGGTATGGAGAATTTGTGGTGTGCCTGTGAATATTTCCACCAGTCCTGCAAGGAAGACAGTTCTGTCCCATTTTATAGTTGAGGAAACCAAGGCTCAGTGAGGTAAAGCGCCTCATCCAGGACCCCACAGCTCTGGGGCATTGTTAGTCTGGGTTCTGACTTAGGAACTGCAGCGTCCCTTCTGTGTCGTGAGCACCTCAAAGATAGGTCGAATGTCACGCTTATTGTTGTATCTCAGTGACTAACCCTGGGCCCAGCTTATGTTATGTTAGGTGCCCCATAAATATTTGTTGGATGAATAACCGTAAATCCACTCAAGTGGTTCTGATTTTAAGTGACTGTGTCATCCCTGTGGCCAGTCTCTTGCGGAGGCGGTAGGGGACAAACACTTTCAACTTTGAAATATTTCAGTTGAAGAAGTTAATTCACTTTGTAAGTTTACTTTAGGAGTAGAGATTATTGCAGTATTTTTGGCCACCACTCTCAAATTCTTCTAAATCTTTACTATAATAAGCAAATTCAGCAGATTAAGGACATACTTAACTGCCAAATGGCGTTCTGAACTGTGTAAAGTTACCAGAGTCACCTTTTTTTTTCTTCTATAAAAGATTGTGTGGGTTCTGTGAACTTCTCTGCTTTTTTTAGCTCTTCCTGTTTTATTGTGTTTGAAGTATCTTTGTGGTGACCTGTTGGGATTGGATTCTTCCATATGGAAGTGTTTCTTTAACTTTTTAATCATTTCTTTTGGGAAGTAGAAGGTTAGGGGTAGCAGATGTTGTTCTGGCATTGTTTGCTGAGTGGAGGTAGGGGCTTTTGGAGCTGTGAGTCAGGCCAAAGCCAGCCTGGAAGAAGAAGGCTGTCCCATGGTGGGAGGCTGCCCGTCACCATTGGATCTGGCAGTGCAGGCCCGTGTGGGAGTCGTAGCTCCTCGTGTCCTCACCCTGACTAATGCCTTTTCCATTTCCCAGGAAGAATACGTTTTCCCCTGTGACACTGAAAAGTTATTTTTTTCAGTGTCCCAAGGCAAATTCTTATCAGTCCTCAAATGGGAAGCCTGTCTGGTGCCCTTACCAAAAAAAAAAAAAAAAACCCAGAATGGAAAAATAGCAAATACGATTAACTCTTCTTTCTCCCGCTTCATGGCAGTCACATCCCTCTTCATACCCCATTTCTCAGGGAGCCAAAGTTTAACATCTTGGTTTGGGGGAAAAAAAATTTGCAAAGACCCATCTGCTTCTCCCATTTTCTCATGTTGTTTTGAACTCTATTACTCAATCGGTGACATGTGACCCCCTGGGAAGGCTGTTCTGCGGAGGATGCAGAAACTGATGATTGGCAATCATCTTCCCAGCTCTCAGCGTCAACCCTGATTCTGACAGTGGCAGGCGCCCCTTGTCCTTGGTCTGTTTTACTCCCTGCCCCTAGTGCCCACCTCTCCTTCATCCCAGGTCACACTCAAAAGCCAATGAAGAAAGGGTTTTGGTTTGGTGAGTGAGAGCCCTGAGGCACTGGCTCCCTTAGATCTAGGGGATAAGGATACAATGGGAAGACCCACAGAGCCGCCTAAAGGAGCTCAAACTAGGACTTCCCTTGGCATTCTTATCCTTTCTTGACCAGACCAAGGCTTTGCAGGTAAACTAGGGAATCTCAGCATCTAAAGACTGAGGAGGCTGCACATAGTGCTTCACGCCCGTAATCTCAGTAGTTTGGGAGGCCAAGGTGAGCGGATCACCTGAGGTCAGGAGTTCAAGTCCAGCCTAGCCAACATGGTGAAACCCCGTCTCTACTAAAAATACAAAAATTAGCCGGGCGTGGTGGTGTGCATCTGTAATCCCAGCTACTCGGGAGGCTGAGGCAGGAGAATCGCTCGAACCTGGGAGGCGGAGGTTGCAGTGAGCTAAGATCACGCCACTGCACTCCAGCCTGGGCAACAGAGCGAGACCTCATCTTAAAAAAAAAAAAAAATCCAAGGAGATGAATGGAAGAGTCAGTAAAAGAGACTGCAAAGTAGCGACCGGAAAGATGGGAGGAAAACCAGGTGAGTGTGCTGTCCTGAAAACCAAGTAGAGAAAGGGACCAACTATGTCAAAAGCACACTTGACCTGCTGAAAGATGAGCCCAGATGATAACTGAGAAATGGCTGTGGGATTCAATAATGTGGGAGTCTCTGCATTAATTGATTTGTTGAAAAAGAAATGGGGATGTCATTAACTTTGGAAGAGCAGTTTCAGTACAGAGAGGGGGGCAAAGCCTCATTGGAGTGGGTTCAAAGAGAGAAAGGGAGGAAAGCAGTTGTAGACAGCAAGTCCAGACATCTCTTTCAAGCAGTTTTGATTAAGGGAAGGAGAGAAATAGGGCAGTAACTAGAAGAGGAAATGGGGTCAAGACGGTCTTTATTTTTTTCTTTTTAATGGAAGAAATACTAGGATAGTGATGGCAAGAGGGGGTGGGGGCTGGTGCATAGATGGAGGGATTGACCTTGGTGGAAGGAAGGGCGACTGTGTATACACAGATGCAGGGGGTGGGTGGTTGCCAGGACGGGACTTTAAATCCCTTTCTGATGGCTTCCATTTTCTTAATGAAGCCGTCATCTAAGGCCCCCACTGAAAGTGAGAATGGTAGAGAAGGTATTGGCAGTTTGAGGGTAGAGGAGAAATGAGGAAGTAATCCTTTAGGAGGGTGAAAGAGTGAATGCACTCAGGAAATAGGGCTGGAGGGCAGCATTAAAGGTTCATCTGAGGTGAGTGATCATCAGGTCAGGTTCAGACCCGTTAGCATGGTGTGCTTTCCTCCCTGCTGTGAGTTGCTACGGGGGGACAGGGAATGGGTGGAAAGTTGGCTTTAACAAGGTTGTGGTTTCACCAGGCTGGTATGGCCAAGGAAAAGAGGGATGCAGAAGCTGAGAGTGTGTGCAGGGGACTGAGTCTAACAATTGGATGTGGTGGGAAGAGAGGACATGGGGTGGGGGGGACAGTGAAAAGCAAATGGGATCAATGTATTATAGACCCTGGTGAGGTTGAAGGCTGCTTGGAATTGGGTTAGCAGAGGCAGAGAACCAGAAAGAGAAGAGACAGCAGTCAGTGGTGGGATATTTGAGATTAGGATTGTGATGGGGTTTGCAGTTATTGTTAATTCCATCACAGGAAGGGCCATGGCAGTGAACGCAGAGGGGAAGGAGAAGGGCGCTGGAAGGGAGGAGGGTGAGGGCCTGAGAGGCCAGGTTGTTGACAGGGTCATCTGTGTGACTGTGATCGGGTTAGTGTTGTGACACTGTTAGAGTGGCAGTGAAGCGGAAGCTGGAATCGTTAAGGAATAGGGAGTGTGAGTGTGCTGGGGGCATGGGGTGGGCACAGGAACAGACTGTAACAAGAAGGGGCAGTAGGTGGAATAATCTTACGACACAATCGAAGTAGGGGGTTTTATGAAAGAAAGAAAAGTCTGCGTCTACGAGGAACAAAAACAACATCAGCTCCCACCCTGGTCTAAGGGATGAGAAAGGAGAAGTCAGCCACCACAGGAGAGGACTCCGGGGCAGGCGGTGTCCTCAGAGAGCCTGGTATTTCCCCAAATGCGGCAGTTTAGAATTTACAGGGAGAGCGAGCGTATGGACACTTCCGGTTCTATTTGATCCTTTCAGTAACCCTTCAAGTGGAGAGGCAGGTACGTTATCCCCGTTATGCACATAAAGACCCTGAAGCTGGTGGAGCCGGAACACTTGTGCAGTGGCACTCAGCCAGCTGCTGATGGATCCTGGTCTTCTCATTCCGAGTCCAGTGCTCTTTCCACAGCATCATCCCGCCTGCCTTTAGGAGGCCAGCAGTCCCTCCACAGAACCCATAAAATCACACGTGATTCACAGCTGCAACTGAAAAGGATGCCCAGTCCAAAGCCACAATGGTTGTTACCACGCTGCTTCCATAACGTGAGATTCAGCCCCCAAAGGTGGGTTCAGGGAGTGGCAATCATCCGGCCTTTTGTCTGCGATACCCAAAATGTCTTAAACTTAGTAGCCAGTGCTAGGACACAAGTGGGTATTCCCTTTCAGGGATGATTTGGATAACAATTTTTGAATGGTAATCATGGTTTTAAGAAAATTCCGAGGCCACGGCTTTCTAGATATGATTGACAGAAAGGTGATTATGAGATGTGAACAGGCAGCGGAGGCAGTCATGAACTTAGGACAGTGGTTTAGGGCTTGGTTCTTTTGAGACGGAGTCTCACTCTTTTGCCCGGGCTGGAGTAGAGTGGCGCAATCTCAGCTCACTGCAACCTCCACCCGCCCAGGTTCAAGCAGTTCTCCTGCCTCAGCCTTCTGAGTAGCTGGGACTACAGGTGTGCACCACCACACCTGGCTAATTTTTGTATTTTTAGTAGAGACGAGGTTTCACTATGTTGGCCAGGCTGGTCTTGAACTCCTGACCTCAGGTGATCCACCCACATCAGCCTCCCTAAGTGCTGGGATTATAGGCATGAGCCACCGCACCCAGCCTAGGACCTGGTTCTTAAGAATGCCATTCCCTTCTTGATCCTCAGGCCCAGTGAGTGAGGCGGTGTGGCAGTCCAGGACCTCCCAACACTGAACACATTCTCTCTCCTTCCTCGCTGGGGCAGATGCTTACACAGGTAGAGAGCCCAAGCCCAGGCTGGCAGCCTCAGCTGCTCAGTCACACAGCGGGCATGTGCTGACCCCTGTTACAATCCTGGGCAGACAGGGATGTGCACCACGCTACAGAAATAAACACAGTAAAGGGCTAGAGGTTTCTATCATGTACCATATGAAGATATTTTCTTTTTTCTTTTTTCTTTTTTTTTTTTTTGAGATGAAGTCTCCCTCTGTAGCCAAGGCTGGAGTGCAGTACAGTGGTGGGATCTCAACTCACTGCAACCCCCACCTCCCGGGTGCAAGTGATTCTCCTGCCTCAGCCTCCCAAGTAGCTGGGATTACAGGCATGTGCCACCACACTCATCTAATATTTTTGTATTTTTAGCAGAGACGGGGTTTCACCAGGTTGGCCAGGCTGGTCTCAAACTCCTGATCTCAGGTGATCCACCCACCTCGGCCTCCCAAAGTGCTGGGATTACAGGTGTGAGCCACCACACCCAGCCGAGATTTTCTTTTAAAGGAAGGTGAGAGAGTAAGTTCTTGGCCACCTTATCCTATTTTCCCAGCCTCCTGGGCCACTGAGGAGAGTCAGTTCATGGAGTGGTGGCACCAAATGCCTCTATCATCCCTCTCTTCCATGGCTCTTCATAAGCACGCTGGCCAAGGCTGTTGCCACACAGGGTGGGAACAGTAACGTTTCTAAAGGTGCCATGTGGAGGAGCAGAACAAGCCCTTCCATTGTGCACCCTGTTGTGTATGGTGCCAGAGTAGTCTCTGAATGGAGAGAATTACCCAGGTCTGCATCCTGTTATCTAAGTACCAATGGTCAGGCAGACACACCAGGTCAGACAGACACACTGACCCAGGCAGGAGCAGTGATCCAGCCATGGTTTATAGCAATAGGGAGAGCCTCAGAATCACCTGGTGAGCTTTTTAAAGACACAGATGGCCAGGCCGCAATCTTTTTTTTTTCTTTTCTTTTCTTTTTTTTTTTTTTTCTTTTCTTTTTTTTTTTTTTTTTTTTGAGACAGAGTCTTGCTCTGTCGCCCAGGCTGGAGTGCAGTGGCACGATCTCGGCTCACTGCAAGCTCTGCCTCCCAGGTTCATGCCATTCTCCTGCCTCAGCCTCCCGAGTAGCTGGGACTACAGGCACCCGCCACCATGCCTGGCTAATTTTTCGTATTTTTAGTAGAGACAGGGTTTCACCGTGTTAGGCAGGATGGTCTCGATTCCCTGACTTCGTGATCTGCACACCTTGACCTCCCAAAGTGCTGGGATTACAGGCATGAGCCACCGCGCCCGGCCGGCTTCAATCTTTTGCCCCAGAAATTCTGACTGTAGTCTGGAATGGGCCTTGCAGCTCCGTGCATTTGAAAAGCTCACTTGTTGATGGGAGGCCCCTTAGAGAAGTACTGGTTGAGGAAGCATATGCAGCAGTTTGAGCCTAACAACTGGATGGCAAGGCAACAAACATCCCACTGCCGTTCCACTGCCACCTCTGAGTGTGATCAGATGTCTCTCCTGACAGATTCCCTTCCCAATATTATCCTCCAGGAACTTGTGATTATCCTCTGTCTAAGTCAAAAGCAGCTTAATTCCTCTAAAAACAGTGCCAGTTGGGCATTTTGCCTGGAGAGAGAGAAGCAAATCTGTGTCAGCGTTCTTTGCTCAGTTCTGCTCTGCAGCCCCCATGGCGACACCCTCTCCCTTTGGACAACCTCCTCCCCTTTCTCTTCCTTCCACATGGTCCAGTGCTTTGTTAGGTGCCTGGTTGGTGAAGTCTGGTCATCCCAGCAAGACTGGGGTCCTGGCTGGATGCAGGCTTGGGTAGAGCTGGCCAGATGAAATGTGGTTGGCAAGAAGGACCTGAGTGGGCTGAGACAGGCAAGAGTCAGTAATAAGATGAGAGTAGAAGACTAGGGCCAGGAGCGTGGGACAGGCTAAGGGTGCCGGCTAGCCCCCAATCCCAGAGAGCACGCAGCTGAGTCTAAGAGAGGCCTCACTGATACCCATAAGGAGGCGGAATATGCAAACCCTCTTTGCTTAGGGGAACCTGAGTTCACCTGCCAAAATCATCCTTTGACATTAAACAAAAATTCCCTTGCTTTTAAAGAGCCAACCTCTCACCAGTTGCTTCTCTTTTGTCAGAGACATGAGCCTCTTCAGCCACGACTCTGGGTCTTCTTGTCAAGACTAATTTCCTTTTAGGCCCAGCTTCATCTTCATGGGGTCTTTCTTCCATCTGTGCACTGATGTTAGTGTCCCATTGTCATTTAAAGTCCTTGATTCTCTGAGACCACTGTAGAGACTTTTAAAAAGGTGGGTCCCAAGTTTTGAGGGTACCACGGAGAGCAAAGCAGATGGTATCTCTGCCCCCATGGGGCTTATATTCCAGAAGAGGAAAGAGCCAGCAGTGGCAGTAGGTGTGTTACATGCTGATAGGGCAGGTTCAGGGCACCTGACCTAACCTAGGAGAGGATCAGAAAAGACTTCCCAGAAGTTCGATTTAAGCTGCAGTTGACGAATGAGCAAGGTGAAGATGTAAGGGCCCTGGGGTGAAAGGAAGGAGGTTGTTGGAGGGACTGAGGGAGGTTCATCATGGCTTACCAAAAGGAAGGGAGTGGGAGAGATGAGCCATGGGAAGCCAGCAGGGCCCAGGTCATTAAGTAAGGGACAACCACGGTGAGGAGTTGCAGTGTCACTCCAGCCCCTTTTTTGCCACCATGGAGAGGTGTTTTATGATTCCTGGATCTGAAATACACACACACACACACACACACACACACACACACCCCTCACAGAAAAATAGCCACTCTGTCCCTTCTCATGCAGAGGAAGCACAGGGTAATCTGGATTATACACCATCCGCCTGGGGCAGAGCTCGCCTGCTGTCATCATCTTCCTCCGCCTCAGGATGCCACTCAGCCTCACACAGCACCAGCTCTCTGATGAAGAATAGAAGTGACAAGGGCAAAATCAAAAACTCTCCAGAATGTATTCAGTGGGAAACTAAAGCTGGGAAGAACTGTTCTCTTGTTCCCAGCCAACACTCATACTCCTTCCTGCTCTCATCAGAGGAGACTCCGTTTCCTCTATGCCTGACTGGCTGGCTGGGTGATTCTTTGGGGGCTGTGTTTTGTGCTTGTCACTCCTGCCCTGGGTCACTTTTAAGATGTGTGGACTGCTAAATCTTTAAAGGCAAGAATGAGCAAGGGAATCTCAGAGGCAGTTAGTTGGCCGGTTGTTTGCCGAGAATGAGGAAAGAGTAGTGACAGGCTTGGGGAGCTTGAGGAGAGGAAGAAATACAGGAGGGAAGTAGCCAGGAACCCATGGAAAAATGAAGGAGGGAGGGAGGAAGGGAAGGAAGGAGGGTAGACTGAGGAGCAGGGAGCGCCTAGCTGATACATTTGTCGTGATGCCATTTGACACAGCACGTGCTTTTTGTGTAGCACAGCTCAGCAACCTGGATGGTTCATCTTGATGGGTTTGGCAAAGCAGAAGTGGCAGATAGGCTAGGAAGAGCAGAGGTGGGGACTTGAGGGCGGACTTGGTGAGGGTATTAGAGGACCTATGAGCTCCAAACATGCGTATGGGCAGTGAAGGAGTAGCACCAGGAGGAAGCCAGTGGATTGGGATGATAGGGGGCGAGCAGGCTCCTTGAGGTCAAAGAGCATGATTAGAATAAGGAAGTGTGGGGGGAGAAACAAATAGGAAGTTTCATGATGAATATGTGGGCTTTCTAAGCTTAAAATCCTAGAAGGGCCAATTGTAGACGATGCCATGAGCCAGCTGAGTGAGTTGCTGGAGTGAAGGTGAAGGTCATTTGTGCGCGGACTGGAGGTCAGTGAATTTCAAGGCCAAGGGTGTTAGCTTGGTCATGAACCTGATATCATACTTTTAGTGTTTGGCAGCAGTGGTTGAGAAGGTGACAGTGGGGTAGGTGCCATAATCCTTGTTGAAGTCGAAGAGTTGACTTAGAAGGCCTGCAGAGTCCAGTGACAAGGATGTTTGGTACAGATTTTGTGAGCTCTGAGCTTCTCTCCTGACTGGAAGATCATTCCTTTGGAAGAGGTGATGTCATTCACAAAGAGCATTTGTATTCCTTTGGAGAAGAAGTACTTCCTTTTATTGTCAGGTCATTTTAGCATGATTGAAAAATCAGGAGAAAACTTTTTTAAATGCCTGAAAGGAATGTTATATGAGATATCTAAAGTTCTGGCCTCCGGGTCCCCCTCTGTGGCCTAATACAAAGTCACTTTATACCTCAGCTTCTTTCTGAAACAGAAGAGCTGCATGGGGCTGTTGTGAGGCTCCGTGGGATAGCAGCACATTCAAGCATTGACTGTGTGTCAGGTGCTGTGCTGAGCACATTCATCGAAGCTTTACTATTTTTAGTATTCCCATTTTATAGCTGTATAAATTGAGCCGAGAGAGGTAAATAATTTACCCAGGGCTATATAACTATTAAATGACAGAACAAGGGCCTTGAAGCCTGAGCCTTTAACCATTTCCTGTATTGCCTCTGTTAGGCTCTGCGGATCTGAAAATAAGATAAATCAATCAGTGCCAAGTGTAGGAGAAGGCATGAAGGCAAGCCACTTCACCACAGTCTCATCTACGCCACGTTAGAGGGTTAGCATGTGCTGCGGGGATGTGGTGGAGGGACTGGTTCCTCATCCAGGGTGACTCCGGGAAGGCTTCCCAGAGGAGCTTGCACTTGGACTAAGTCTCAAACCTGCAGAAGTCAACTCATCATGTCACTTGGTCACTTGGCACCTCTTCTCATGTTGGTCTGAGATATGCCAGATCACTGTCCTCTCCCTGTGTCCTGTTTTGCCCCTTGGGGCCACAGAAAAATCGATTCCCTTTTCTTTAAAATCACTCTTTAAATATTTGATTTTTGTTTTAACAATTTTTTTCTTTCTTTTTTTTTTTTTTTTTTTTTTTTTTTAAGGCAGAGTCTTGCTGTGTCACCCAGGCTGGAGTGCAGTGGTGCAATCTCAGCTAACCACAGCCTCCACCTCCTGGGTTCAAGCAATTCTCCTGCCTCCTGCCCCAGCCTCCCGAGTAGCTGGGATTACAGGCGTGCACCACCACACCCGGCTAATTTTTATATTTTTAGTAGAGATGAGGTTTCACCATGTTGGCCAGGCTGGTCTCGATATGCTCACCTCAGCCTCCCAGAGTGCTGGGATTACAGGCATGAGCCACTGCACCCAGCCAGAATCACTCTTCAGGTATTTGAACAGTGAAATTGTAGCTTTCCTATTGTCTTCCCCAAGTTAAACAACCTTGATTTCTTCCTTCCCTTCTTCCTGCTAGGTACGAGGAACTGAGGCACTGTGCTGTGCATTGGGGACACAGAGATCTAAAAAATGAAAAGCCAGATGTTGCCCATCAGGAACTTACAGTCTAGTGGGAAGAATAGGGCCATAAAATATTTTATTGCTTTTGTCTGTCTCCTTTACCAAATTTCCCATCATCCAGCATAGCGGCTGGCACATAATAGACATCTGTTCTGTCTGTTGTGGAACTGGTGACTCTAGGTGCAATGTGAAGGTAAGCCTAGGGTGTTGTGGGGGCCTGTTGGAAAACCTAAGTCAGACCCAGAAGGGGAGTGGTAGACTTCTCCGGCTGACCTAAGTCCTCAAAGATGAAAAGGACTTCACCAGGGAAGGCATTCCAGGCAGAGGGAGCAGTAGATGCGCAGGCAAAGGGGGCAGGGAGCAAGGTAGGGTGTAGTGTTCAGAGTCTGGAAAGCTGCTAGGGGCCAGATGATAGACAGTTGTGCTAAGAAGATTGGGCTTAATCCTGAGGGCAGATGAGTAAAATGTTCAGATTCGCATTATAGAAATGTCACTCAGGTGGCACTAGGAAGAGTGAATTGAAGGGAAGCCACATTAATAGGTAGAAAGACCAGTTTAAAGATTGCTGGAATAATCCCAATGAGAACTGGTAAGAGCCTAAGCCCAGTGGCTAAGAAAAGTAGGAGACAAATTCAAGAGGGCTTGGGAAATAAAATCCACAAGACTGACTGGTCAGCTGGATGGAGGGGCAATGTTTGGGCCCATCAGAAGATGGTGTTGCCAGCCACCTAAGTAAGGCTAGAGAAGGAAGAGCAAGGGCTGGAGAAGTAAGGTAATGAATTTGTTTGGGAGATGTTGAGTTGGAGATGCCTGAGGAACATCCAAGTGAGGGTGTTTGGTCTTACGCAGATGGACTTGGAGCCCAGGAGAGACCTGAGTTAGAGGTGCAGTTTTGGAAGTCAGTAGCATATAGGTAGTACTGGGTATTTGTTATCATTAGAGTAGCTAAGCTCACCGAAGAATAGTTTACAGAGAAAGAAGAGAAGAGGACTGAGGGTACCAGCATTTGAGTTGCAGAGAGAATAAAGCAAGGCCTTGGGAGAGACTTGGGAGTGGTCAGAGAGGGAAGAGGAAAACGGAGGAAGCTAAGGATAGGAGTAGTCAGCAATTTCCCAATGAAGTCAACTTGCTTTATAGAATCTGGGTTGCCCGCAAGGGACCACATTGTTGTACCTAAGCTGCCATGATTATGGGAGGACAGTCATGTGCTTTTGCAACCTCTTGGTAAAGAGTCTTTTTTTTTTTTTTTTTTTTTTTTTGAGACAGTCTCGCTCTGTCACCCAGGCTGGAGTGCAGTGGTGCGATCTCAGCTCACTGCAAGCTCCGCCTCCCGAGTTCACGCCATTCTCCTGCCTCAGCCTCCTGAATAGCTGGGACTACAGGTGCCCGCCACCACAAAATCAACTAATTTTTTGTATTTTTAGTAGAGATGGGGTTTCACCATGTCAGCCAGGATGGTCTCGATCTCCTGACCTCGTGATCCACCCACCTCGGCCTCCCAAAGTGCTGGGATTACACGCGTGAGCCACTGCGCCTGGCCCTCTTGGGCAAAGATTCTTAAGGCTGGATTTGAGGACCTGTGCTTTGGAGCAGTGGTTCCCAAAGTCCCTGGATAAGAATCCAGTCTTACCCTAGAACCACTGTGTTGGAATATCCAGAAGGGCCTGAGAATTCATTTGCTCAGTAAGCATTCCAGGTGATTCTTCTCATGAGGGAAGTCTGGGAATGACTCCAGACCACAGGTTCTTTCCAACTGCACAAATCACACCCCCACTCTGCCACCCTACACACTAACACCCTCCAACCTAAAGTTCTTGAGAATAGCCATGACCACGAGCCACTGTTACTGATGGAACCTTGTCATGAATCCCTCAGATGTGTGGGGATGGAAATACTAACCCACTGACTGAACAGAGTTTCTGAACAACTGAGTATTTGGGACTCCAATGGAAATTCTGCACTGAGATTATTGGTCCAGCTCTGCTTCTCGGAAAGGTTTTAGACCAGAGCCCCTCACTGCCCCCTGGTGTAGACAGTCTGATTGCCTACTCCATTTTGTGGAATAATGGACCTGACTGTAATCCAACATGTTTTTTAAAGCTAGCATATGTTTCAAAGCTGACTATTAAAGAAGTGTGGAAGAGGTACCATATGTAGACAAAGACGACGTTTTTGGGCAATTGCCATGGAAAGAGCTGGCTCTACTTTTTTATATATTTAAGACCTAACACCGCTTCATGTCCCCAGCAGTGGAATTCATGAAGCATGCTTAATCTTTCCTAAACAATTGGCTTTGGGACATTATCTTTCTAGGAAAAATAGAAACATAAATTATACTCACTTAAAGATTGTAGAGAGAAGGGATCTACTGAGTAGAAAACTCAGGAATGTGCCTCTAAGGAACTTAGGGACTGCTCCTTTTTTGGGTTCTTTTATTTCATGAAAAAATAGATAAATTTTGGCTGGGTGCCATGAGTCATGGCATTACAGAGTGCTGTAACCCCAGCACTCTGGGAGGCCGAGGCAGGCGGATCACCTGAGGTCAGGAGTTTAAGACCAGCCTGGCCAACATGGTAAAACGCTGTCTCTACTAAAAATACAAGAATTAGCGAGGCGTGGTGGCGCACATCTATAATCCCAGCTACTCGGGAAGCTAAGGCAGGAGAATCACTTGAACCCAGGAGGTGGAGGTTGCAGTGAGCCGAGATCATGCCACTGCACTCCAGCCTGGGCAACAGAGCAAGACTCTGTCTCAAAAATAAATAAATAGATAAATAAATAAATAAATAAATTTTATTGTATATATTTAAGATATGCCCAAAGGGAATTAAATCATCACTTCATAAAGATACCTGTGTGTCCATGTTCCTGCAGCATTATTCACAAAGCCAAGATATGGAAACAATCTGTCAGTGGATGAATGGATAAAGAAACTGTGGTGTACGTATACAATGGAATATTATTCAGTCTTTTTATTTTATTTATTTGTTTATTTATTTTTTGAGACAGAGTCTTGCTCTGTTGCCATGGTGGCAGTGTAGTGGTACAATCATGGCTCACTGCAGCCTCAACCTCCCAGGCTCAAGCGATCCTCCCATCTCAGCCTCCTAAGTAGCTGGGACTATAAGCATGTGCTACCACACCTGACTACTTTTTTCTATTTTTAGTAGAGATGAGATCTCCCTATGTTGCTAAGGCTGGTCTTGAACTCCCAAGCTCAAATGCTTCTCCTGCCTCAGCCTCCCAAAGTGCTAGGATTACAGGTATGAGCCACCATGCCCAGCCTTCAGTTTTAAAAAAGAAGGAGATCCTGCCATTTGCCACAACTAGGAGTTATTTTAGAATGAGAGATTGAAGGATGGTGCTGTCTGGTGATCCCTTTCAGACCCGTCATACGTACCTCAGATCTAAATATAGTGAAGGCTTGTTCTTCCCTCCATTCATTCAGTAAACAATTATTGGGCACCTGTTTTGTGGCAAGATCTGTGCTGGGCACTTTCTTTGTCCTTAGATATCTTTGAGACATCAAAATAACTTCAGGGTGAGCTCAGTTTGATCCTGGAGGACAGGAGTTGAGTATCTCATGCAATATTAAAGCTATTGTAAAGGCACTGCTGGTGACTTCCCATTTCCAGTTTAGCTGCATCCTGAACTATTGTTTCCCTTCCTGAAGAAGCCAAATAGCATGGGAATTATTCTTACATCTCAAAGTACCTGGTGTAAAGTGGTGAAAGCACCAACTGAAGGCCAGCTGGCTTCTGGGAGTAAAATCAGTACTTGACATTCAGATTCCACGTTCGATTCTTGAATGATCTGTCATATAGCCTATCATTTGACTCTTAGCACAATTTTGAAACTTAAAATTAGCAATAATAACTAGCAGTATTATTCCTCTTATACAATGGAAGCTGAAGTTCTGGGAGGTTAAGTGCTTTGCACAAGGTCACGTGGTTAGGACATACTAGAGCTAGATCGAACACTAGTTTCCCACTCTCGATTGAGTGCTCTTTCTGCTGACAGAGCTCAATGGCCTTATAACCACCTCATCTCTCCCCCTTCCCCATCTCGGAATGGCTTAACCAGGAAGATGTAAGGAGGTGCTAAATGAAGAGAAGAGATTGCAGCTAGGTGAAAAGGTACAAGCAACTGCTGCTCGAGGGTAGCTCCGAGGGCAGGGGTGGAAGGAGAAGGGCTGGTTCATCCTCCAGCACCCATTTCAGATCTTCAGAACTGGAGAGCCACCTCCCGCATCAGAGGACATACAGCTCATCTCTAGGCCTCTTCCGTTCAGAGGGAGGCCTGGAAAGGACTACTGACTTTTGCCAGCTCTTTGAGCTTTTTGATAGGTATTTCTACAACAAACACTGCTTTTACTTCTTTACCTATTTTTTCCCCAATCTGAGGGATATAAGAAAACAATTCTAGTAGTTTTTCAACCCTAAAGGCATTTCTAAAACTAAAATGAAACAGTGAGAAATTAATTCCTTCGTTCAGCTGTTAGCCCTAATTCAGAGTTAGATGACAGGTCCATGTCCATCTGACGCAGTAACAAGAGGTCTCTGGGCCCCTCCTGGGAGCCCCTTGGTGCTTTGGCTTTTTTATTTTTTCCCTCCTTATGGATGAATCAAATCTTCTAATCCAGTATGTACCTTAGGCCCAAAGATAAAAAGATAGGTGTCTTTGCACACACAAACACACCCTGGGCTGACTATAAATCTGCTCCTTGCCTGAGTATAGCAGAAACAAAATAAGTTGCTTCCCCCTCAAGGGAGGGATTGGCATTTCTTGCACAAGGAAGGGGTGAGAGGAGGCTCTACTGGCCTTTTCGAACTTACTTCTCAGCTAGGGAAATGAATAACATCCTGATTGGCCTCGGTGGAGTAGAAGTGGAGGGAAGGAGGGGTGATCCTGACCCCACGCTCGCTCGAGGCTCCAGCCGCAGCCTCAGAATCTCTTTACCCGTAGGTGCCACGCTTGGCACACAATGAGACTGTGAGTTGAGGGGAAATCGTAACCAGATTAACACAGCGATTTGGGCACTTTTCACACTTTCTAACGAAGTGGGCTTTTGACAAGGCCTAAGCAGAGCCTTCTCTGCAGGCAAGCCTGGACTCCCCACCCCTCTCCTGTAGGCAGTAAGGCCTGTAAGAGGAAAGGGCAGAGACAGACCCAAGCCTTGCTTGCCCTCTGCAGCTGTGCAGAGAAGGCCTGGTGCCGCAGCACTCCCGCTAGGCTCCTAGGCTGCTAGCGGGAGGTATGAATTTCTCTTGTTTGCTTTAATGGAGTGTTAACCCCCCGTCCCTGGAACTCATGTTAATGCCTAACACAAGACTGGAACTGCAGGGAGAGGCCAAGGGACTGGCGGCTGAAGGCAATTTGAGGATTGACCTCATGGGGTGGGGAGAGGGAGGAGAGGAAAGGGAGACACCAGTTGAATGTCTGCTGGATAAACAAGCCGGATGTAATGGGCCCAAGACCGATGTGCAAGACCAAGGTTCTGTCTGCTCCTGCTTCTGTCACAGGCCACGTCCTGTCCCCTCCCATCCCTGGGTCTCCATTAAAAGAAGAAATAGAACCAGATATAGTCTAAGGGGACCAACAGTCAAAAAATGCTTTTGGGGACAGGTCACGGGGAGGGAAGTAGGGTGTGAGCAGTGATTCTGCAGCTTCCGTGCACACAGATCCCCTGAGGGTCTTATTAAAATGCAGCTGGTGACACAGGAGGTCTGGGGAGGGGCCTGAGCAGCCACCTTTCTCACAGGCTTCTAGGTGATGCCGCTGCTGCTGGTGGGTGGCGCACACTTTGAACAGCAAAAGTATTGAGCGCAAAATTGGGTTCTCCAGTCTAAGTTCTGCCCTGCTGCACTTCCCTGCCCTGATTTCCTCAACTGTGAAATGGGGAATAGTAATCGTTGCCTTATCTTCCTCTCTAGGGGTGTTGTGAGGATTAAGAGAGCAAATGGCTGCGAAAGCACCTTGTGAAGGGTAGAGCAGTGTGCGGCATGAGGGATTATTATCATTGTTAAGACAACTACGCCTCGTTGCTCACCCTATGTGTTCCTGCAGCTTCTCAACTTTTGCCTCCTTTCTCCCTGGTTTCCACGCCTGGGCTGCTGAGTCAGGGGGACCAGCCAAGGCTGGCCAAAGCTGAACAAATACTCTGACATGTCAAGGCAGGAAATGACAGTTCCCAGGCAGCCCCGTTTCAGGTGTGGAACAGGCTCCGAACACACCTTGTGTGATAAATTCTAGTGATACCAAGCTGAGCTCTACCCCCACCCCCAAAGGCTGCAAGACCAGGACCTGAGGCTGAAAGTCAGAGGAGTCCCTGTGAGATGAGGGCCCTGAGCAAGCACTGGCCAGATTGTAGCAAGGTCACTCACCAGGCCACCCCACTGGTTCCACTTCCACACCCACCTCTGGCAGCCATGATGCTTCTGCAGCGTGCCAGTTTGTTCACTGAGACCTTCACAGAGGGTCGCACAACCACCCTGGACGGTGAGAAACTAACGTGACTGAGGCAAGTCACTGAACTACCCTGAGCCTCGGCTTCCTTATCTATGAAATGGAGTTGACAGCATGTGTCCTGCCTGTGGTAAAAATTGCTGTGATCCCACAAGCAAAAGGAAAGAAAGAATTATGAGAAAATATGCACTTATTCTGTGAAAATATGTGAGATATTCATGAGAGACTTCCTGTTCCAGTGGACTCTTCCACCGCCCTTGAGTGGGGAACATCCAGGCTTCACACCCATGCTCAGCCCATCAGCCCTTTATGCAAGGTCCTCTGCCCACCTGAAGCCTCAAGGCCTGATGGAGACCATCCCCAGCCACTCCAGCGAGTGACCCCTCCATTGTCCAAAACAGTGCTGCTGCTTAGCCTGCTCTTCTCAGGCCGAGTCTTTGTTGAACAGCTTCAGTGTAAGGGCAGGGAAAGTCGGGATTCTGTAATATACTTTGCCCCCAGTCAGAATGGCAGGCCAGGCCCAGATCTTCATCCCAAGGCCCCTGCACCTGAAAAGCTGGTACAGGTTTGTCCTTTGGAGTGAGCTGTTGGGTTTAGGTGGTCGAGAGAGGTGGAAGGTTGACCACACACTCCAAATACACGTTTATTGCCCAAGCTGGGAACACCATTTTAAAGCCCACATGGTTAGGAGACTACCAAAATAACAAAGCTAAAAATGGGTCAGGCATCAAACTAGTCAACTCCAGTACCAGCAGGCACATCCAGGACCCTCCCTTTCAGGGCAGGTGGACTCCTCCTTTCCTTTCCCCACAGCTACTGTTCTAGGGCCTTAGAGGAACAAATAGCCGCTGGCTCCAGATCGGAGCCAGCGTGCCCACCCATCCCTCCCTGCTCTTTGAAATTCCCAAGGCCAGCAGGGGCCCAGGCCTGCAAGCTGCGCCTCCAGACACCTCCGCCAGCTGGGGAGGCAGACAGTTCACACTCTGAGGAAACGCAGATCCTCAGAGGAGAGTAAAAGATCAGAAATAATCCAAGAGGACAAGCCACTCCTGTCTGTGTGTATATTGGGTTTCACATCTGAAATCCAGTCATGATAAATCTGGGTTTTGAAACATCTTCTTTGATTAATAAAAACAGAAGACGTCTTGGCCCCAGGTTTCAGACTTCAAAGTTCTCAGTTGAGAGCCTCGTGTTTGGCTTATTTGTGGAGCACAGAAATCACAGGATTTAGCTGCGTTGCTCCCTCCACCCCCTACCACCCAACTGCAAGAACCACTTAAAAATTCTGGAATAGAAAGACTGAGCTGAAAACCCCCTCACTGGCACTGCAGCCATAGTTTCAGAAGAAAAATTCAGCACGGTAGTTTTAGTGGAGAAATGACAGGCTTTGGAGCCAGATGAACCTAGGATCCGAATCCTGACTGTACCCTCGACCTTGTCACCTTGAGCAACAATTTGACTTCTCTCTGGCATAGTTTCTTGAACTGTAAAAATGGGAACAGTAACATCTGCCTCATAAGGTTATTGGGATGATTTAAAGGCAGTAGTGTGTATAAAGTAACTAGCTATGCCTGATGCAAAATGGACACCCGACAAATGTTAGTTATCTTACCTTTCCTGATACCTGACCACAGACTTAATTATTTGGAATGAGGACTGTCCTAGAAAACTCAGTTTGAATGCTTGCTGTCTTGAGAGATTCAGTTCCTTGTTTTTCCATTGAAGGAATTGTTAGGTTTCCGAGGATAGTTTGTCTTGCAGTGTATTCCGAGCCCTGCTATAGGAATCCTATCACAGTGCTGTGTGTATGTTTTCTATCCACCCAAAGAAGCAGGCCAGAGCAGCCTACAGGAAACATTGTCTTTCTTTTTTTTTTTTTTTTTTCCGAGACTGAGTCTCACTCTGTGGCCCAGGCTGGAGTGCAATGGCGCAATCTCGGCCCACTGCAACCTCCGCCTCCCGGGTTCAAGCGATTCTCCTACCTCAGCCTCCCAAGTAGCTGGGATTACAGGCACCTGCCATCACGCCCAGTTGATTTTTGTATTTTTGTAGAGATGGGGTTTCACCATGTTGGCCAGGCTGGTCTCGAACTCCTGACCTCAGGTGATCTACCCGCCTCAGCCTCCCAAAGTGCTGGGATTACAGGCGTGAGCCACTACAACCAGACAGGAAACATTGTCATTGCAGCCCAGCTACAAAATGATTCTTCTCTTCCCACTTGGAAGGGGAGAAATCATGAGCATGCCAAGTTTAAAACAGAAGAGTAAAGGGTCTCTGGTGTCCAGTCTGGGAATGCCAGTTTCAGCCTGACGTGGAAAGCTCCCTTGTTCTCTGAAGCACCTCCATGTTTGTTCTGAATGTGCAGCCAGTCAACATTCCCCTTACTGGGACCTACACTGATGACTGATCTCTTGGGCTCACAGCCCTGCTCAATGACCTCATGATGTGTGAGGGCCTCAGCCATTTCTTGACAGTCATGAAAAGGTATCTCCTAGGAAGCCGGGCCTGTTTATCCAGAGGTTAGTTGTAGGGAGGGGAGACAAAGAGGACAGGTAAAGGGACTTGATTTTACAATCAACTCCTTCCAGAGTTGTTCTTCTAGCCCTTTCTGATCTGATTATGAAATTTGTACAGAGGCAGAATCGTTTCTGCCATTTTTCACACACAAGTTGGTGCACATTCCTAATATGAATTAAAAATAAATATGCCATGTGTACACACAGGGATGAGTCAACATTGCGTGCAGCCAGCCATGGCCACTGCGAGAAGAGTCAGACGTGGGCCATGGAGCTGCAGGCTCACCTGCCCCCGGCTGAGTAAGGACCGAGCACAGGACTTGACAGAGGAGGCTCACAGCAAGGTCAGGGGTCAGGCACCTTCCACACTTCTTTTTTTAATTATTATTATACTTTAAGTTCTAGGGTACATGTGCATAATGTGCAGGTTTGTTACATATGTATACTTGTGCCATGTTGGTGTGCTGCACCGTTTCCACAGTTCTTGTGGGCCCACCACCTGGTCCCAGCATGAGTGCCTCTCCCAGGAGGCACTGTTTTCTTTCTCACCTTTTTCTTTTCTTTTTTTTTCTCTTAAAAAATGGATTACAAAAACTGTAGGCCAAATGCAGTGGCTCATGCCTGTAATCCCAGCACTTCGGGAGGCCAAGGCGGGATCATCACTTGAAGCCAACAGTTTGAGACCCAGCCTGGGCAACAAACAAGACTCCATATCCACCCAAAAAAAAAAAAAAAAAATTAACAGGTGCCTGTGGTTCCAGCTACTTGGGAGAGGTGGGAGGATCGCTTGAGCCCAAGAGTTCAAGGCTGCAGTGAGCTATGACTGCACCACTGCACTCCAGCCTGAGTGACAGAGTGAGACCCCATCTCTAAAAAAAAATTTTTTTAATAATAAATAATGATAAAATTAAAAATATAAATAAAATACAAAAAAAAAAAAAAAATGGAAACATCTGGGCACAGTGGCTCAAGCCTGTAATCCCAGAACTTTGGGAGGCCGAGACGGGTGGATCACTTGAGGTCAAGAGTTCCAGACCAGGCCGGGCGCGGTGGCTCACGCCTGTAATCCCAGCACTTCGGGAGGCCGAGGCGGATGGATCACGAGGTCAGGAGATGGAGACCATCCTGGCCAACACGGTGAAACCGCATCTCTACTAAAAATGCAAAAACTTAGCCAGGCGTGGTGGCGGGCGCCTGTGGTCCCAGCTACTTGGGAGGCTGAGGCAGGAGAATGGTGCCAACCCGGGAGGCGGAGCTTGCAGTGAGCCGAGATCGCGCCAGCGCACTCCAGCCTGGGCAACAGAGCGAAACTCCGTCTCAAAAAAAAAGAGTTCCAGATCAGCCTGGCCAACATGTTGAAACCTCTCTCTACTAAAAATACAAAAATTAGCTGGGCCTGGTGGCACATGCCTGTAATCCCAGCTCCTCGGGAGGCTAAGGCACAAGAATCACTTGAGCCCGGGGGGCAGAGGTTACAGTGAGCTGAGAGAACGCCACTGCACTCCAGCCTGGGCAACAGAGTGAGACTCCATCTCAAAAAAAAAAAAAAGTAGGAAACATATGGAAAAGTATAAAGTAACAGAAGAATCCCCTGTAGCCTGACTACCCAGAGACAGCGTGGTTAGCATTTTGTGGTGAATCATTTAGAATGTTTTTCCATGTTTCTTTTACATGGTTCAATAATAATAACTGTATACTTTTGTCTTTTTTTAATTTAACATTGTATCTTAAAGAATTTCTAATTATAAACATCATGTTTATGACTACCTAATATTCTACTGCAAGAATGAAGTCTAATTTTCTTAACAAGTACCGTATTATGGGGCTGTGTTAAAATGGCAATGAGTGTATTTATGCATGACAGTTTATTTATTTCAGCTAGATTTCTGGAAGTGGCATCCCTGCCTAGGTCAGTAGTAGTTGGGCACGTTTTTAACTTTTTTTTTTTTTGGATACAGTGTCTCCCTCCATCACCCAGGCTGGAGTGCAGTGCCGCCATCTCGGCAGACTGCAACTTCCACCTCCTAGGTTCAAGTGATTCTCCTGCCTCATCCTCCTGAGTAGCTGGGATTACAGGCATACACCACCACGCCCGGCTAATTTTTGTATTTTTAGTAGAGTTCTGCTCTGTTGGCCAGGCTGATTTTGAACTTCCAGCTTCAAGTGATCCGCCTGCCTCAGCTTCCCAAAGTGCTGGGATTACAGGTGTGAGCCACCGCGTCTGGCCTTGATTCTTAATACTTATTGCCAAATTGCCCTTCAGATAGCTTATACTAGTGATGTTCCTGCCCAAAACAGTCAATCTCATTCCATTCTTACCCATGTTGAGTATAATTCTGCTTGTTTATTGAAGAATTTAGGGAGCTAAAAAGTTCTATCCCCACCCTCAGATGTGGGGAGATCAGAGCTAAGAGGTTGCTTCACCTACTCTTCTGTGCCCCCTGCAGGCATCCTCAGAGAAAGTGGGGTGCACATATTCACCATATGCTTTCACTCCCCACCAAAGGCCTTTGCTATGTAATTGACGCATAACCAGTCAGCCTTACCAGTGGCGTTGCCCAGGCTCCAGTATTGCTCCTCTGGCTGCTTGCCTCTGGCCCAGTGTTCCCTCAGTCACTCTCTTAGCCTTTCAAAGAATCCCACTGCCCCTAAGAAGAGCTGCTTACAGAGCCCTGGAGTAATCCTCTGATTTTGAATGGGCCTGTATAGCTTACAAAGCACTTGTCAAAAGACAAAATTATAACAAACTTCATTATAGATCGAATTGGCTTTTATTAGTGATTCATGAATCTGTGCAGCCTCCATTCTACAAAATAGAATGAGAACTCCCACTGGGCAATGGGACAACAGTGGGTTTTATAAGGTGAGACCAAGGAAACAAAAAAAAAGCTCGTTGGTTAACATCAGGTTACTTCAAGGTTTTCTTTTCTTTTTTTCTTTTTTTTTTTTTTTTGAGACGGACTCTCTCTTTATTGCCCAGGCTGGAATGCAGTGCCGCGGATCTCATTGCAACCTCTGCCCACCAAGTTCAAGCGATTCTCCTGCCTCAGCCTCCTGAGTAGCTAGAATTACAGGCATGCGCCACCATGCCCGGCTATTTTTGTATTTTTAGTAGAGACGGGGTTTCACCATGTTGGCCAGGCTGGTCTCAAACTCCTGACTTCAGGTGATCCACCCACCTCAGCCTCCCAAAGTGCTGGGATTACAGACGTGAGCCACCGTGCCTGGCCAGGTTATTTTTTTGTAAAGGATTAAAGTCTACCCTGACTCAGTTAGACTGAAATCTCCTATTTTCTGGAATAGCTGGTCTGTTTTGGGATCTGTCTGCTTCCTTGAAGTTTCCGTTTGATTATGTGACATTTAGCATATGGGTGATTCCATTTCATTTTGGTCTGGTCTGTGGGGCCTAGTGCAGAAGCTCAGTTCAAAACAGTGGCCTCCCATAACTTTTCTTTTCTTTTCTTTTCTTTTTTTTTTTTTGAGGCAGAGTCTCAACTTTGTCAGCCAGCCTGGAGTGCAATGGCACAGCCTCGGCTCACTGCAACCTCTGTCCCCTGGGTTCAATAAATCTCCTTTCTCAGCTTCCCAAGTAGCTGGGACTACAGATGCACACCAGCACACCCGGCTAATTTTTGTATTTTTTAGTAGAGATGAGGTTTCACCGTATTGGTCAGACTGGTCTCAAACTACTGACCTCAGGTTATCCACCTACCTCGGCCTCCCAAAGTGCTGGAATTACAGGCGTGAGCCACAGTGCCTGACCAACTTTTGTTTAATACAGTCTTTCCTAATACTATCTGATCTGATGCTCACAGCAGCCCTGGAAGCCAAACATTTGTTTCCCTGTTTTATAGGTTTATTATTTTCCTAGGCTGCTTTAAGGAATTACCATAAACTTGGTGACTTAAAACAACAGATGCATTTTCTTGTATTTCTGGAGGCCAGCATTCTGAAATCAGGGTGCGAACAGCGCCATGCTGTCCTTCCTTGCCTCTTCTGGCTCCTCACCGCTCCTAGCATTCCTTGGCTTAGGCAGGATAACTCACACCTGTCTTTGTCTTCACATGGGCTTCTTCCTTCTGTGTCTCTGATCCCCTCTTTTCTCTTTTAAGGACACCAGTCATTGGATTTAGGACCCACCCTAAATCCAGGATGATCTCAACTTGAGATCCTTAGTTACATCTGCAAGGACCCATTTCCAAATAAGGCCACATTCTGAGGCTCCTGCTGGACATATCTTTTGGGAGGTCGGGTGGGGTGGAGCACCATTCTACCCATTGCAGTGGATGAGGAAAGCAAGGTTCAAAGAGGGGAAGTGACTCTCCCAAGGTCATGCAGTGAGAAAGTAGCAAGAGCTGGCATTTGAACCCAGGTCTTCTGCTCAACATATGCCTTTAATTGGGTAAAAACAAGACTCTTATGGTATAACTGCTGATCGTTATCTGGTTTGTAGAAAACGAAATTGGTAGCTTTTACCCTAGGATACCTCAAATATCAGACACCATTTTCTGGAAGTATATTATTATTAATGACATTGAAACTATTAGTGCCAATGTGAACCCCTTAGATGGGCATCATTTATTTATTTTCTGTGTCATAAATGGGTAAATTAAGACCTAGAGGGATGATTCTGCTGAGAGAGAAAAAGAATAAAAATTTTTTTTAAAAGACCCAGAGGGAGTAATGACTTGCCCAGAGTAACCAGAAAAGTTAATGGGAGCGTTCCAGTTGTGACCTAGACGTAATCTATGTTCTAAGCTTTAAAGTGTGCATTATGCAACTGCATACATTGCAGTTGTGAAAATGGCCTCCTTGCCAAAATAACTATGTTAGATTGCAAAGAAATTCTTAGTTCCATTGCTGTTGAACCCCTCTTCCCTGGCTCAGGACCATGTTGGCCACACCTGGCAGTCTGCTCATAGACTTCTGACTAAGGAATAGCTCCTTCTCACTGGAGTCCTTGAGGGCCTGTGAGAACAGATGTGCGTGCTGTCACTACACCTGGCACGTCAGCGTCTCCTGGCTTTTCAACATTGGCGAAGGCATTTCTTTGCTGTATTGGTACCTTTCCTTTCTCCGCTCAGTTCACTTCTAAACATGAGTGGTATCCTTTAAGAATAACCTAATGCCCAAAACCCAAACCCCACAGCCAAGTGGATGCATATGGGACAAACATGGTTCACTGGTTGTCACAAGTTTGGTGAACATTAGATAATCGGAGTCATAAAAGATTGCTGGAGTTCAGGCCCCTTTGCTCTACCTATGGATATGGGAGGGCTATTATCTTGGGAACCAATCTAAAGGATTGAAAGGGACAGATGGGGTCCTCATATCCTCTCACCCTACCTGCCTTCCCACAGTGAACTAATCTGTTAGTCATGACATAACGCATATGACATATTACATACATGTATGTGTGTATTTTATATATATGTATATATACACATATATGCACATGTATACACACACATATATATATTTATATACACATATACAAACACACACATATATATATACATATTACACCCAGAGGGATTAGTGACTTGCCCAGAGTAACCAGAAAAATTAATGAGAGAGTTCCAGTTATGACCTAAATGTCTTGATTTATAATCTATGTTCTAATATTTAAAGCGTGTATTATAATCATACATTGCAATTGTGAAAATGGCCTCCTTGTCAAACTATGTTAGATTGCAAATAAATTCTTAGTCCAATTGCTGTTGAACTCCTCCTCCCTGGCTCAGGACCATGCCATATGATACACATATAATATAATATAATATCTGATATATATCTATATCTATCTCACTGTGGGAGAACCCTGACTCATATAATTGGCCATCAGATGTGTCCACAGGTATAATATATAATATAGCTGTGGTATATATAATATACCTGTGGACACATCTGATGGCTAATTATATGAGTCAGGGTTCTCCAAGGAAATGACTAATAAAAGAGATACCTACAGAGATGCATAGATATAAGAAGATTTATTTTGGGAATTGGAAATGGAGGTCAAGCAGTCCCACTGTCTGCTGTCTGAAGGTGAAGAACCAAGAAAGCTGGTGGTGTATAACCAGGGGAGCTGATGGCGTAAGTCCTGGTCCAAGTTCAGAGGCCTGAGAACCAGGAGTACCAACGTCCAAGGGCAGGAGTGAGTGTCCTAACTCTGACAGAAAAAATTTGCCTTTCCTCCACCTTTTTAATATATTTAGGCCCCCAGTTGAATGATGCCTACCCACAATGGTGAGGGCAATCTTCTTTCCTCAGTCTACCAACTCGAATGCTAATCTCTTCCAGAAACACCCTCCCAGACACACCCAGAAATAAGCCTTACTGGCTATCTGGGCATCCCTTAGCCCAGTCAAGTTAACATATGAAATTGACCATTGCACCAAGAAGAGCTAATGTCCTCAGCCTGTGCATTATAGGAACCAGCTTGTAGTGTAGAGAAAGGGGTGCTCCCCGCAGCCGCAGTCTTAAGCTCAGTTTGGTGAGCAGTTTGGTAAGCTTGCCAAGGAGGCTCCCCTCTACACCGGTTCCCCTTATCATGCCTGGGATCATTTCTTAGTTATTGTAGACGTCATCATCACAGCCTCTCACCCAGGAGGGCTTACATCTTGCAAAGCACTGCTTAATGCCGGTTTTGCTTTTGGTATCTGGCCTCCCTGGTGGTTAGAAATCTGATCAACAGGCTCTCAGCAAAGTCCAGACCTGGGCAGAACCTCATTAATGCAAAGCGGAGGCTGTGCCACAGCCTCTTAAATAGCTAGAGTGTGATTAGACGCTATCAGCTTAGAGGAGCATCCTACCTGTCCCCCTCCACCTGCAGTCCCTAGGCTTCCCTTGCCCCTTTAACAATGGTATACAAAGGCAAAGCACATATTCCCCCAGCCTCCCCGGGAGCTACCAGCTTCCCAGCTGTCACAGCATGCCTTTAATGGGTTTGTGAAATCCAAGAACCTGACCCATTTCTCCTCTGGGGAAAGAGTATAACACAGGATGCCAAGCTGGGAAGCAGGATTCGGGACGCTCACCTGGATGAGACCAGCTCTCTCTCTGCCGTCCTAGACAGATTGTTTTGTTTTTTCCAATTTCCAGGATCTCCAAATCTAAAATAAGTGCACAGAAGGCAGTAAAATCGTGACATTGTTTTCTGCTCACTTATCTTCTTCTTCCTTCCTCTCTCTTAATTTTAACTCCACTTTCTGCCTACTCTGACCCTAGATATTCAGGCTCTGGTACCCCACCCAAAGGGTGTTGACTCTAAAGTGACTGTCAAATTTCATCATCAGTCAGTAAACGAACCTGTTTTGAGCAAGCATGATGTACAAAGTTCTGTGCCTATTTTCATTATGGAGGAATCCATGCCCTCGGGGGCTTTTAAACTAGTTAGAAAAGCAGTTTATGTGAACAGTGCAAGGCAGTACGGAAATAAGGCCACAGGAATGATCTAATTAACCTGGGGTCCACAGGTGGGTTTCAGAGGCATCCATAGATGCCCCAAAATTGCTTGCATAATTTTGTGTCTGCAAGCACACATTTTTTGAGTAAGTGCTTAGCTTTCATCAACTTCACCTGGAAAGATAGAGCACCTTTCATGCCTGTAGAGTTTGAGCAAGAGTAGTCTTTATACCTTCAGTAGTTGAGCAGGTAAGACTTGAACTCATTCTTAGAAAATGGTATTTAGGGCAGGAGGCAGCCCTGAAGGCAAAGATCCCCAGGAGATAGCCTGCGAAGACAGTTGCACTTAGAACCAGGTGCCTCATGTGTCTGAAACTCAGTAAGATGGAAATCTATACAATGGTTATCATTGCTGCTTCCCATAGTTTGGTGAAGTCACATAAGCTCCTCTTTCTTTTTTTTTTTTTTTTAAGCTTACTCTGAACCTTGTACAGTGCTTGACACATATCATAGTGGACACTAACCAATATTTGAGGTATGTGCGAGTTAACTGAAATAACAAATGTGAGAGGGCTTTGTAAATAGCAGAGCACTGCTTCAACAAAAGATCTCTGTTGCCAAGCGTGTGTATTTTGTCCTTTGCAAACAGCCTGTACTAAGTGAGCATCTTCTCCTCGCTTGAAACTGACACTTTCCCCTGTAATGGGACTCAAAGGGCCAGCTCATCTGATGGGGTATCCCTGGGCTGGTCAGATGAATGATAGCTGTGCTGTCAATGTGGACAAGATGTGCAGTTTCCTAAGAGCCCAGAGATGACCTCACCCTCCAAGGGCTTGGCCTCTTCACCCCAGTGCCTGCTGAGACACACCTGCAGCCTTGCCATCACCCTGGGACAGGCAGATTCCAGGAGCACCTTTGCCGTCCTCAGCAAAGAGGCTGCGAGGGGTGGAAGGGAAAGAGACAGCGGGTTTGACAGAGCCTCTGATGGGACTCCTTCTGGCAGGATAAGCAGGGCCACCGATGGCATCCTCTGTATGACGTCTTAGGATGGCAGAAATGATCAGGTGCTTCTTTGTGAACACTTCTGGTGTCTCCCATCTTCTCTCCTCGACTTCCTAGCTGTGCCCATGCTAAGAGAGAATAGACCTACTATCAGTTTTTTTTCCTCCCATGTGCCATCCCGTATACAGGGTGACTCATCGTCATCACCACCAAACTCCAAGCAGTGGGAAGGATTTTTAAATACCATTGGTTGAAGGTGACAGGAGTTCTCAAAATGGTAGGAAAGATAGAAGTGGTTTACACATATAACGGTTCTTGACCAGGCACAGTGGCTCATGCCTGTAATCCCAGCACTTTGGGAGGCCAAGGTGGGTGGATCACTTGAGCACAGGAGTTTGAGACCAGCCTGGGCAACGTGATGAAACCCCATCCTGACAAAAAATTAGCTGGGCATGGTGGTGCGCACCTGTAGTCCCAGCTACTCAGGAGGCTGAGGTGGTAGGATCACTTCAACCAGGAGGTTGTGGCTGCAGTGAGCTGTGATTGCGCCACTGCACTTCAGTCTGGGCTGAAGAGTGAGACCCTGTCTCAAAAAAAAAAAAAAAAAAAAAACCAGTTCTCCACTGCAGGTGCTGCTGAGGGAAACAATGTGTGAGCTGATAGAATGAGCTCCAAGTGAAGAATTAGAAACCCTTGTTCCAGATCTGTTGCTCAGAGACTCTGAACATGTCACTTAACTTCTCAGAGCTTCCAATTTCACCACCATAAATGGGGAATAGTACCTCTGTGACCTCTCAGGATCATTGTGATAGTCAAAATTTATGATGATGCCTCAAGTGGTATAAAGGCGCACATATTTGTCATTAAGAACATGTACGTGAACACACCTATGACGTACAGAACACTCACTGTGTGTCAGGTCTTTTACATTTATCTACTGCAGTCCTCACAACCGTCCTATGTGGTTGTATTGTTTTTCCGGTTTTATGGATGAGGAATCAGAGACACATGCCTGGAATCATACAGCTCACATGCGTTAGTCTTTTCTGAAGTCCAGGCCTGTTTCCATCCTCCACTATGACACTAGCTCGTAATTCTTTTCTCCTGTGTACTGTTACTTTATCCCTTAAAATATTACATACCCCTCTGGCCTTTACCATCTCTTATGGACTGGGCCCACCCTCTTACCCTAACCTTTCTTGCTATAACATTGATTGATTGACTGATTGACTGACTGAGTCTCACTCTGTCACCCAGGCTGGAGTGCAGTGACTCAGTCTCAGTACACTGCAACCTCTGCCTCCCAGGTTCAAATTATTCTCCTGCCTCAGCCTCCCAAGTATCTGGGATTGCAGGTGCACGCCACCATGCCCAGCCAATTTTTGTATTTTTAGTCAAGATAGCATTTCACCGTGTTGTCCAGGCTGGTCTCGAGCTCTTGGCCTCGGTGATCTGCTCACCTCGGCCTCTCAAAGTGCTGGGATTACAGGCATGAGCCACCATGCCTAGCCCAATTTCTTTTGTTTGTTTTCTTCCTGCTTTGGCTTTTGATATTCCTCTTGGTCCTGCTGTCAGCTACCCTGCCTTGACCTCTGAACACAGTATATGCAAACATTAACTGAGCTCCTTTCTAGAGATAGACCTCCTACTCTTATTAAGTGAGAAAACAAATGGTCATTCTCTTCCCAATTTTCCAGGCTCTGAAACATAAGAAAGCTGAGTGTATAGCAGCCAGGTGCAGTGGCTCACACCTGGAATCCCAGCAGGGGATTTTGGGAGGCCACAACAGGTACATCGTTTGAGGTCAGAAGTTCAAGACCAGCCTGGCCAACATGGTGAAATCCCATCTCTACTGAAAACACAAAAATTAGCCAGGCGTGGTGGTACGTGCTTATAGTCCTAGCTACTCGGGAGGCTGAGACACGAGAATTGTCTGGACCCGGGTGGCAGAGGTTGCAGTGAGCTGAGATCACACTGCTGCACTCCAGCCTGGGCGACAGAGTAAGACTGTCCCAAAAAAAAAAAAAAAAAAAAAAAAAAAAAGGCTGAGCGAACAGGGAGGAGGAGGGCCACATTTTCTTGTTATGATTAAGTCCCCGTGTCGCATGCAGACCCTTCAGAAAAATGATGATGCTGTAGCACTGTAGCACTAGATCTTGTCAAATAAGGTCTAGTGGGGGAAGTGCTGGAACTGGGGACTTTGCTTAATCTCTTCACTCCCGTGAGACAGGCAAAGGGTTATTCATTCTAGTTTAGAGATGGAAAAGGAGCTACAAGGACTGGCCGCGCATCATGCAGTGAGTAGGCAGCAGAATCAGAAGCTTAGTGGATGTCAGCAGCCCTGTGTGTCCCTGGGGAGCTAGGCACCTGGGAGTTGTTGCCAAGGGTGGTCGAGTGTTGGCTCTGAGATTGGCACTACCAGTGCACAGTTCTAGCACAATTCAGGCCTTGGGAGAATCATCTGACACCCAGCCCCACACCCCCAATTTCCAGAGCCTAGCTTACCAGAGCTACAGCCTGACCCTACTTGGTGGAGAGAGGTGGCATAGGGAGCTCCCCATTCGCAAGTCCTACCTGACAAGCTGATCCCAAGCAACCCACTCCCAAGGTGGGCCTCTTCTTGGGGAGACGCCCTTATAGATGCTGCCCATTCTTGCAGTGCCAGGAATCTTCCCTACAATGAGGTACGAGATAAATCAAAGCCAAACTTGGCTGATGAAATTCAGGAGCCAGTAGTGACCCTTGCCACACATATAAATCGCAGTAGGCTGGCCAAGGGCCTTTGTCTGGCCAGGAGAGTTCAGGATTATCTGGTCCTCTTTGCTGATATATGGAGTCACCGGCTGTCGGAGTGTTTACGAACGGTTATCACCTCAATGCTGTGGCCATTATCAGAGGCAGGGCCGCCTGCCGAGGCTGGGGCTCGCACCCTCTCTATTACCACCTGTCATTGGCAGGGAGTGTGTGCTGACACTGTCCAGTCCTGACTGCCTGGGGAAGATAGTTTCTGACGGCTGATCAAAGAGGAGAAGCAAGGCCTGATAAAGAGTGTGTGTTTCGTGTACTTTTAACTTTGGGAAACGTTGGCATTTGCATTTTTTCCCCATCTTCCTGGGGCTGGCAGGAACCAAGCCCAATAAATGCGGTGGATTCAGTTACCTAATCACTGGGGAAATGGTATGTGCTTAAAGCAACAGAGCATGACTATAATCTCCTTCCAAGAGAGAGTGGATGAAATAAGCTTTCACAGAAGACTTGCTGTATAATAAAGTAGAATAATTCAAATTCGGACTTTGAAGTGATCTCGCATGTAAAATCTAATCTTAGCGTTCAGCAGAACACCACAGACTTTTTGGAACTGGGGAGCAGCTTTGGCTTAAGGACAGATCCTTGCCGAAGATGCTATCACCCACCTCTTTGCTGGTATCCCCCAAAATAATTCCCTGGTTGTTCATATGCCCTTGGGTAGCTGGGAGACCAGGTGGCGAAGTAGAACGTGTTCTCAACTGAGGCATCAGGAGAGCGAGTTCCTGGACCTCGTCTGCCACAGACTTGCTGTTCCATCTTGGGCCATAACTTCCCTGAGCTCCAACTATAAAATGAGGAGGTTGGTTATAGGTTATAGAATGTAATGGTTAAGAAAGCTTTAAAACCGTTAGGCTATATAACCCCTTCTTTAAATGAAAATTTGTTTATTTGTCTGTAGAGACAGGGTCTCGCTCTGTTGCCCAGGCTGGTCTCAAACTCCTGGCCTCAAGCAATCTTCCCGTGTTGGCCTCTCAAAGTGTTGGGATTGCAGGTGTAGGGCACCACTCCCCGCCCTAAATGAAATTTTAGGTGGAGTCCCATTGTATCAAAAAGAGGAAAGTAGGGATCCGTTTGGGTTGAACCTGGGAAGGAGATTGCCTTCCCTGTCCCAGTTCTTAAGGCGGTCCCTGAAGACCGGGGGAACTCTGTAGCTCCTCAGAAACAGTCTTAAAACCACTGGCCTCAGTGTCACAGAAGTCACTCCAGAGGTCTGCACTCTCTCGGCGGCGTGAGCTGTTTCTCCTGCGCTCCACAGTCGGTTTCCCAGCGTGCTTCCATCCTGCTCCCGCTTCCTGCAGGAAGGCTAACATGGACCGTGGGTATGGAGAGGAGCGGGTGGGAGGTAGACAAGAACGGCCTGCTCCCTGAAGGTGTGGACTCAACGTCAGATGTCCCGTGTGTGCCACAGGTACCTTTGACCGGAGCGTGACCCTGCTGGAGGTGTGCGGGAGCTGGCCTGAGGGCTTCGGGCTGCGGCACATGTCCTCCATGGAGCACACCGAGGAGGGCCTCCGGGAGCGACTCGCCGACGCCATGGCCGAGTCACCCAGCCGGGACGTCGTGGGATCCGGAACAGGTAAAGCTGGCATCAGACTTGTAGCTTGACTTGGTCAGGACCAGCACCTGTTGGTGCAGAGCTTCTTTGGAATCGTTTGTGAGCACGTGTTTGTGTTTGCTGTTGGTTTATTTAGTGGGCACTCCGGCGGCTCTCCGTTTGAGGAGTTCTGGTGCTGGGAAACCCTGTGTAAAGGGGAGCTCCCAGTGGAACTGCCCCTCCCACGTGGCATACCACATGCAGGACGGCCACGATCAACACCACTGTGCAAGTGGCTCCCAGAAGGACACTTTCCTCCTTTGGGGGTGTCCCCAAGTCTTCCAGCAGCGCTCGGGCACTGAGTCCTCAGGCTGCCTGTCTTCAGGCACGCTGGAGACTTAGAGATTGGCGAGTCTCAGTAGCGCCGGCCAACCACCTGAGCGGAGTAAGCATGAAGCAGGCTGGGCTGGCTTCAGCCCCCACCAGCTTCTCCTCATGCCGCCTTCGGCTTTGCATTCTTGCCTCTGAGCGAGTCCAGCAACTAGGGTCTGGGTGGCTTCCTGCATCCCAGAGCAATCAGAAGACATCCTGAAATGATGACTGAGCCCTGGCCCAGGCAAGCGCGTGTACATGTGTACACACATGCACACACATGCACACACATGCACACACACAACATGCACTCAGGAAAGCCCCCAGTCATCCATCTCCAGTACAGCTGTAATACAGCCTGCCTCTCCTTTCCCAAAACCGGTCTTTGTTCTAGATATCTGTGCTGTTAGTGACTGCCCCAGCCCTGCTTTTGTGCTGACAGACGCCGCCCCAGCAGGCCTCTTCCCAGCTTTCAGAGGGAACTTTCTATTGGGTGGAGCTGACTCTGGCTGGAGGCCTTTTCTCTCCGGCTTGCCTGAGTCCTCTCAAGACCCTGTCACTCTGCTGTGCACTGCTCCATTCCCGCTCCACATGACTCCCTGGAAAGAGAACCCCAGTAAGGAGACACTTACAACCCTGGGGCAGGCACTGATCAGGACCAGCGAGATTTAGAGTCAGAGCATTGAGGCATGGCTTGAAATGTCCGACATCATCACACAGTCCCACTTCCCCGCGGCTCCTCCAGATCTTTAGGTGTTCAGGTTTATAGTTAGGTGTTTCCCTCGCCCATCCCCATGCCAGTCCCTCTGTTCCTTCACTAAGACCTGTCGTCTCCACAGCACTAGCTATGTGGCCTGCCCATGGTGCTCCTGTAATAACGGGCAAATGAACAGGATGGAACCCATGGGTGCAAGGGAGGAAGAGGAGGAGCTTGGCTACATGGGTAGCATGTCATCATGCCATTGTTCTCACAGCTGGCCCAAAGATAAGAAGCAGCTCTGCCATTTGCCAGGGCTTGACTTTGCTTCCCCTGGAAGGGGGCCTAAGCGAGGAATGTGGCTCACGGCACAGCCTTTTGCCTGCATCTCTGGGGTCCCTGGCCAGCCTCGGCTCACATAAACCAGATCCTGGTGCCACTGGACTCACTCCCCGGCAGCCTCCCTCTTCCCAGGGCCGGAGGAGCTCCTGGGTGGCTATTCTCTCCCGCCGCCTTCTCAGGAGCCCCTTGGGGCATCTGACCGTCACCCGGCAAGAGGATGTGAAGGTGCATTGAGTCACAGCTGTGGCACTTCAGCCTGGCATAGCAACCTGCGCAGCACTGGCAGCGGCGCATCTGCCAGCCAGCTGAGGGATTCAGGGGAGGCTTTGTGGCCTTAAGCAGGTTCATGAAATTAAAAAGAATAAAAAAAGAGAAAGAAAGAAAGGTAGAGGAAATTAAAACTGCATGACCCACAGGTCAGAAAATAGGCGACTCCCTTTTTTTTTTTTTTTAAGCAGAGGGATTTCATTGTCCTCCCCAAACTGTCACCAAAAGGAATTCAGTTGGTTTTCTCTGACCATATTGGATGTATGTTTTATTTTTAAGAAAAAAAACTACTTTTTTGTTTTTGTTTGTTTGTTTGTTTGTTTGTTTTGAGACAGAGTCTTGCTCTGTCACCCAGGCTGGAGTACTATGGCGCGATCTCGGCTCACTACAACCTCCACCTCCTGGGTTCAAACAATTCTCCTGCCTCAGCCTCCCTAATAGCTGGGTGCCCACTACCACATCCGGCTAATTTTTGTATGTTTAATAGAGACGGGGTTTCACCATGTTGGCCAGGCTGGTCTTGAACTCCTGACCTCATGATCCTCCTGCCTCAGCCTCCCACAGTGTTGAAATTACAGGCATGAGCCACCACGCCCAGCCTAAAACTACCCCCATTTTAAAAGCCAGTAAGCGAAGCAGATATTATGGAAGTTACCCAGTTTCCATGGTTGAGAATCACTTTTCATATTTTCCAACTAGAGGTAAAGCATCAGCCTGGTAGTGCAGCCCAGGACTTTGAAAGGGCACCCTGGTACACCCGTGCCCAGGTCAGCTTACTGCCCGGAGGTAGCCGGGGAAATACAGTGCAGCATGGGTAAGAATTTCCAGCAAGCCACTCTTTGCCTATAGCAACCTTTCAGTCCCCCTCTTTCTTCCCACAACCCTACTTCTCTAGGTGGCTCACAGGACAAACGAGGTATCAGCAAGTGTTTGCCTCTGATAGGTCCTCTGATGCACCAGAGCTAAGTCAGTTCCCTTAATGCTTTCCAGTAAGCATCACATGTGACACAGCAATTGGGACCGATGGCCTCTTTATCAAAGCATCACATGTGACACAGCAATTGGGACCGATGGCCTCTTTATCAAAGTATGAATGAAGCACAGAGACCAACTGAAAACTTGCTCTCATGATCCCTGATGCAGAAGCCTATTCTACAGCACACCTCACTGTTATATAGGTGTGGCCAGCCTTGATTTGTGGATTTCTGTAATGTAAAAACTCCTATTATGGCCAATTTCAACCTGTCACATGGTGTCAGCCAGCTAACAGAGGTTCTGGAGATGTAACAGTCTGTGCGCTCCAGCACCTGGCTAGTAAGCTGTACCCTAGGGCAGGTCACCTCCCCCCAAAGTAAAGCAAAACCTTTTCAAACCTCACTGTTCAGAGTAGTCTGGGGGTTGAGGGTTAGCTTTGGTCAAAGGATACACAGTTTCAGTTAGATGAGAAGAATAAGTTCAAGAGATGTATTGTCCAGCATGGTGACTCTAGTTAATAACAATGAATTCCTGAAAGTCACTCAGAGAGTAGATCTGAAGTGTTCTCCACACAAAAAATGTTAAGTACGTGAGGTAATGCATGTTAATTAGCTCGATTTAGCCATTCCAAATGTATACATATTTCAAAACACCAAGTTGTATATGATAAATATATATAATTTTTATTTGTCAATTAAGAAAAAAATTTTTTTAAAGCGTGGTCTTCAGACCCACAACAGCATCAGTAGCCAGGCGCTGGTGAGAAATGCAGAGCCTCAGGCCCCGCCCAGCCCTGCTCAGCCAAGGTCTACATTTCAGCAGGATCCCTGTGCATGCTGAAGTTTGAGAAGGTCAATTTTAAATTATGGTTAACTTATAAGACAGATGGCAGTTCTTTGGTCTGTGATGGATGCTGACCAAATAGTTGAATTCAATCACCTATGTGATTTGCAAGTCCAGCTCTAAGATAACTGGCTGAATTGCATTCTTGCTAATATTCTTCTGCCCCTTGACCCCCTCACCCTTCCATCTTTCCATTTGGCAAACTCCAATTCGAGCTCAATCCAACTCTGGGTTGAAGAGTTGGATTCCTTACACCTGGGTTCCTGAAGAAAGCGCACATATTATTCCAATTGGTGCCTCTACCGATCCATGGTCTCTCCACTGGAGCCTGCTCTGTATTTTCCTCATGGCCCCCGCCCCCATTCTCAGTTTGCACTCATCTTTTGCAGCAGAAGCCAGTGCCTAGCGCAGTGTCTGCGATAGAGATGCAGAGACGATGAATTCTTACTCAGCCTCTGGCTACTTCTCAGTCCTTTTCTTCTGTTGTCCTTAGGCTTATTTCTCAAGGCCTTGTCTTGGCCCTGGTCTCTTCTCCCTTAGTACCTGGCAATCTCTGCTTCCCTGTCTCCAATTACATCCATAAACTGATGATTTCCAAATAATTTCCAAGTTGGCTTTCTCTCCTGATCTCCAGAACCATCTGTTCAGCTACCTACTGACATATCCACATGTCTACAAACTGAATTCCTCTCTTCAGGCCCTTTCCTTCTGTCAAGTTCCCCCATCCTAGTGTCCAAAGCCCTTTGAGACCAGCCACTGCCCTCGCTCCAGAATCATCTCTTGCTGCCCTGGGCCAGCTCCAGCCAAGCTAAAATCCCAGAGGGTCCCTGAGCACACGCAGTCTCTTGCCTGCCAGGCTTCTGTGCATACTTTTCCTTTCGCCTGGAATGCTGTGTCTCAAAGCCCCCTCCTCTCTCTGTTACCCCCCTCAAAATAACTTGACTAATTCCTGCTCAGCAGACATTCCTTTCAAAATTGCCTTTTCTAGAAAAATAGAATTTTTAAAGTAAGCAAAACATTGACTTATTCCAACTGTTTTGTGTCTAGGTAAAGATATAACTTAATACCAGTAAAAAAGCTTTTTAAATAAACACCTGTGTACATATTAAGTACATTTTCTCTTTCGACTTTAACTCTTTCAATAACTGTAGCTGCACCTTGTCTTTCTTTTTAGTGCTCTCACACATCTGATATAAAAAGCCCAGGCCTTATGCATGGGCCCAGATCCCTGTGTAAAGTTTTTGTTTTGTTTTGTTTTGTTTTCTGAGACAGAGTCTCGCTCTGTTGCCCAGGCTGGAGTACAGTGGCGTGATCTCGGCTCACTGCAAGCTCCGTCTCTGGGTTCAAGCGAGTCTTCTGCCTCAGCTGCCCGAGTAACTGGGACTCAGGTACCTGCCACCATGCCTGGCTAATTTTTGTATTTTTTAATAGAGACAGGGTTTCACCATGTTAGCCAGGCTGGTCTCGAACTCCTGGCATCAAGTGATCTGCCTACCTCAGCCTTCCAAAGTGCTGGGATTACAGGCATGAACCACGGTGCCTGGCCCCCGTTTAAAGTATTCTTGATGCATCTCTGTTGCAGGAAGTATCTGTTTGCTGCTGTTAACTTTTTTTTTTTTTTTTTTTTTTTGCTCTGTCACCCAGACTGGAGCGCAGTGGCACGATCTCGGCTCACTGCAACCTCCACCTCATGGGTTCAAGCGATTCTCATGCCTCAGCCTCCTCTCCTGGGGCCCTTTCCTGAGTGGCTAGGACTACAGGCGTGTGCCACCACGCCCAGCTAATTTTTGTATTTTTGGTAGAGATGGGGTTTCACCATGTTGGCCAGGCTGGTCTCAAACTCCTGGCCTCAGGTGATCCACCCGCCTCAGCCTCCCAAAGTGCTGGGATTACAGGCGTGAACCATGGTGCCCGGCCCCTGTTTAAAGTATTCTTAATACATCTCTGTTGCAGGAGTAGGAGTATCTGAGTATCTGTTTGCTGCTATTAACTTCTTCTTTTTTCTTTTTTTTTCTCGTTCTGTCACCCAGGCTGGAGTGCAGTGGCATATGATCTGGGCTCTCTGCAACCTCTGCCTCCAGGGTTCAAGCAATTCTTATGCCTTAGCCTCCCAAGTGGCTAGGACTACAGGCGTATGCCACCACATCTGGCTAATTTTTGTATTTTTAGTAGAGACAGGGTTTCACCATGTTGGCCAGGCTGGTCTTGAACTCCTGACCTCAAGTGATCTGCCTGCCTTGGCTTCCCAAAGTGTTGGGCTTACAGGCATGAGCCACTGCGCCCGGCCTGCCGTTGACTCTTAAGTGCTCACAGAGTCAGCTCTCAGGGTCCGGGAGACTGTCTGTTCCCGGTGACTGTTCCCTCCTGCGGCCCCGGGCTCACTGATTCTTCTTTACAGTGACAGCATTAAAGAGAGGAAAAGGCTTCATCTTTTCCTGTCTGCCATCTCTTTAACAGTCTCTGCTTCAGCCAGAAGCAGTTATTCTTGGGGGTCACATAGTGGGCTCAATCTTTGCCTCTTACCCTCTGTCATGTATACATTGTACTCCCTGACCTAGTTCACCCACATCTGTAGCCCTTCACAAAACAATATTACAGCCAGTGCATTCTAGTACTTTCTTTTCTTCTATTGTTCTAAGAATTATCTTGTACTTTCTATTTTATTTCATTTTTTTAAAATGCACTCATTACCCACTAAAGTGATTTCATAATACATTGGTGAATGGCAATCTATGCTTTGAAAGTCAGTGCTCTAGCTTATTCACCTAAATCCTCTGAGTTTTCCCATTTATGTATTAATTACTCTGCAGAAAAGGCTTTAAGATTATTTTCAACTAAAGCTCTTCCAAAGATTTCTGTCAGAAGCTACTTTTTATGTATTGAAAGGGCTGCGCCTTTCTTTTTCTCTTGTTAACATAAAAAGCACACTTTGAACATTAGGCAGTTTTTAAGTGATCACGGGATGGTTTCAGCAAGTTAATAACAAATATTTGTTGATTGCTATGTTTTGCAAAAGGTGACCTAAAAGCACTATTCGTGTGTGTGTGTATGTGTGTGTGCGCGCGCACTAACGTGTACTAATAAAGTCTTTCATTTTAAGACCATAAAAAAGTAAGCTCTCAACAAATGTGAGATATTTTTACTGGAGTCAATCAGATATGTACCAAATAACTAATCCAAATAACTCAGTGTATTGGACCCCTCTCCTGCCTCTAGAATCAGCTCTTCCAAAGGGCCTTGGAACTTCTGCCTGCGTCAGTACGGAGGGCCGGGGACTTTTTCATTCTAAGGCTACATTTCTAGTAGGTGTCATATTAGACCCATCCCATCCCAGGGTGCCACATGATCAGATGACAGTAATTGCAGGCACCAGTGCCATGAATTTTCTTTTTTCTTTTTTCTTTTTTTTTTTTTTTTTTTTTTGAGACCAAGTCTCACTCTGTCACCCAGACTAGAGGGCAATAGCACAATCTCGGCCCACTGCAGCCTCCACCTCCCATGTTCCAGTGATTCTCCTGCCTCAGCCTCCTGGGTAGCATGGATTACAGGCATGCGCCACCACGCCTAGCTAATTTTTGTATTTTTAGTAGAGGTGGGGTTTCACCATGTTCGCCAGGCTGATCTCAAACTCCTGACCTCAGGTGATCCACCCACCTCTGCCTCCCAAAGTTCTGGGATTACATGTGTGAGTCACCACACTAGGCTAATTATCTTGTCTTTTAGCCATCCCTACTCTCTGGTCAGTCCCATTTTAAAAGCAGATACTTGATTTATCAGTGTTCACTATAGAAAGTAGTTGACCACATTGGACTTGGCAGACATTTCAGAAGACGTAGTGTTGGTTAGAATGTTCTGCATCCCACATATTTTTAAAATCTGCAATTTAGAGAGAACTTTACCCAGTCCAGCCCTAGGGGTAGATGGATGCACCCTACTGACCCAGCTCATTGCAAGGCCATGGAAATAGGAACTGACAGTGTTGCCCCAGGAGGCTGGAGAAGTGACACACACATGTGTTGTGTAGGCCTCCCAAGTCCCTTTCCCAAACCTGAGATTCTCTGATTCTCAGTGAAAAGTGAGCCTCCTTTATGGGTCCTGGGTTAGCCACCCTGTTCCTGTCCTAAGCAAACCCGGAGGTCGTGTGAGCTGAAGATGCTACCTTCACAGGGCTAGCGTGGCTCATAGCCCCATAGGTCACATTCCCTGCTTCCCTACCACACACAACCACCAAGATGCTTTGATCTTTCCATAGAATCTTCTCTCCTTTTCCTACAGCCACTCTATCAGGCAAATTGGTATTTACCCCAGATACCCAGGAAGGGTTACAGTCTTTCGGCCTCCTGAAAGTACGAATTGCTCTCCTCTCCAGGATCCCCAGTGCAGCCGCCCATGAGACCCAGTATTCGTCTTTAATTTTTTCCTCCGAGCCTTACCTCTCCAACTTCCTGGGTCCCCTTCTCAAGACGGGCAAGGGTGATTCATCGGTGCAAGCCATAGCTTCTGGCTTTGTCTGGCTCTCTTGCCAAAGTCTCTAGGCTTCTCTGGGTAATATCCCTGATTGCCCACTGCTCCTAAAATTTCCCCTCTCTCTGCAACACCAAGTTCCTCAGCAAACGCTGTCACCCAAGCAACTTAGCCGGGACCTAGGGCCTTTCCTCTGCCTTATCTAATCGGGCCCTGGAGTTTTCCTCCTTCTGTAGCATCTACAGAAGTTCTCTCAGTGTCTTCTCTTAATGACCTCATCAGTGGCCCAATGTGTTCTTTCTGTGGGCGGGGCAGACAGGCTCTGTGGGTATCTGCCAGTTTCTTCCCCAATAGGCTGGAGAAAAATCAGAGACATGTTTCCTATCCTCAAAGAGATGAAAGCCCCAGAGGAGGCCACCATATTGAACGGTGGGTCTGTTTCTCTCTGACTTCTACCCCCAGCTTCCCACTGGGCCTCCCTAGCTGAGCTGGACCAAGTGGAAGTCAGGAGTGCTCCCCTGCCCACAGGGCATGGTCTTCCTAGGATGCAGAGGCAAAGCTAGAACTCCCCAGTACCTAATGCCCTGATTGCTGAGGGTGGGAGAAAGTGTCCCCAGAGGCACAGGGCCACCAAATAGAGGGCCCAGTCCCAGCAGCAGGTCACAAGCATCCCTGCTTGGAACAAGAGGGAGCAGCTGCACCAGCGAGACTGTGGGATAGCCGGTGGCCTCAGCAGGGGTGGCGGTGTTGGTGTTGCTATTTGTGTCTCGATTCAGTGTCGGATTGCCTATTCCTAGCTATTTTCCACTGGCAGAAGAGGCCAAATCTGAGAGTCCTTTCAGTTCCCAGCACCAAGCTCCTGCTATTGGGAAGAATGTGTGTGTGGGTGGGGGGAGGGGTTTGTTTCCCCCTTTTTGTTAGGATTTGAAGCCCTCATCAAGAAATGGGGGAAGCCTGTGACCCTGGGCAAGTGCCTTTCCCTCTCTGGGCCAGTTTCTTCCTCTGTGACACAGTGTCGGGAGGAGGAGCTAGTAAATGTAGTAATTGTTGGCCTCCTGTAACTCTGATGTCCTGGCTGCTGTAGGGAGCACTGGGTCTCTCTCATTTACTCCTCTCCACGGTAGCAGTGGCCACACCTCCCATGGGACTTGTACACCTCAGACTCTGCCTGCCACATAAATGTCCTCTAATTGTCAGAGCACTACCAGGTAGACCTTCCCCTCTCCAGTTTACAAAGGAAGAAACGAAAGATTTGAAGTGAGATTACAACTAAAAGATGTGGGATTAAAATAAGATGTCTGGGAAGAGGTTCCAGTTATTAAGATCCTGCTGGTCTCACCTGGTCTGAAGAGTTAGAGTTTTATCAGTTATTCTCACCTTTTATTCAGAATAAGCAAGGATCCAGCAGAGGAAGGGGACTGTCACTGGCAGGCCCTGCCTTGACTGCTGTCTCACTTCCCTGCTCAGAAAGTGCCCAGGCCTGCACATTACCACCCAGGCTCCTTGCCGTCGTGTTTCTGGTCTCTTGCAGGCCTTCCCCCACCTTCCCCTCCAGCCTGACCTCCCACCTCCCCTTCTGCAGCAACCTCTGCATATTTCACCTCCTCCACCTTCATGCAAACATAGGATCCCAGCATCCCCAGCACGCACCCTGTTCCCCTGGCACTGGTGCATGTTAGTCAACCCTCAGGAGACCGCTACCCTCCCATCCTGTCCAGTCGTCATCTTAGGCCAAGCTCAAATCTCACCTCCTCTGCGTTGCTTTCCCTGACCGTGAAGCCAAATGTGTGCAACTCTCTCTGTCTCTGAATTTCTGCACCACCTACTCGCTGGATACTTGGACCTGGGCAAAGAGTGTATGCTGCCTTTTCCATTAACTTGCTCACCAGTTCCCTTTGTTCTACCATTGGAAAAGGTCCAGCCCTGGTGGTCCCTTCAGCCCCTCCCTCACCCATACTCCCACGAGTGTCTTGACCCACTACTGGTTCTTTGAACCGAGTCTGAATCATCTTTGTTATCCCCAACCACCAGCCTTCTCCCTGCCCAGCAACCAGCACTGGAAGGAGAGCCAGGCTGAGCCTCAGTTAATGTTTGTTGAGTGACTGGATGAGTTTCTGTGGCCCCTGAGAGGTAAATGAAAGCCAGTCAAAGCAATGGGAATCATTATTGATTAAAAGTCACACTTGTTAGTTTCCGGCCAGGTCTCAAATCTGATTCTGGGTTGATCATTTTCCCCACCCCACCTTTGTCACTAAGGCTACTGGAGGCCCCACCAGGGGCAGAGCTGTAATGGGAGTTTGGGCTGAGACTGTCCTCTGCATATTTCTTAGTTGTCTAAAGTCACCTTTCAACTCTTTCACCAAGGCACAGTGATTCCTGTCAACAAGGAGGAAGTGCCAGTGTGACCTCTGTGACCCTTCAGAGTCCCCTCTCCAGGTGCTGCCCCAACATGAAAGCAGGAATTACTGTGGAAAGGCACAGGCTTGGACTGAGGGGCTGGGGGAGGGCTGTTGGACCCCCAGAGCATGGGCTCTCCTCTGGAAGCATTAACAGAGGTAAATGGTTAACAAAAGGGAGGATTTCTCCCTGTTCCTCCTCCTCTGCCACAGTATTGACTTTTAACCACTGACCTTTCTGTGAGGTGTGAGATTCTGAACAAAGTTGAACGTGGTCATGGATGGTTAAATTCCCACCTTTCCCTTCGGCCCCTGCCTCTGCCCTCTGCCTTCTCGAAACATGGCCCGAGATGTGGAGGCCACCCCCTGGATGTGGTGGCCGCTAAGAGAAGGAGACACACTTGCTCACAGAAAATGAAAGTTGGCCATGACCCTCTGACCCTTTAGGAATCCAGAGCCTTGGCTCCTAGAAGCCACTGAGCGCTGTAGTAAGAAGGCCAAGCCAAGCCAATCTGATTGAACTTAACAGAGAAGTGAAGTTCCCTAGCAGAAGAAGGCATTTTGGAGCACCCATCCTGGAAACAGCTTCCTAGCCTCGGCCTTCTACTTATTTCTTCCTGCCCACTCCTCCTTCCACCCCACCCCGCCCCCAGGGACCTGCCAGCCCACTGCATAAGACATTTTTTAATTTGCTAGCAAAATCCCCCAGCACCAGGCTTCGCAGCCCTCCCCCGTTACCCACATATTTTTTTATGGGGTATAGCCCGCTAGCTTGCAGTTCCACCCCTCTGCACCCTTCATTGAGTTTTGGGAGAAGCACCATCCGGTCGTGTCATTTGTTCAGGATGACTTTTCCATTCCGTGCCCACTGTGTTCGTTTTCCTGGAATGTTCCCATCATCTCCTGGCTCCCGTTGGCCAGGGCCAGCATGCCGTCTCCACGCTGTTGTGTGTGACGGTTTGGTGCTGACCCAAGGGGTGGGCTGGAGGAGTATGAGCCTGGGCTGGGTCCTTGGAAAGCCTGGAGTTTCTTGGTTTCATGCATTATCCATCCCGGACCACTGAGAGCTGAATAGGAGCATGCAGTTAGCGCCCTTGAGCTGGTCTTTGTGACCTTTCCCTAAGCAGCCCAATCACACACTGCCATGCAGCTTTGAAGTTCATGTGGATCTGGTTTCCAAATCCACAGAAGCTGAGAGGAGAAAGAAAATCTGAGTGGTTACCCAAGATGCCGGCTTTGTCTCTACATCCTTCCCTACCTCAGCCCTGTGCGGCAGGCAGGAGTGTAGGAACTCAGGCAGCTGGACTGGGGAGGAGGGAGAGAAGGAAGGATGATACCAGTTTAGGCTAGTGAGAAATCTGTAAAAGCCTAGATGTGCTGTGCCTGGGAACAGACCATGAACACCCCCACGAAGCTCTCAGTGGTCAAACCAGATTTGAGTATCGAATCACTTTGATCTCAGCTCTTCCTGCTCTCTTAAAGGTCCAGTTTGTGATCCTCTTTAAAGGAATATTTTATTTTCAATACAGACACAGCCCTTGATGTAGCAGTAAAAACCTTCCCCCCCGAGAGACACGTGGCTGTGAAGTGTTTTGGTATGTAACATCCTATCTTTGCCTACGTGGAAGGGGTTATCCCATTGCTTCTTTTGTCCCTCAAGAGGGTGCTCTCCCTAAGCCCCCGTGCCCAGGCCCAGGAGCACTCTAGGGAGGGCAGGGGTCAACTCAGATGGGAGATCCCTTCTGGCAGGGGACTGGTTTGGGATGGGGAGCGGCTGTCATCCTTCACCCAACAAGAGTTTCTTTGAGAACGCTACTCCCTGCCCCCCACTTTGAAGATGGAAGTCAAATTTTCGGACTCTGCTGTGCAGAGCAGAGAGGTCACTAGGCTCTAATGCATTTACCATTGACTGCCCCTCTTGTAGTGCGTCTATTAGTGAGTAATTTGATTTGTACCTATTCATTTGCAGTCCCTGCAGGAGCCTGGAGCTGGCCCCTAGTATAATTGGTGCTGTCTCTATTTTTACATCATTAGATTAGCCCCGACTCCTGGCCACTTGTTGTCTGCGCTTGTCTGTCCATTTATACAACCTAATGTAACACAAAATTCATTACTGATCACATTACTTTCAACTCTGAAGCCAGCCTTGTGATAAACATTTGGTTAACCCCTTCCTACCCACGGGAGGGCTGACAGAACAAATGCACTTCCACCCAACAGGCAAATCAATATCTTAATACACCAAAGTGGAATTGCATTTCTAGATTTGTTATTCCTCCTGGAGGAGCAAATGGAAAGGCTCGCCTGAGCCAGCTGAATTGAATAATGAATAGAGCCCCGGCACCAGCAGCCAGTCTGCGAGCACAGCACAAAGGCAGACCGGCATCAGCCCGGCCTTTTCCATCTGGACGGGCGGCGGCACCACCACAATTAGCTGAGACCATGATCCTTTCCCAGCCACGGCGTGTGGGCTTGAGACACAGGCTGGGACCCCAAAGAGGGCAACAGAGGCCATGCCCCAACACCATTCCTTTAGCTAGGCTTGGCCTAGAACACTAGATCAAGAACTGGGTGAGTTAACTTCAAACCTGGTTCACTGATGTCAAGGCTACCAGACGCTAAATGCCACCGAGAAGTTAAATCTATTACTAAACTCAGGTTTACCATCTGGAAACAAACCTAAAAAGCTCTTCCTCTTTAGAGCCAGGTCAGTGACATTGGGATTGGTTGGTTCACACCAACTTGTGTGTGTGTGCCTGTGCCCAGGGCCAGCATTCTTCGGCACGCAGATGCCATGTGTGCCTGTACATGGTTCTGGTTCTCTGGTAGGGTTGCTGTGAGCAACATGTGGGACTCCAACACGGGAGCTGGCCAGGAGTCTTAAAGGGACCTCAACCTCAGCACAGCATTATTAATCTAGAAAATTATCTCCTACCCCCAGCCTAGTCATCCTCTCCCCAACCCCCATTGGTCTCTGGGTAGCAGCCACAGCCCCAATAAGTTATTAACTTTCAGGACAGCTTGTTTCAAAGTGAAAAATACTCCCACTTATTAAGAAACTCTCATAAAGCCTGGGGCTGGGCACGGTGGCTCACTTTTGTAATCTCAGGACTTTGGGAGGCTGAGGAGGGTGGATCACCTAGGTCAGGAGTTTGAGACCAGCCTGGCCAACATGGTGAAACCCCATCTCTACTAAAAATACAAAAATTAGCCAGACTTGGTGGCACGCGCCTGTAATCCCAGCTACTCAGGAGGCTGAGGCAGGAGAATCAGTTTTTATTTTTTGGCTTTTTTTTTTTTTTTTTTTTTTTGAGACAGAGTTTCGCTCTTGTTGCCCAGGTTGGAGTGCAACGGTGCAACCTCAGCTTACTGCAACATCCGCCTCCTAGGTTCAAGGGATTCTCCTGCCTCAGCCTCCCCATTAGCTGAGATTACAGTCACCACGCCCGGCTAATTTTTTGCATTTTTTGTAGAGATGGGGTTTCACCATGTTGGTCAGGCTGGTCTCGAACTCCTGACCTCAGGTGATACACCTGCCTCGGCCTCCCAAAGTGTTGAGATTACAGGCGTGAGCCACGGTGCCCGGCCAGGAGAATTGTTTGAACCCAGAAGGCGGAGGTTGCAGTAAGCTGAGATCACACCACTGCACTCCAGCCTGTGTGAAAGAGTAAGACCCTGTCTCAAAAAAAAAAAGAAGGAGGGAGGGAGGAAGGAAGGGAAGGAAGGGAAGGAAAGGAAGGAAAGGAACGAAAGGAAGGAAGGAAGGAAGGAAGGAAGGAAGGAAGGAAGGAAGGAAGGAAGGAAGGAAGGAAGGAACTCTCAGAAAGCCTGTACCACAATGATTAGAAAAATTGGCATAGGGGAAGGAGAATGGAACCATTACCATGAAAGTCATAAGTGCCATGAACAGAAGATCCTTCAGTGGGAAGGGAAGTGGGGAAAAGCAGCCCTCTAGGGACCATTCTGCCTGGATTTGGATATGGGGAAGTGCTGGGCAGGAGGCCGAGGGGCAGAGGCACTGAAGCCTGAAACAGGACACCCCCTCTCACAGAGGACTGCACCTTGGACCCTGCTATCCCTTTAGCTGTCCAGAGCCCTTCCAGGCCGGAAGTGGCAAACAGTCCTGTGAGACATGGAGGTCCTGGAGATTCCTGGAGAGGGCCAGGCACCACTCAGGGCCTTGTCTATTAGACGGATTCTTCCACCATCTCTCATACCTCTCCTCCTTCGTGTACAGGGAGGGGACAGGGAGGGGGCGCCTCCTTGCAGTAGGCCCAGGGCCTCAAGGTGAGAAGTAAGAGGGGGGAAGGGCCTCACCCTGTCCTGGGCTGTAGGACCAGGCCCAGGTACCGAGAGCTCCTTGTCCCAAAGACTCCAGAATCGTAACCCTCAAGCACTTCCTGCTGTGAGGAGCTACGAAGCAAGCAGGGGTCCCCTCAGCAGGGTATTATGACAGCACCACATCCCAGCAGTGGAAGGACACTGGTGTGTCACTGAGGTGAGCCTGGGCACAGTGCTGTCTCATCGGGTCGGGGAGACCCTTTCAGAAGGAGTCAGGGCACTAACTCCCCACCCCCACCCCCACCCCCGATGAACCCCCAGCACACTGTCTTGCTCGGCTGCAAGCCCGCAGCTTTGACCTCAGCTGTTAATCCTCTCAGGTGGGTAAATGGAACACGGGGGTGGGGGAGATCCATGTATCCCATGCTGGCCCCAGCCCCATAAACTCTAGAAAACAGATAAGGGCACAGGCCTTTGCCTTTGCAGAATAGGATGGACCAGTGGCAGGGAGGAACACCCGTCTGCCTGTGGAATGAGAGACTGTGATTTCTTAACCTTGATGGAAAAGGGGAAAGCCACATCTTACCAAACTCTTCCGCTGCGTCGTAGGGAATTTAATTACATTTGGACATTGGAATGAGAAGCAGATGTGGCTCTGGCCTGCCGGCCAGCAGCTCTCAAAGGACAGCCACTGTCCTGTGGTCTGCAGGGCTCAGTGCTATCTCGTCACGCTGGAGGGTAGCGCGGGGAGACCCCTTCCCAGGAACTAGGGTGGGTCTTCCAAGCTTCAGGGCTGGACTTCAGGAAACAGACAGGTCAAGGCCAGCTGCCAGCACCTAGTGCCAAGGACCAGTCTCCAAGCCCTGTCCCCTCTTCATAGCCAGGCAGAGCAGGCCTGTGTGCCGGTGCCTGAGACTCCTCCAGGCCCCTCATTGGCATCCACACAGAGCGGTGGTGTGGCAGCACCTGGATGGGCGTTCTCCATCCCAAGCCCGCCTGCCATGCCCCTCAGCACTGAGTCCACCCTAAATGGCATCGGCCAAGGCTCTGCCCCCAGGTTGGCACTGAGGAGCTGGAGCTAGGAGGGATATTTCAACCCCCCTCCTGGGGGGCCCTCCGCCTGCTAGAGACAGCAGAGGCAGCAAAGCTTATTTTTTTACCCAGAGGTCTCGCGTGCGTGTCCAGTGCGGGTTCTGCTTCTTAAAGCCCCCCACATGCTTTTCTCATTAGAGCCATACACGCCCAGTGAGGTCACTAGAGCAGACCCTCCCCTCCTGTGCCACAGATGCTGATGCAGATGAGAAGTGAAGTGACTCGCTCAGGTCATTTGGCACATCTGTGACAGAACTGAGGCCAGAGCGAAGTCTCAGCCTCTTAGCACAGTCCTCCTCCTCCCCCGGCCGTCCACAGGGAGCGGCAGGGCAGGGCTTCTCCCACATCTGGCCGATCCTCGGCATGGCTCCGGCCAGTCCTCAGACACATCCAAACTAGGGACATAGGAGCTGGGTCAGCGCAGCCTTTTCTGTCCCCTTGTATAGCATGTGGTGACCGCATGTACTCTGCCTTGGTCAGGGTTTCAGGTTTCACTAACGTAGTAGGCACTGAGAGGGTCCCCGGATGTGGGGTGCAGTCGAGGTGGTCTGGGTGGGTGATCTTCTCCTTTCAAGCCAAGACCTGGGGAGGCGTGGGTAAGGTGGCTTTACTGGGAGTGAGGTGTGGCAGCCTTCTTGGGGGAAATGGCCCCAGTCCCCACCAGGCCAGCACACCCTGTGGCTCAGACCTGCCCATGCCACCACTCTTTAGTCGTTCAAAGGCTGCAAAGGAGAACCCGCGCCGGGCTGGAAGCTCTGCCTGGAACTCCAGTGCCCTCCCCACGACACACACAGGCACCGTCAGCTATACAGGAGAGGCGTGGCTGCAGTAAGGGACAGGCCCCTTCCAGGTCCTCCCCAGTCCTCAGGGCTCTCTCCTCCCCAACCTTTCCCACCTTCATTCTCCCTTCCCCAGCATTGCAATACACATCTCTCCCGGCATCTGCCCCTGACCCTGCTGGCACCCGCAGGTGTCTGGGGCTCTAACCTGTCTCTCAGCCCCGCTCATGGCATTAAGGCCGCAATGGCTTGCTCTCATGAACGGGGCTTCCAGGGGCCTGAGAAGCTTTCCTCTGTGGGTCCTGGAGGGAAGGGGAATGGCTGGGGGAAGGTGACATGCCCGTGCCCTCCCTGGTTGCTCGGGTGGAAGCTCAGGCACAGAGAGGGCCCGCTGCCTACCTGACTTGCAGTGTCCTCAGCCCTCACCCTAGCTAGGTGTTGGTCATGACTTTCACCTTCTGGGGCGGTGGATGTCTGGCGGCATCTGAGGTCTCTCATCCTCAGGTCTCCCAGCAAACCCTGCTGCGGCTTTAAAGCACCTGTGCCTGGCCCCAGTGGCCAAGGGCAGCAGTTCCAGGCATCCTGAGTCAAAAGCACCAGAGATTTCCCTTCAGTGTTTGGAGCTGGTGAGGGCTGGATGCAGGATACGCCATGCGGTCCTGCTTCATTCTGACAGCATTCTGGATCTCACTACCTGAGGGGTCAGAAACAAAAGCTGGGCAAGGAGGAGAGAAAGCATGTTCCTGGGAGCCTGTGTGTGGAAAGAGACTCCAGCCAGGAAGAAGGCCATGCCGGCCCCCAGGCCCCAGCACTCAGGCAGGAGCTCTCAGGAGCCCAGGCTGTGTTGCGGGGAAGGCACCAGTGCATGAGGTGCCTGGGCCAGGCGGTCTGTGCTCAAACTTAGGCATGAAGCCCCCGAGATAACAGCAGGCCAGAGTGAGCCCTGCCTCTCACCTGCTCCCTGGTGCCTGCAGCCCAAGCCAGGGTTCCTGTTAGCAGAAGCAGAGGAGTCTTTTCATCCTCAGCTTCCAGAAGCTGCCCTCCTTCCTTCCTCCAGCATGCCTGGGAAGGGAACAGAAACCCCTGCCAGAGGAGAAAGGGGACTCCCTTCTCAGTCCCTGCTAGCCCAGCCCCCCATCCTCCCAAGCGCTCACTGCTGGTGGGCAAAGAGGACTCCTGGTCTGTGGGCATGGCAGGCTGGCAGCCTGTGAGCTCTGAAGCCTTAGGGAGGAACCTGGTGGGGAGGGGAGCCCCACACTGCTGGGTGAAGCCTGGCAGGGCGGGTGGTGGGGAAGAGGGAAAGCGCAGGGGAGCCAGGAAGCCTGGGAGGTGGGTACACTGAGTGCAATGGGAAGCAGGGCTGCCTTTAACTGCTGCACTTTTCACCTCCTAAAAAGTGCCCTGGGGGCTGCGGCTGGCTCCATCCCAGAGTGTGGTCTCTGACAAGGCTGTCAGGGGTTTAGAGCCAATCTCAGCCAACTCCTTCTCTGTCGCACAGAACAGGCCCCCGCCTCCTCAGCCACCCTCTGGAAGAGACAGCAGTTGTTTTCAGGCACAGGACTGGTGTAAGACAAACAGCCCCGAGCCATGTCTGCCTGGGCCACCACCTCTCCAGGTGCCAGCGCCAGCACCAGGAAGCTGCCAGCCCTGCTCAGCCCCACACAAGTTGGTCAAGTCTTCCCTCCACTCAGCCTCTCTCTCTCCAAGCCTCATTTTGCATAGCCAGTCCTGTTTGCAGGACATAACGGCCCTGTGTGCAGGCCCCTTGCTGACCAAGTTGATCCTTGGGGCAGACCCCATGTGGTCCATTTACTGAACTTAGAGCAGTCACGTGACCCGCTGGTCTCCTCTTCACATGTCCCATCAAGGGAAAATGCAGAAAATGCCTGACCTCCTAATGAGAGGACCTCCCCAACTATGTACCTCACTCCCCATTCAGGAACCCCCAGGCAGAAGGGGACTGAAGCTGTTGGTTGCAAACCTCCTCAAAGCCAGGCACTGGGCAAGCGCGGGCAGCTCGGCTGGCTGCTGTGTGCCGCGAAGCCATCCACTCCCCTGGGCCACCAGCAAGCCCAGCCCCAGCAAGGGTCTTAACCACAGTCCTTGCTGATGTGGGAGAGCTGAGAGGTGGATGCAGAAGGGAAAAATCGATGCATGTCAACAGGGTTGGAAATTTATTTTCCATCTTGGAAGAGGGTATTTGCAAAGAGACGAGGAGGGAAATGAAAAGCTGTAAACACATATCTGCCATCTTCCTCCCTGGGCCATTTCTTGATTAAAAAGAAAGAATCCTTCCCAAACTCCAGTGGAAGCCAAGCTGATGAGGGCCTGGATGGCAGAGACACCTGCTGGGGAGGGAGGCTGGAGAGGGACCCTGTAGTCCTGTGGATCATCACAATGACTAATCCGATTGCAGCAATAATAGTAACTCACATTTGCTGACTGGAAGCGTTAAGCACTTTGTGATGCACTCTACATGCATTATTTAATTTCATTCTTAGAACCAGGCCATGACACAGACATTGTTAACCTCATGTTCGGGAACCTGAGGCACAACGATTCGAGTAGCTTTCCTAAAGTCTCCCAGGTAGCAAGTGGCCGGGGGCTGTGCTCTTAACCACTTCCCTAAACGCCTCCACCAAGCTGGGCAGACACTGCCCCTCTGCCTTCTCGGGTTCTCCGAGTTGTGGGGATGGACTGGCTGGGGGAAACATCCTCATCCTCCCGCTCACTGCTGGAAGCAGGCAGAGCTGTGGGTGCAGGGTCAGACTGGACCCTAAGGTCTCATCCTACTCCCACCAGGCAGCGTGGGTGGAGAAATGCAGCCAGGGCTCAGTCACAGTGCTCTGCCAGTCCCTTCAGTGGGCAGCATCAATGCTCATGTACAGAGCCGTGGACGCTGCTCCTTTTGTGGTGGCAGAAGTGCCAGAGCTGCCCAAGGCTGAACCAGGGGCCCCAGGCAGCCTCTTCCTAAACACATGCAAAGCACTGCCCTCCCTGGCCCCACTCAGGTCCCTGGACTAGGGCTCAATGCCCCTGCTTCCAGAAGCCAGAGGAGCTTTTCTCAGGGCCTTTGATTGGCCAGACGTCCAGCTTGGAAGAGACCCAGAGGACACCAAGCCCGCAGCAGGACTTCCTCACTCTTTTGTTTTGTTTTGTTTTTTGAGATGCCAGGCTGGAGTGTAGTGGCACAACCATAGCCCACTGCAGCCTGGAGCACCTGGGCTCAAGGGATCTTCCTGCCTCCCGAGTAGCTGGGACTACAGGCACATGCTACCACGCCTGGCTAATCTTTTAATTTTTGGACACGGTTTTGCTGTGTTGCCCAAGATGATCTTGAACTCTTGGCTTCAAGTGATCCCCTTGCCTTGGCTTCCCAAAGTGTGGGATTACAGGCGTGAGCCACTGCACCCTGCCTGACTTCACCTCCGACCTGCTGCTGGGCGCCCTGGTTTGGCCTCTCCATCTTTCCCTGCGTCTCACACAGGCCCTGTGCCCTCCGCATTTCACCCCTCCCGGGGAGTCTGCTGCCCACCAACTCACAGCCTGGCAAAGGGACCACAACACTGCACTGTGGGCGGGGGGGCAGGAGCCATGCTGCATGACCCAGCTCAGGAGTAGGGTGAGGTGTGGGCAGCTGTGCCCTTGCCTCCTCACAGAGAGCGACCCCAGCCCATGCCATCTCCCTGGGCACACGCTCCCAGGTGACCAGGGTTGCTTCTCTCTAAAAAGGCCAGCCCCCTCTCTCCGCCCCCTCTGACACCTCTGAGTTTGGACGGGCTCCATATGGAGTGGGGCAGCGTGTGGATCCAGCTTGCTTTTTTTTTTTTTTCACCCTGAGAACAGTAGTGCCAAGGATCGAGCTGTCTCATCCTTCACTTGTTTCACGAGAGCAGAGGCACCTTTCCTTCAGGTGCTACTCATTCATCATCCCCCTACCCCTGGGGCCTGTCTATCCTGGCCCAAGGCATAGAGGGGCAGCTGCGGGTAACGGGCCCATTTCCAATATGAGCCAACAGGAATGGCTCTCCAGCATGGGCATGGGGGCCGGTCTTAGTGATGCCGGAGCTGCCAGCACCCTGTGGCCCACACCAGCACCCGTTCTTTCTTGGGGGATGGGGGAAGGGGATGAAGAACCATCCCCATCCAAGGAAGGGCTAGTGGCTGCTTCCTTTTCCTTGGTTTTGCTCTCTGCAGCGTGGGTATATAGCTCCCACCGCCCAGGGAAACCACATCCCTGGAGAATGCAAGGTCACAATGAGGTGACTGGGTCTAGCCGCTTGCCTGAGAGCCACTCCTCCTCTCCTGCCCTACTTCGGGGCCTGGAGAACAAGCTCTTTTAGAGCTTTTCCCACTGACCAGAATCTCCACACCTCTAAGTGGGGAGGCGGCTGGGGACACTTTCCTTATTTCCTGCCACAGAGCCCCCAGCACTCCCTTCCGGGCCCTGGCAAGTTCCTCATGGACTTCCCCCACAGGTCCACCTCAGCCACAGGACAGCTGCCCAGACCTGGGGGTCTTGGGAGTGGGGGAGGAGGGCAGCAGCCAGGAGTTGGGCCACTGAGTCAGAAGGTCCAAGGGCGCCCCTAAAAACTGCAGTCTATCTCCCTGTCCTCTTCCGGCAACCCACCCGCATGGGACCCCATCTGGCACTGCATGGGCCGTAGGTCCCCACCCCTCCCCCTTCCTAAAACTGTTCCTCATGCTGAACCTGTGACTCCTCTCCCCCTCCCCCACACTGAACGGAGTCTTGGCCCCCTCTGTCACAGCAGATCCATCTCTGCGACCTCCAAGACTGACTGGTCCCCAGCCCCTACACATGCATGTCACTGTCCTCCTTGACTGCAAGCTCCCCTCCTCACGGTGTGCCCCCGCACCTCCTGACACCTCTCCACCTGCTTGCAGAGATCAGTGTACTTCTCAATCGTTGTCCATATCTTTTCCAAAAAGATTCCTCAATGCTTTTCTTTTCAAAAGGGAAAAAAAAAGGAAAAAAAAAACAATGCCAACAGCCCAGCGTCCGTGAGCAACCCAACAGTAACAAAGCATGCGTTCGGGATGGAGGAAGGTAAGGCCACACATTTCCGTTTGCCGCTTGCTCCTAGGGCTGGGCGGCCGGGATGACTTGGAGTGGGGAATCTGAGCAGCCTTCCTCCCCTCCACTTCCCACACACACCCCTGCCTGCAGGGGGAGGAACAGAAGGGGTCTGAGAGGAGGCATGGAGAAAAGCGCCCACAAAGCTGCCCTGGGGCCAGCAAGCCACCGTTTCTTTCACTGTTAGTCTGTGTTGAAGAATGGGCCCCCACCTCCCCTTACCACATCTTTTATTCATTCATTCATTCATTCATGCTAGAAATGTTTAGGGCACCCATGATTTTCCAGGCCACTAGGGATACAGAGATAAGGCACAGAACCCCCCTGAGGGGGTCTCCTCTAGATGAGGAGACACATGGGAGGGTGAGGGGGCCTGGGCTAGGCGTCAGCATAGTGCAGGGTGGGGTCTGGCAGGCTCTGTGAGGGGGCAGGACGGGCTCACAGAGGAGTGGATACTGGTGCTAAGCTTTAGAAGATGAGTAGGTGTTCTGGGGCCCAGGGAGCCAGTGTAGGGCTTTTTAGAGCAATTTACATGAGCACAGGCCCAGAGGCCTAGAACCACCTGGATGGGTCCAAACACCACACAGCTTCATCACTTTCATGTCTCAGACATAATAACGGGTACCACTAGTGAGGGGTTGGCAGCAGGTCATGGGAAGGCCATTTCATAGTGCTGGGGAGTTCAGAGCTTGCCCTGGGAACTGTTAGGAGTGGTTGAAGGCTTCTACGCAGAGGAAAAGCAAGATGAGGGCCGTGCTGTAGACAGCCCACTCTGGCTTTGGCACAGGGCGGGTGACCTGGAGTCAGGAGACCGAGGCGCACAGTGCAGGCTTAGCCAGGGCAGAGGCAGAGGAGGGAGAAGTTCAGCAGAGCCTTGGTTACCCTGGGATGCAGGGACGAGGGAGGAATGCTGCCCCCATCCATCTTACCCAGGCCTAACTGACAAAGGGAAAGTTCGAACAAGGCACTCGGGCAGTCCCTGGCCCCCAAGAACAGCACATTCATCTTGTAAGCCCCCGGGCGGCTTTCCCTGCACTGTGGTGTGATGGGCTGGGGTGCGTCCATGAAGACTGATTGGTGGGACCACCGAAGCTGCTGGGGTATTTGCTGGGGGCCTATGCCAGGGGACGGTGGGGGTGCCATGCCTGGGCCTGGGCTCCCGTTTCCTGGCTTCCTTGGCAGTGTGGACATAGAGGCATTTTGCATCAAGGCTGTTGAAGCTGTCCCTGAGCTGTAAAAAGGGGCCAGCCTTCCCCATCCTGGTGGCCCTGCCTGCTTCTTCCTCGGGGGCCTTCTTCCTTAGGCCTGGCAGCCCGATCCTAAGGAAGCCCCTGCTTTTCTTGCTCCTGCCGGTGCTCTTCTCCCGCCCGCCTGGCCCTGCTGTCAGCGCCCCCTAGTGCCGGGCCGGCCGCGCATGAGGGCGGTGGTACCTCAGAGATCGCCCACAACTCGGCTTGCTTGTGGGGAAAGAAGGCAACAGAGGGGGCTCTTGGAATCTGAAGCTTCCACGTAGAATCCCCAGGGTCTACTCTTGGCTTTACCACCCTCTCCATCTCATAGCACGATGGCCTGTCGCCCCAAATTACGGTGATACTGAAGAAGGAGCAGGAAAAAAAGATCCTACCTGCCTTGTTTTCTATCCGTATCCAGATAGCTCTTGACTTTCCCAGGCAGCCAATGTCCCTTGGAGGTCAGGGACCATAGTCAGGCCCTCGGCCCCTGTCCACAGTCCCATCCCCCTACTTTCCCCAATTTGCCAAGAGGCCCTGGTGTCCCAGTGAACTGTCCCACCGAGACCCAGGCCACAGACGCGGCTGATGGATCCCAAGGGCCCCTCCCCCGACAAGGCCCAGGTGCCTGCCTCCTCCCCACTCCACTCTGTGGCCGCTGCAGGCCTGCAGAGAGTGGGGGTCAGTGGCTCGTTCCTGGCTGGCTGGTGCTGGCCGGCCCAGGAGTGAAGGCCGTGACCCCTTCATTCCCTAACCAGAGCCAGCTGTACTGCGCGTGTGGTGGCAGGAGGCCTGGGAGCGGTTGCAGGCTGAAGACCAAGGTCTCAAGCCAGACCAGATGAGTGCAACGTTTGTGCACATCTTGCTCTTTCAAATGACTGCTTTGAAGTCCTGCACTCCTGGGTGGACAGGCCAGACCCCCTCAGTCACAGGCAGGCGTTCCTTGGAGAAGGTTGCAGGTCTACATATCTTGGCTTGGGGCAGACACCAGGGACTGCCCAGTATGTCTGTGCCCACGTCAGAGCCCCCGGGGGAGCCTGAAAGGGAATCGGAACTGGCCACCTTCAGAAAGCCAAGAAGTCATTGGTTCTTCCTTACACTCAGCAAGCAGGGAATTCCGTTCCCAATCCACCTACCCCAGGACCTGACTTGGGTCCAGAGATGGTAGGACAGTTGAGGGGCCCATAGCTGAATGAGATGGGTCAAGCTGCCACATCTGAGATGGCGTGCAGGGCCAATATGGATGTGCAGGGCCAAGGAGGCAGAGGAGGAGGAGGGCAGGACTCCCTGCCTGCCCTTCAGGTTGATGCTGAGGGGCATCCAGGAGACTTGGGGCCCAAGAGGAAAGGAGAAAGGAGGCACCTCAGGCAAACAGGGGCCCTCTCTTCACTGGAGAAGGCCCCGCTTAAACCAGGCATCCTCTCCCAGGGAAACAGGACACTTGCCAGGAGGTGCCAAAGATGAGCCAAGACCTGGCCATCAGGCGGACTGTGTGGGTGAGCATGAGTGAACGAGTGAGTGGCAAAGCCAGGCAGAAGCTCCAGGCACAGGCAGGGTAGGAGAGAGGTGGGGACAGATCAGGCAGGGGCGCTGCAGGCCCTCTGGTGTCCTGGCTTCTCCCCACCTGCCTCCCCTGTAGAGCCAGGACAGGAGGCACTGTGGAGTTGGGGGCATGCTGGCTGAGCATGAGTGTGTGCAGGTGCGGGTACAGGCCTCGTGAAGAGCTGTGTCGTCCACACCCATTGTCAGGGTGGCCGTGCTTTGGGCCTAAAGGGCTTCCCGCAATAGGGAGACCATGCTCTCACACCGGAGTCTGCCAGCCAGGGGGCTTTCCCTCCCCTGGCTGAGCCTTCCTGTGACCTGAGCTGCCCCCTGCCCATCCAGGGAGCAGTGGGGATCCGCCTGTGGAAGGACACAAGTGAACCCAGAATGGTGCCTCAAGGCAGGCAGCCTGGCCCAGATGGTGCCCCCACTCCCCAGGCCCAACTCTAACCAGGCCTGGCCCTCTCCTGTGTCTTGCAGAACTTCAGCGAGAGGGAAGCATCGAGACTCTGAGTAACAGCTCAGGCTCCACCAGTGGCAGCATACCAAGAAACTTTGATGGCTACCGATCTCCGCTGCCCACCAATGAGAGCCAGCCCCTCAGCCTCTTCCCGACTGGCTTCCCGTAGGTACCAGCAATCTGCTTCTGACTGGCCAGGCCCCTCCCCTGCCGGAGGAGGGGAGAAGCCCCGCTCTGGTCCTACCCTCCAGTTTCTGCTCCTCCTTCATCAACCACCTTCCCCAAGCTTAGTGACAGCAGCCACCCGTCCTACCTGGATGGAGAAGAGACCCTTCTCCAAGCACCTCGGCGCACCTGCCCTCTGCCACACCTGTCGGTGGAGGCTGTGGCCAGGAGAGACTGCAGAAGCTCGGTCCCTGTGTATGTTTGCATATGACATCCTGCATTGGATCCGCTTTTGTATTTTTTAACCATACCCACGGTGGGGCGGGGAGGGGGGCCTGGAACAGTGACCAGATCTGGGGGCCTGAGTGGGGACAGAGTTGATGGTCCACCTGGCCATCTTGACCCTGAGTGGATAGTCACAGCCTCAGCTCACGTCTGTCTGTGACACGCTGCCCCCAGCTTCCCCTGGTCAGCCCCACTCCAGCACAGGGTGAACAGAGGCCCAGAGTACTAGGGAAGGAGGAAGGGAGGAGACGCCTCTTCTTCCTCCTTTCTTTCCCCATCTGTTCATGGGAAGAGTTTGTCTTTCTTATCTTTAAGCCCCTTTACCCTGGTCCTGTACTGATCAGTGAAGGAAACCGTGGTTACTGAGGCCCTGTCAAAAAGTGCACGTCTTGTCCAATAAATCACGCTGCAATTGGTGTCTATCCCTGAGTTGCTGGGGTCAGGGTCCTCTCCAAACGCTGAGCAGAGTCCTTTGGCCTGAGTGCCCAGGATCCCAACACCCCCTTTCATGTGCAGCTTGGGGGCAGAAGGAGTCAGTGGAGGGTTGGAATAGGAAGAACTTTTGTCCTGGAATTTGGATGGGGCCTGATTTAAGCCCATTCTCCAAGCATCTTGATTTAAGTCCATTCTCTAAGCATCTTGCCTGTTACCAGAGGTAGTGAGTTCTTGGGGTGCCACAGGGTTGGACCCTCCTCCCTGGGGATCAGGGCTTGCCATGTGCTGGTGGGTTGTTGTCGGGGGGAGAGTCTGGCAAAGCCTTACCTGGGGGGTGCCTTGTAATTGCTTCTCTTTTTAAACTCAGAAGATGGAAGGGTGGTCAGGTGAAGGTGGGTATCTCATGAAACCTGGCTGGAACCTTCAGATGACAAGTTCCTGATTTTGTCCCCCTGCCCCACCACCACCACTTCTGGACCTAAAGTCAGTGGCAACAAGGAAACAAGAACAGGGAGAACAAATGGTGCACTGAGCAGGAAGGAGACGAATGCTAGTCCTTTGTCCCTTTCCCTGGCCCACACTTCCCAGAGACCCCAGGGAGGCCTTGGAGAATGGAAGGAAACCCACAGAGCCAGGTGTGGTTTGGGTGAAGTTTAATGGAACAGCCATAGAAAAGTTGAGTTCACAAACAGGCCTTCCCATGCAACTGTCCAGCCAGAGCTGGGGCAGCTCCTGGGGACTCTGCCCGCCTCACACACACCCATCCCATCCATGGTGCCTGAGAGGCCTTCGTCTTCAGTACCCTTCACCAGATCAGTTGGGCATGTTGAGGGCAGAGGTGGAGGGTTGTTGAATCATACTAGGCTCTGTAAGCTAAAAAGATGATCCTGCATGGGGTGGCATAAGCCAGTCCCTCCTGCCTGGGCACCTGCAGGGAAGAAGTCACATGCCAGACTGAGGCATGCCGGGAACACTAGCCTGGCCCCAACAGTAGGGGGTGCTGGAGGAGCTGCAGCTTTTCCCCATCTTGCTGAATTATTGATGGGCCTGGCACTGCCCCTACCCCCAGCTACAGCCATGTTTCAGTCATGGGAATGAGGAGGAGCGTGCTACCAGGCTACCTGTGCATGCTGCCCGTGGCCTGTCTTCCTAGGGATGGCTTCAGCTGCCCTAGGAAGCATGAGCCCCTCTGAAACCACCCCAGGACACATGAATGTGGCAGAGACCTTGCTGCCAGGGGCTCTCTCAGCCATTCAGGGAACTGGCTGGCAGCTTACAGAGTCAGGAGTCCTCCCTGGCCTGGCCCTTCCCCTCCAGCGGGGCAAAACAGCTGTGGCCTCCCTCAGGCAGGGAAAGTGGTGGGTGTAGGGCTGGACTTGCCGGCTGAGCTTGCAGGACAATCTGGTTATTCATCTGCTTGAAGCCAGGGCAACTCTTTGAGTATGTGGGGGAAGGGTGAGGATAAGAGAGACCAGATAAGCTGGCCCCACAGCGGCTGCCACTGGAGCTCAGGTTATCAGAAAGGCCCTGGGCCTGGCCTCCGGCTAATTGGGGAGGTTATGAAGCCTGCCATAGCCTGTAATCAGCTGGAAGTGAGAGCTGGGCCCCAGGGTGGGGGACCTCACTGGCCACTGGCCCCAGAGCAGCCACTTCCTATCCTCTACAGATAACATCCAGGGCAATCTGGGACTCTCCCCCAGCCCCAGCAGACCTCATGGTGGCATCACCTGGGAGGGCATCAGAACATGAATCAAACTGTGGCTGGATCAGGGGACCTTTAGGAATCCATGTGACCTCCCGATCCTCTCAGCACTACCTGGTCAACAGGCAGCTTTTACTACGGACTTCCAATTTGATGAAGGAAAAATATCTTCATGATCTGGAAAGAGGCTGGTGGGAGCCAGCGTGACAACTGAAGGAGTGAGAGTACTGTCTGGGATGAGAAAAGGCCCGGAGGCCTGAGGCCAATTCAAGCACACAAGCTCCAACACCAGGGCCAGCCCCTCTGTAAACGAGCAGAGGCCAGGCCAGGCAGCCACCAGTCTGGAAGTGGATATGGTTTCTCAGTGATAATTTTTTATTTTCACAATTCAGGGACTCATGAAACTAGAAAGTACCTGAGAGTTCTGTTCGATCCTCATTTTTTGCAGATGACAAGCAAGCCTGAGCCCCAGAGAAGGGCAGGGCCTTGCCCAAGGTCACAAAGTCACACGCCTAGTGAGCTGATCCCTGTCTGCACCTGGCTGCTTAACACCCTGGCCAGTTCCCTTAGAGGGACCCAAATCTGAGCTGACCTCCTTGTCCTGTGCCCCTATCCCATCCAGGACGCTGACCCTGCTGACCCCCATGCGGACTCCATCAGGCTTCCTGCCCGGGCTGACTGAATTTGCAGCTGCTCCCTTGCCCCTGTGTAGTTGGAAGGCAGCCCCCTCACTGCAGACCTAGAACTGGAGGCTCTAGAGGCAAAGGGACAGTGCATCCTGTATGTCTCGAATTCAGAGCAAGAGCCCAGGGGAGGGTGGCAGCCCTGGCATCTCAGGATCACCTTGCTGTAGGAGCAGGGGTAGGCAGCTCAGCAGCACCAGCTTCTTAGGAGTGGGTTTGGACTTGCTCTCTCTAAGGTCCCAGGGTCCCATCCCAGCTCTGCCACCGGCAGGTACGTGGCCTTGGGTACATGACTGCACCTCTGGGGTTCAGGGTCCTCATGTGTAAAGGAGGGAGTAGAGGGGAGAGAGCAGCATGCCCTTCCCGGGGGCGCGACAGAGCGGAAGCAGGCAGAGAGGAAGCTGCGGATCCACAAGGCAAACCCATGGTTCCGGGGGAAGTTGACAGCCAGGCCAGGTGCCCCTTAGCAGGGATGGGGAGGGCGGAGGCGGCACAACGGGAGCCCGGATTGTGGCACGCCTTAACCACGCTGCTCCAGGAAATCCCGACCCGCTCCCAGCGAAAGCGTCTCCGAACGCGAACCCAGAGCCTGTGAGCGCGCCGGCAAGCCCCGCCCCTCTGTCGCAGGTGGGCCTGTCCTAGGGGGTCCTTCCTGCGCTCTACCCCGACTCTCAAGCCACTCAGTCGATCGCCCCGTTCACGCTCCCGTGATCCCAGACACCCATAACCATGATCTCGCCTCCATGCACATCCAACGCACGAAGGTTCACAGACGTGCACCTCACTTCTGCGGACCAGGTGTCCCAAGCGTACAGCCGCCACCCGCGGAACCGCGGCCCGGGGCCAGTGAGTCGTCTGCAGCTCCCCGGGTTACGGGATTCCCCAGAATTCTGGGAAAGTTACCCGAAGTCCATCGGGGATGCGGCCTTGTTTTTCGGCCGCGTGACCTCGCCCTCAGGTGCAGAACGACGCCCTTCCCGGGCCCACAGCTGCCAGGCTGGGCCTTGCCATCCCATGCGCCGGGGAAGACCAGGGACCGGGCCACACAGGCCGTGGCTGCAGAGGCGCTTCCGGGGCCACCCCGCGACCATGAGGGAGTCGAGCCGCCGGCTCTCCCCGCGTCCCCCTCCCCATCCTAGCCAGTTGGCCCGACCCTGCACGGGATAATTGGGACGGGAGGGAGGCGACGGGCGGGCTGCGGCTCCAGAGAGACTGCGCGCCTGTCAGCGGCAATTTGTTTAAGTGGACGGGACGGGACGGGCCGCTGCGGGCTGGGGTCACCGAGGCCGCGGCCCCCACCCCAGCCAGACCTGGGACCGCGGGGGAGCCCGGCCCGGCCGCTAAACGGGGCTGGCTGGCGCCAGGGCTCCGGGAGGTGCGGTCCGGCGGGGAAGCTGTGATGGGAAGCGACTCTGTCCAGGGAGTGTCCTTCACCCCCATACTCCCCACGTCCAGGCAGGGACCGACGCGCCCGGCGGCACCCTCCCAGCGGGCCCATAGCACGGGGCCACACACGTCCCCTGAGCTTAGCCTGGGCACATTCGTCTGCCACCTAGGGCTCCCAGTCTGCAGCCCGCGCCCCGACACTCGGACGCACGTCCGTAGCCGGCTCTGCCACGCGGCCGCACAGCCCGAGCTTCCTGCTGCCCACTGCCCGCGGGCTCACTCAACTCCAGCCCTGCACACAGAGAAGGAAGCGGCGGGGACCCCCTGCCACCTCGGAGGCTCAACCCGGGGAAGGCCCCAGCAATCCCCCTTAACCCTAAGAGGTGACGGGGCCGGAGGACGTAAGGGCAACCACGCCAGGCTCCCGACCGCGGCCCCACCCGGCCCAGGCAGTCCCCGCCCCCGCCCCCTTTCGCTGTTGCGGGAAGCGCTGGGCACACTGACCGCGCGCCACCGGCCGGAGCCCGCCCGACGCCCCGGCCGGAGACCGCCTGCGAGAGGGAGGGGCGGCCGAGCGCGCGTCCCCCGCCCGTCTGCGGGACCCGGCCGATGCGAAGTGACAGGGGCCGGAGCTTTGTTGTGGAGCCTCGGCCGCCTGGCGCCAGCCGCCCCCGCCCGCGCCCTCCCCCTCCAGCCCCGGGCGGCCAGCGAGGCGCCCCCCGAGGCCTCTTAAAGAAACACGCACACTCGGCCCCGGGGACTCCGCCAGGGACGCGGGTTCCTGGGAAGGGGGAGGGGGCCAGCCTAGGCGGGGGAGGGGCCCAGCGGGAGCCGCACGGCGCCGCTCCAGGGTCGCCCAGGCCTCCCCAGCGCCAGTTTTCGATGAGCTGGAGAGTTTGGCTGGGGGTCGCTACAGACTCTTCAGAGCGGCTGCAGCAGGACCTCAGAGTGATTGCGGGATCCTGGGGCGGGGCGAGCCGTGGGATCCTGGCCCCGGAAAGCCAGAGGGAAGGTCGGTGCCACTGTAGGTGGGGTCGCCGTCCCCAGATGCAGCGCTGCACTGTCGCCGCCAGGTTTCTCGGTCAAATAACCCAGGCCTGAGTGTTTCAAACTCTTCAGGCCTCGGACCCCTGGACCAGCTATGGATGGACTAATGAAATGTACTAATGTCTAAAGCGCACACATTTAGATGTACACATACTCTTACAAGGACAAAAGTATGTGTCTACACACACACACACACACACACACACACACACACGACTTTGCAAATGTATTCACGGATTCCTAGGCCGGTACCTGGGTTCCTGGCTAAGGAAATCTGCCCTGGTTATTATCTGGTCACTTCACCAGCTGCGCAAACGTGTCCACAACGGGTCCCTCCCCGAGGGGCCACATCTCGCCTAAGGTGGAGCCGGCAGGTATTTGCCTATGGAAAACTGCAATGGTTCCTGCCCCGACTGCGTAGACTGCGCAGCACGGAATCAAAGATTCGTTCTGGCCAGAGAGGAGGTACTAAGAGAGGAGCGACCCAGCCAAGAACGAGGTCGTGGAGAAAACCCTGTGGGGGCGGCGCTCACGTGCGGTGATGAGGAGTCGTGAGGCCCCTGGGGTCGGCACCGAAAAGTATGGAAAACGGTTGCAGAGGCCAAACTGCTTCCGTCAGTCCCGACTCCGCACTGCCAGGAGAGATCCGACCTTTAAACGCCGCTCCCAACGTTCAACAACGAGGTGCCCTGCGACCGGTGTGCGCAGCGGGCGGGCGCCTGCATGGGGCAATGTTGGATGTGGGATGTACGCGCCCACCACGCGGTTGTACGGGTGGGAATGTCACCCGTGGCTAGTGCATGCTCTGTCTTTTCCTTCGGAACACGACCTTCAGGAATCAGCCTGAGTGTTCGCGCCCGAGCCCGATTGGAAGCAGGTGCGTGGTCGCTTCACTCTCCCAGTGCACACCTTGAGTTACAGCTCTCGCTGCTTACAGAGGGCACCACACGGGCCCCGAAACACACACATACACATACCATCACTTCATGGGGGGGAAATACTGGGGCTGCCGGAAACAGAAGACGAAGACTGATCACGGAAGAGGGGGCTTCAATCACAGGTGCTCGCCGATACCCCAACTCCCGCACGCGTTACTCAGCACTCCTTAATTTAGGAGACGTGCACTTCCGAGAGATAAGAACAAACTCTAAAAAGGTGGTTGACAGAACGAAGAGAAGATACCGGTATTTTGGATGAAGGAGACTTTCGTCTCCGGTACCGGATAGGGCGAAAATTCGTTGGGTCGCGGGTGGAGAATCCGGGGTTCGCCCGCGCAGTGCCGCCCTGTGCTCAGGGAAAGGTGCGCTCACCTTCCTAGCCCCAGGACCGGCTCCTCCCGGCCGCTAGAAAGCTCAGGGCGGGGCCAGGGTCTGCGGAGAACTCCAGGTTCCTTCCGAGTCTTCCGGTGAAGGCGGGCGTGGGTAGGGGGTCCCCGCGTTCCCCCAGCGCAAGGCCGCGTCCCGCTCCCGCCCGCGTCGGCCCCAGCAGGGCTCGGCCATGGCTCCACTCACCAGCTCCCGCCACCTGGGATCCGCTCCTGGACCTCGGCCGCCCGAGCCTCCCGACTCGCCCGCCCACCGGCCTCGCTTTCCAGCGCCTGCAGTCTCTTTCCAGAGTGCAGGGACCCCCAGGCGGCGCCGCGACCGGGAGCTGGGTGGGAGGCCAGGCTGGGGCTCGGGCCAGAGCGGCCGGGCCTCCAGGCGCGGGAGAAGGAGGGCGCCCCCTCTCCTCACGGGGCCGTGTCAATGCTTTGCACTTGGGGCCGGCGTGCGGCTGCGGGTCCTTCCCCAAGGCCCCGGGACCCGGGCGCCCCTCGCCTCAGGCCCTTTCGGCGGGTCAGGTCGGCCCACCGCGCTCTCCAGCCCCGCGCAGGCAGCCACGGGCGCGGGCGGGCGGTGGGGGCCGGGGCAGGAGGAGGGGTCTCGGGGCCCGGCGGCCCGTCATTGGTTAATATTTTATTCTGTTGACATGTTTTCTTACTGCTGAGGCTTCCGACACCTTCTCCCAGGCCCCCCCTCCCGGCCGGAGCTTGGCCTGAGCTGTCAAAACCCCGCCCCCGGAGACCCACAATTGGTCCAAAAAGCGTAAAATCAGCAATCAAGGGGGGCCTGGCTCGTTAGCGCAGGGGATCCGAGCTGGGCAGGACATGTGAGATAGTCACAGTTTTCCAGAGATCACGACAAGATCTAACCAGTCGCGCGTGGTTCCCGGCGCCGGAGCGGGCCAGCCCAGCCCAGCCCGGCCCCGCGCAGAGCCCCCGCCGCCCCCGCGCACAGAGCCCAGTGCCCCTTGCGGTGCGCCGGACTGGGAGCCCGTAGGAGCAGCTGCGGCGCCAGCCACCCGGGTCGTCCGTCCTCCGCGCGCGCCGCCGCCCGGGCCGGGGGTCCGAGCCGCGCGCCCCCGGCCCCGGCCCCCGGGCGCCTGGGCCGGATGTCCCGATGAGAGAGCCGGCGCTGGCGGCCAGCGCCATGGCTTACCACCCGTTCCACGCGCCACGGCCCGCCGACTTCCCCATGTCCGCCTTTCTGGCGGCGGCGCAGCCCTCCTTCTTCCCGGCACTCGCGCTGCCGCCCGGCGCGCTGGCCAAGCCGCTGCCCGACCCGGGCCTGGCGGGGGCGGCGGCCGCGGCGGCGGCGGCGGCGGCAGCGGCCGAGGCGGGGCTGCACGTCTCGGCACTGGGCCCGCACCCGCCCGCCGCGCATCTGCGCTCGCTCAAGAGCCTGGAGCCCGAGGACGAGGTGGAGGACGACCCCAAGGTGACGCTGGAGGCCAAAGAGCTGTGGGACCAGTTCCACAAACTAGGCACGGAGATGGTCATCACCAAGTCCGGGAGGTAGGGCTGCCGGCCGGCTGGAGGGCGCGCGGGCGGGCGGGCGGGCTGCGGCACCGGACCTCACGGATCAGAGCAGAGCCGGGGACTCCTGGCTCCCGGCTCCCGGCTCCAGGCTCTGGCCCTGGCGCCACGCTTCGCTCCCACGGACAACCAAGTTGACTTTTCTCGTTTGGCACCGGAGCGATTTTTTTTTAAACGAAAACACTGAAATCCTCCGAATGAAATAAAACGAAAACACACTGCTAAAGAATAGCCGCAACAGTTCTGAGTCCCAGCGCGGAGGAGGCCCCGCGGCTTGGCCCTCGCGGTCTCCTCCGCCCCGCGCTCTCGCTCTTCTGTGTCCGGGTCAGTCTCCGAGCTCGGGAGAAATTCAACCTCTCCCAGACTCTGCTCCGATCCCGAAGCCCCTAGTGGGACCTGCGCCCCACTAGCCCCAGACCGGTCGCTCGGTTCCCGGCAGTGAGTCCCGGGTCAGCCGAGCCCTCCGCCTCACCCGGCTGGGAGCCCTTTCCCCACCGCGGAGATCCGAGCCCCGGACGCATACGCCGCCGCAGGCCTTAAAGCCAGAAGAAAGCAACAGCCCTAGCCCCTCCACCCTTCGACTCAGCCACCGAGAATCCAGGCCTCGGGTTCACCCTCTTCCCCCGAACGGCACGGCTAGGATGTCTGATCAGGCTCTGTAACCCAGTTCCCAATACAAACACCCTCCAAGTTTATTTCTGGGAGCTTTCGTCCCAAGTGGGTATTTCCCCTGAACGAATTTCGGGGAGATTCAGGAGAAGCGAGAATATTTCTAGAGGGCCTAGACTTCTCTCCTGGGCATCGGCTTTCATCTCAGATCAGGGAGAAAGAGGGTCCCCAGATCTGAGCACAGGGCCTAAGGGAGGCCGTTTAAGAGAGGGTCTGACAGGCAGAAATGGGATCTCCTGGGAGCAACAGCCACAGGTGGGGTCTTCCTGGCAGTGATGAGAGGGCAGAGCAGCCGACCACAGGGGAAACAGCCAGGCAGCAGCGGTGTGCGCAGCGAGGAGGGATAAATAAAGGAGGAGAGGGAAGCTCGGACCTAGAACAACTGGTTCCAATGGGATCTCCTCCCTTACCTCCCTCCCAGGCGGATGTTCCCCCCCTTCAAGGTGCGAGTCAGTGGCCTGGACAAGAAGGCCAAGTACATCCTGCTGATGGACATTGTGGCCGCTGACGATTGCCGCTATAAGTTCCACAACTCGCGCTGGATGGTGGCAGGCAAGGCCGACCCTGAGATGCCCAAACGCATGTACATCCACCCAGACAGCCCAGCCACTGGGGAGCAGTGGATGGCCAAGCCTGTGGCCTTCCACAAGCTGAAGCTGACCAACAACATCTCTGACAAGCACGGCTTCGTGAGTGTAGGGGCAGGGTGGGGACGGGGCGGGAGATTGTTGACCCAGCACTGCAGTTGAGCAGGAGAGCAGGGCGACAGGATCTCCCAGGAGGAAGCGCTGGGCAAACCCCCAGAGTGCCCTGCCCGGCTCACTGCCCTGTGGCCTACATGGGCTGGGCCTGGGCCCCAGGGCTCTCCTCTGCTAGCCTGGGAAATTGTGGGGTCGGTGGCTGGCAGCTCACAATCTCAGTTCGTCAGGCCGTGGAGGGCCCCTCCTAAGGTCAAGAGGGAGGCAAGTGCTGCCCCGACTGGGTCTGCAGTGCTGGGACACGGAAGTCACCCTGCTCTTGGCCTGTAGGTGCCCTTCTTGGAAGAACTGCCCATGACCTCAACTTGTCCATCACCCTTCCGCCAAGACCCGCGTCCCTGGCCCTCCCCCAAGACTAGGGGATTTAAAAGTTAAACCACCCTCCCCACCCACCCCCCAGCCTCCCTAAGACCTTTCCCTCCTCCCATAGGCAGATGCCCAACTAGGAGGAGAGGGTTTGGGGGTTCTCTCCATTTATGCCTGAGCAAGGCCCCAGCGAACGGGGGTGGGGGGTGTTTCATAGGGCAAAAGGAACTGCCCATTCTTGAGGTAGGGCAGTTGGTGAGCGCCAGAAGGTTGGACTCTCATCTCTGTGGGGTTAGGGGCTTAGCAGTGCCAGAAAGCAAGAGAGTATTAAGAGTGGAATTGTGGGGTTTTGGGGTTTTTTAATTTTTTTATTTTTTTTGCGGGGGGGGGGGATTGTTGTTTGGTTGGTTTTGGTTTTTGTTTGTTGTAGTTTTTGTTTTGTTTTTGCTATGTCTCATTTCTGTTTACCACCGGGAAAATTTTTTTAATGGCAAGAGAAAGAGAAGCTGTGAAAAAGAAAAGTGAGAGGAAAAGTAGAAGAAAAAGAATTTAGGGTGAGAAAAGAGCAGACAGGAGAAAATGGGGAAGGAGAAGAACCGAGAGAGAGAAAGAGAGAGAGAGAAGGAAATGGAGAGGGAGAGGTCAGGTACCCAAAGAATAGAAAAGCTCAGGCGGGGGCCAGCGACTACCGGCTGACCCCCGCCCTCCCTGCAGACCATCCTGAACTCCATGCACAAGTACCAGCCGCGCTTCCACATAGTGCGAGCCAACGACATCCTGAAGCTGCCGTACAGCACCTTCCGTACCTACGTGTTCCCAGAGACCGACTTCATCGCCGTCACTGCCTACCAGAATGACAAGGTGCGCGCGGCGGGCGGTGGGCTCAGCCCTTGCACTGACGCCCCTCAACACATGCAGGCCCAACCGTCTGTTCGTCGCCCCCGAAGCCCCCTGCACGGGATCCGCGCGCTTGCGGCCCGCCCCTGAGCACGGAGCCTCACATCCATACGCGCAGCACCCACGGAAGTCCTCAAGGCGCCCTCTCAAGCCCACCGCGCGCACACACAGGCTCCCCTGGGGCGAGCGAACAGCTGGGCCCTCGTTCGGGTGGAGATGTTTACTTAGCAATTAGCTGAGACTCCCGGCCCGCGCTGACATTTTTACATTCTATTCGTTTATTTCTTGGCTCAAGAATGAGAATGTAAATGAAGAGAGGGAGCCCGAAGCAATCTGCCCAAGCTCTACCGATGCTCGGAACCCAGGGCCCAGTTTTCACTCTCTCGGGGGAGCCAGAGGGTGGGACAGGTGACATAGCCCCCCAAAGCACCCCTGGCTACTGCTCTAGCTCAGTCCAGGCCCCAGACCCCTTGGGAGGCGCTTAGAGAATTTCCTTCCAATTTTCTGCTTGCGGCTTCTCCACCCTTGTTCTAGTGGGGCAGAGCATCACCCCTCTAGGCCTGTGCCTTTGTGTGCCACTGTCGAGTGAAAGAGAGGGAATGAGTGTCCGTGCCGGTCGTTGTGGCTTTGTGAACCAAGGTGTACGCCGGGCTGTGCGTGCTCCATTTGGGGCGTGTTGGATACCTGTGGAGGCGTGTGAATTCGTTTGGTTCTGTGGGCGCTTGTTCTGTCTGTGCATACTTGCGTGTGCGCGGGCCCGTGAGTGTGATTTGGCTTGGTGTGTACCTGCAGCCTTGCGTGTGAGCTGCAGTCTCTGTGCATGCCTGCTCGGGTGCGGAGTCGTTTAACTTGCGCAAGCCCGAGGGCGGCTGTGCATGCTTGGGCCGGTTCCGACACCGCGGCACAGCTTTAGGCCTATGTGGGCCTGTCTAGGGATAATTCCTCGAATGAAGTTTTTGGAGGACAGACCCCGTCGCTTTCCGCGAGGCCCTCCCACCGGTCTCAGCTCGGGGCGTCCCATCCCAGGCGGGTGGGTGCCAAGTGGACGCTCCCCGGGTCTTCCCTCTGCGGCCAGCAGTCGCTGACCTCGGGGTGCCCCCGACCAGGCTGGAAGAGCCACGGCCTGACTTAGCGCCGCCCCCTCGGTCCCCGCAGATCACGCAGCTGAAGATCGACAACAACCCGTTTGCCAAGGGCTTCCGGGACACCGGGAACGGCCGGCGGGAGAAAAGGTGAGGGGCGAGGACAGCAGCCCTGTGGCGGGTGCCTGCGGGAGCAGCGAGCAGGAGGGATGGAGGGATGGGCTCCTCGCTGACCAGCTCCCTCCGCTCATCCCCAGGAAGCAGCTGACGCTGCCGTCTCTGCGCTTGTACGAGGAGCACTGCAAACCCGAGCGCGATGGCGCGGAGTCGGACGCCTCGTCATGCGACCCTCCCCCAGCGCGGGAACCACCCACCTCTCCGGGCGCAGCGCCCAGTCCCCTACGCCTGCACCGGGCCCGAGGTGAGGGTCGGACCGGAGGGGGGGGGGGGGTGGTCCTCAGGTCGCTGGGCTGACCTTTTGCTGAGCCACCCGCTAATCTGAAAGGCCAGGAAGGAAGCGTCAGCGAGTGTCTGGGATGGGGTTTCCGTCCCGGGACTCCCCTACGAGGGCCGTTGCCGGTAGCCAGAAGATCCGGCCGGACTCCGAGCCTGCCCCCTTGGGCGCCGTGTAATTCTATGGCTGTAGGGTTTCCTCTCCAGGGCTTGGTTCCTTCCACTGTAAATCTGGGGTCTTGCATTAGGTGACCTGCAGCCGCCCCTTGCCCGACTGCAGCAGCTCCTCTGACTCGGCCTCCCCGTGAGCAGCCCTTTCCGAATGTCCCTGATCCTGCTCGTCGGCCTCAGCCCGGGCCCCTGTAACCCGCGCGCCCTCTCCCCGCAGCTGAGGAGAAGTCGTGCGCCGCGGACAGCGACCCGGAGCCTGAGCGGTTGAGCGAGGAGCGTGCGGGGGCGCCGCTAGGCCGCAGCCCGGCCCCAGACAGTGCCAGCCCCACTCGCTTGACCGAATCCGAGCGCGCCCGGGAGCGGCGCAGTCCCGAGAGGGGCAAGGAACCGGCCGAGAGCGGCGGGGACGGTCCGTTCGGCCTACGGAGCCTGGAGAAGGAGCGTGCTGAAGCTCGGAGGAAGGACGAGGGGCGAAAGGAGGCGGCTGAGGGGAAGGAGCCGGGCCTGGCGCCGCTGGTGGTGCAGACAGACAGTGCGTCCCCCCTGGGCGCGGGACACCTACCCGGCCTGGCCTTTTCCAGCCACTTGCACGGGCAGCAGTTCTTTGGGCCACTGGGAGCCGGCCAGCCGCTCTTCCTGCACCCTGGACAGTTCACCATGGGCCCTGGCGCCTTCTCCGCCATGGGCATGGGTCACCTGCTGGCCTCGGTGGCAGGCGGCGGCAACGGCGGAGGCGGCGGGCCTGGGACCGCCGCAGGGCTGGACGCAGGCGGGCTGGGTCCCGCGGCCAGCGCAGCAAGCACCGCCGCGCCCTTCCCGTTCCACCTCTCCCAGCACATGCTGGCATCTCAGGTAAGGCCTGTGACCCCACGGCAGCGCCAGCGAGGGAGAAGGCCCAGGGAGCTGGAGGCGGAGGCCAGCGGAGGGCCCGAGGGGTGCCAGGGTCCCTGGGAGCCTCTGGCAGGCAAGAACTTCATCCAGGGGAGGCCCCGGGACGCCCTTTAGGACACCTGGGTTCTGAGAGAGGAGGACTGTGTTGTAGGTCCAGGGGCTGGCCAGGGCGCCGCTTCTGACTCCCGTGTGACCTTTGGCAAGTCCCTGACCCTCTCTGGGTCTGCTTCTTTCCCTATAGTCCCAGCGAGGAGTGCGGTGCCCATCTAGACTCTTCTGACCCTCACAGACCAGGGCCGCCCCTGGCTTTTGTGAAGTCTTCTCTCCTGGCCTCAGGACATTTTTCTTGGGAACAAAGACCCTTGGCTCCCTGTCCATCCTGAAAGGCTAGGGTGGCCAGACAAAGGGAGGAGGAACATTTGCATTATTTTCTGAACAGTTGACCGCCAGCCCTCCCAGAGGTCTCTGGCCCCTCCTAGACCTTCAGTGAAGTCCTCTGTCCTGGCGGAGGACAAGGCTGGTCTTTCCCCTACCTTGAGTTCCCAGCACCCCCAGCCACATGTCAGGGGTGAGGACTCAGCTCCTCAGGCCCCATTGAAATTCCCAGCTCCCACGGGAGTGTTGATGAAATTGTGGCTGGGGGCACAGTAAGGAGATTCGATGGGACAGTGGCCTCTTTGGTTGCTTGGGTGGAATATTCCCTGTGGAAAGATTTGGAATCTCTTCATTCATTTTCTTCCCTCTGAGGTTTCTGGCAAATTGAACCCCTGAGATCTTATCTCAAGGGAAGGAAAATAGCAATTCAGGTCTGAGAAAGCTCCTTTGGTTCAGAAGCAAATATTTTAAAAGTTGGGTGGGGGGTGAGGCAGGCGATTCTGAAATGAGTTTTACACACAGCTCAGTGTTAGGGTGTGTGGGGTGTTTGAGGTATCACCATCACTCATCTAGGGCTCTGGGCTGGAGGGGGAGCCTTTGGAGAAAGGAGTTCAGGGGCCAGAGGTTTAATCTGCACCCCTGATTATTTGTGTATGTGAATGCCTCCTCCCCAGACAAACTGGTAATGGCCACCAGCATCACAGAGGTTGTGAGGAAGTCAGGGCTTCTAGACACAGCCTGGCCAACAGGTGCATGACCCGGGTGAGAATACCAGCACCTGGGAGGCATCTGTGTTTAGGGCTGCTGGTGGTTACATTCCCAGGCCAGTGCAGCCCATTCTAGACATCAGGTAGAGCCAAATCCCAAGACATCTGAAGCCTCCCTTTCTCCCAACCTGAGATGCCATGTTTGAAATGCCCAGTAGGACCTGACCCTCTCAGGAGGGTGTTTTCTCAGGCCTGATGAAGCTGCCCCTTTTCTTCTCCCTACTTGAGCCAGGCCTGAGGCTCCCTGGGAGCCCAGCGCAGTCATCAGCCCCCTGCCCTCGTCCCCATACCCACTGGCTCTGGGGAGTAAGCCATTATCTCAAAGGTCAGGCCGTTCACCAGCCAGACCTCATGAACTCAGGAAGGTGCTTGTCCAGGAGTTCCTGGCTCCTGTGCCCTTCACAGGCAAAGACTGCATTCCTTCCTCAGCTGCCAGTGAGGTGCTGCCAGGCGTTCCCTGTAGAACTTTCAGGCCAGTTTATGAACTGGTTGGCGCCTGTGCCCTCCTCCTGGCCCAGGCAGGAGAACCCTGAGCAGGTGAGCAGGCAGAAGGGGACTTTGCAAAGTGCCTTCCCCAGGGTGTGTGCCCTCAGCCCTTCAGAGCCTGCAGATAGGAAGGTGGTGAGGATACTGTTCTCAATGAGCAGAACCTCCAAGACACCCAAAGCTGCCTGTTTGCCACCTGGCCCTATGCCTGCCCCGTTTTCTCCCTCAAGGCCTTCACCCATGCTAGTGCAGTCACCTGGAATGTCCTTTCCATTACTCCTGCTGTAACACCCAGCACAGAACTTGATGGCAGGCCTTTGCATGGTAGCCTGAAGCGATCTCTCCCTTCTAAGTGGGTTTGGCCACAGGCACACTGGCTCATGCTCACCTGTGCTGCCTGTGGTTATGATTATGTGCGTTGTTGTTTTACATCCCTAAAACAGCAGGGCAAGGTGTCCAGGGGATAGCACCACCCCAGCACCCAGCCTACCTTCAGAAACACGTCAGGCAAGATGTCTAACCCTTGTCTTGTTCTGTTTCTTCCAGGGAATCCCAATGCCCACTTTCGGAGGCCTCTTCCCCTACCCTTACACCTACATGGCAGCAGCAGCCGCAGCCGCCTCTGCTTTGCCCGCCACTAGTGCTGCAGCTGCCGCCGCCGCAGCTGCCGGCTCCCTATCTCGGAGCCCCTTCCTGGGCAGTGCCCGGCCCCGACTGCGTTTCAGCCCCTATCAGATCCCGGTCACCATCCCGCCCAGCACTAGCCTCCTCACCACCGGGCTGGCCTCCGAGGGCTCCAAGGCTGCTGGCGGAAACAGCCGGGAGCCCAGCCCCCTGCCCGAGCTGGCTCTCCGAAAAGTAGGGGCCCCGTCCCGCGGTGCCCTGTCGCCCAGTGGCTCGGCCAAGGAGGCGGCCAATGAACTGCAGAGCATCCAGAGACTGGTGAGTGGGCTGGAGAGCCAGCGAGCCCTCTCCCCAGGCCGGGAGTCGCCCAAGTGAGGGGCTGCCCAGCTGCTCCCCTGCCACGCAGGCCACCCGGGCTGCCTGCCCCTGCTGCTTGGGACGTGTACAGCACAGAATGGGTATTTATTTAAATAAAGGAGAAAAGTGGGCTGCAGCAGCCGGAATAGAGCCTCGTCTGGCAAGTCGGGGCCTGGGACACTTCCCTGGGCCTCAACAAGGAATCAGGCTGCTGGAAACACAGTCACTTGGGAGCTGCTGGGCTAGGTCCAGATCGCTCCAGCGTCAAGGTGGCATCCGAGGGTGACTCTGGTCTTCCAGTGCGGTGGGAGAGGCCTCATCCAGGGCCCAGCGGTCCCGGCAGAAGCCAGAAGGTGCAGGGGCCAGGGGTGGGAGCATCGGAGGGAGTCCCAGAGCCCTGGGCCTTGGGCCTGGACCGCGTGAGAAAACTGGGTTGAGGGATGCTGGAGCCAGTTACACGACTGAAGTCAGTGTAGACCTGAGCTGGGAGGGAACCTGTTAGTCCCCCCACTTCTTCCCCAAGAGACAGGCACCCCTCCCAGCCCTGGGTCAGCAGAGGGAGTGGCACTTCTGCCTTGAGTCCCCAGGGGAAAAAAAAAAAAGATATTTATGAAATAAATGGTAATTTGTGTAAATAAGCTTTAAGGTTCCCAGAATACGCAAATTGGTATTAATTTATTCAAAGGTGTACATTGCTGTGTACATATATTTAGAGATTAACTCATACATTTAAAGTTTTTTTCATTTTACATGAGCATCTATATTGTACAGGGCTTGGGGGGCCTCGGCTGCGGGAGAAGGCCCTGAGCCCCAGAAGAGCCACCACCCCGCCGGCCCCTCGGCCCCTCCGCCCGGGTTTGACTCGCCCTGCCCGCGGGCTCCACCTCAGGTTTTCACTTTTCGCTCCGGAGCGAGAACGAAACGACAAAAACGCGAGAAAACAATAAAACGCTACAAAGCGAAGTGAACGGCGCTGTGCGCTCTGTGGGCCGCGCGGGGCTGGGGCGCTGTACGCGCGAAAGGAGGGACGAAAGGCGGGGACAAAAGGCTGCGCGCCCCTCGCTCGGCGACAGCTGCACCCCGGGGGCGGCAGAGCGGCAGGGCGTCTGGGGCGCTGGCTGAGCCGCGAGGCAGGGCGGCGCCGGCGCGGGACGCCCGCTGCGTCCCAGACCCGGGCGGGGCTCCCCCTGCCGGCCGCTCCGGCCGCTCCGCGCCACTGGCCTGGGCACCCACCCGGGCCGGGAGGTGAGCAGCCGAGCGGCCTGGACTCCTGGCTTCTGACTCCCTCTCCGGGAAACCACACTGGAAACGCATCTCCTTTCAATGCTTCTGGGTGGGTGGGCTGGGAGGATGGGTGCTCCTTGTCCGCCCTCTCCCTTCCGAGGAGGGGTTTGGCTGTGTCCCACCCGTACCGCCCTGCCAAATATCGCTTAGCCTAGAATTCTTTCCCCTCTCTCTGCCTCCTGAACCTCGAAGACAAACATTTCCTCCGCGTCAGGGCTGTTGGCTAGAGTGGCAAACTCTGGACTAAAGTTCTTACTTTAACTCATCTATCTAAATCCCTCTTGGGAAAGTGGGGAGTGGGGTCAGTGGGCTATTTCCATTCCTGCCTCACTTTCCCCTGTATAATAACGGGCTTGGCTGGGGTCTCTCCGTGGTCCCGCTGTGTCAGTCTCCATTAGGCTGGTCCTTCCCCGAGACCCACTCCTACGAGGACATCTGCCTCCCGCCCTGCGCCGGTGAGCTCCCCAGAGCCGCATCCTCCTCGCCCAGCTAGCAGGTGTCTCCAGACCGACTCCTAGCAGTGGGGGTGGGGAAGGGGTGGGAACTGGGCGGGCACCCCTTCAGCCCTGGGTCTGGTCGGTCACCGAGCACCCCACCTCCTTCCCAGTTCTCTTTAAGCCTTGGGGACCCCGAATGCCCTGCCCCAACAGGCTGCCCACCTTGGGCACTGCACAGGGTGGGGTTTGGGGAGGGTGCTGGCTTCCAAAACACCAAGGACGTTGAGATGGCGGGAGGGCGATGATGAAGATGGAATGAACAATTGGGCCCCCAGACGCCTAGATGCCTTCGTGGGCCGATACATTTGCAAGCAACCAGAGAGAGAACCAGGCCCGCCTCTTCAGGAGGGGGCTGCCCCCAGGCCACGCCGAATGCGGCTGGAGCGGGGAGAGGACTCAGCCAGTGCACGAGTGGGAGGTTGCAGTAGAACGTGTCCAAACCCCAGAGGGTGGGTTCTGGCTGAGACCTCAGACCTGCGGGAACCCGATGGGGACAGAGAAGCCCGTTTTCCAGCCTAAATAGAAGCTCGTGGGCAGCGCGTTTGCTGGAGGTCGCTTTGGGCTGAAACGCCTCGTACTCCTAGAGCAGGGGCGCGTTTGGTTCCCGCGGCTTCTCACTTTCAGCAGGACACTAGGAGGGCGACAAGAGTCGGCTGCGGGCCCGCGGCGGCCTGCGTACAGGGCTGCGAACACCAGGGGGCAGCACCGACCTAGGGTCGCAGGAGGGGCGCGGGCGCAGGCACCGGCGCGGGGGAGGCTGGTGGCTGCGAAGGCCAGGCGGGGCTGCCTCGTCGCGGCCGTTTTTGGGCCGCGTCGTTGCTGCAGCAACCCGAGTGGGGTGGGACTCCAGGGCCTCGAGATCCCCCACTCCACTCCAGCCGCCACCTCCCGCCTCACAGGTCCCCTCCGAGTCGCCCACCCGGTGCTCCGCCGGGCCCCAGCTGGTGGCCAGAGTTCGACTGCGGGCACCCGCGGCCGGCGGCTGGGCCTTGTCCTAGACAAAGGCTAGGCCACTCCCATGCCCAATTAAGCCACCCTCCTCCCCAGCCTCCCAGCCCTCATTGTCCCCAGGGTCGCCAATTAGCCCAGGCGCCCCGCGTACCCGCGGCTCCGGTGCCACAAGGCCTCCTTAACCCTTCAGGGCCTGGCTCGGGGTCCTTGGACGGCAGAGCCACCGGCACGCGCGTGGCAAGAGGGCCTGTGCTGGGGCAATGGCGATACCTACTGGCGGCCTAGCCTGTCGCCGCGGGCCCCCACGTGTAGGGCGTGTGAGATCTAAGAGGGAATTGTGCTTGTCGGTGTGGGGTGGCGCGTTCGATTCCCGGAGGAACTCGAAGACGGAGGGTGTGAGTGCGGGGGCTCCGAGAGACCCCCTAGCGGCGAAGCCGCACGGATTCCAAGGCCCCGCGGACCTCATTTCCTCTCGGGCTAATCGGAATCCGAGCCCTCAAGCCCTTCCTCCCCAACTCCCCCGCCGCTGCTGTGGAGAACCCGAGCCACCGGTGTGGCCTGGCCCTGCCCTTCCGAAGGGCGCAGCTCCCGGGCCCGCCTCCCCAGCTGACCGCGAACTCCCGCGCGGGATGCTCCTGGGGCGGGAGGGGCGCGCTCAGCCTCGCTCTCCCCGGGACTCCCAAGCTCAAGCGCCCCAGCTCGAGGCCCCGACCCCCTATTTCCCGATTATGGGACGGCCTCTTGAGGGACAGCCTCCACGAGCCCTGGATTTACACCCCAAGCCTGCCTTCCTCCGCTCTGGGAAGGACCCAAAATCCAGTCCCGCTTCCTCCCCCTCCATCGCTGTCCTTGGCTCCCAGGTGCGGAGCACCGGCGGTCAGGCGGGAGCCCGCAGGAGGCCGAGCGCTCCATGCTCGCAGGACTGGGCCGCAGCGGAGGGAGCCCCCGCGCTCTTGGGAGGGAGCCCGAGCTCCGGGTCCCCTGGGCACCGTCCCCGGAGCGCCTTCGGGGTGGAGGCTGGTCGCGGGGCGCTGAATGTGTCCGAGCACGCTCGGGGCGGTTTTGCCCTGGGACTTTCTTTTTGGCTCCCGGAGGCGCATATCTGTTCCTCCTATTGGATGGGGCCGGGGACCCCGAACCCACTCCGGAAGCACGGATTTCCAGAGCTGACGGCCGCGCCTCGTTTCCCGGCGAGTCCTCTTGGCAGCTCTTGCAGCTCCCCGCCGGGAGCACGAGTGGGAGCGAACCCAGAGCCCGCCCAGGCCTCGGGCCTCGGCAACTCCCCACAGGTCCACGAGATGGCGCTGCAGGCCAGGGCCCTGGCCGCGGCCTCACAGCCCGCCTCGGGCGAGAGCGGGAGGTAGACTGGGGACCCGGGCAAGCGGGGCACGGAGGAGCAGCCACGGACGCACGCAGAGCCGGGTCCGGAGCCTGGCACAGGCCGCCGAGGGACCGAAGGACTGCGGGGCTGCGGACACGCGGAGCGGAGGGCTTGAGGCTCGGGGTGGGGCCTTCTCCCCTGCTGCCGGGACCGCCGGGCATCGCCAGCTCGGTGACCTTCCAGGCTGCTGCAGATCCCGGCGTGTCCTCTTCTGCGCGCCAGCGGGGCTGGGCCCTCGCGTTCTCTCTGCCGGGAGGGAGCTGCCGGCCTCCGGCCTCCCAGGCTCCTCCGTAGGGGGCTGTGGCTGAGATCCGCAGGGGGCGGGCCGCACGGCCCTGGGAGCGCGGGGCCCACTCCACGGTGAGGACTTGGGGGCGGGATAGGGGAAGGATCGGCGGGGATCCGGCGCTCCTCTCGCGGAGAGGGACCCCTCGGCTCCAACCCGCCCTCCTCACCACCCTTACGCGTTTCTTCAGGGTGGGGTCTTCAGGGTTGAGGGCAGGATGTGCCCTGTGGAGCTGCTCACCTAAGTTCCTGCCTCCGTAGGGGAGGCTTTGGGCTGCGTTATTCCAGCGGGACGTGGTGGGGACTGGGGAGGTGGTGGGGACTGGGGAGGGCCCAGGGGTCAGCCTGAGACTCTCGCCCTTGGATTAAAAGCCACTAAGGCTCTGGGTTAGGTCTGAATAGGGGGCAGGGGATGTAAGACCCGTTGGCTGGGGAATGCCAGAGTTGGAGGGGGTGGAGCTTAGAAGCCAGCTGACCCTTTATGTCCCCAGATGAGCTCTGGCACCCTCAGAGATTAACCCTACACAGGTTTCCTAAGGGCACACGGCTAGAAAGCAGCCCGGTTAACACCAGTCGAGGGTCATTTCCGCTGCGATACAGTCACTGGCTGGGTGATGGGACCCAGGCCAGATGTCGTACCTGCACTGGGCTCTCAGCTCTTTTCTCTTAGAATAGGACCAAATCTTTGGTGATTTAATAATTATCTACACGCTCATCTATGGCTGAAGCAGCTGCTTGGTAGGAAAACTGGATAGGTACAAGGTCGAACTCTGCCTCTAGAGCTGTGAGTGCCCTCCAAAAATGTGACTTTATTCTCTGGGCTGCAGAAGCCTCATCTGCAAAATGAGTAGTTTGGACTAAAATCAAGTTGATCTGCAAATGGCCAGTTGACCTGGGTCCAGTTTCCAGTGACCCCTGTCCCACCCCCAGCCTCAACTGCTTTAGACAAGAGCCATGTTCCCATTTAATGCTTAAGGAACCTGAGCCAGAGGGATAGGCAGAGTCACAGACCTTGAGGACCTTCGCCAAGATTCTTGGGGTGGGGGGCTGGGTTGGTGGCCTGGATGAATTCTCAATTAGGAAATTGCATTCTAGGTTCCAGTTGCCTCCATTCCCTGTGGGGTGTGGTTGTCACTCACAGCTTGGCCTTCTACCTCAAGCAAGCTGCTTTTGGAGAGAGGCAGACTAGTGGGTTGTGGGCGGGGGTTGGGGGGTGACTTTATTGCCCAGCACCACAATTTGTTGACTGTGTGTAACTTCTTCCCAAAGAGAGACCCCAAAGAGAGAAAGGGATACCAGTGAAGGCCATTCAGGCACCCATGTTTAAGCGGGTCCCCCAGGCTAATTTCTTTCTTGTGAGGAAGCCTTCATGACAGCCAACGCACTTTCACATGTGGCCTCTCCCCAGCCCTCACTGGCGGGGTGGAGACTGTGAGTCCCCATTTCACAGACACGACATTGGGGTTCAGAGAAATGAAGTGAGGTGCCCGAGGCCATCCAGTAAATAAAGGACAAAGCTCTTTCGCAATCCCTTGGGCCTGGCCCTTGGAAACTGATGAAGTGATGATGGGTGAGAGTCAGGCTTGCAGCAGGAAAAGGGCAAACAGGGCAGGGGAGGAGTGCCCGGATGTCCTGGCCAGGAGGTGTGTCCGTGGGAGAAGCAGCCTGGCTCAGAGCCCAAGTCCAGCAGGCCGGGGGAAGGGTGGCCTCATGGCTCCAGTCAGCCCAGCTGGGCCTGCAGGGACCCCTGGTCAGGGCAGGGGCTTTTCGGGGTAAAACACTAACAGGGGCGTTGAGAGAATTACCCGGGGGGAGGGGGGTGCATCCTGTGCTTAGCTTAGGGCGTGGCTCATGTTCCCTCTCAATTTTATTTATTTCTATCCCAAAGAGAACAAGCAGGATGTCCTCTGGCCCCATGGTGCCTGCTCCTCAGCCCAACAGGAGCAGCTGTGGAATAGCCACTGTGTGCTTAACATACACGCAGACATTTGATTTAATTCTCAGCACTGGGCGGTTGGTATCATTATCTCCATTTTACAGAGGAGAAAATGGCCCAAGGTCATAGAGCATCTAAGAAGCAGGTCACAGGCCCACACCAGACTGTGGCCGACCCCAGGCCTGTGTCCCTTCCTGGAACCTGGTGTTCCTGCTCCACCACCCCTGGGCCGCAGAGTGCCCCCTGGCATTTGGCTCAGCCCTGTGGCGGACTGTCCTGGGACTGGTTTTCATTTAGCCCTGGACTGGCTAGCCAGTTCATCCTGCTCCCACTTTGGGTCTTATTTATTTCCTTCTCGGGGGTCTGTCCACACCCTTCCATGCTTTGCCTGCCCATAACTGTCCCCGTTGCCCATGACAGTTTGGGTTTGAGTACTGGCGTCCTGAATTCTGGAAGACCCCTCAGTTCTGAGCAAGTCACCCAGTAGGTCACCTTGCCATCCCCACAGACGTACCCCTACTGGGCCGGGAGACCCAGCAATGAGTGAAACAGACACCAGCGCCCCCATTGAGGGAGCCAATGATCTGGCAGAAGATAGAGACATCCAAGGAATATATCCCCTTCCAAGAAGAGACAGAGCGGTGTACAGGGGTGCGGTGGGAAAAGGCTTAGCCCCAGCAAACTGGGGGCAGAGAGGAGCGGCAGAGCCTTAGAGAGGTTGGGGAGCTGGCAACTGGCCTGGTTTCTCCAAGGAAACTACCCCACCAAGCATCTTCACATGGGCATGTCTCTGTGTGTTCGTGTGTGTGTGTCTGTGTGGTAGGTGCATGTGTATGTGTGTAACACATGGCAGGAGTGCAGAAAGCCCTTGCTGGATGAGTGAATGAAGAGCACCTGGTCCCTCCAGGATAGCCCCCACCCCCAGGTCCTGGGCCAGAGGCCCCTCCTCCAAGTACACTTTAGTCTCCTGCAGAGAGCTCTGGAGGGCTTCAGGTCTCCCCAACTGGGCCTCCTGTGTCTCCTGGGGAACTAAGGCCCAGAGAGTGTGTGTGTGTCTTGCCTGAGGACTTGCCTCTGCAGGAGAAAGTTCCAGGCCATCCACAGACACTCCCAAACCCTCAAACCCTGCTCTCCAGCTGTGCCAGGGATTCTCTGCTCCCTAAGGGTCTGGAAACTTCTGGCCTCTGGAGCAACAACCTTGTCCCCCATGGCCGGGGCAGACCTCTCCATCTGAGTCCCTTGGGGAAGCTCCTAGCATGTTTGCCCCCCAGTCTTTCCTGTGGAGCAGAAGGCCTTCCTGAAATGCAGCTGAGATGAAGTCACTGCCCTGGTTAAAGCCTCCCAAAGCTTTCCCTTGCTCTTGGGGTCAAGCCCAGCCTCCTCAGCCTGGCAGTGGGGCCTGTGTGAGTCCTGCCCACTCGCCCTCTTCCCCAGGACTCCACCCCCACTACCCACCTCTAGGCTAATCTTGCCTTGCCTCGGCCTCCTCCGCATGTGCACATGCTTTTCCCTGGGCTTGGAGTGCTCTTCCTGCCTTCCTCCGAAACACTCAGCACACTGGCTCCTTCTTCAGGGAGCTGCTCCTCTGCCTTCTCCCTCCTGAGTTGGATGCCCATGCACACCCTGTTTCCTGTTGGTAGTCAACCAATGTGTGGACTTGGGCAAGTTACTTTACCCCTCCTCCATCACTGCTGCAGGGTGGGGATACCAGCACCTGCTCACGGTGGTTCACAGTGGGGCCAGCCAGGAGCCTGGACCAGTAAGTGATGGTTCCCGTTCCTTTGGGGAACCCTAAGGGCGGTTGAGGATGGGGTCTGGGGGCGCTCTGCGAGTGGGGAAATTCCCCTCAACCCGGTGCGGCGGCCAGGGTTGGGCCTGCCAGAGAGAAGCCCCCTTGCTGCCCTGGAGGCCAGGCGCGGGCCAAGGAGACCCCCCTGCCTGAATGTGCCCTAAACCCGGGGGTTTAGACTAGAGGGGTGCTCGACAGGCCTGCATGTTGGGTGTCTGCAGATGAACGGCGACGAAATCCTGAGGCCAATGAGCCTCCGTGCGCACGCGCGCTGGTGACACCTCCTCCCTCTCCCAGGGAAGCGCGGCCCGAGGAGGGGCGCTTCTTGCCGCAGGATGGTTGCTGGTGACCTGGCTGCATTAATGTCATCATCTGTGGACTGCCTGCGCTGTGCGAGCAGTGGCTCCCTCCTACCACTAGGTGGGGATCTGGAGTCGTTCAAACCAGGAGTCCGGGGCTTGCTTGGGTTCAGGCCTGGAGCCCCCCCGCCCTCTTGCCGCCAGCCAGGGTTTCCCAGCCTGCCTGACTGCCGCCTCCCGGGCGCTGGGCCCGCGCCCTGTGTCTCCACTCTCATTTCTAGCTAGGTCCTGCTGTCAGGGAATAACATTGAGGGAAATGAATGAGAACACGGACGGTGCAGCCAGAGAGGCCTGGTTTCAAATCCCAGCTGCACCTTTAGTTCTGGGGATTTGGCTCGTTGGGCCTCCGCTTTCCTCATCTCTAAAATAGACTCGTCTACTTATTCTGCAAAGGGCAGGAGGAAATATGGCTGCCCTGATCGCCACCCAGAGTGGGAGGAATGGACAGCGTTCTGTGTCCTCTAAGCCCTCACATAGGACAGCTAACCCAGACAGCGCCTGTGTTCCAAGACTTCCTCATGCTCCTGTCTCACTGATAGAAACGTTACCTGTCCCAGGGCTCCTCCTTGGGGACCTTGCTGGGAGAGAGGGGCCCATCTGACTTAATGCCCTGCCTTTCCAGGTGCTGTGCTTGCAGCTTCCATCTGAGCCAGGGTGGGGGACCAGATTCTGGCCTGGGTCCCAGGGGCACCATTGCAGAGGCACAGATGTACCCCCCGCCCCACCTCCCATGCCCTTCACACAAAGGCCCTGCCTCTTCTTCATCCATCAGGCTCTGGGCCGGGGCTGAGGGATAATTTCCCTTCTCTCCCATTCACAGGCAGGAAAACTGAGGTTCAGAGAATCCAGGACAGGTTCTATCAGTGGGGAAAAAAAGGAAGGGTTGGCCCAGGGAAAGGGAACATGGAGGTTAGTGTTGTTCCTTCTAAGTCACCAGTCTTGGTCTTGGTCACCTTGGTTCAGGTGTCCCCTTCTCCTATGTGTCACTGATCTTTCCCCTGACATAGGAGGGATTTGTATGACAGTCCCCATCTGTTCAGACACCAGAACCTGCCAAGCCCACAGGGAGCTGCCCTCGCCGACTCTCACCCCTTTGGGAGCCAGAGGTCTCTTCCCCAGGGTGGAAAGACAGAGGTTTAGAAGGGGTTAACTCTTCTTGCTTTCACATCTCTGCAACAAGTATGTGTTGAGCAATGGCCACAGTGTCATGTGCTGCGCATCCTCCCTCTTTCTCTCACGTGCTCTGGACTCCTTGCCATTTTTTCTTTCTTTTTAAAAATGGAGGCCGGGAGCGGTGGCTCATGCCTGTAATCCCAGCACTTTGGGAGGACAAGGCAGGTGGATCACCTGAGATCAGAAATTCGAGACCAGCCTGACCAATATGATGAAACCCCGTCTCTACTAAAAATACAAAAATTAGCCGGCATGGTGGTATGTGTCTGTAATCCCAGCTACTCGGGAGGCTGAGGAAGGAGAATCACTTTAACCTGGGAGGTGGAGGCTGCAGTGAGCCAAGATTGCACTATTGAACTCCAGCCTGTGCAACAAGAATGAAACTCCGTCTCAAAAAAAAATTTTTTTTGAGATATTATTTGCATAAAATGTATTATTAAAGGATACAATTAATTGCTTTTTACTATATTTACAAGATTGTGCAACAGTCACCACTGTCACTCCCCAGCCCTTGACAACCACCAATCCACTCTCTGTCTCTGTGGATTTGCCCACTCTGGACATTTTGTATCAATGGAATCATATAGTCTGTGTTTTTTTGTGACTGGCTTCTTCCACTTAGCCTAATGTTTTCAAGGCTTACCCATGCTGTAGCACATACTGATGTTTTCATCCTTTTACGGCTGAATCCTATTCCATTACATGGCGATACCACATTTTATTTATTCACCGTCAGTTGATGGGCATTTAGATTGTTTTCACTTTTGACTATTGTGAATAATGTTGCTCTGAACATTGATGTTCAAGTCTTTGTGTGAACATACGTCTTCGTTTCTCTTGGGTATGTCTAGGAGTGGAATTGCTGGATCAAATGATAACTCTCACTTTTTCCCCACCAGCAGCTAATGCTAACTTTTTGAGGAACCACCAAACTGTTTATCAAAGTGCCTGTACCATGGTACCCTCCCACCAGCAATTCCTTGCCATTTCTTGAATGTGCCAGACACACTCGTCCTTGGTCCCTGACTTCTTTCTTGGAGAGGCCATCATTGGCCATCTGATGTAAAACAGGAGCCTATTTTCACCCTCTCACTCCCTTCCTCCCTCTCTTTGCTTGTTGATATTGGACGTGCTGAGACTATTTTACTTACTTATTTTGTTTATTGCTTCCCCTCACTAGAATGGAGCTTTGTTCATTGTTCTAACATTGCTCCTAGAACATTGCCTGGCACATATAGGTGTTCAATCAATGTTTGTTGAGTAACATGAGTGAAGAAATGTAGGGTGCCAAGCTGGGTACACAGGGCATAGCATGGTGAGATCCCATGGAAATGGACCAAGTGTTACTGAGGCCACAGGGAGGTAAACTGTGTGTCACCGAGGCCTCCTGCCTGGACATTTCTTTACCTATTGAGTCGGCCATGGGGGTTCAGGACCACCTATGCTCTCGCCCTCATCAGACCAGCAGAGAAGAAGAACTGGGCCTCCTCCCTCAAACTAGGCAAGAGGTGGGGTAACAGGTTAGTTAGCTGCGTAGTCATCATGACAGTTCTGTCTATTTGTTGGGACACTGTAGACAGTGCCATTGCTGAGTGAAAGGATTTGAAGGGCGGCAACTGGAGAGGGTATTCAAGTGTGTCAGTGCCCTGCGTCAGCCCTGTCTGTCCCCATCCAGGTCTCAGTCTGCCTTGGAGACCCAGATGTGAGAGCTGCTCAGCAGGGAAGGATGCTGGCCTTTCCCCATGCCAGGCGTGAGGGTCACAGTCCTGGCTGTCCAGCCGATCCAGTGGGTCTTTTATGGCTTCACCTCAGCTGGCCTCTGGACATATTAGTCAGGAATCCTTCAGTCGTAAGGACAGAAATCCAAACTCAAGCTGAAGAAAAAGGGCAGTTTATTGGCAAGCACAGGACCCGGGAGGTGCAGGGGAGGGGCAGCTGGCCTTCAGAATGCTCGCTGTCTCTGTCTGCCTGCTTTCTCTCTCATTTCTTTTCTCTGTGTGTTTGCATCACTCTCTCCTATCACAGATGGGCTTCTTCACTCTTCTACCACAGGGAGCTTGGCTGCAGGCAGCTGTGGGTTACAGAAATCCAGCTTAGTGGCTTAAAAGGAAAGGAAATGACTCTGCTCTTCTACTTAGAACAATCACAGGGAAACACTCAGATTGGCCCCCTGGGATCATATGCCCACCTCCCTCCTCCACCCATACAAACAACCCATTCTCCTTTGCCACTGTTGTCAGTTGTGGCTACACCAAAAAACCAGGCTTGCTGGTCTCTCTCTCTCTCTCTCAAAATGCATGCTGACTGCCAAGTACTTTGCAATCTCTCTCTCTCTTTTTTTCTTTGAGACAGGGTCTCACTCAGTCATCCAGACTGGAGTGCAGTGGCATGATCACAGCTCATCACAGCCTCAACCTCCTGGGCTCAGGTGATCCTCCCACCTCAGCCTCCCAAGTAGCTGGGACTACCGGCACATGCCACTATGCCCAGCTTTTTTTTTTTTTTTTTTTTTGTAGAGACTGGGCTTTTGCCATGTTTCCCAGGTTAGTCTCGAACTCTTCGGCTTAAGCAATCTTCCTGCCTGGGCCTCCCAAAGTGCTGGGATTACAGCCATAAACCACTGCGCCTGGCCTCATTTCTCTTAATCCACGCAACTGCTCTGGAGAAATATATACTGGTCAGGGCTCTTTTAGCTCCTACTGACAAAAGCCCAACTCAAATTAGCTTAAGCTGAAAAGGGAATGTATTACTCTACATAATTGATAAAAGCAGGAGTAGACTTCAGGCATAGCTTGTTCCAGGGAGTCAAATAAGCCTGGGCTCTTATTGGCTCCAGCTCTTAGCTGGACTTCCCTCTCTATTGGCTCAGCTCTCAGGTACATCCTACCCAAGCAGCAGGAAAAAATGACCAGAGCAGCCTAGGCTCAGATGGTCTTTAGAACCATTATTCCCAGGGGAAGAGGGAGACTGCTTTCTGTGCACAGAGCAAACTATCTCGGGGGACTGGTTTATTCCCATGAGGGTCCAATATCTACTCAGGGCACAGGACAAAGACAACCATATTTGGCCAGGCCAGGTCATGTGCCTACTCCTGCAGCAAGAGGATGAGACAGAGCTGTGAGGATTAATGCCACCGGAGCAGGAACAGGGCAGACTGATTGGATGTGACCAGCTATATGACTTTCCCATTGCACAGATGAGGCTTGGAGAGATAAGGTAACTTCTAGTACCATAGAGCTAGAGACACAGTCAGGATTCAAACGCACGTCTGTCATCTCTTCCCAGAAAACCACCCTGCCTCCTTTTAAAGTGCTGTGTTAAAACATCCCTTGAAGAAGTAGATTCCTGTTGACAGCCATATCATTCCCAGCACCCCTTGCAGCAACTGCCACAGAGAGGACTGCTTGGGAGGAGGGGTTGGCCGCACTCTCAGACAAGATCCTTTACCAGATCTCCGTGGTTGAAAGGGTCTCTGGTCATTGACTCCAGGTGTCATACGGAATCATCAATCCAAACAAGATTTGATTTTTGGCAAGGGTGCCAAGACCATTCAGTGAGGGAAGGACAGTCTTTTCAACAAATGATGTGGGAAAAACTGGAAGTCCACATGCAAAAGAATGAAGTGGAACCCTTACCTTACATGATATACAAGATTAACCCCCAAATGCATCAAAGACCTAAACTTAAGAGCTAAAGCTATAAAACTCTTAGAAGAAATCACAGGGGGAAATCTTCATGACCTTGAATTTGGCAATAGTTTAAAAAATATAACTTTAAAAGCATAGATGACAAAAGAAAAAAATAGATAAATTGAACTTCACAAAATCAAATTACTTTTGTACACCAAAAGACACTATCAAGAAAGTAGAAACACAACTCAGAGAATGGAAAAAAAAAGGATTTGTAAATAATATATTGGATGAGAATTTAATATCAAAAATATATAATTTCTACAACTTAACAACAAAAAGACAAATAACTCAATTACAAAACGGGCAAGGGACCTTAAATAGACACTTCTTCCAAAGAGGATATATCAGTGACCAGTAAAAATATGAAAAGATGCTCAACATCATTAGTCATCAAGGAACTGCAAATCAAAACCACGAGATATCACTCCACACTCACCAGGATGGCTGGAATTTAAAGAGAGAGCGAGCGAGCAAGCCAGAAATGGAGGCACACAACTGGCATCCAATCTACTTGGGAGGCTGAGGAGGCAAAATCACTTAAGCCCAGGATTTATAATCTAGCCTGGGCAAAAGAGTGAGACCACCATCTGTACTAGAAAGAAGAAAGAAAGAGAAAGACGAGAGAGAGGGAGGGAGGGAGGGAGGGAAGAAGGAAGGAAGGAAGAGGGAAAGGGAGGGAAGAGAAGAGAAGGAGGAAAGAAAGTCCAAACAAATTGGCAAGAATGTGAAGGATTTTTTTTTTTGAGACAAGGTCTCACTCTGTCGCCCAGGCAGGAGGGCAGTGGCACTATTATACCTCACTACAGCCATAATCTCCTGGACTCAAGTGACCCTCTGCTTCAGCCTCCCAGGTAGCTGGCTTTATAGGTGTGCACTACCACTCCTGGCTAATTTTTGATTTTTTGTAGACAAGGTCTCACTGTGTTGCCCAGGCTGATCTCAAACTCCTGAACACAAGTGACCCTCTTGCCTCAGCCTTGCAACATGCTGGGGTTACAGGTGTGAGCCACCACACCAGCCCTGGATGTGGAGCAATTGGAACTCATGTACATTCTGTTGAAAATGTAAAATGGTGAAGTTTCTGTGGAAAACAGTATGGTGGTTCTCCACAAAGCTAAACATAGAGTTACCACATGGTCCAGCAATTGCACTCTTAGGTATACACCCAAAGGAATTGAAAACGGACACTCTAGCAGATACTTGTACACCAGTGTATACTGCAGCCTTATCCACAGTAGCTGAAAGTTGAATACAATCTCAATGTCCATTAACAGATGAATGTGGCACATAATGTGGTGCATACATTCAATGGAATATTATTCAGCCATACAAATGAGTGAAGTTCTGATACATGCTATTTGCTCTATATTGTATATACGTGCTATAAAATATAGAGATAACTTGAAATCATGATGCTAAAGTGAAATAAGCTAGACACAAATGGACAAATATTGTATGATTGTACTTGGCTGAAATATCTACAGTAGGAAAAGTCATGGAAACAGAAAGAAGAGTAGAGGTTACCAGGGGCTGGGAGGAGAGGGGAATGAGGAGTTATTGCTTAATGAGTACAGAGTTTCTGTTTGGAATGATAAGAAGTTTCAGAAACAGATTGTGGTGATAGTTGCATAACAATGTGAGTGTACTTAATGCCACTAAACTGTACACCTAAAATGGTTTAAATGGGAAATTTTATGTTGTATATGTGTATTTTGTCCCAACTTTAAAAATATAGGGGCTGGGCGCAGTGGCTCACACCTGTAATCCCAGCACTTTTTGGGAGGCTGAGGCGGACAGATGACCTGAGGTCAGGCGTTTGAGACCAGCCTGGCCAATATGGTGAAACCCCATCTCCACTATAAATACAAAACTAGCCAGGAGTAGTGGTGGCTACCTGTAATCTCAGCTATTCGGGAGGCTACGGCAGGAGAATCACTTGAACCCAGGATGCAGAGGTTGCAGTGAGCAGCTGCACTGTACTCCAGCCTGGGTGACAGAGTGAAATAAAAAAAATAAATAAATAATGATAATAAAATTAAAATTAAAATAGGACATGAACGTAACAAATGTACCCCTCTGATTGGGGATATTGAAAATGGGGGAGGCTGTGCATGTGTTGGGGGGCAGAGGGAATATGGGAAAACCTCTTATGAATGAACAAATTTGTATGAAGAGACAAATACCTTTCTCTCAATTTTGCGGTCAAGCCAAAACTGCTGTAAAAAATTTTGAAAGGATATGCATCTTGCACGTAGAGAGGTCTACTTTACAATTTGTTTTCCAACAAATATGTATTGAGCAAGCTTTCAGTGCAGGCATCTGGTTGGCACTGGGTGGTCCATGACCCAGCTGTGCCCTCAGGGGGCCTGGGACTGCAGCGGAGCTTGCCAAGTTCTCAAAGAGAGAGGGGAGCTGGATGAGAAGGACATGTTGAGAGCAAAGAACATGAATTTGCCTCCTCAGTGTTTCCAAACTGCCCAGGGCATTGATTAAAAGCATTAAAGTCATCTGAGCTCTATCCTGACCTACTGCGTCTGAACGTGCTCACCTGGATCTTCATTCCACAGCCAGAGGACTTGAACTAGGAGGGAGTGAGAAGGGCCGCGCAGCTTCCTCCCTGCCCATGGCCAATGAGGATTCACCAACTTTGTGTTCTCCGCTCCTAGAACCTCATGCCCTGGCTGCCAGAAGTGGCCCTGTCTAAAACTCTCCTTCAGGAGAAGCTCCTGACTTCGCGTCCATCTTGGGAGAAACAGAAAACAGCTCTCCCACCTTCTCCATCCCACCCTCTTTCAGAAGAATAAAGACTTATTAAAAACTTCTGCAACTTGGGCAAAGTACCGATCCTTTGCATAGATGGTGTTTCTGCTCCTCTGGCCTGAAAACTCAACGCTAACCCAGTACCCCTGGCGAACACATCCCCCATGTTGAGAATGGTGGGTGTGGGGGTGCGTGGGGGACGTTCTGCCCTCTGCTCACTCAGGCCTCAGGAGCCGAGGTCACCATGCACCTGCTACTCTTTGGGCACCCATTTTGTTTTCATGGGCCAAGCCCTGGAATGGGGAAGGCGTTTGTGGACAGTGGGCAGAGACATTGAGAGAAGGTCTGTGTCTCAGCCAGAGATCACCTGGCACCTTGGGGTCAGCCACTAGACCCCTCCCTAAGGCTGGTTGGGCGCTGACTTAGGCGTCCCCAGCATGCCAGGCCTTTGGGCAGAGGGCAAGAGTTCAGGCCTCAGCTGTTCTTCCCCACCTGGAAGAGGGTAACTGTCTTCTATTTGAGCATATGCCTTGGGATCGTATTTTAAAATCCTAAATCAGGACAGCAGACCTGATAAATAATTTGTGAACTGATCGGTGTGTAAAGTCCTTTAAAGGTATCCAAGTCAAATCAGTTACATATTGAATACATTTCTTGAAAAGAATGCAGCTAAAGTAGACTCTGTCCTGGAAATGTGAGGCCAGGTGTTCTTAAACAGGGGCAATTTTGGACCCCAAGGGACATCTGGCAATGTTTGGGGACATATTTGGTTTTCACAACCTGTCACCACATCTAGTGGGTAGAAGCCAGGAATGCTGCTGACTATCCTACAATGCACAGGGCTGCCCCCACAATGTGGAATTCTCAGGCCCCAAATGTCAGTAGTGGCAAGTTTGGGAAACCTTGCTCTTGGCTTTCTGGGGCTGTGCCTGTGCACCCCAGGGTGTCAGCCCAGCCTTGATTTTTTCCTCATACTTCATATCTACTTTTGGTCCTGTCTGTGACACTATTGTCAGAGGGTGGAAGCTTGGAACCCCTCAGCTCTCTGCTACTTCCTTTTTTGATGGCAGATGCAGGGAGATGACTACCTTTGAAGAGGTACCTCAGGTACCAACCCAAGCCTGGCAAGGGGCAGGGGGTGTCTTGAGTAAGCGTCTCCCACTGGGGAGACGAGAGCAGAGACCGGATGCAGCAAGAGGGTGGGAAGGAGCACTGGATTTAGAGGGAGAGGCATGGGGTCAGCTCTGTCCGACTCCACCTCTAACCTGGCCATTTAGCCTCTGTGCCTCAGTTTCCTCCTCTGTCCATTGAGCACATGTTCTAAACAGGGTTATTGTGAGGGTTAGGGAGAGGAAGGATGGGACAGGGTTGTGGAAAGCACTAAGGCTGGGCAGCAGCAACTTGTGGAGTCCCCGCTGTGTATGCTGACTTAGAAGGACCCCAGCTGGGCTGGCAGGTTGGGAGAGGGTAGGGCTGGGCCGGGAGACTATAGAGTGGAACACTGGGAGTGCGTGCTCTCTAGTTACAGTGACCTGCAGACAACTGGTGTGCCTGGAGCACAGAAACGGACTGGCTGGCAAGACAGTGCCCGGCAGCACGTGGAGACTCCCATTTGCCGGCGCTGCTTTCCTTTGTAGCTCTCAGACAGAGGGAGCAGGAGGCCTGCCTGAGTCTGGATGTGCACCCAGGCCTCATGCCTGGAGGTTAGCGCAGGGAATGACGTGCTGGAGCAGGTGGGCTCCGTGTATTTGGCCAAAAGCAGGTTGAGGTTGGCACCATGGTTCACACCTGTAATCTCAACACTTTGGGAGGCTAAGGTGGGAGGATCATTTGAGCCCAGGAGTTTGAGTCCAGCCTGGACAATATAGCAAGACCCTATTTATTAAAAAAAAATTTTTTTTTTTTTAATTAGCTGGGTGTGGTGTTATGCGCCTGTAGTCCCAGCCTGGAATGGCTGAGATAGAAGGATCACTTGAGCCTAGGAGGTCGAGGTTGCAGTGAGCCAAGGCCACACCACTGCACTCCAACCTGGGCAACAGAGCGAGACACCATTAAAAAAAAAAAAAAAAAAGATAACTTAGAAAGATTTGAAAGTCCCAAAAGCATCTGTGTGTGTGTGTGTGTAATTTTTAATTAAATTTTTTTTTAAATTTTTGTTGTAATGTTTTTTGAGACGGAGTCTTGCTGTCATCCAGACTGGAGTGCAGTGGCAAAATCTCGGCTCAATGCCACCTCCAGCTCCTGGGTTCAAGCGATTCTCCTGCCTCAGCCTCCTGAGTAGCTGGGACTACAGGTGTGTAATTTTTTTAGAGGAGGTATTGGAGAACAGAGGTCACACTTGCTGCCCAGAACTTAGAAAGAGACACTCACTGACTAGCAGTGTGACCCTTGGGCTGTTATTCAGCTTTCCTCTACTTCAGTTTTCTCATTTTCAGAAGGTGAATCATAATGATGGGGCCAAAAGAATGCAGGAGCCCACTGAAAGAGCTCCCAGTGGCCAAAGCTGGAACAATTCCAACAACAAAATACATAACATACTACTGAATTATAACCCAACATATAACACAAAGATCCAGGAGTTATACTGACACAAATAAATGATTGAGTAAAATAAGTTAATCAATGGGAGAGAATAGACAAATCTGTGAAGAAGAACTCCAAATATTGATATAGATACTCCCTGCTCAAGAAGGTGGAGTGTAACTCCCCACTCCTGAGGCGTGGGCTGTGCCAGTGATTTCCTTCCAGCTACTACAGTATGGAAAGGTGCAAAAGGAATCCCTTTACAGTGGAAAGTTAGCAGACACTACCTCACTCTGGTGACCAAGGCTAGCATCATTAGTGAGAAGTCATAACATGTCTTCGATATGATTGATGAGAAGGACATCCCACTTCTCTGGCCTTCCTCCCCCAAACCCATAACTTCAGCCTAATCATAAGAAAAATACCAAACGAACCCCAATCAAGGAACATTCCACCAAATGCCTGACAGCACTTCCTAAAACTGTTCAAGACATCAAGCGCAAGGAATGTCTGAGAAACTGGCACAGCCAAGAAGAGCCTACGGAGACATGATAATGAAATGCAATGTGGTCTCCTGGATGGAATCCTAGAACAGAAAAAGGACATTCAGTAAAAAAAGTTAAGCAAGTCTGAAAGAAGCGTGGATGTTAGTTGTAAGAAACTGATATGGTTTGGCTGTATCCCTACCCAAATCTCATCTTGAATTCCCATGTGTTGTGGGAGGAAACAGGTGAAGGTAATTGAATCATGGGGGCAGTTTTCTCCATACTCTTCTCATGATAATGAGCAAATCTCACGAGATCTGATGGTTTTATAAGGATCTGGTATTTCCCCTGCTTATACTCATTCTCTCTCCTGCCGCCCTGTGAAGAGGTGCCTTCCACCATGATTGTAAGTCTCCTGAGGCCTTCCCAACTATGCAGAACTGTGAGTCAATTAAACTTCTTTACTTTATAAATGACCCAGTCTCAGATATTTCTTCATAGCAGCGTGAGAACGGACTAATACACAAACATACCATATTAATGTAAGATGTTAACAATAGAAGAAACTGGGTGTGAGGCAGAATATGGGAAGTCTATGTGCTGTTTTTGCAACTTTTCTATAAATCTATTCTAAAATTAAGAGTTTATTTTTAAAAGTGAGTAATAGTGTCTACATTATGTTGCTGCATTCAATAAGTGATTTATATCAAGCATTTGGTGCACTGGTATATGGTGTTTAATGTTAGCTATTATTTATCATTATTGTTCTTATTTTTATTTTTCTTATTACAATAGCAATGTATACTCATTACAGAAAAATTTACAAGTGAGCCAAAGAAAAACATAAGCCAAAGAAGAACAACCACACCCTACACTCTCAGAGACAACCACTGGTCACACCTTGCTGTGGATCCCTCCCGAGGTGTCTTTAATTTTTATAAAGCTTGGATCACTCCATACATACAGTTCAGTAAATGGTCATAATTTATTTAAGTAACCCATAAATTATTTGATATTTAGGTTGTTCTAACTCTTTGCTCTCACAAATAGGCAAGAGTACATAATGGACTGAGCATTAATTAGAAAGAAAAAAGAAAACCCTGAAAAATTATAAAAACCTGACACTAATGCTGAAATAAGCACAGAGGATGCTCAGTAGTTAATCAAATGGCCTTATCAGAAAATCCGATGGCTGACTTTTCTTTTCTAGATCTGTTTTATTTCATAATTTAAAAATATATTTTTTAAATGTAAAGAGGGAAAGATTACCTGGCAAAATTTGTTTTTAGAGCTTAAAAACCTCATTTATTTATGATGATGATAATTTTTTTAAAAAAAAGCTAAATTTGCTCAATGGATTAGTGTAGGCATTTTATCCCTACTTGTGCTTTCTTTCTAAAAAGTATTTATTTGTCTATTTTGAGAGCATCATTTTATCCTTCTTATTGTATATTTTAAGGTGTACCACTTGATTCGATATACATTGTGAAATAATCACTGCCATAAAGACCACTGACATATCCGTCACCTCACATAGTTACCTTTTCATATGCATGGTGAGAAAACTTGGGATCTACCTTCTTAGCAAATTTCAAGCATATGGTACAGTACTGTTACTTATAGTCATCAGGCTTTATATTAAATCTCCAGAACTCATTCATCTTGCATAACTGAAACTTTGCACCCTTTGACCAACATCTTCTTATCTTCCCCTTCCCCGAGCCCCTGGTAACTATCATTCTCTTCTTTGTTTCTATGAGTTTGACTATTTTATATCCCACATACAAGTGAGATCTTACAGATTTGTGTTTCTGTGTCTGGCCTATTTCACTTAGCATAATGTCCTTCAGGCCTATCCAGGTTGTTGCAAATGACAAGATTTTTTTTTTCTTTTTTAAGGTAGGATAATATTTCATTGTATATGTATGCACCACATTTTCTTTATTCATTCATTATTTTTTTCATTTTTTATTTTTATTTTGAGACTGATTCTCACTCTACCACCCAGGCTGGAGTGCAGTGGTACAATCTTGGCTCCCTGCAACCTCTGCCTCCTGAGTTCAAGTGATTCTCCTGCCTCAGCCTCCCAAGTAGCTAGGATTATAGGTGTCCACCACCATGCCCAGCTAATTTTTGTATTTTTAGTAGAGATGGGATTTCACCATGTTGGCCAGGCTGATCTCGAACTCCTGACTTTAAGTGATCCACCTGCCTCAGCCTCCCAAAGTGCTGGGATTACAGAAGTGAGCCACCGCGCCCAGCCTTATTCATTTATTGCTGATGGACATTTAGGTTATTTTCATATCGTTGCTATTTTGAATAATACTGCACTGAAAATAGGAGTGCAGGTAACTTTTCAAGACCTTGATTTCAATCCCTCTGGACAAGTACCTAGAAGTGGGATTGCTGGATTATATGGTACTTCTATTTTAATTTTTTGAGAAACTTTCATACTATTTTCCATAATGGCCATACCAGTCTATATCCCCACCAACAGTATACATAGGGTTCTCTTTTCTCCACACACTCACCAACACTTATCTTTTTTTTTTTTTTTTTTTTTAAATACAAGTTGAGTGTCCCTTATCTGAAATGCTCAGGACCAGAAGTATTTTTGATTTTTTTTTTTTTTTTTGATTTGGAGTCTCGCAGTGTTGCCCAGGCTGGAGTGCAGTCGTGCCATCTTGGCTCACTGCAACCTCCACCTCCCAGGTTCAAGCAATTCTCTGCCTCAGCCTCCGGAGTAGCTGGGATTACAGGCACCCACCATCATGCCTGGCTAATTTTCATATTTTTAGTAGAGACGGGGTTTCACCATGTTGGCCAGGCTGATCTTGAACTCCTGACCTCGTGATCCACCCGCCTCGGCCTCCCAAAGTACTGGGATTACAGATGTGAGCCACTGCGCCTGGCCGCACATTTTGGATTTTTTTTAAAAGCTTGGAATATTTGCATATATATAATGAGGTATCTTGGGAATGGAACCCAAGTCTAAACACACAGTTGGTTTATGTTTTGTATATACCTTATACACATAGCCTGAAGGTAATTTTATACAATGTTTTAAATAATCTTGTGCATGAAACAAAGTTTGTGTACACTGAACCATCAGAAAGCAAAGGTGCCACGATCTCTGCCACCAATGTGGACAATCTGTGGTTGTTTGGCATTGCCATCATGCCTGAATCAGAATTTATATGCTACTAATTAAGCAATCATTTTCTTACATTTATTCACACATGAGTACTTAACAGTAAAAGTATGACATACTTTTTTTCTTTGTTTTTTTTGGGACAGGATCTCACTACTGTGTCGCCCAGGTTGAAAGGCAGTGGTGTGAACATGGCTCAATGCAGCCTTGACCTCCTGGGCTCAAGCAATCCTCCCGCCTCGGCCTCCCAAGTAGCTGAGATTACAGGCACACAACACCATGACCTGCTAATTTTTAAAATTATTTCTTATTCAACAGAGTCTCAGCATGTTACCCAGGCCGGTCTCGAACTCTTGGCTCAAGCAATCCTCCTGCTTTGGCCTCCCGAAGTGCTGGGATTAGAGGCATGAGCCGCCACACCCAGCCAACAACAGATTTTTGTCTTCGAAGTGTCTTTTTGATTTTATAAACGAACATGATTTCTTGTTCTGTTATGAATGTATGCTGCTTTAGTCCTTCAATAAGCCCATCATACATTTTCACCAGGCCATCTATAGACATTTTTTCTGCAAAAAATGTTAACAATGTCATCTTCATTGCCACTATTATCATGATCACTTTCATTTGGAGCCATTTGGCTATTTCACCATCAGCCAATGAGTAAACAACTGGAGCCCTATTATCAATGTCAAAAACCCCTTTGATATCTGGTTCTTCTAACTCATTGGCAGACTCTGAAGGTATATTTTTTGCACAAGAAAGAAGGTCAGATATCATTTTGTTCTCACTTGGCACCAATTCTTTCTCACTTGATACACAATTCTTCAAAGTCACCACCTTGTTCATCATCATCACTTAACATAGTCAAAGGCCAGAGGTCACACCAGGCATGCACAACTGTCTTCAGTCACTGTGTTCCAAGCACTGGCAACAGTATATGTGGCATCCTTCACGTCACCTCCTTTTGAAAACCTTCTGCACTCATGCCTCTGTTCACTGCTGCTAGCATTCTGGTCAATGAAGTGTTTTTACATCTACTTTTCATTGACCTAAGGATACCCTGGTCACATTGAATTAATGAAGTCACATCTGGGGGAAAGTACATGGCATAAACATTATTTTTTGTGTGTGAGAATTTCAGCCGGAGAATGAGCAGAACAATAATCAAGGAATAACAAAGTCTTACATCATCATGCATTCCAGCTTCCCTGCAGTGAGCACTAGCCACTGGTACAAAATGTTTGTGAAACCAATCATAAAAGATGTTCCTGATGATCCATGATTTTTGTTAGCATAGTAGCAGACTGGTAAGAGATCTCCTCCTTGGCCAGGCGTTGTGGCTCACGCCTGTAATCCCAGCACTTTGGGAGGCCAAGGCGGGCGGATCACAAGGTCAGGAGATCAAGACCATCCTGGCTAACACGGTGAAACCTCATCTCTACTAAAAATACAAAAAATTAGCCTAACGTGGTGGCAGGAACCTGTAGTCCCAGCTACTCGGGAGGCTGAGGCAGGAGAATGGCGTGAACCTGGGAGGCGGAGCTTGCAGTGAACCCAGATCACGCCACTGCACTCCAGCCTGGGCGGCCAGCGATACTCTGTCTCAAAAAAAAAAAGAGATTTCATCCTTAATAACAGTGAGGATGCAAGCTTTTGCCAATCACAGCAAGTTTATACTTACAGATGCTTGCTACATTAGCACATCCCAGTAGGGTTATTCTATCCTTGGCATCTTTTTTTTTTTTTTGAGACAGAGTCTTGCTCTGTTGCCCAGGCTGGAGTGCAATGGCGTGATCCTGGCTCACTGCCAACCTCTACCACCCAGCTTCAAGCAATTCTCGTGCCTCAGCCTCCCCAGTAGCTGGGACTACAGGCGTGTGCCACCACGTCCTACTATTTTTTCTGTATTTTTAGTAGAGATACAGTTTCACCATGTTGGCCAGGCTGTTCTCAAACTCCTGACCTCAAGTGATCTGCCTGCCTTGGCCTCCCAAAATGCTAGGATTACAGGCATGAGCCACCATGCCCAGTCTATCCTTGGCATCCTTAATTACTGTCTCATCAACTGTAGTCAGTGTCTTTCTGGAGCAATAATGCCAAAACAGTGAAGTTTCATCAGCATTATAGACTAGTTCTGGCATCAAATTTTTATTAGTGATGACTCGGGCAAACTTGTCAATGAATTTCTTTGCTACTTCATGATCAGCAGATGCTTTATCACCACAAATCTTTAAAAATTTAGTGCTATCTTTTCTTAAATTTCTGAAACCAGCCTGTTGAACATTCACAGTTACCTTCAATTTTCAGTTCACTGTCATAGATCTTTGCTTGTTTCATAATCTGTAGCCAGTATTTACTGCAACACTTTTGAACCCATTCTTTCAATACATTACTGAGATCTTCATTATTAACTTTATGCACTGTTTTTCTTTTTGTTGCTGTTGTTGTTGTTTTGTTTTGAGACAGTGTCTATATCACCCAGGCTGGAATGCAGTAGCTTAATCTCGGCTCACTGCAACCTCCACCTCTCCAGCCCAAGCGATCCTCCCACTTCAGCCTCCTGAGTAGCTGGCACTATAAGCACATGTTACCACACATGTTTCTTTGTTTTTTCAGACAGAGGCTTGCTCTGTCACCCAGGCTGGAGTGCAGTGGTGAGATCATGGCTCACTGCAACCTTCCCCTCCCAGGTTCAAGTGATTTTCGTGCCTCAGCTTCCCAAGTAGCTGGGATTATAGGCACATGCCACCACACACAGCTAAGTTTTGTGTTTTTAGTGGAGATGGGGTTTCACCATGTTGGCCAGACTGGTCTTGAACTCCTGAGCTCTAGTGATCCACCCACCTTGGCCTCCCAAAGTGCTGGGATTACACGAATGAGCCACCATGCCTGGCTGATTTTTAAAATTTTTTTGTAGAGATGGGATTTTGCCTTGTGATCCAGGCTGGTCTTGAACTCCTGAGCTCAAGCAATCTGCCTGCCCTGGCCTCCCAAAGTACTGGGATCATAGGCATAAGCCACTGCACTGAGACTGTTTTTCTGTTTTGTTTTTTTATTAACTTCTGTTCATTGCTTTCAGCATAGAACTTCAACAGTTTATCCTTCTGTTTCTTCAGGTCATGTATGGTGGTCATTCCAACACCATACTCTTCTGTAAGACATTTCATACTTATACTGCTGTCCAGCTTCTCCAACAGCTTGATTTTCTGTGCTATAGATAAAGATAACTGCATCCTCTTCTTCTCACCACTGTTACCCACAGGAGTATCTGTAGGCCTTTTCGACATTTTCAATAATATCTTTACACCACAGAGCAGAGAATAAGCCAAAAGAAATCCCACAGTAAGTAACGCGCATAGGTATTGGCTCCATGTGGGGCCTGAAATTGGTGCATCTGGCCTGCACACCATTTTAAGAATGGGTTTTTAAATGGGTTATGCCATTTTATAACCCTTGGTGGATGTGCTTACATGGGGAAATCTGGACATGTGCAGAAAAGATATATCACAGCTGCAGGGAGCTGGGGTGGTTTTCCCCCTTGGGGATGCTGAATAAACTGTGTGTTGTGTCCCTGCATTTTCATTATGACCAATCATACGAGGTTAGATGTAGAATTTTCCACTTGTGGTGACATGTTGACACTCAACCTGCAACTTTAATGAAGATGTGTATTAGTTCTAACAGTATTTAGGATTTTCACTACATAAGATCATATAATCTGCAAACATACAATTTAAGTTCTTTCTTTCCAATTTGAATTTCTTTTATCTATTCTTCTTGCCTAATTGCTTTGGCAAACACTGCCAGTACTATTTTGAATAGAAGTGGTGAGAGTGGGCACACTTGTGTTGTTCCTGTTTTTAGAGGAACAGTTTTCAGATTTTCTCTGTTGAATATGATGTTAGATGTGGGCTGTCATATATGACTTTTATTATGTTGAGGTACATTCCTTTATAACTCATTTGTTGAGAGTTTTTAATCATGAAAGGATATTGAATTTTGTCAGATGTTTTTTCTGTATATATTAAAATCATCATACATTTTTTATCCTTTGTTTGTTAATGTGGTGTACTTCACTTATTGTTTTGTATATGTCAAACTGTCCTTGTATTCCAGGGATAAATTCCTCTTGATCATAGTGTATGATCCTTTTAATGTGCTATTAAATTCAACTTGCTAGTATTTCACTGAATGCTGTTTGTATATTGATTTTCTGTCCGGATGATCCGTCCAAGGTTGAATGTAGCATATTGGAGTCTTCCATTACTATTATATTGCTGTCTATTTCTCCTTTCAGTTCTGTTGTTATTTGCTTCATATATTTAGGTGTTCCAATGTTGGGTGTATGTATACTCACAATTGTAATACCTTCTTGGTGAACTGACCCTTTTATCATTCATTACATGATGACTTTCCTTGACAGTTATGACAGATTTTGACTTAAAGTCTATTGTGCCTAATTCAAGTATAGCTACCTCTGCTCTCTTTTGGCTTCCATTTGAGTGGAATATCTTTTCCCACCCCTTTACTTTCAGCCTGTGTGTGTCTTAAAGCTAAAGTGAGCCTCTTGTAGGCAGCATATAGCAGGATCTTGTTTTTTAGTCATTCAGCTATTCTGTCTTTTGATTGGTGAAATTAAGGCATTTATATTTAAGGTAATTATTGATAGGTAAGGACTTGCTATTGCCATTTAGTTGTTTTCTGTTTTGCAATTCCTTTTCTCTTTTCTCTATTGCTGTTTTCCTTTGTGATTTAATAATTTTTATAGTATTATGTTTTGATTCCTTTCTCTTTGTATTTTGTGTATCTACTACAGAATTTTTCTTTTGTGATTACCTTGGGATTACAGAAAACATTATATTGTTATAATAGACTATTTTAACATGATAAAAACCTAACTTTGATGACATACAAAAACTTTAACTTTTTTCCCCTACATTTAATGTTATTAATATGACTGTTTACATTTTTATAATGTGCATTCATTAGTAAATTATTGCAGCTATACTTTTTTTTTTCTTTTTTTTGAGTTGGAGTTTCACTCTGTTGCCCAGGCTGGAGTGCAGTGGCGTGATCTTGGCTCACTGCACACTCCGCCTCCCGGGTTCACACCATTCTCCTGCCTCAGCCTCCCATGTAGCAGGGACTACAGGCGCCAGCCACTATACCTGGCTAATTTTTTGTATTTTTAGTAGAGACGGGGTTTCATCGTGTTAGCCAGGATGGTCTCGATCTCCCGACCTCATGATGGATTACAGGTGTGAGCCACCGCACCCAGCCCTATAGTCATTTTTAATACTTTTGTCTTTTAACTTTTACACTGGTGGTAAAAGTTATTTACATACTACCGTTACAGAATTAGACTATTCTGAATCTGACTATACATTTACCTTTGCTAGCAAGTTTTATACTTTCATATGTTTCTTATATTTACTGTCCTTTCATTCCTCCTCCTCCTTCTTCTCCTTCTTCTTTTCTCCCTCTCCCCTCCTTCTTCCTTCTCCCTTCTTCTTCTTCTTTCCAGTGCTGGCTGATGTCCTTTCATTTCAACCTGAAGAACTTTCTTTAGCATTTCTTGTAAGTAGTAATGAACTCCCTTAGCTGGAAAAGTCTTTATCTCTCCTTCATTTTTTAGGAACAGATTTGCTGGGTAGAGTATTCTTGGTTAGTAGTTGTTTTTGTTGTTTCAGCACTTTGAATATGCTAGAACATCAACTCATAATGCAAATGTTGTTTTGTTTCATGTTGTCCTGTAAGTCACACAGGACTTTTTCATCCCTTCTTCTTATTGTTGCTCTGATTGGATAATTTCAAATGATATATCTTTGAGTCCACTGCTTCTTTCTTCTGCTTGAGTCTCCTGTCGAAGCTCTCTATTGAATTTTTCAGTTGATTCATCATATTCTACAGCTCCAGAATTTCTGTTTAGTTCTTTTTTATGATTTCTATCTTTTGGTTGAATTTCTCATTTTGTTCTTGTATTGTTCTCCTGATTTTGTTTAGTTGTCTGTGTTCTCCTGTACCTCAGTGAGCTTCTTTAAGTCACTTATTTTTAATTATTTATCTGGCAATTCATAGGTCTCAATTTCTTTGGGATCAGCCACAGGAGCTTTATTTTGTTTCTTTGGTGGTGTCATATTTTCTTAATTCTTCATGTTCCTTGAACTGTTGCATTTCTGTCTTTGAAAAAGCAGTCTCCTCTTCCAGTCTCTACTAACTGGCTTTGGAAGAGAAAGACATTCACCAATCAAGAGTTAGAGGTCTTTCAGGCCTTTTTTATGGATTCACCTGCCCCACTCTCTTATTCTCCCTTGTGGGGGTAAGTCTTAGGATTGTATGCCTACTGTCAATCCCATAAAGTCAGGACAGGTGTTGAGGGCCTCCTCTTAATTTTCTCCAGGGTAGTGCCTTGAAGTGTTCAAGGTTGTGCACCTTCTCTCAACACTGCAAAGTTGAGATAGCCGCTGATATCTACATGCTGTCTGTGGGGATTTGCATGTGTCCTCTGTGGTGGCTTGCACTCACTCTCTGTGTAGGCTCAGGTGCTCTGTCTCAGGAGTGCACAAATGCCATCTGAGGACTTTTGCATGTACCATTTCAGGGGCACATGCAGAGTGCTGAGGGTGTGAGTCATCCAATTGAAGGTGCTGGAGATGAGGTATCCCACAGGGTTTTCAAGGTTTTCAGACTCCTGGTGGAGTCTCAAGCCAATTAATAGGGTCTATAGCTGGTTTTTGAGACTTTGTGGTTGCTCCTAGCTCCCCCAAGACTGTTAGCTGTGTGATCTCCTCAGTGATGTGGGTGGGGTGAGGCAGAAGTGAGCTTCTTGGGTAACAACCTGTGAGGCTGGGGAAGCTGGACACTCACTTCACTCTCACTATCTCCCATAGAAGAAACTGCGGACTTGGGCACTGAGCCATGAGGCCTGAGAGTGGGGTTATGTGGCTTAAGTGAAACTGTTCTTCTTCTTCTTTTCTTTTTTAGATGGAGTCTCGCTCTTGTTGCCTGGGCTGGAGTGCAGTGGTGCAATCTCAGCTCACTGCAACCTCCACCTCCTAGGTTCAAGTGATTCTCCTGCCTCAGCCTCCCAAGTAGCTGGGACTACAGGCGCCTGCCACCACGACAGGCTAATTGTTTTTTTTTGTTTTTTTTTTTTGAGGTAGAGTCTCACTCTGTCACCCAGGCTGGAGTGCAGTGGCATGATCTCGGCTCACTGCAACCTCCGCCTCCTGGGTTCAAGCTATTCTCCTGCCTCAGCCTCTCGAGTAGCTGGGATTACAGGCGCATGCCACCACGCCCGGCTAATTTTTTGTATTTTTAGTAGAGATAGGGTTTCACCATGTTGGCGAGGCTGGTCTGAAACTCCTGACCTCAGGTGATCTGCCTGCCTCGGCCTCCTAAAGTGCTGGGATTACAGGCATGAGCCACCACGTTCTTACATTCATCAATGCATCTAGTCTTAATTGTTTTTTCTTTTCTTTCTTTTCTTTTTTTTTGGGGGGGGCTTAAACAGAGTTTTATAATTGCTTCACTGGACTCCTGGCTTCCTACTTGAGGTATTCTTCTTGTCCATGGATAGTTGTCAAAATTGATGTTTCTATGGAAGTATGAGGATTGAAATCTCCTATTCCACCATCTTGCTGTCATCACTCTGGTAAAAATGTTAAGTGGTTATCTCTTTTGTTTTCTTTGCACTCTGCCATAATTACCAGATTCTCTCCAATGAGGACATTTTACTCTAAAGCAGTAGTAATACCATGGACAATGAATAAGTCTAATCTTTTTCAACCAAGTTCATTTCACTTTCAAGTAAATCTATTTACTCTGTAGTGTTGTAAATGCTTCACAAATACTTAATAACTTGATGAAGTAAATGAGTATTATTTTGCTTATTTTACAGATGAGGAAACTGAGGACCAGAGAAGATAAGTAGATCACCCAAGATAATACCTGAGATGTATGGACCCAGTGGCCAATCTCAACCACCATGTCATGCTGTCCCCAAACCCTCTGTGCCAAACTGTATGTAGTTTACAGTCTGTCCCAGGCTGACAAGGAGGTGACAATTGCACTAAGCTTTATGATTCTGAAGCCTGGAATCTGGAAACCATGAAGCTCCAAAAGTCTGAAGAGGCCACCTCTTAGTTGTGTGACTTTGGGAAAGTCCCTTACCTCCCCTACGCCTTGGTTTCCTTATTTGTAAAATGTGTGTGATACCATCTGTATTCTTTCCTACTCCTCAGGGTTGTTATGAGCTCAGGTATATGTGAAAGTGTTACATAAACTGTGAAGGATGCAGGTAGGCAGGAAATCAAGGGAGAGATATCAAAGGAATGCCGTGTGAACAAAGGTGCATTAAAAGGACTGTGAAGGCCATTGCGAGGGAGCTGTGCGAAAGGGAATTTGGTTCCTGAGGAGGGGCAGTGGGACTGGGGTAGAAACAGGTTTGGTGTTAAATCTTGGAGGCCTTTAATGTCAGGTGACGCATTGGGATGTTACTGACAGGGAAATAAGGAGGGTGGGCTATGAAGGGTCATCCACTGCAAAAATACAGCATGATTGCAGGATTGTCTTCAGCCACTCTGCTGGGCCACTAGGCCTGACTCCTGAGTGAGTCTGAGAGAGGGAGCTCCCCAAGACAGGCCTCCTGGGCAGGTGAGGACTCCAGTGATGTATAGTGACTTGCTGGCAAGTTTTAGTCAATGCCCATGGGAGGGAAGTTGGCACAGGAGGCCAGCATTATGGTTCTTTCCAGAAACCCAGGAAAACCAGAGTGTGAGCCTCTCCCATTTGGTGGCTCCTTCCAATTTATGGTAGCCAGCTCATTTGATCCTCCAACAGCTTGAAATGGAGATGAACTCTTATCTTCCCTCCACTAATCTGCTTTTCCTAATGTTCCCAGTGACTTTAACTTCCTCCTCCTTGAATCCTCCTTAATACAGTTGCCAGTACTTTACATTGCTGACCTCTCCCTTGCTCCGAAAAAGTTCTTTTGCTGCCAGGATTGCACTCTCTCAGTCAATTTTTTAACGGATTCTTCTCAGGCCCCTTTGCTGATTTCCTTTCTTTTCCACACCCTCCGAGATTCCATTCTTGGTCTCCTTTTCTTTTTCAATGAATTCTCCCTCTGTGGCCTCATCAACTACCAGTATGAATGCCCACTGTGTACTCATGTGTCTCAAATCATGATCTCCAGACCCTGTATTTCTTATCATGACTAAAATGAAACTCATCTCTGCCCATACCCACTGCCTCTTTTCTCACTTAATGTCATCACAACCACAAAAGTTCTGTGTCAAAGCTGTGACACTGTACCTGGTTGGCTTTAGCAGAAAGGGGATTTTTTGGAAGCATGGGACAATTCATTGACATGAAGAAAAGTCTTGAAGGTCAAGCCTCAAAAATAATGAAGGCCAGAGCAGCTCTGGGAAGCTGAACAGTGGACACAAGTAAGTGGCTTCCCTAGGGAATGAAGACTGAAGAATGTTGTAGAAGAACATTACCTACCGTGTAGTGTTTGTTGAATCTAAAATGAACTGTACAGTTAAGGAAGCCGAGGCCCAAAGAGGACGATTCAACTTCTATCCTTTCATTCTTTCTGCCATTAGGCTCGAGATTAGAATTACAGGAAGAAAGCATCTGAATGCACTAATTAGGGTCACATAGTCTTAGCTGGGGGTAAGCACAACCCCTTCAGTGATGGTCCTACCAAACTGTACTCAATCCTGATATTGCCAATCTTGTTTTTAAAAGCCTCTAGAGAATGATTCTTTCTCCTAAAACTCAACCAACATTCTGAACCTGAAAAGGGGGGTATGAAGTCTGTGTGTAAAAAAATCACAACTGTCCATCGTACTCTGGCCCAGAAACATCTTTAACTCCTGCCTCTTCCATACTCCACTTCTCCTAAATATCTTTCTAATAACTTCCCTGCCTTCATAACTCCTTGCTGCCAGTCTCTACCTGCAAGTCTATCTGCCCCACTACCAGTCATCTTCTACAATACAAACTGGGCTGGGTGCAGTGGCTCACGCCGGTAATCCCAGCACTTTGGGAGGCCAACGTAGGCGGATCATTTGAGGTCAGGAGTTTGAGACCAGCCTGGCCAACATGGTAAAACGCTGTCTCTACTAAAAATACAAAAATTAGCTGGACATAGTGGTGGAAGCCTGTAATCCCAGCTACTCGGGAGGCTGAGGCAGGAGAATCACTTGAACCTCAGAGGCAGAGGTTGCAGTGAGCAGAGATCATGCCACTGCACTCCAGCCTGGGCAACAGAGGGAGACTGTATCTCAAGAAGATAAAATAAAATAAAATAAAATCTGATCAGTCCAAGCTTCTCCTTCCCTTCCCCCTCCCGCAAAAAGAACCCTTTATGGTTCCCCATAGCCATTCACTAAAGTTCTTAATATGGTTTACAAGGTCCTTCCCAAGCCTTATCTTTCCACAAGCTTCATTTACCACTCCAGCCCCACTACTCCTCAAACAGGCCTCTATGCATATGTCTGTATTCTTCCTTTCTCCTGGATGCCTTTCCCACATTCTCTGTCTCAAGGGATCCCATTCATATTCGTCTTTCATAGATAGCATCAGATCTCACCTCTCATGGAGACTTCCTCAAACAAGCCAGGATGAGTTAGTTAATCCCTCTTTTGTATTCTCTTCACACTCAGTAAGGACTTAAGATTATAGCCCTGAGCACATTTTATTATGGCATTTGTTTACAAGTCTGTCTCCTTCACTGGACTGGGAGCTCCCCTAAAGTAGGCCCTGAGTTTTCCTCGGCTTTATTGCCCTAGTGCTTACCATTGTGCCTAGCATGTGGTGCTTGATGAATTTTAAGTGAGTTGTACAGATGAGGAAACTGAAGCCCAAAGAGAGCAAGTTGCACGCTTAGAATGAGCAACCTCCCTAATGGCAATAAAGTTAGAGAGATAGTTGTGATCAGATTGGGCTTTGTAATCATCTAGGCAGTTGCTAAAGACTGGAAGTAAAGGGTGGTCACCAGCTATCTCCCTTTGCACTTAGAGAAAATAAGGCTCAACAGGCTCCAACTTAAATGGTCAAGAGGGATTTAAGTTAAAGAAGAGAAAGACCTTCTTGTTCCTGGGTCTGGTAGACAAAAAAGTGAGCTGACTCAGAACGTTTGTGCGCTTTTTGCCTCTGGAGGCTTTAACAAACAAGATAGACCTTATTATCAGGGCTGAGTCGAAAGTCCTGTTAGAGGCGGACAAATGACTGAGCTGACATCTGAAGAAGCTGCCTCTTGAGGAAGCCCTTGAGGAGCAGAGGAACCAGTGAGAAGACTTCAGTTCCCAGGGAGGTCAGGGATGCTTGGGGGAGGGGGAGACAGAGGAGGGAGCCCTTCCTAATTAAGCCTCTACCCACGAGTGAATGGGAAGCTAATAAGGCAGCCCCATTCCAGGGCACCTCCACACCCAGCCAGCCGGTCTGCCTGTTTATTGCCCGTATGGAGATCATTAATGCCTCCTGACACTGGGGTCACTCCCGGGGTCAATCCCGGAGCCCGTTCTGGAAAACAAGGGGAAATGAACTTCCCAGCACATGTGGCTCAGCCTTGGCAGGGAGGGGGACTCTGGTTACCCCACACCTCAGCTCTGGGAGAGATCAGCACTCCAGGCACTCAGACCCCCCAAAACAATCCCTTCTGCCCATGCTGGACTCGGGGGGGTGGTCCTGGGTAAAGGCGAGGTGGAGGCCCTTGTCTGGGCCGGGACAACCCCCACTGAGGCTGTCCCAACCAACAGACAGACACTAATCCCCTGGCGACGGACTGGGCTAGTGTCTGGGAGCTGCAGCTGCAGCTCAACAGGGGCCAGGCTGCCAGCCACAGGTGGCGGGAAGGCGCAGGCCTGGTGGCCACGTGGGCGCGGGCTTGGGCCTCGGCCCCACCCTCACCCGCTTCCCCCTCGTTGATTGGGCCCCTTCCCCCTCCGGCATCCAAGATGGTGGAGGGGGGCGGGTTTCCAGGGCGATCGGAGCTTCAATTGGTGGAATGCAGTATCTTTGAGCTGAAGGACAGCCTCAGTAGCCACTCAGGGAGCTCTTGCTGGTGATGGTGGTGTGCGCTCAATCACCTTACCTCACACTTAAGCAACCGAGGTGACCTCAGGAATCGGTCTCCCGCAGGCTGGTGAGAGCCACAGTGAGAAAGAGGCAACTCCAGACGGCCTCTGGGCAGGCCCCTTACCAGCCTGGGGCGTCTTCCTCGATTATAGAACTGAGAATCAGTCCCTACCTGTCCAGCAAGAAGACGGGAAAACCTCCAACTACCTGGGAGGAAATCAATAGGATTACAAGGTTAATGCCAGAGCAGGCTGAGTGACAGTTACCAAATAAATGATCTTGGGAGGACATGGCTGAGGTTAAACGAGGCCCAATAAATAAAGGAACGTGTTCAAAGGAGAAACATCAGAAAACCCAAGGACGCAGGAGGCGGGGGGGTTGTGGTCGGGCCTAGGGACTCCTTCCTGTCCTCCCGTCGGGGGCCTGTTGAATCTCCCAGAGGAGCCACAGCCCCGGGCCTGCCTCTCGCGAACCTGCAGGCTCGGATCTGCACCCTGTTCCGTGCCAGCGTTGGCATAGCTCCAGGGCACAGCACTCCTTGGACAGCTGCATACCCCCGGCTTTGGAGACTGAATGAGGGAATGGAAAGTCTTACTGTGGAGGCCTGACCAGTTAACAGAGCCCCAGCGTGCCTCTGACTCCTTAGAGAAAGGACCAACTGCAGCAAGAAGGGTTGAAGCTAGATGTGAGGAGGCACTTCCCAAACAGATCGCTGGACGGAGCTTTTGGGCCTTGGAGGCAAGGAAATTTCCTGTAGGCCTTCAGCTGAGTGTCTTTTCTTCATGAAATCTGCTAGAGAACAGTTTTGGTGACTAAGCAGTGAGCAAAGTCCCTTCTCCAATTTCTTCCAAATCTTCCCACTGATGCCCACATCAAGCCTCCTTCCATTCCCTTTTCTACTGTGCCTGTCTCTTTAGAATTGGGGATTGAAAAACCCAAGCACAGAGAGCAACCCTGGGTGAGTGGGGCCGGAGGCAGATGGGGGACGTTTGAGGAAGAGGGCAGCAGGGAGAAAAGGACCTTGGTGACATGGGTTAGGGGCACTCAGGAAGCTCCAGAACACGCTTCTTGGGACGGCGATTGGAAAAGAGACTTGAGCTTGGTACAGACTGATAGAAGGGCCTTGTGATGTGGGGAAGGAGTGGAAGGCACCAAGGACGTGCCTTTTGTTGGAGTTTCATTCAGCTTTGTTGCCATGAATCATTTGGCTTTGTGTTTATATAGTGCCTTCATAGTAATACATCAGACTCAAGGAAGGAGAGAGAATGGTGTTCTGAGCCGCCCGTGCAACCCTGTGGTGTGTCCCTCCATACCCAGGGCTGAATTGCCTCTGGGGCAGTAGGTCTGCGGCCAAGTAGGTGGGGTGTGGGGTAGGAGCAGAGGGTTCTTTGCCCGGTGGCCTGTTATAAAGGATTTCATTCCAGATGAAAGCACAATTTTCCTTATCGTCACTTGTTTCTGATGTAGTCAAAAATTTCCCTTTTTAAAAATTTGTATTTCGTAGAGATAGGATCTTTTTGTTGTTGTTTGTTATTTGTTCATTTGGTTTTTGAGACAGAGTCTCACTCTGTCACCGAGGCTGGAGTGCAGTGGCGCAATCTTAGCTCACTGCAACCTCTGCCTCCCTGGTTTAAGGGATTCTCCTGCCTCAGCTCCCAAGCAGCTGGGATTACAGACGTGCACCACCACACCCGGCTAATTTTTATATTTTCAGTAGACACAGGGTTGCACCATGTTGGCGAGGCTGGTCTCCAACTCCTGACCTCAAGTGATCCACCCGCCTCAGCCTCCCAAAATGTTGGTATTACAGGTGTTAGCCACCGCGCCTGGTGGAGATAGGGTCTTGCTATTAAATATATTACTCAGGCTGGTCTTGAACTCCTGAGCTCAAGCAATTCTCCCACCTTGCCCTCCCAAAGTGCTGGGATTACAGGCCTGAGCCATTGTCCTGGCCTAATTTGCCTTTCTTGTCCAAGGCTGTGTTCTCAGCTAGAAGGGGCCATCAACACCATCTTTGCACATGAAAAGCTTGCAGCAGAGTCTGTGTGTACAGCGCTCTTCATTCCATTAGCAATGTGTCCTGGTGAATGAGCGGCCCACTCCTGGGGTCCTGCTGGCTTTCTTCCAGTAGCTAACGTGGTAGGAGTCCGCAGGAGACAGAGAATGATGTTCTTAGGAACATTAAGGATACCGGAAGTGCCCTCTCTTGGAAATCTGAAGAGAGAGATGATTAAGTTTTTAGTCCCTGGGTGAGTATTTTATTTTTTAGCAAATGAACAATAATCGTAACGAATAGGTTATGATTTTGGGTTCTCGAGCCCTATAGGTCCAATGACCTCTTTACTTACTGTGAGACCTTGGTCAAGTCCTATTTATAATGATATGTGTATTTGAGTGTTACCATGTGCCAGGCACTAGACATGTCACTCTTAAAACAACAACGTGAAGGAAATAACAAATAAAACCTGTTTAACAAATAAAACCTGCTTAGGTTAAGAGACTGGAGAGCAGTTTACTTAAAAGGATAGGCACTGAAGATTTGAACTAGTTTGGCTTTAAATCTTGTCTTCATTTCCTGGTTGTATGACGTTGGGCAAATTATGTGACCTCAATTTCTTCATCTGTAAAACTGGGTTTATGATAGTAACCACCTGATAAGGTAGTGAGGCTGAAATGAGATAATGTGCATAAAGTTCTTAGAATTCTGCCAGGAACTTTGTAGGTGTTTGATAAATGTTAGCTATAATTGTGAGCCCTCAAAGCACTTTTATCTATGTGCTGTCACTTCATCCTTTCTACTACCCTATGAGGTGGCTGTTATTATTAAATTCATTTATAGATGAGGAAGCAGAGCCTTAAAACTCTGCTCTAGCCTTAAAACTCTGACCTAGAACGTGCTGTAGGTCCCTCTGTAAACAGACCTGAGTTCAGGCCTTTAAACTTCAAATTCCAAGCGTTTTCTGATACTCTCCCATTCTTGAATTCTAATTTATTTTAGCGCCCTCATTCAGAAATATCCCCAAGAAGCCGAATTTAAAGCCAAATGTGGATTATCTATGCTTAGGAAGAATACAAAGGAGAAAGGAAAAAAAGGGAGGTGTTGAACAATTAAATAATATCTCTGATTTAGGAATTTTTTTCACCTAGCACAAAGCTAGCAGATATACCTTCCTCTGGTAGTAAAATAAGCATATATTTCAGAGAAGTCTTACTGGAGGAAATGGAAGGAAGTGAGGCTTCAGGAACGTAGTGTATGGATGGGGGAAGGGAAAGCTGCCCTCCAGAAAATCCACTGAAGAAAAAGGTCTCTGAATCAGGAGGTCTAGATTGCTCAGGCTATGCAAAACCCAGACTTGATCAGTCATTCCTTACCTCTGTAGTGTCTCAAATGAGAGTTAAAGGAGGGATCCACCTGCGTGCTGTTGGTGAATCACTGTCTCTGTCCTCAGTCCCAAAGGGGCTCAGACCAGTCTGCCTTACCCAGCTCAGAGATCAAGGCAGCCCAGTCCTCAGTTCCTTCTACCTGGAAGTTTCTGGTTCTCCCTGATAGGAGAAGGCCTGGGAGAGCAGGGTGAGAGGTCAGGTAAGCAGACCTGCATCTGTGGTGGGAGGGGAAGCACCTGCAGCAGCAGCAGCTGCCACCTCTACCCATCCCCTGCTCGGTCCTTCTCCAACCTCCCAGAGGGAGCTCAAGCTCCTGCCCCACAGCTTTCCTGAGCTTGCTAATCTGAATGGGATGTGGGCTGAGGAATCTGGAACCAAGACTTGGGGCTACTGGGTGACAATAAAGCTATAGGGGACAGATCAATTCCCTGCTGCCTCATCCATCCTTTCCCTTTTGGAGCTTAATAAGGACCCCAGGCCTTAGACCACAGCATACACAGGAAAATGTAGCTGGGAAAGAATTGAGGAGGGATTTTGTTTCCTGGTTTTGAATGGGAAGGCACGAGCACATGCACTCTCAGGTAAGTATCTTTCATTAGGGAGGAAGGCACTCAGCACTGAACTGGTGAAGCAAGAGGATGGCCTTGAGCCCAGGAGTCTTTGAGGCTGCAGTGAGCTATGATTGCATGCCAGCCTGGGCAACAGAGTGAGATGCTGTTTCTTAAAAAACAAACAAACAAACAAACAAAAAACCCCACTGAGTGGGGAACTTTTACATATACTTCAGGAGCATATTTGGCTATAAGTAACAGAGATCCATCCAGACTAACGATGATGAAGAGAAATAAGGTTTATTTTTCTTATTTATAAGAAGCAGGCTGGCACTGATTTACCTGCTCAATGATGCCATAAGGAACTCAGGCCCTTTCTTTTTTTCCTCGGATATTCTTAACACATTGACTTTCATCCTTCCGGCCTTAAGGTCTCTAGAGGGTAAGAACTTCAAGGATCTCATCTGCGGGGGAAAGGAAGACCACATCTTCCCCTTTATCAAGAAAGCAAAATATTTCCCACAACCTTTCTCCCCGCCAGTCTTCCGTTTAGGTCTCATTGGCCAACACTGGATTACATGGACAACTCTAGCTACAAGAGAGACTAGGAAAGCAGAGAACAGGATTTTCATAGAGCAGTGGTTCTCAGCCTTGCCTGGAACTCCTGGGCTCAAGCTATCCTCCTACCTCGGTTCCCTGAGTAGCTAGGACTTCAAGCGGCACCACCACATCCAGCTTTGGCTCTACTAGCAAAGATTCTGACTCAGTTGGTCTGGGTTGGAGCTTGGCATTAGAATTTATTAAGTGCCCTAAAAACCTGTTTTTTTTTTTAATTGTAATTGCTTTTCACTACACTATGGTGCCAGCTCATCCTCCACCAAAAGGTCATCCTCAACCAAAGCCACCCCAGGCTCTATGGAGCCACCCTACTGTGCTGACAGGCATCCCCCACTTATCCTGTAGCCCTTGCTATCTCTGAGACTGATTAGGTGATTAATTAGTCAGTTTGCAGGTCATTCATTAATGAATTTGCAGTTAGTGACGGGTTTGTCAAGCGGTTGGGTAACTAACAGAATGGTCAGTTGGCCTTTCCTCCTGTTTGTGTGTCTAACACATAGTAAGCATTTAATATTTCTTTGGATGAATGAATCCATAAAATAGAGAGAAAAATGGAGTTAATACAGTATCAAATGAGATGGCAGCTGTGAAACCACTTTGTAAATGGTAAAACACTGTACAGATACAGCAATAAACATTTATATGAGAAACTACTTTTATTTTTTATTTTATGTATTATTATTTTTGAGACAGAGTCTCACTCTGTCACCCAGGTTGGAGTGCAATGGCACTATTTCGGCTCACCGAAACCTCTGCCTCCCAGGTTCAAGCTATTCCCCTGCCTCAGCCTCCCGAGCAGCTGGGACTACAGGCATGCCCCACCATGTCTGGCTAATTTTTGTATTTTTAGTAGAGACAGGGTTTCATTGTGTTGGCCAGGCTGGTCTCGAACTCCAGGCCTCAAGTGATCCTCCTGCCTTGGCCTCCCAAAGTCCTGGGATTATAGGCATGAGCCACTGTGCCTATAATCCCAGCTGAGAAACTACTTTTTAAAATTTAGGGCCAGGACAAAGTCTGTTCCTTCACCATTCACCAAAGAGTTACTGTTTCCACATTTCTGATCTAGAGAACTACCATGTTGCTCTGCTGCTCATAAGCCAGATTTTATTCTCAATTATAGCAACCTTGTTAGCACTTAGTGATAGCATATATGCTTACCCCTTTTTCCTTGATCCTAATGTGTTTTTCTACTTGTGTTTTTATGAGCTCATTTTGGTTATAAACCACCTCAAGCCTTTTGGGGAAAAGAGAAAAGTAGAATAAATTTTTAAAATACTTGGGAGCTAGCCTTTATCAACCATGCATTAATATAGGCAGTCCTCACAATAAGCTAGTAGGTTGATGTAATTATCCCCATTTTATATCAGCATTAAGGGACTTGCCCAAGGTCACATAGCTGCAAAATGGTGAGCCAGGAATCAGAGCCAGGTTTCAAAACCAAGGTGAGCCTGTTACCAAACCTGAGCACTTTCCCCCAAGCCAACTCAAATCAGTGTGACAGATGCGTGGTACAGTCAGTTATTTGTTTAGCTAGTTGAGGAGGGTTTTCATACTTTGAACTCCTCAAAGTAGTTTTGGAGAAAAAAAAAATTGGTCTTTTCCTCTTCTACACAGGCTCTTTTTCAGCAAATACTATGCAGCATCCATTATAAGCTTTTCTATTACTTTACTTACGACTAAGAAGAAAAAACGCTGCTACTTAAGCTGTGACACACCACTAACTATCAGATGCATCTCAGTTTCAGAGATATCAGAATGTGAAAAATTTGTGTCTTAGAGTCAGTTAAATGAGGTATTCCATTTTAATAACGGGGAATGTGCGTACAGAACCTCTCTCGTTTACTCACTTGCTGGCTGGTTTGCCCCTTCCTTTTCACTGCCAAAAGCTTACCTGTCCCTTTCATATCTCATTTCTCCACGTCATCATGAACCTGTTGATAATAATTTAGACTGTCTGCCATGAGTCTCCAGAAAGCCTTGCACTTGTAGGAAGGTTCCAGTCTAAGATTTTTTTTTTTTTAATTAAAGAACTATACTATAAGCTCTAAGTATGAACTTCCTCCAATGACTGTCAACAAATTCTTTCCAGAGTCTGGCCTAACTCTGGTCTTCCCATAGTACCTGCTGATTCACTGCCCTCCCTGTTCACCATTCCGCACAGTAGTTGGTTGCTTAGTCTGTATACTATTTATTTGCAAGGGATTTCCCTACAGGCTGTTGGAGGGGTCATGGGAGGGGGCTTGCCAGCAGAAGCTGAAGCATGTCATCCAGGTCTCCCTAACCCAGGAAACATGACTCCCAAGGCATCTCCTGAAATGCCAGGGCCTTCCCTTTCTCCATTCCAGGAGTCCACGGGATTGGGGAAGGATTCCACTTCTCCACTCCTCTTAGATATTATTTCTCCTCCCTGGTTTGAGACTCCGTGAGAGGAATGGTGATGGGGTGGTGGAATCTGGTACTGCAAGGGTGACAGGGACTTGAGCAGCGGCCCACTGTTGGGCTGGATTTCAGGCTCCTGACAGCAGCAGCGACTGGCTTTTCTGAGTTGGTGTTTTGCTTCCACCTTTGAGTGCAGGGTGGTAAAGGAGGCATTGATGCTGGCTTTCCATTTCCTAGCATTAGAACAGGCACAGACCCATCCAGGAAAAGCATTTCCCTGTCCTCTTCCCTTCAAGCTGATTTTTGAGGTCAGAATCTGGAAAGGGACAGAGAGGACACAGGTGGAGGGAGGGATGCAGCCCATGCTAAGCACTAAGGGACCACTCTGGGGATCCTTATTGATGAGGATTCTGCAGCCTTTGCAGATGGGTGGGCAGGCCTGTTCCTGCCCCAGGATTCTGGGCATGTGACAGGCTGGGAGCCTGGGGCACAGGCTGGGGTCCACATGGGTCTGTCTGCCAGTGGAAAGCCTGGGTCCTGTGGGAGGTACAGACAGACAGAGAGAAACAGAGGTAAGTGGAGACAGAGAGCTCAGAGGCTGGGCAGGGAGGTCTGGACGCTGAGCAGGCCTCCCTTTCTGAGGCAGGAAGGACTGGGTGGCTCGGAGCAGGACGCTCCCCAGTCTCCACTTCCTAGCCTAGGCAAGCATTGGGCTTCCTCTTCAGCTCTCCAGGATCTCAAGGAGCTGCCGCGGAATCCTGGCCCTGGGCCGCAGTTTCCCCAGGAGGCTCTGCCAAGCCTGGCACCTTGCAGCCCGGCCTGGGCTCTGTCAAGGCCCGAACCGGACTCGGCTCCAACTCAGAGGCCGGCCCAGCACTTCCCTGCCGCCGCCGCCCCGCACCCGGCCACCGGGCTTCCTCCCTGTCCTCACCCCTGACCTCCGCGGCCGACTTCGAGGCGCTCCAGGCCGGGTCCAGCGCCCGCGGCCCCCTGGGCCAGGACAAGGAGGGCGGATGAGCAGAGGGGCTGTACCCAGGACCTGAAGGTGCGAGGCCGCGTGGTGGGCATGGTCGGGAAGCCGAGCGTGGGCCTGTGAGGCGCGTGTGCGCCTGCGACCTCCGGACCCGGGCTCCCAAATGAACTGCGCGCACGGCTGGGAGCGGGGCTCTGCGGGCGGGGAGCCCGCAGCCGGGGGTCCGTGGAGGCCGCTGCCTGGAAGCGGGCGCCGGCAGCGGATAGCCAGGCCTGGTCGTGGGGCGCCCTAGTCTTCGGGCACGGCGGGGCCGGGCGAGCCCTCCTGGTTGTCGAGCCTCGGCTGAGCCGGGCTGCTCGCCCTTGCTTCCCGCCTCTCTAATCTAAACCATGCGGGGCTCCCAGCCCCTACCCGGCTCGCGGGGCCCGAGGGCCAAGAGGAGGGCACTGGGCCGCGCAGTGGAGGAGCCGGCTGCTCGCGTGGGGCTCGGGGTCCTGGGGACCGCGACGCCGGGGAACCCTGGAGCCCCCCTCCCTGGGGGACAGCGGGCGCGAACTGATTGACAGCGGCGACGTCAGCGCGGAGGGGGGGCGGCCCCAGAGGGAGGGAGGGAGGGGAAGGGAGCTGAGGCCCCAAAGTGCAGCCTTGGAGATCAAGGGCCCGCTCCAGAGCCGGGATGTGTCCAGCCCCGAGGGCACGGCGGGCAGCTGGACCCTGACCCAGCGGCGCGGAGTCGGAGCCCCGGCCGTCCCGCGCTCCTCGGACCCGAACCTGCAGGGGACCTCGGGCCGCTGGCGCCTCCGCATGCGGCACCGCAATTAGGGTGAGTGTTGGTTCCAGCCGAGTGGGGACCAGCTGGGCGTGCGGGGCTGGGGCCACAGGGGCTCAGGGTTAGGCTGCGGGGTCGGACAGGAGGAGAAGCTGGAAAGGGGCGAGTCTCGCGACCCAGAGAAGAACTTCAGGGGCGGTCAAAGTTGCAGGAAGGCGGCGCGAAGTGCCTTGGGTCGGGCCGCCGCCTCGGCCAGACACCCAGTTGTTGGGGCACGAGCCGTTCTCTCTGTGTAACCCGACGAATTGGGTCTAGGGACCCAAGAGCATGGAAATATCGATAGCGCCAGCACCCTAAGAACAAGGCCGTGACAGGCGGAGCGGTGGCCTGGAAACTGGTGTTTGCAGAATATGCAAGGCCAAGGAAGAGGGCCCCGTACTGAAGCGAAAATTCATGTAGAAATGTGAGCGATCAGAACACTGGACTCAGAGCCTTTGATGCAAGACTAGTCAAAATTAAAACAAGGAACATGATATATAAATAATGATCGATGATTAAAAATTATTAGAATGTGAATACTTACCAAAGAAAGGGCTAATCGGCATAACTGATATAACACGTGAACTTTCAAATAATACAGTCGTAGTAACTTTCAGAGTCAAGCTGAATCAAGTGAAAATAGTAATCATGATTTTTAAAAAGATTAAAGCAAAGTAATTCTAAATGGAGGAACTATGTAAGGACTGTTGTATTAAAGCCAATTGCACTAATATAACGTATAGTAATAGTGTAACAAATTACTGAACTGTTGGAAACTAGGAAACGAACTGTAGGAGAAAGATGAACAATGAAAATACTATTAAGGGAAATATTATTAGTGGTAGTGATATAATAATATAATGTATTATTGATACTATAGCGAGCTATTAAAACATATTAACTAAAATCTTAGGAGCAATAGTAATGTAAATAAAGACACATTAACAAGAATTGCTGGAGTAATATGACAATTTATGACCAATGTATTAATAGTCACAAGAACATTATAAATAATGGTTGAGTAATAAGAAGTATTGTACCAATGTGATGAAAAATAATCAGAGTATTAAGAGCTACAGCAATATTACAAAGTATGACAAAACAGCAAGAAGTAATGATGTGATGAAAAATAACTAGCGAGTTAAGATCTGTAACATTACAAATAATGACAAAGTAACAAGATACCGTCAGGGTGTGTTGAAGAATAATACCTGGAGTGTTATGAGCAAGCCTAACAAAACAAATTGTGGTTAGATAACAAGAAGTATTATAAGGATGTGAAGAAAATTAACATGAATTTTCAGAACAGTTATATGACAAGTTATGGTAAACAAGAAGTTATTGAAATAGCGTGGCAAAGTATAAACAAAATGAAGAGCAAGCAACGGAAACGTATTAGGGATATAAAGCAAAAATTAAAAAATGATAATAGATTAACGTGACCTATTATACACTATGTCAACTAGATATTGGTAATAGTATTATGAATGTGCCAGGCGACCCTGAAATGTGTCAGGAAAACAACAAATTTAATAACAGTAAGCTAACGAATCAAACCAGGACTTTAACCATACAGTATTAAAGATACAAAGGAGTAATAATCCACGCGATAGGATATTCTCAAAGTTCCAAAATACTACTGACCAAAATACTACTCTTATAATAAGGACAATTAAAATATTAAAAAACAGTACGAAATATTAACAATTCCCCTAGTGCAAGAAACATACCCCCAGTAACCTAAAAGTGAAAAGAAAAATGCTGTCGTCTTTGGAAAACGAGGCTACTGAAAGCAACAGACCCCATCGCAAAGGGAGCAGAGGCTGCGGCGCGGAGGAGTGGATGTGAAAGACCAGCGCGGACCGCTACCCGTGGCTGAGTGCGGGACCCCGCGGTGTGGGCGGCCGAGCGCGCCCAAGCTCGAGGTCCGAGAGGACCGCGGGGACGGCCGCCCCGGGCCAGCCGGGTGGGGAAAAAAGGAAATTGGTGGGAAGGGGGCAAGCTGTCGCGAGGTTGGGATGTGGCTTCGTGGCGGAGAGAAAAGGAAGAGGCAAACCCTGAGCCTCGGAAGGAGAACACCGCGCAGGCCTCGTGCCCAGTCCGAGCTGTGGGGCCCGCGTCAGTGGACGCGGGCCGTGAACCAGCTCCTCACCCGGCAGGACTGAGAGCGTAGGACTGAGAGCGCAGGGCGCGAGCCGCAGGGCTCCGCTGCACGGCTCCGGGTGTGAAAGAGCCCAGCAGAGGACCCCTTGGCCATGCGGGCCAAGCGCGAGACGGCCCCTCCTTGCGACCCCGCAGGCCGCCACATCTGGGACCAGCCGATCGCTCGGTCGCTGGCGCCGATCCCGCCGGGGTCCTAGATATAGTTGGACCCAGCGCGCTGGCCAGAGTGGGCAGCTACCCTATTGGGGCAGCGTCCCCCTGTGTGGGGACTCCTGGGTTTCCGAGGCTCGGCCCCGCGTTCGCACGTGGCCCGAGGCGGGTACTGGCGCTGGCCATGTCCAGCAAGTCTCACTCTCTGCGGGTTGTGGCCGAAGACCGGCCCGCCTGTCAGACTTATCTTTATGGGTTTTTCCCAACCCGGAGTGGCCCCGGCCCCTTTTTATCTCCTCGGTTGCACTTGGCTTGTTTACTTTGCGAGGCCCTGGGAGTCGAAGTCAGAGCCCGGGATGAGGAGGCCTCTGAACAGGATGGGCGAGAGGCCTGAGCCCGGGGATGCTCCAGGAGGGCCCCGGGAGAACGGGAAGAAGGTAGGAAGAGAAAGGCGGAGCATTCCACCTCAAGAGGGGCCGCCAGACCTACAGAGAGCCCCGCTGGAGCGCCCAGGTCCAGCAGGATGGGGAAGAGCAGGGAGGTGGAAAGGCGAAGCGGAGCAAGCCGGGCACACCCCTAAGGGATGCTTCGGGCAGGGAGCAGCCATCTGCCTAGGCGAGAGAATCAGCCAAGACACCCGAAGAAATGTAGCTGTGCCAGGCAGGTCTAAGAGGTTCCTGTGAATGGGCCCAGCCTACTGGCCTGGTCCTTTGCTGGGAAGGGTGTGGGTCTTTAGGCCCAAAGCAGAGCCCTGTGGCGCTAAAGTGTGCCTGAGTGAGCCTGTGAATTTGAACCCGAGCGCCAGGCAGGGGAGGCCTGGGCAGAGGGCAGAACCTGATCAGTCACCCAGGAGAGTGTGGCTGCTCAGGCGGGTGGGATGCTGTGTGAGGGGCTGTGTTTCGGTGTGAGCATGTCTGTGCCAGAATGGGAAGAGGATGTGTGTGGACGGGGACTGTGTTGGAGTGAAAGCCTTTGGTTCAGGAAGTCTCTACCTCAGTGCTGTCTGAGGGGTTGGGTGAGGGCAGATGGGTGAGCTGGGCCTGAGGGCCCGAGGACCTCTCTGCACACAGGTGTGGAGCTGCAGGAGCCTGGGCCCTACCCTCCAGCCTGGCTCTCCTTTCCTGCATGGCCAGGAAGTGTCCTGGTTGTCCTGGGCCCACAGAGAGGCCTGGACCCCAGTTATTGGGGAACAACCGAGAAGACCCAGGCCTCAGGCTCCACTGGAGCCCAGTAGGAGGGAGGGACTCGGGGTGCAGCGGTGGCAATGCTGAGAGGGCGGTCCCTCCGCTAGACCTACTCATCACAGAACCCCACACCCAGGGGCAGGCAGACCCTCCCAGGTCCACAGCCTGAAGGGAGGAGGCGAGGGACCTGCCCTCCTTGCGGGCTCCCTCCTCCAGCTCAGGAGGGGGCGGGGTCCACGTGCTCCAGGGCGGCCTCGGCGCCCCGCACGAAGTCCCGGGATCGGCTGGAGAGGGCTGCGGGGCCTCTGGCGAGTGTGGACCTGGGCGAGTGATTCGTTGTGTGCTGTGCCCGCAGGAGATGCTGCAGGATAAGGGCCTGTCCGAGAGCGAGGAGGCCTTCCGGGCCCCGGGCCCGGCGCTCGGCGAGGCCAGCGCAGCCAACGCCCCCGAGCCCGCGCTGGCAGCGCCTGGCCTCAGCGGAGCCGCGCTAGGCAGCACCCCTGGCCCTGGGGCCGACGTCGCCGCCGCCGCCGCCGCCGCCGCGGAGCAGGTAGGGCTGCGCCAGCCGTCGGGTAGAAGTCGGGCGTCGGTCTGTCTGCGGGGTCGCCTGTGTCCGTCATTCCGTCCGATCGTCGACAGGACTTGCTTTCAGGGGGACCTGGCTACGTTCAGGACGGTCTGCCTGTTAGTTCTCCACTGAACAGGGCTCGCTTTATCTGCCTTCTGGGTCCTTCTCCACTTTGAGCCCTCGGGGTTACTGTGGGACAAGCAAGAGTTAGAGCTAGAGATAGAGGAGAGGGGCAGTAAGAACGAAGGAGACCCCCGGAGCATCGGAGCGAGCCTTGACCAAGTGTCCAGCTCCAACAACCCGTAGAGGGCCTGGGACCGAACGGCGGGCAACAGAAGGCGACCCCGCCGGTGCGCACGGGAGCCGCTGCGGGGCTCCAAGGCCCCTGGGACGTCGTCGAGGGCTTCACAGTGATAATCGAACGATCACAGCGCGCGGGATGCCGCCTGGGGATCTGTGTGCACTATCTGCAGGCGCGCACCTGGCCGAGGGTGCGTGCGCCTCTCCCTGTCTGTGTCTGCCCGGGGAGCCTGTGGTGATGGCCCGCCACGGAAATGTTCATGAGTGTGCAAGAGTGTCGTCTAACCTGCGCTGGCCACTATGTGTGTCCTCTGCGGGTTCCTCCGTAGGTGCAGCTTCAAAGGAGGGAGTTTTAGCCACCGATTAATTCTTTTAAATTCACGAATAGTTCAAAATCATTCTGTGAAACGAAATCTGGAGCCGTGGGCTCCGGGCAGGCAGGGTTCCGCACAGCTCTTCGGGTCTGGTTCATCTTTCCTCAGGCTCCGCGTGGAGCCCTGGGCCAGGCAGACACAAGTTTCTCTCCCTCCCATCCCCAGACCATCGAGAACATCAAGGTGGGGCTGCATGAGAAGGAGCTCTGGAAGAAGTTCCACGAGGCCGGCACCGAGATGATCATCACCAAGGCGGGCAGGTCAGCGCTGCGAGATTTACTTCCGGGGATGGCGGTGGGGAGCAATGGGGACCAGGGGGGTCCCTTAGAAGTCCTCTCGGCCCCAGCCTGGTGGCCTGTGGGAGTCCTCTCTGCCTCCTCCAGCCTCAGTGCCACCTCCCTCCGCAGCTTGGGACTGGGCCGCCAAAGCCCGCAGGGGGCCACCGCAGCCACCCGGGGCTTGCGGGAAAGACCGAGAGGGAGGGGCAGCGCTATGCAAATGAATCCAAACAGGGATGGCGACGCCCAGAGTCCCAGCTCCAGCACTTTTGGCCCCCTGGGGGGCTACTCTGCTCTCCTTTCTTTGAGGACCTGAGGAGGTTTCTCAGGAGTGCATTGATTGCGGACCCAGAGATGCCTCTCAGCAGATGGGGAGAGGGAACTAGATTATGCCCTTCGGTTTTCATACATTTTCGTGAGTGACTCGAACCCCAAGTTTCTCATCCCAGGGGCACCGCTCTTCTGTTTCCATCCCCATCTCAGGCCAACGGGAAAGCACCACGTTGGGCTCCCTGTGTGTTGGGGGAGCGGCTCTCGGTGGCTGCCAGAAAAGGATGATTTATAAAGTGGAAACATCTTTAAAATGCGCTGGTGTCTGTGGGAGAGAACAGGGAGGAGAGGATGAGAGGAGGAAGACTCACTGGGGGTTGAGTGAGAGATTCACTGGGGCTGGTGGGGAGGGGGCTGGAGTGTGGAGGAGAGCGGTTATCAGGTGAAGGCGGATTGCTGTAGACAGAGACGCTGGCAAGTTCAGGTTCAGGAACTCCCTCCCCACCCACTCTGTCCCCTTCACATACACACACTTGATTTCGGTCCCTGGGGACAGAGTAGGTGTGAAAATGTCCCTTTGCCTGGATGTGTCTCATAATTGAGATTCTGAAGGAATAAGATGATGAAATCTCGAGTGCCAGGAATTGGGAGTCAGAACACAGTGGGTGAGGGATCCAGTTCCAACTCAGCTACTTTCATCTGTGCAACCTCAGACAAGGTACTTAAGGGTCTCTGCTTAAGCACCCTCCCCACTCCATCTGTAGAAGAACAGGTCTTGCCTCATACATTGTATGGAAAGCACTGAGTTCCTGACACATGCAAGCACACAAGAAGTGCTAGTGAATAACATTAGCAATAATTAGAGAAGTGTCTGGCATCCCACTCAGTATTTTCTTCTACTTTTTAGAGAACTCAGCTCTGCTGAACCGCTTAGGGAATGATAGACTATTCAAAGGAAACAAAAAGTCGGTTGGTTTGCTGTGTGTAGTGTGTGGGGTGCTGTGGTCCTTCCTGTCTCTGCTCACTGGCAGGCCTTATAAAATTTCCTTTATTTTGCTGAGGGTGGAGGTCTGGGCACTTGCCCACCCTCAGGTCTTAGCCAGGGAGGTGGCATCACCACTCAGGGCCTCTATCAGGGAGAAAGTAGGTTTATTTTAGAGCCTGAGCTTGCTGCATTTTGGGGATGGAGATAGGGAAGGAAGACTCATGAAGGGGCTGGCAGAGGTTCCACATGGAGTAGGCATCGAGGACAGTGGAATCCAGGTGTCACAAGCCCTGCCTCTTTCTGGCTGAGTGCACTTGGGCAAGTCACAGTCTCCTTGTAGCTCAGTGGTGTCAGGGAAATGGTGACCGTAGACCTATCTGCTGTCCTTTCCTTTTCTATCACTGTGAGACTCAAACCAGGGAATCACATGGATGATGGTTGGTAAATGGGTAATCCACTTGATCAAGTGTGAAGGGGAATGGGGCTATTCCTTGTGCCTGCTGGTGTGGAAAGAAGGTAACAAAGAGAAAGGTTCAGAACTTCCATTTTTAGGCAGCAGAAATAACCTTGTCTCTTGAAAATAACTGGTCAGCATGTTCTCCGGGCATGTCTGGCCTCTGGCATTTTAAACAAAAGGCATTTTATGGTTTTCCTCAGTGGTGTTTCCTGCATCTGCATAGGTCCTCCTCCTCCCTCTCCCAACACATACACTTATACACACACTTCCAGAGGTGGCCAGCTTCGGGTAGCTGTTTGTGCTTGATCCTAGTTGAGGCTTAGAGATGGACCTTAGGGAATTATGATAATATTTTTAAAATGGCTGTGATGATGTTGGCCAATTATGGATCCATCACAGCCTTTCACTTCTCTGGCAGAAACTTATCCTTGCATTGGGTCTGGTTCTTAAGAAAATCACTAGTCTCATGCCCCCAACCCCTCACCCCTCACAGACCCCATTTCCTCCTTCATAGCTGCCCCCTCCTTCAGCAACCACTGTATTGCTCTGATTTACTCTGATTTACTTTACTGAGCTGTGGTTCTTCAACATCCTGTCCAGTGCCTCTCCCCGCTCCCCAAATTCTGTGTGCCTCTACTGGAACCCTTCTTGGTACACTTCCATTTGTCAGTCTGGGCCTTGCTGCTAAACCTGGAATCATAGCTTCCTAGATGGCTAGAGCTGGAGGAGAACCAAGAGAACACACACCAAACTCCAGAGAAGGGAAGTGAGGCAGTTACCAGGTCTACACAGGGAAACAGATGAGGCACCCCACCCCCAGAACACAACCCCTACTTTGATAAGTTCCCTTGATTGCTTTTTTACGGGGTCCTATTCAGTGTGGATTGTGGCTCTGCCCTAGAGACCCTGGCTGATTAGGGACATGATAACTGCCATCTGGCTGGGCAGGAGCAGGCCCTGGAGAAGGGGAGCCAGAATGCTCTCAAGCCGGGTTGAGTTCTCGGGTCACAAGTTTTCTTCCTACCTTAGCCCTTTGGGTCCTTGAGAGTCTTGAAGGTCAACGGAGAGAAGAATCCCTCTCACTGGATAGTGACTCTGAACTGCCAAACAATTTGGCCTGGTGGATAAAATGCCAACCACGGTGGGAGCCACCAGTTTCTGAATACTCAGCAACCTCCATGTCAGGTGTGAAATGGGGGACACAGCCCTCCACAGCCTGTCTCAGTCTCTTGGATCTCTGTGTCCAGAGGGTTCATGCTGATAACCGCAGACAGCGGATCCCTCTCTTGGCCTCCCCACATCCCTGCCAAGCTTGATACATGTGAGAAACTGCATTTTCTCCCAAACATAGATAAAAGTGAGCTCCACAAAAAAATTCAAATATAAACCTCCCCGAAATGAAAATTGCCTAACCATCTCACTGCCCTACTCCTAGGTCATGGTTTTGCCACCAGATAAATCTCCACTATCAGCCTTCATAGCCTGTTGAGTTCAATGTTGCTTGTGTTAGTGACAGTGAATTTGCGTTTGAAAAATGAACTACCGATGAGAACTCCTGTTGAACCTGTATTGTTTGTTATTCTGAGGCAAGGATTTGGCCCGGCTTAATCCGGGGCTTCAAAGCCAATTGCCCTCACTCTGTATACAGAGCGTCAGAGCCCAGTGGCGTGGATGATAAGAGAAGTAAGGGTTGAAGACACTGGGAAAGTGGGTTGGGGAGAGAGTGCTTTGATCTCTTTTTAAAGTATTTTCTGAAAGCAAAAGTCTATCAGAAGGAAGTGCCTTAAAAAAAAATCTAAGAGAAGCAACTGATCTTCCAAAACAACATCCATTCCACACACTCTCACCCCTGCCCCTCCCTCAGGGAAAAGATTTCTTAAATATGCTTTGGGTGAATTAGAAAACTGTGTGTGTATGCCTCTGTGTATGTGTGTGTGAAATGTGGGAATCGATTTATTAGCTTCAAAATCAACTCACTTGGCTATAAAAGGCTTGGTCTCAGCGTAGGTGGCACCAGCAGCCCCACTCCAAACCCCAGCCTTGGACGCTGGGCCCTGGGCTCTGGGCTTTTCCCTGCACACCCAGGATTCCTCCTGAAGAGTGCCCGCCCCCACCCTCACATCAGGATTGGAGAAACAAAGGGTTTTCAGGGGACCCCTGCCGTTTTACTGCTGTAGGGTTCTTTTCAGACTCTGGGCTCCAAGGCGCCTGTGTATGTGTACACACATATATAATTTTTAACCTAAATGTATTGAAGTGGAACATTCCTACAGAAGAGTCCACGCGTCTTAAGGATGCAGCTTTACAGACTTGCACAAAATGAACACACTCGTGTAACCTTCATCCAGATAAAGAAATAGATCATCACCACCACCGCCCCAGAATCCTTGTGTGCCTACCCAGTGAGCGCCATCCCCACCCTTGAAACCACTCTCTAGACTTCTGACCCCTTCCGGCTGGTGTTCCCCTACATTAAGGGAGGGTCCGTGTAGCTGTTACTGGAGTCCCCAGGGACCTCCGAGAAAGTCGGGGCTGCAGAGGGGTTGGGGATTGGGGGACCCTCCAGGTGGAGAGAATCTAGGGGTATCCCGTAGTCTCTGTCCCTCTCCCCAGGAAGGGCGCTGCGAATAAGCACCTTGAATTTGGCCACTGCTTTGGCCGGGGAGCTCCCGGGGCTCTCGGAGCGCATCTAGAACTTGCGTGTTCCCTCTCAGCAGTGAGTTCGCAGTTATGGATTTGTTGCCAGAATAAAAAAAGCCCCAAACCCTTGCGCCGCTCCCCGCACGCCTCCAACACCGAGAAATGTCCGAGGAAGCTTATCTTAGCAGTTCATTCTAAAGCCATTTCCGAGTATGAATAGATAAAGGCTCCAGCCCCGCACCCTTTCAGAGCCTGTTTCATGATCAGAGGAGAAGCCCCGGGCTTTCATCTCCTCCCGGGCCGGCGAGCAGGCGGCTTGTTTATTCCCCTGGCGGAGCCGTTTCCGCGTGTGCCGGGGGGAGCCCCCATCTGTCTGGGGGCGCGAGATCCCGACGGGGCGCGGGGAACTAGGGGAGCATGGAGACGGCGCTTGGGGCGCGGAGAGAAGGTGCCGGGCAAGTGGAAAGGGTGCCGAGGGGCTGAGAAGAGGGAGGGACAGGAGGACGGGGTGGGAGCAGGGAGAGGGTGGGGGGCGTAGAGAGAGGGTGCAGGGAGGGGAGCGGAGGAACGCGCAGGGAGAGGGCTCGCCGGGGCGGACCCAGAGGTAGAGCGCGGAGTGTCGGGGACAGGCGGGCGTCACCGCCAGCGCTGGTGGCAGGGCCTGTGTGGAGACAGGCGGCACCCGCAGTGCTTTCCTTCTTGGTCACCTCCCCCACCCCAACACACAAACGGGGAGGCGTTGCTTTCCACCGTAGGGTGTTGGTTTTCAGGTACATTCTATGCCATAAATCACAGAAACAATTTACATCTCACTCCATCATTTCAAACCTTTCATTAGAGAGGCAGAGCTCATAGGAAGTCACAGCTCCCAAACCCAGCCTGGCCTCTGTCGCCTGAGGCATGACACGCTGGTGAACACCCCCAAGTCAGGCATCTAGGCACCAACTTTAGTCCCTTCAGGAACCCAAGGGCAGATGCCCATGAGGCCTTGAATTCTCCCCTCGACCTGGGCAGGAAGCCGATGGAGGGGACAGAGAGGGCTTCACCTTCACAGGCAGCCCTTCCCCAACCCTGGGTGGACCCTTCCTCCTTCTGGAGCCACCTAGGCAGGGAAATGATAGTGCTTAGGGCCCCCCACCCCACCCCAGAGTGGGTTCTGCATGGCTCAGAAGCAGTCCCCCAACTGGACCCTGCCAAGACCTAGACATCTGTTGCATTGAAGGCAATGGAACTGCCTGAGGCAGGTCAGCCCCGAGCAGAGGGCTTTTGAACTCCTCATTCAGACCAGACATCCTAGTCCCTCAGCTCCTGAGCGCTGATGCCTTAGATAGAGGGGAACTGGTGGGCAGGGGACGCGAGGCTGGGAGGTACTCCCCCTTCCTGCACGGATGCCACATCTCCTTATCAGTCAGGAATCTGGCCTATGATCAGCTTCCAGGAGGGGCCAGGTCCTAAGACACCAGCTGGGGCTGCAGAGAGCAGCCTCCTCAAAGGCCTTGCCGAAAGCACTCAGTCAGTGTCAGCCTGGCCTCCTGAGCTGTGGAGATGAAGCCCAGCAGGGAGAAGGAGAGGGGAAGGCCAGGGCCCCTTAGCCTCCTCTCAGCCTAGGCTATGATGCCTGCCAAAGTGGCAGAGAGCCCTTCGCTCCCAGCCCCCTGTGTGGACACTGGCCCTGGAGGGAAGCCATGGCTGTCCTCTACTGTTGCCACCTGGAATGATGACAGGAGACAAGCTGAGTGCAGGGCCCCGGTGCCAGGCCAGCCCAAGTATGGCCAGAACTGCCCCATTTTGTGGCTGTTTCTGTGGCAGTTACAAAATGGTGGCCTGGAGGGGGCAGGATTCTTGGCCTCACCCCAGGGAAGGGGGAGGTGAGGCAGCTGCTGCCCTTCCTGCTTCAGCTGTAGGCCCACCAGGAGAGAGGCAGGGCCGGGAAAGGGTGGTGCAAGCTCCAGCTGCGCCCCCAGGCCCCATAGCGGGGCTGGTAAGTGGGAGGCAGGGTTGGGTTCCTGAGCCCCTCACTTCCCCCATTCCTGGAGAGGGGGCGGGGTGGACATTTGAAAATGCTTTCAATTGACATCTGAGACAAATTCTTCCACACGGTTTATAAGTCCCTAGACTTGCAGCTAGAACTTCCCTCCTCCCTCCAGGCACGCACACATCCACACATGCGCACTCGCACACCCGCTCACATGTGCCTGGGCACACACACCCCACATCCCTACCTCCCCGCCCTGTAGTGCTTGCACAGGCCTCTCCTCCAGCAAGAGAGGGGCACAGGTGGGGCTGGGCGGGGCGTGGGCTGGCAAGGAAGTGAACCCTCTGCCTCAGTCGGGGTCCTGGCCTGGGCTTAGGGCCTGCCAGCTTATAGAGTCCTTGATCCCTTCTGGAAGCCCTGTCCTGTCCAGGTAAGCTGGTGCCCCTGGTGACAAAATAGGGGCCTCTGATAATCTGTTTGTGGCATCTTGGATAGCTTCTCCAGGGTCCCATACTGTCTTGGGTTAGTAAGAGGCAGAGAACTACCTGCTGGTTGTCCCAGAGTGGACCAGCCGGGCCGTGGCACAGCTCAGTGGGGCTTAGTGTCTTCATTGTGTCTTCAGCTGGGTTTGGATCCTGTTTCTCTTGGGGAACACCTTTGTGGGAGATCAGCTGGGGGTGGGGGATGGAGTCTGAGGAGGATGGTGAGGAAGTTCCGTTCTTCCCTCTGCTGAAGTCGGGGACCTAGTGACCAGGGGAGCTGTGCCCAGCGCGTTTGTGTATGCACTGTGCTGTTGTGTGTGCGTATGTGCTGAGGGGTGTGCGGAAGCCCCCTCTGGAATGTGCCCTGAACCTCAAGGCCCTGGACAGCCTCAGCATGGGCTGCAGGAAATGGCAAACTTTCTGGGTTTTGGTGAACCCATTTTCATAGAAGTAGGTCATACCACTTCTCCATTTACTTTGCTGAGGGTGCAGTGCAGCAGGGGTCTGTGGTCATTCACGCAGCAATCTATGAGATAGGTGGTAATGTTATCCTTGTTTTAGAGATAAGGAAACCAAGGCACAGAGAGGTTCAAGTAAGTTGCCTAAGGCTTGTCAATGGGGTCCAGGCTGTGACCATGGCAAGTGGTTTCAGAATCCCTGCCCTCTCTTATCCATGAGGCTCCTGGACCGACTTTCCCCTGATACTCAGGGTGCACAGGTCCCGGTGAGGTGTTCACAGGGAGAAATACCCGTGACAGATAACACCAGAACCCAAACCTAGCAGGGTTTTGGACGGCAGTCTCCTGTTTTCCCGCGAGCTGGTTTTAGGCCTAAAGGTTTCCACAGAGGCATGACCCAGAGGAGGCAGCCCATTATTTGTGGAAGCAGCTGATGGGGGTTTCCGGCCCCCTATAATTGCACCCCAGAACTTCAGTTGTGTCTGGGCTGGCAAAGGACAGGAGGGAAATTAAGGCAGCAAGGTTGGCGTCAGAATCTGCTCCCACAATCCTGACTGGGGTCTCTGTGCTTCAGCTGCTCACACGCACTAGCCCCAAGTCTTAGGGAATCATGGGGGAGGGGATAAGTGAATTTGGGAAATGGGGTAAACTCTCCTCCTAGACACAGACTGAGAGCTGCAGGGGCTCAGAGACAGCAGCCAGTGCCACCTTTTCCCTGTGCAGCGCGGGCAGAGGGGGAAGTGAGTTGCGCAGATCACACAGCTGTGACCAATGCTAAGATCGCTGGCCAAAAGGGCAGCACCTGTTAGTGGCCTTCTGCCGCCTTGCTCACTTTGTTCCACCTCTCCTGGTGCTCTGTCCACATGCTCCGCCTCACCCCTCGGCTCCCCCAGGAGGATGTTCCCCAGCTACAAGGTAAAAGTCACAGGCATGAACCCCAAGACCAAGTACATCTTGCTGATTGACATCGTCCCCGCCGATGACCATCGCTACAAGTTCTGTGACAACAAATGGTAAGTGGCCCCTCACCGCATGGCCCACCTTCCCTCAACTGCCCACTTGCCGCACGCCCCCACCTAGTGTTTTGTCTGGGGGATTTCTTAGCTACCTGAGTGACTGCCCAGGTCTGCAGGCTGGAGTTCACTGCCTGGAACTGGCCTTGCAGAGGCTGAGGTGGTCAGCAAATGTCCGCATGCCTGCTGCAGGTGGGGCTGGGGTTGGGCTGAAAACCAGCTGCATGTTTGGGAGTTGGTGGATTGCAAGGGTCTGTACTCTCCTTATGGCCATGGACAGTCAGGACTTGGTGACTATGCTGTCAGGTGACAGACAAATCATTAACACTGGCCAGATTTAGACTCTGTCAGTGCTTCACTGTGGGGAAGATGGAAGCAGTTCTCTTGGGGACTTTAAGAGCAGGGCCATTACCTGGTGTGTGGAGGCACTCTCCTGTTTCTTCATGTTCCCCTTGGCTTCAGGCCCCTCCAGCCATCCAGACAAAGTGAGGCTCCACCAGGGGGCTGGTGGATAGGAACCTTTGGCAAGGGGCTGGGAGACATAGAGAGGTGAAGACACAAAACCAAAAGGGGCCAGGTAAATAAATGCTGGGCTACCTTTCATGAGGCCAACTCCTTAGTCCCTGACTGCCTGGGAGCTCAGAACAGCGCTCCAGGAGCGAGCAGCCAGCCAGGACACTGCGCTCCGTGGCAGGTGAGCCACAGAGCTGGAGAGATTGGACTGAGGAGGCAGGATTTGGTGGCCACGTCCTGGCAAGGGCCATGCTTCTGTTTCTTCTCCCTCTCTGGGCTAGAACTCAGAGCAGGCTCTGGCTGTGGGGAGAGCTACCAATGAAGTTCTTACCATTGTTTTGGGGACTAGCCATTTGAGAGTTGTCTAGGTCCTCTGAGAAGCTCCCTCTAAATAATATAATTTATAACATGTGACAATCAGAATCATACGAGGTGTGGTGGCTCATGTCTGTAATCCCAGCTACTCTGGAGGCAGAGGCAGGAGGAAGACTTGAAGGTCAGGAGTTTGAGACCAGCCTGGGTAATATAGTAAGATCCCTGTCTCCATAAAAATTTTAAAAAGTTAACTGAGCATGGGTTCCACGCCTGTAGTCACAGGTACTTGGGAGGCTGAGGCAGAAGGATTGCTTGAGCCCAGGAATTGGAGGCTGCAGGGGGCTATGATCATACCACTAGTATGGGTGACAGAGTGGGAACCTGTCTCTTAAAAAGAAAAAAAGTTTTTAAATCGTAAGTGTAAATATACACAGGAGTGCCTAAAGCTCCTCACAATATTTTTGTGATTAGCCCCAGTCCTTCAATTAAATGATCCCATTTCCCTGTAACCTCCCTTTTTTTTCTACTGCAGTAAAATCAAGGAGATTCAGAACTGCTGTCTCCTCCTCAGCGTTCTCTCCTCCGTCCCTCACTCCTACTCTGGAAGTACTAATTTGACAATATGGTGGGACCAGCAGCTATTTTTTTCTCTGGTCAATGGGGGTTTGCTCCAAGAGGGGACAGGGAATCTGGCCTCACCCACCCCTGGAGTAATCGCCCGCTCTTATCTGCTCTGTTGGCAGGATGGTGGCAGGGAAGGCTGAGCCGGCCATGCCAGGAAGGCTGTATGTCCACCCGGATTCTCCTGCCACAGGGGCCCACTGGATGCGGCAGCTGGTCTCCTTCCAGAAGTTGAAGCTGACAAACAACCACCTGGACCCCTTTGGCCATGTAAGGATGGGGGCTGCCTGGCCTCGGGAGGCAAGTCTGGGGCAGTATTAGGGATGGGAAAGGCCAGGATGGGGACGGGGAGAATCCACTCCGGGATCCAGCTCCAGGCTTTGGCACTCACTGACCAGTTTAGGGAAGGAGCTCAAGCCTCTAAGGCGTGCAGAGAGCTGGACTTCCTTCCCCACCACTTACTGGCTGGGTAACTCTGGGCAATTGTTTCAGACTTTTTGAGCCTCACTTTCCTTGTCTAGAAAATGGAGATGACCATATCTCACAACCTTTCATGGTTGTGAGACATAAATGAGAGGGTATACAGGAAGCACTTTGCACATAGGAGGTGCTAAATAAATGGCAGCTATGATGATAAAGGTGACCAGTCAGGTCTCAACTTCAGTTCCCCAAAATCTTCCCTTGCTGGAACATAACACAAGGGGAGTAAGCCTTTTCGAGCAACAGTCACGGATGCATTCCGAAGCCCCTCTTTGGTATGTACCATCTGCCTGGCTTGACAGCCGCCTGCTTCTGGAAGGAAAGACCTTGCTCTGGCTCCCGTGTTAGCTCCTGCTGGGTTTGGCCTGGCCCTTACAGAAGAGTTCTGAAGCCCCAGGGATGCTGCTGACGCCCCATCCAGGCTGCCCAAGCTCATTCTTTCCCCATCTGGCCCTGGCAAGTCCACAAAAAAGAGATTTTTATGTGGAAATTTTTAGCTCTAGTGTGTGGCAAACAGAAGTCTGGGGACCTGGTACTATCCGCCAGGGCACAGGCCCCACCCCTCGAGACTGCCCATGGTTACTGCAGAAGTGCAGGGCAGGGGCAGTGGAGGCTTCGAGATGCAGGTGTGGCTGCTGAGGTTGCGAGGTGTGCAGGTATGTCCCGCTTTTACGCCCCAGCTCTGAAGCATAGTTCCTATGGAAAACTCCAGCCATGTTTCTTTTCTGAGTGATGGGTATGTAACTGGCAACGAACTTCTAGTTTTAATTTCTCAGAATCTGTTCAGTTCTCTTCTGAGTCATTGGTGAGCTATAAACAAGCAGCTAGGAGAATGCTTAATTAACGCCGTCAACTCCCGACTTATCTGGTTTGTGAGTCCCTATACTGGGTTTCCCATACAGGGCGGGCAGACTTCCAGTGGGGAGGATCAGCCAAGTTCCCACCTCCCCGAGCCCCAGGGCATTTCAGCCTAGAGGCAGAGGGGCTTCCTGGGTCTCCCAGGGCACCATCCTGGTCAAGACTTTGTTCCCAGTCAACTCCTACCTAACTTCCTGTGCTTGGCCAGGCTGTGGCACCAGCCTCAAAGGATAGGGAGGGTCTCTGTGTTGGGAGGCCAGGGAACCTGGCCTATGACTGCACACACACACACACAGACCCCATGGGGGGCGAATACAGAGCTTGGGGGGAGCTGCATCTTTGGGTGGCCATTTGTCCCTAGGGATCCAAGCCTGGAGAGGATCTTGGATGCGCCAGCTTGTTGTCAGGGCTACCAGCTGTGGGGATGTCTCAGAGGACTCCTCTTTTCTCCAACCTCTAGAAAGTGAGAGGGGAGAGGGTTAAGGGATGGAAAACTGGGCCTTCTGTAGGAAGTGGGAGAGAGTGCTCTGGCCTTCACAGCCTAGCAGTAGCTTTTCACAGCCTGGCTAACCTCTTCAGTGGCTCTCCCTGGGTCTATGAGTGGTTGGTGACAACCTGCATAGAGTCAGGGCCAGTGAGGCTGCTTGATGGGCTTGTGATGCTGGACGTGCCCCTGGCTACACCTGTCATGCCTGCCTGGGGCTTCCCTTGCTTTGGCCACAGGGATACTACCCACGGGAACTCAGCTTTCTCCCTGGATGAGTGGGACGCAGAGCATCTTCCTTCTCCCTTCATCCTCACACTTACCCATACTTGCAGTTTATTGGCTGCAACAGCCCTGTGGGTGTGGCAGGGCCCAGGTACCATCTTGGACCCAGGCCTTCTGCCTCCCGGTCCAGTGTCCTGGGCTTCTCCACTGCCTTTCCGTACCCAGGGCTCTTGCTGCGGTATCTTCACCAATTTAGAGCACCCTTGAAGAGGGAGCAGCCTCTGGCCATTCAGACAAGGGCTGTGGAGGGACATATCAGGGCACAGCAACCCATTTGGATGTTGACTTTCTTCTGCCCCTTGGCCCGTGCCTGTGGGAGTGGTGAGCTCTCATTGAAGGGTGAAGGAGTCACCCTTCTTGGCTTCTCAGTGCAAGAGGCTGGGGAAAAGCCACATTGTATTGGGAATTGCCCTTCCATCTGCACAACCACTTCTACATTTTCAGCTTGCCCTGAAAGCTTCTAGGCCTCAAGGGACTTTCTCCAGCCACATGAGCTTGGACTTTTCCTAGGGATCCTCATGGTATCCCAGGAGCTTGAGCAGCTGCCTCCTATCGGCAGCCCTCACCCCCAACTCCTGCCCAAAGGGCTGGGCTCTCTCCTCGCGAAAGGGCAAGTTGAGAGCCCATGAGAGTGGCTGCGGTATCATCTTGGGGTCCAACAGGTAGACTCAGTGTCCTTCTAGCCTGGAGATCCCTGGGCCCAAGCCACCCCATTTCCTCATGCCCGGAGATGAGCAGGGTGGCTGAGAGCCCATGTGTCTGCTTGTGGGTGCATTAAGGCCTCAAAGAGCAGGAAGCCCTGACTGTCGGGGTCGGGGGTGTGGAACAGTCATTTTGGGATAATCCGGGTTTTCCTATAATTCAAGATGCCCTTCTTCCATGAATGCTGCTCTCCTCTGAAGTCTGAGGACCTTAGGTTGAAGTCTTGGGCCTGGTAGCCTGTCCTGTGTGGCAGATGGGGCCCTGGAACAGGAACCTCTCAGACCACATGGCCAGAACCTCGTAAAAGACAGGACTGAGCTCTGACTAGAACACTCCTTGTGGGTTTTTGTTGTGGGATTAGGAAAGCCTTCACAGCAGAAGCCCACAAGAAATTTTCCAGTCCGAACCTTGGAGGGCAGGTTCAGGAGGGCAGAGGGAGTCAGCTCCAGTCCCGCGGTTGGGCCAGGCAGGAGCAGAAAGGACCATGGGGCTCGGGCTGGATGCGCTGCCTCCAGGTGGCCTGAATTCAGCTTTGCTTCTGCTGTTCTTCTGGCCACAGAAGCTGCCTGCCCACTGTTCCTTCCTGCCTGCCACTACTTCCCACACCCAGCAGGGTCCTGTGCCAGGCAACCATAAGATGGGAAGGGAAGCTGCTTCCCCCAGCTTTCTTCCTCTTCTCTTCTGAATAAGCTTCTAGAAATACCTGGGCTTCAGGAAGTTGGGGACGGCCTCACTGGGGCATAGGTGGGACCTGTATCCTGCAGCACCATGTGGAAATGGTGGCATGTGGGTATCCCAGATTGCTGAGGAGGAAGGGCCGGTTTATGATTTCTGACCCAGTGAGTCCAACTGTGGGAGGGGCTGCATTAGCCCCTGGGCTAGAGGTGTGGACTGCAGTTCCTCAGTCACAAAGTAGCACTCATTAGTCCCCACATAAATATGTGACTTCCTCCTCTAGCCACTGGGCTTCATAATCAGCATAGGCCTGACTGCCCCACCCTTAGCCCTGGGACTATCTTCCCACCCTCTTTGCCTAGGTAGCTACTCCTGAGCTGCGGGATCCAAGCTCAAATGCACCTTCTTCAGAGAGAAAGCTTGGGGTCCTCATTCTATGCTGTCAGAGCATTATGCAACTTTTCAAGCTAGTACTTGCCAAAGTTGTAATTTTGTACCTATTTGCATCTTAAAATTTTATTTATGAATAGGAAGTACTTTCACAAGCTTTAAACATAAATCATTGAATAAATTAAAATGTCTACAATACAACATCTCTTTCTACTTGTTCCTGATCCACTGTTTGTTTCAACCCCCAGTACAGGCAACCACAGTTACTAATTTCCTTTCAGCATTTTTGTTTTGTTTTTGCACACAGACAGAATGTGTAATCTGGAATCCCCTCTTTTACACACAAAAGGTGACATACTATGGAAACATTTTTTGCATCTTGCTCTGTAAACTTAATATCTCTTAGAGAATAGTGCATTCAGAGAGAGTTTCCTCATCCCTTTTGCAGCTGCACAGAATTATTATTATTTTAAATTTTTTTTGCGATGGAGTTTCGCTCTTGTTACCCAGGCTGGAGTGCAATGGTGCGCTCTTGGCTCACGGCGACCTTCACCTCCCAGGTTCAATCAGTTCTCCTGCCTCAGTCTCCTGGATAGCTGGGATTACAGGTGCCTGCCACTACGCCCAGCTAATTTTTGTATTTTTCCTTTTTTAGTAGAGACAGGGTTTCACCATGTTGATCAGACTGGTCTCAAATGCCTGACCTCAGGTGATCTGCCTGCCTTGGCCTCCCAAAGTGCTGGGATTGCAGACATGTGCCACCGCGCCCGGCCTGCAGCTGCATAGAATTTTATCGAATGATTGTTTTAGAAATCATGTAGCCAGCTCTTATTGAAGGAATTAGATTTTTTTTATTCTTTGCTCTTCTGATTAAGCTTGTATGTATGCCATTTTACACTGTGCCAAGTATATCTGCGAGATAAATGGCCTGTTCAAAGGGTACGTGGATTTGTAACTTTGAAACTATCACCAAATTCCCCTCCATGGGAGCTGTACTGATGTATATATTTCCACCACTGACTGTGGCCTTACCAATAAGGGTGGGAGAACAAACTTCTGGATTTTTGTCAGCTTGACAGGAGAAGAGTGGATACCAGTTTTAGCTTTAATTTGCATTTCCTTTATTATGAGTAAGGTTAAGCACCTTCTTTTAATAAATTTCCTCTCCTGTGAACTGCTTTTCTCATCCTTTGCTCATTTTTCTTGTAGGTTTTTGATATCAATTTCTAAGAACTCTTATAAATTAGGAGGATGTAGCTCTTATCTGTGATATCAGTTACACATGTCCAGGTTATCGTTTGTCGTTTGGTTTTGCCTGTAGTGATATTCCCACGCCGATGCTTTTGATTGAATTGATCAATCTTTTCCTTCTGGATTTTGGATTTTGAGTTATTGAAAGCCCTAATCCCCTCTTTACTTATAAGGGACTTTTCTTCTAGTATTTTATGGATTTATTTTTACATTTAAACCATTGATCCTTTTGGAATTTATCCTGGCCTTGATTTGAGGTGTGAATCCAATTTTTATTTTTTTCTAGAGAGCTATCCAGTTGTCCCAGGATCACTAATTGAGTCGTCCACTTTCCTCCCCTGGTTGAGGTGCCTTATTTCTGAACACTAAATCCCCATATGAATGTGTGCCTGTTCACACGCCAGTCTTGTAACTGTTGAGACTGGATAATAGGTTTTAGTGTTTGGCAGGACTGGGCCTCCCTGATCTTCTTCAGAGTTTTCTTGGCTAGTCTTGTCTATTTTTTCACATAAACTTTAGAATAAGCTTATAGTGTTTAAAAAAAAAAAAAAAAAGGAGCTTATTTGTATTTTTATTGGATGTGCTTTAAATTATAAATTTACTTAGAGAAGACTGATAGGCATCCTTTTCTATTTGCTGAAGGGTTTTCTGGTCCTTCAAGCGTATTCAGGTTTCCTTGAAGTGACCCTGCACATTTCTCGTTAGGTGTGTCACCTGATTTGTTACCATGATAAATGCAGCCTTTCTTTCACTACATTTTCTCACTGCTTATTTCTGCTCAATTTCGGGGTTACTATGTGACTTCACCACCAGATAGCAAACCATGAGGTTTCCAATCACTGTGACATCCTAGTGCCTAACCATCGAGTCTGGCAAGCCAGTGGGTGCTGGTGGATGGTAAGTGCATGAGAAACTCCTGAAGGAGGTGGTAGTTAGACAGCAAAGCCACTTCCCCTGCCAAAGCTTATGCTGGATGTCCCCGCAAAGCTTATGCTGCAAATTTGCCAGTGGGGACCAAGAGCTATTTATCTCCCTCTTTCCTCCTTTCCTTCCACATTTGCTGATCCCTGACAATGTGCCAAGCCCTGAGCTCCAGATCAGGTCCCACCCTCCCCAGCCAGGTTGAGGTATGAACTCAGGCTTGGAAACTAGTCCCAATTCTGGCTGTGCCTGAAACTGGCTGTCTGATGCTGGGCAAATGCCTGTGCCTCCCTGACCCTCAGTCCCTCGCCCGTTAAAATAAGGGCAATAATAATTAATGCCGACTTTATACGGATAATGTAAAGACTAATTTTATGGTGCAGGTAAATGACTTAGCACAGGGCCTGGCACACAGGCTATGCTCAGTAAGTGCCAGCTGTGATTGCTGTTGCTGTGGCAGAGGGCAGGAAGGTTTGGAGGCCCCATGGTACCACCCCAGTGTTGCTCCCTGGGCGTGAGGCCTGAGGTTCCTCTGGCCAAGGCCTCTGGAGTGGGCTGATGGGCTCCCTGATTTCGTTCTAGTTTGAATTTTCCTTGGGCGCACCTCTTATCATTCTGGTCTCAGTTTTCTTTCTTTTCTTCTTTGGTGTTTAAGCTGAGATCCTGTCACTGTCCTAACCTCTTGGTAGGGCTGGGGAGGATCAGAAGGATGATGGAGAAGGTAGTCACAGAAAGTAAAATTATGATACAGGGTAAATCTGGTTTTAGTATCTGACAAAATGGACATTAGCCACACTGTTGAGGGGCTAGCATCCACATAATGTGTGTTCTGTGATGGACAGTAGGGCCTGCTGACCCAAGTCCTTTACAGTGTTTAATTGGCACCTTCTCGTGAACTCTGAGCTTGTTGAGAGTGGTGTGTGCTCTCTCACAGGCCATCTGGATCCTGCTGCAGACTGTGTCTCCAACCAGCTGTGTGTTCCTGGGCGAGTCACGTCTCCACTACCAGCATTCTGTTCCTCATCTGTAAAATTAGAGAGCTGGACACGAATGATCTCAATGGCCTGCCTCTCCATGCCCTAATGTTCTGTGATTCCAATGTAGATAGATCTGGGCTTTATTGGCCAAGCACGCTATGGCGATCTCTTGAGGAGAGGGATGTTTGGCGCAATTGCAGTTGTTAAAATAGAACAGGCTTCTGAATTGTGGCCAGAACATAATGAATCCCATTTCTGTGAAATGATGATGATGACGGAACCAGTCATGTAGTGGGGTTGTTGACGTGGCTGGCCCATTTGGCCCCATATCCTCTGCAGCAAATATAAATGTGAAACTCTGGCAAAGTAGTTTAATGTGGCGCCTGAGGAACTTCCGAGCAAAGCCAGGTGTGTGAGTCACTGAGTTGGTTTCACATTCTCCCGGCTGATGGGACTAAGGCTCGAGTTTATACTTGCCTTGACTCAATGGGTGGGACTTTCTTCCAGATACTTGTCGAGGTTCTAGACTGTCGGAGTCAGGAGGGGTTTTTGGGACCACTTAGTCAAAGTCCCCACTTTATAGATGGGGACTCCAATGGTTGGAGAAGGAGAAGAGCTTCCTCAGGACTTGACGCTGGTGAACGGAGATCATGAAGGCGTCTGCACCCTTCTTGACTTCTCTATGACTGGGGTTACCCTCACCTAGTGGCTCCCACCTGCCCCTGTAGGACTGGCAGCTTCCCTCTGCAGGTTTCCCTGTGAGCCTGGTTGGTTCCCTGCCTCGGAAGGTGTGTTGGGCAGTCTCTCCACCTTAGTCATCAGGGACTTTGTCTGATGGGCTAAGGAGTTTGGCCTTTATTCCAAGGGTCAAGCGGGAACAATCAAAGGTGGATTGTGGATATAAGGCATTTATTGAGCCCTATATACTGGCAGCAGTCGTAGGAGGGGATATTGGGGGAAGAGGAGGAAATACAAAAGGCTCTGCTCTTAAGCAATGCACATCTTCCTGAATTTCCCAGAAGATTGTGAGCAGGGGAGTGAACTGATGGGATGTGTTGCAGGATGAAATGAAGAGAAAGTACATGGAAGTAGGGGGAGGCTGTCCCCGCAGCCCAGCCAGAGATGGTGGGGCATGAAGCAGGGGTGTGCAAAGGGAATGGAGGGGCTTTTGTTTTATAGACAGAGTCACAGAAATCAGTCACTGAGTGCACCTGGAGGTGGATGACAGTGAGGAGAAAGGGAGTTGATGATGATACCCAGTGCTTTGATCAGCCCACGACTGCTCATGACTGTCCAGGTGTCACAGGAGCAGGGAGGCTGCTGCCACGTGTCCTAGTGTCCAGCACAACCTTCATGAGGTGCTGGTGCCTATGGCTCTATCCTGGGTTCTCTCAGTCCAGTTTCTGTTCTCCCTTTGTGCTGCCACCTTTGGAGGGCTAGAGTGACTGGGAGAGGCCTTCATGCCAAGGAGCTGGAACATAGAGCTCATGGGAGATCGTCTCTGTGCATGTTTCATTGCCACTTTTGACCTGGAAAATGCTTAGAGATGATCTCGTCTTTAGTGAGCAAGCAAAGACCAGAGAGGAGGGGACTTGCCCACGTTCCCATGGAGGGTTTGTGGCCGTGGCCCAGATCTTCCCACTCTCAAACCCGACCTTGCCCTCACTAGATCCTGTCTGGGAGCAAAGGAGCCTGGAGATACAAAAAGATAAAAGGTATGGCCCTTTCTCCTGAGGAGTTTAGAGTGTAACTGAAGGGAAAAGAAGAAATAGGAAGCCACTAGGATGCAGAATGACAGCCAGGTAGATAACGCATGAGAAGCAAGTTTCAGAACTGGGTGTTCAGAGCAGGCCCTTGAACCTGAGCCTTCCTAGAAGAGATGTTAGGCCCAGAAGGTGAGAAGAAAATGTGAAAGGAAGATCAAGACAGCAGAGGGACCTGCATGTGCAAAGGTGCTCAGGTAGAAACTGGGCATTCCTGGAGCCATCGGGCCACCTCCCAAGTATTCCATTGCTGGATCTTCTGGGAACGTGGGTCCTTTGTGGGTGCCTACAGCTCTGTGAATAGTGCAGGGTGATGGAGTCACCTTAAGGGGCTGGGAGGTGTTTTCCAGGCCCAGTTCCTCTCACCACAGGAGCATCCCCAGTGTCCTGGAAAGGGACAAATAGCAAGGCCTCTCTAAGCGGGACCTGTGTCCTGTAGCCTCACTCTGCGTTCCTCACCTGGCAGGCCCCCAGTTGGGCGGCAGGTCCCCAGCTGCAGGACCTGCTTTGGGGTTTGGGGAGTTACGTACTCGCCTTGTGAGGGTCCAGAGGTTTGTCACTGAGGGCTGGTGGGGGCGTGGCCAGTGCAGAAGGCAGAAAGTGTGGTTCCTGCTGGATGGAGTCACCCAGCTCAACCGAGGAGCCCAGGGAAGGCCGGTACCCACAAGCCAGGTCCTGGCCCACCCGTTCCTCAGTTGAGCTGGCTCTCTAAGTTATCCCGGTGCCCCAGGGCACGATGAGAGCAGAGTCTTCCCAGACTAAGACTTTGGCCAAGACTTGCCATGGAAGAGCCTGACTCTGGCCTTTCTCGTGGCACTCTGGTCACTAACGGGTTAAACCTTTCATTAAGCGTCAGCACCAGGCCCCATCCCTGGAAACCTAGAAGGGCGGCAGCCCAACCACCAACCCAAGGAAAGGGCACTCCCAGCTACAGAGAAGGGAGCTCAGAGGGGAAGAGGACCCGAGGGCCCGCCTGGCCCGGCCAGGACAGAAACCAAAGGGTTAACAGAAGCCGCAGGGCTGATAAAATGCCCCAAATTCCTGGTCCTGCCTTCAATGGGGAGGGCGTCTGGCAAATGTCAACGATAAAAAATACATTTTAATGGCACATGATGCAGCTGCTACCGTGGGGCGCAGCCAAATGAAGCAGGTTTGGAGCAGCAACTACTGTGAGCAGCCCCAGGGGCTCTGGCGGCCACGCCTCCAGGGCGCTTTGCTAAGCTTTGTCCAGCTACGGCAACCCACCTCCCCCAGCCCATGGCATCCTCAAGGGCCCTTGGGATTGGGGGCCTCTTGCCTTCTATGGCATTATTTTAGGAACTGTGCCATCTCCTACCTTGGCACCTTGAACACTTGAAGAGCTTCCCTGAGGGCTGGGAGTGGCCAGGTGGGAGTGGGCAGGTCTGAAGGCAGGATACATCTGGGTCTCCCAGCACATCCTCAGCCAGCCTCTGTGAACATTGAGAAATGCATGAACAAGGCTAGGCACGGTGGCTCACGCCTGTAATCCCAGCACTTTCGGAGGCCGAGGTGGGCGGATACTTGAGTTCGAGACCAGCCTGGCCATCATGGTGAAACCCTGTCTCTACTACAAATATAAAAAATTAGCTGGGAATGGTGGAGCACGCCTGTAATTTCAGCTACTTGGGAGGCTGAGGTATGAGAATCGCTTGACCCCAGGAGGTGGAGGTTGCAGTGAGCCGAGATTGCGGTACTGCAGTCCAGCCTGGGCAACAAGAGTGAGATTCCGTTAGAAAAAAAAAAAAAGAAAAAAAAGAAGAAAAGAAAAGAAAGAACAAATGAGCAATGTAACAGAAAAAAGTTACAGTGGGACACTTTCCTCAGCTTCCTCCCTCTCCCTCATCCTGCAAAACCCAAGTATTTCTAGAAGAGGCAGGTCACGTGTAAGAAGGGTATTGAGAAGAGGTGAGGCTGGAGGGGGACCCCTGAGGGGAGGTTACGTGTTATGATCCCCTTTACAAATGTGGAAACTGAGGCACAGAGAAGCCCAGTGACTTGTCTGAGATCAAACAGTGAGTCAGTGGCACCCTGGACTTTTGCTGACAGCTCAGAATTCCACCTGCTACACTGTGCTGAGTTCACAGTGGGCTTTTACACTGTTAAGGGCTTACTCGAGTTCTCCATTACCACAGTGAATCAATTGGTCACATCAGGGAGGGCCTGGGGCTGGGCGTTAGTGCTGGTGCAGAGAGGCTAAGTGGGGCCGGGGTGGAGAGAATTTGGGGCCCAGGGGCTTGGTTCTTCACTTGGGAGCTCCAGTCCCGGTCCGAAGGCCCTGGATCCTGTGCTTTGAGGAGAATGAGAAAAACCAGGCCAGGGCCAGATGAATGAGGTCAAGGGCCTGGGGTTTGCGGATGGGGCCCTGGAGCTCAGCATGAGATCCTTCTCTTCCAGATCATTCTCAACTCCATGCACAAGTACCAGCCGCGGCTCCACATCGTTAAGGCTGATGAGAACAACGCTTTCGGCTCCAAAAACACCGCTTTCTGCACCCACGTGTTCCCAGAGACCTCCTTCATCTCTGTGACCTCCTACCAGAATCACAAGGTACAGCCACTGCCCCACAGACCCCGCTTAAAACCATCCCGCATTCCTTCCACCACGCAGAGAGGCAGAGTATGAAGCCAGAGTCCCAGCAGGGCTTGGGCAGGCCTAGTGCAGGGCCCTCAGAAGCCTAGAGTCCCTCAGAACCGTGAGCAAATCGAATGATGAACAGAAAAGGACCCTAGACACGTCCATCTCCAGCGCAGAGGAATTACAGTCTCTGTGTTTTGCGGAATGGAGAAAATTGGCAACTGTAAAAACCAGGAGCTTGGAGCCTGCCTTGTGGTTTGAGCGTTGGACCCTTTCATTCCACAATCTTCTTTCTCTTGGTTCATCTCCTGGTGCCTTCAGAGAGAGGGGTAGGGAATGGGGAGAGGAGCCCTGGGGTGCTGTCAGCTGGGGTGTGGAAGCAGAGCCTGAGCAGAGGCACTTCCCAGGCTGTGGTCGGCCACCTCCCACCCTGGTTACTGCCCTGCCCAGCCCAGCCACCCCCACTGTGTCCCAGTCACGGACAGCCGTGCTCTGCCACCCATCTGCTTTCCACAGTATGCACATGGGGACTGGCAGGTGGGCAGGGGTCACTGGGGAAGGGCCATGGCTGTGGTGGATTTTAGGCAGAAGAGTGACAGAGTGGGAATTGCATCTAGAACAGTCACTCAGAACCTGATGTGGTAGTTGCACAGACTCAGGCGGCAGGCCTGGGATGCTCACTGGGAAGCTGTTACAGGTCCCCAGGAGAGACCCGTGGGGACAGAAGCCCGGCAGTGCAGAGGGCTGGGCAGCAGCAGAAAGAATCGGAGGGTGGAGAGCAAGGAGAAGGGATCAGAGCCAGGAACAAACCAGGTGGGAATGGCAAGGCCCACTTCCCCAGACCTGCCCTAGTTCTGACTTTGCCTGGGATTGGGGAGGAGGGAGGGCCAGAGGTCAGCCCAGTCTCGCCCTCCTCCCGGCGACCCTGTGTGTTTTCCCCCCACAGATCACCCAGCTGAAAATTGAGAACAACCCTTTTGCCAAGGGATTCCGGGGCAGTGATGACAGTGACCTGCGTGTGGCCCGGCTGCAGAGGTGGGGCCGCGCGGCCCGGGGGGTGGGGCGGGCAGATGGGATTCAGGCACGTGGCCTCTGTGACCCTCAGTGCATCTTCACTCTCTTCCTGTCTCTCCTCCTGTCCTCCCCACCCCTTCAGCAAAGAATACCCTGTGATTTCCAAAAGCATCATGAGGCAGAGGCTCATCTCCCCCCAACTCTCGGCCACACCGGATGTGGGCCCCCTGCTCGGCACCCACCAGGCGCTCCAGCACTACCAGCACGAGAACGGTGCTCACTCGCAGCTCGCGGAGCCGCAGGACCTGCCCCTCAGCACCTTTCCTGCCCAGAGGGACTCAAGCCTCTTCTATCACTGCCTGAAAAGACGAGGTAGTGCTCTCCTGGTCTAGAAGCCCTAGGGGGTCAGAGAAGGGGTGAGGTTCTCCCCGACACCACTCTGCAGCCCCCGGACCCCCCAAAACACACACACGCATCTGGTGCTTGTGTGGCCTGGGAGAGTGGGCCTGAAGGGTTAGGGATCACAGCTGGGCGCCGGGCCATCTTTTTTAGTGCAGGGATGCTGGTTCTCGTCTTCAATGCTGCCTTTGGAACCCTCACAGACAGCTTGTAGCCCTGGCGTCCCCAGATGCCTTTCCAAGTGTTGCTTTGCAGTCACTGCTCTGAGAGCCTCATGGGGTGAGCTGGGCTCTCTCTGGAAGTGCAGGAAGAGGCTGACACTTCCCAGTCCAGAGGTTTTTGGAATTGGAGCTGTTATTTGTCAAAGCAACCTCAATTCCAGAACAGGGAGGACTTGGTGTCTCACATGCAGGGCCTTCCGTCCGATCATTCCTTCCAGGATCTGCAGTGGCTGCTTGAGAGTTGAGATGAGCTATTGTGGATGTAGATGGGAGCTGGGAAGACAAGCCACAGCACCCTCTGTGCCAGGTCTCTTCGTAAAGAGGAGGAACCCGGAGCTAGGCACCATCACGTCTGTGCTCTGTGCCAGGTTTTGATTCCTCCATGGATAGAATTGCGATGATTCATGTTACTCCACCAGAAGACCTCACGGGGCCGCTGAAATTCCCTTCAGAATGAGCCTGGGGACTTTTGCTTGCCATCCAGAATGTTCCCTCAGCCCTGCTCCTAGGGACTAGCCTGGCAGAGCTCCGAGATCCCCTGCATAAGTCTCATTAGAACTCAGTGACCTAGACCACGGGTCGTCAAACTGTGGCCTTCGGACCTAACCCAGCCTGCTACCTGTACAAAATAGTTTTTACATTTCAAAACAATTGAAAACAATCAAAAGGAGAATATTTCATGAAATGTGAGCATTATGTGAAATTAAAGTTTTAGTGTCCATAACGTTTTACTGGAACACAGCCATACTCATTTACTTACGGGTTGTCTATGGCTGCTTTCATGGGACAACAGCAGAGTTTCGTAGTTGCAACAGATACCCTGTGGCCCACAAAGCCTAAGATATTTACTATCTGGCCCTTTGCAGAAAAAGTTTGCCAACTCCTGACCTAGAGTGAGTAGGCCACCTGCCAGGATCAAGAGCTTAGCGCAGGGAGAAGAGAGGGATTTGGAGAGATGACAGAGAATCAGGCTGAGTGAGGGGCAAAGGAGAGAGCTGGGCCAGGGAGAGGAGCAGGTCTCCCTGGAAAGGGCAGATGCCACCAGCAGGGGCAGAGGAGAGAGGTGAGCACAGGCCTTCACACCCACTCAGCCCCTCTGCTTCCAGCCCTGTGTGTGCACACAGAGAGCTCCCAGAATGAATGCCTGGAGAAAACAAGAGGAGGGAGGCCAAGATGAGCCCTGGATGGGTGGGGTTTGTGGTTTTTTTTGTTTTGTTTTGTTTTTTTGAGATGGAGTCTCGCACTGTCTCCCAGGCTGGAGTGTAATGGTGCAATCTGGGCTCACTGCAACCTCTGCCTCCCGAATTCAAGCCATTCTTCTGCCTCAGCCTCCCCAGTAGCTGGGATTACAGGTGCATGCCACCACGCCCAGCTAAGTTTTGTATTTTTAGTAGAGATGGGGTTTCACCATGTTGGTCAGGCTGTCTTGAACTCCTGACCTCAAGTGATCCGCCCACCTTGGCCTCCCAGAGTGCTGGAATTACAGGTGTGAGCCACTGCACCCAGCCCAGATGAGTGTTCTTAAATTGGCTCAGTGGGCTGCTCCCCAAACCCTCAGGCCTGGGTCAGCCCTGGATCCCAGGGGAGGGCGCGCCACTCCAGATAGTTAGACCCTCCTGGTGGAGGATGTCGAAAGGCACATACATGATTTGTGGCATCTGATGTCGTCTTCCTCCAGAGTATCTGCTTAGCCTGAGAAGTACGTCACCTTTTTCACTTATTATCAGTTCTATTTCTTAATTTTGTAGACACTGTTATGTTGGAATCTGTGTAGTAAAAATCCGATGGCTCTTCTTTAAACACATGTGAGGTTAGTTCCACTTCTAAAAACAACAGAAACATGCCTGCAAGCGGCTTTGGCTCCCTGAGGTCTTCCTGGGAGCTGAGGATGGAGGCGGAAACCTCATGGCCTTAATTTTCTGGCTCCTTCAGACAGATGTGGCCTCTGGGCCTGGGCTGGCCTGGCAAGGGCCTCCCCTTTCCTTGGCCAGGGCAGGCCTAGCCTGAGAATGCCACTGCACACCAAGTCCTCTTACTCTCTCAAGAGTCAGGCTGGCGAAGGATCAAAGCCGAGTGCTGCCTGGCTAAACCCGGCCCTCAGTGTCCGGTGATGTGGTGTCCCCCGTGGCCTCTGAGTAGGGTCCGTAATCTGACCACTTCTTGGCGGCTGCCACCCTATAAAAGCTGTGGCTGATTGAAATGGCTCTGGGAGTGCCATGGCAACATGGGGAGGGCGGGCGCGGAGGGAAAAGGACAGGCTGTCCCAGCATCCAGCAGGGCGCCCTAGGGCCTGGGCTGGTGGAAATGGTTCTTCCTGAGTGTTACTTTGTCTTTCAGCAGACGGTGCCCGACACCTGGACTTACCCTGCAAGCGATCCTATCTGGAAGCCCCCTCTTCGGTGGGGGAGGATCACTATTTCCGTTCTCCCCCTCCCTACGACCAGCAGATGCTGAGCCCCTCCTACTGCAGTGAGGTGACCCCCAGAGAGGCCTGTATGTACTCAGGTTCAGGGCCTGAGATTGCCGGGGTGTCTGGGGTGGACGACCTGCCCCCACCTCCGCTGAGCTGTAACATGTGGACTTCAGTGTCGCCGTACACCAGCTATAGTGTGCAGACGATGGAGACTGTGCCATACCAGCCCTTCCCCACCCACTTCACCGCCACCACCATGATGCCGCGGCTGCCCACCCTCTCCGCTCAGAGCTCCCAGCCACCAGGAAACGCCCACTTCAGCGTCTACAATCAGCTCTCCCAGTCTCAGGTCCGAGAGCGGGGGCCCAGCGCCTCATTCGCAAGAGAGCGCGGCCTTCCCCCAGGATGTGAGAGGAAGCCACCCTCACCACATCTAAATGCTGCCAATGAGTTTCTCTACTCTCAAACCTTCTCCTTGTCCCGAGAGTCTTCCTTACAGTACCATTCAGGAATGGGGACTGTGGAGAACTGGACTGATGGATGACTCTCACGTCTCCTCCACAGCCCCGGGACCGTGTTGCTCCAGTATTAACCTCTGTGGGTGGCCTGCACTACCAAGAAACACAGGAAGGTATTCCAGAGGGAGTGTGTGTGTGTGTGTGTGTGTGTGTGTGTGTGTGTGTCTGCACGCGAGCACGTATGTATTTGGAGAGCATCCATCTTCTGACATACAACTGAGGTCATGACAAGGAAAAAAAAACACCACATTTATCTAAGAAGTGATTTGGGCTGCAGGACCTGGGTCCATTGTTATCTGACATCTGTTGACATGCCCGTGGGTGGGATGGGAGTGGAGGGTTCTCATGAGTTATTGGAAGGGTTATATAATTGTTGATTTACTCAGGGGCCAGGTGGGGCGGTCTGTCCCATGGGGAAAGATTCTCATTGCTGGGGTAGGAAGATTCTTGCTGCTGGGGTGTGACGGCTCTGTGCACGCCTTAGAGTTCCTGGCCTTCTATTTGCAAGGGGAGAGGAGAATCTGGTTTTGGTAGCAGGAGGCCCATTCCTTGGGCTTCTGGAGAGTCTGTAAGACTGCCTGAGAGGTGGGCTCAGCTCAGCCACAACATGTACTTTGATAGTACAGCTGGCTGCTCAGTTAGTGGCCTAGACATTGATGACTGGAACTCTGAGGTCTGAGGGATGACATTCGGAAAGGGTCACGTGCTAAATGTCACCTGAGGGGTATTTTTAAAGGTTTTTGTTTTTTCCTTCAAGAGAAGGGAAAATGCAACCAGTCGCATCTCTGTCATCATTCAGGTTTTGTAGTAAAGTAGAGAGCCCTTCCTCCTAGGTCCCCAACATACAGTCTCCCACTCTGGTGTGCGGAGAGTCGGCCTCCCAGGCATCATCCCATCTGCATCCTATGACGGGCAATTATGAAACACGCCTCAGCTGGCATCATCCCCAGGAAGCCACACTGCAGCTGATGTCTGGCGTCTCCAGGGCCTGTTCCGCTCGCAGAAAATCTACGCTTCTGGAGTGAGAAAGCCCAACAGAAATAAAGATAGTTGAGAAAAATTCATTTCTTCCAGTAAACTCAGCCGGTGAGCTCAGAGGAGCAAAGAGAGTTCTCCAGTGTGGCACTCACACAGTCCTCAGCCCTGCGTTTTAGCATTGAACACCACCAGGCCATCAATGTGGCTGGGGTGAACTCTCCATCAAACTTGGGAAATCACTAAACTTTGCATGCTGAATAGCTATTTATATATTATATAAAAAATAAATATATTATATATATATATATCTCACAAATGCAGGCCACATGTCAAATTCAGCTTTGCTTTTTACAAATGAATGAACTTAATAAAAATAAACATTGGAGGAGGTATTTGGAAAGACATCTATTTAAATTTTTATTACATGTTTGATATTAAAAACTAAGAATGGTTTAGATAAAACATATAAATAAATATATATATATAAACACACACACACTACAGATAAAGCTTTTTTAGAAAACACATTAGCTAACAGGTGATATGGAACTTCAAGTGTTTTGTTATATAGCATGGACGTTTTATTTTGCATATCAGAACATAAAGCCATTTTACAACTGTGAAGTGTGTGGATGCTCTTTATTACTGACTTGTCATTTCTTGGTTCTGCAATGGCCTCTGCCTCTTTTTTGCTGGTATTTTTTTTCTCTCAAGTGTCAGGTGAGGCCTTCAGTGCCTCTGAACATTTGTACCGTGGAACCCCTGAGCTCAGAGTGAAGTCACTTAGGACCAACAGAGCAATTGTACCTTTGATCTCATGCTACTCCCTGGGTTATGAATCTGGATTCCAGGGTCCACAAAGACCCCAGAAGGGCAGGGCAGGCAGTAGAGCAAGAGTCTGTCTCCTTTCAGCAGTGACCACATAAGCTGGCCATTTGAGGGAAGTGGTCTCATAAGTAGGGAATTCCTGGTGGGATTTATGCAGCTGCTTCAGAAAAGGAACTGAAGAGCAGGCTCGAGTCAGCGCCGGGGGCTTCCTGGAGCAGTCAGGGGCATGAGCTCATCACCACCGTCACCCCAGAGAGGGTGAGTCAAGGCCTGGCAAAGTACCCATTCGCCCGCACCTTGGCCAGGTCTCTGAAGCTTGGCCACAAGATGGAGAGAGGAAAAAAGAGGTGAAATCCAGCCCGGGTTTACCCTAGATTCGAAGAGGCAGGCATAGGAAGGTGCTGCTGGCTCTCCCTCCTTAGGACCTTGCCACCTGCCGTGCCCCTCATGGCTCCTTCCCCAAAGCTGCTTACCTGCATCCACCATCTCCACTGCAGGCTGGTCTGGGAACCCAGGAAAAGAGAAGTCAAGGGAGGTGTGCCCTTGAATCCTTGCCCTGTCAGGACTGAGATGAGATTTCCTGCTGGGTAAAGAGTCAACCTTGTCTCCTGTTTCACCAGAGTCCTTTTGTGGCTCTAGGCTGCTCTCTGGCTGGACTTCCTCCTGCAGAAGAGGAAGCCAAGCTCCATCCTCCCTTGGCTGTTGGCGCACACCGTGGGCTTCTTGGTCATGGAGAAAGATGTTAACTGAGCTTGGCTCAGGGGACAGGGAAGGGGGGAATCTTCCTAACTCCCACCTGCTGTGCTCTTTTCTTTCTGGCTGAACACAGCACATCTGGGACACTCCACACCTTCTAGAGCCCAGGCAGAGGGCTGGGGGCAATGCGGATGTTCCCAGGTTCTCTCCAAACACATGGTTGGCCGAGTCTGACATGAAGAAAGCCACTTCTTAAAGGAGTATTTTGCCTCGAGGCAGCCCACGGCTTCCTGCCAGCTTGCTGGGAAGCGTGAGGTCCCTGGGCTTCCCCACCTGGGCATGGCCAGAGTCGGGCCTGCAGTGGGATTTGTGAAACTTTCCTGCCCCTCTGAATCAACAGCTCAATAAAAAGGGGGCACATGGGATATCCTGAAACAAAGGGCACCATTCAGGAGCGCCAACAGGTCATACATCATCGGCCAGAAACCTGCCACATGAAAAGGGTCTGCTTCTGCTGTGCCCTGCCTGGGAAGGGGACAAAAGCCAATTAACATTCAGCTGCGTGTCCATGGGAAGGCAGCCTTGGGGGCTGTGCTCTCCAGCCCAGGGCCAGGCCCCTGGGGGGAAGCTGGGGCAGGCCTCTCAGCAGCAACTCAGCCACCGACAGTTGGCCCTCAACCGCAGAAGAGCCTGGAATAACAAAAGGGAGAAGGGAAAGAGAAGCTGGGTCAGACTGACAAATTGTTAAAAAACCAAACCAACTTCCAGCCTTGGCTGGGCCTCAGGGGGTCAAGAGGCCTCGCCTCGCCCCACTAATGGAGCCTGCTGGAGGAGTAGCAGCCCAGCCTCGCAGTGTCTTATCTTACAACATAAAATTAAAACCCACTTAAAAGGCCGGAGGGCATGTTAACATTCCCCCTGCTGTCTAATTGAAGTAGTTCCCAGCGCAAAGGATTTCACTTGAAAGATGCCTCACTCCCAGCCCGGGTCTCCAGCTCAGCCGGCAGGGGAAACGGGTGGGGCGAGGGGAGCGACTGCTTGCTTGCCACCCCCACCCAGGCGGCAGGTGGCGACAGCAAAGGTTAGAACAGGCTGGGTTGTTTTGTATTTTTAAAAAAATTTACAAATTCATTAGCAGCTATGTCAGCAGAGGCCACACTCCTGACAAGAAGACCTGGTAATGATTCAAACGTGGTGAGCCCTGCAGTGAAACCTGACTGTTCCTGCAGCCAAGAGATTTCCATGCCGTCCCCCCGCAAGCCCTCTCTCCCCCCACCAAATCTATGACAGGTCTCCAAGGCATACGGAACCAATCAGGGACATCCTGTCAAGGTGATGAACTTGCACTGGCCATCCCAAGTAATGGGAACCAGTCAGCCTGAAGCCGGGCTGGACTGAAAGCCAAGGTGACAGCTATTAAGCAATTGTGCGCCGAACAAAATGGCAAAGGGGCCGGGTAATCAATTCAATTTCAATGGGCGACCCGAGCAACCATAGCGGCTGTCGCAGCTGATTAGGGAGCGCCGGGCTGGAGCTTTCAATGCGAGCCCATCACAGATCAGAAACAGGCCTGGGATGAAAAGGGAAAGAACCGTCTCCCGAGAAGCAGGCGATGAAGGACTCTGTTTTATGTGACTGTGTTCTTCCTCCTCTCCTTGAAGAAAGAGGAGAAAAAAAAGCAAGCAGTTTGGAGATTAGATAGTTTTCTTTTCAGCCATTTATCATTATGAAGGAAAGTAGACAGCACAGGGGCAGAAGAATCTCCAGTGGGATTTCTGCGAAGTCTCACTCGGAAGGGCCACGTTTACATGATGCAGCTCAAACAGCCCTGCTTATCACCGCAGCCTGACGGGGTCTGCAGAGCATCGAGGGTTCCTCTTCTGTAACAAGGGTGAACAGGCCCCAGTGCCCCAAGGAGTGCAGAAATTCTCCTGCAGAAACCCCAAACCAGCACACTGCATCATTTATGAAAGTTAAAGCCTGAGTCAGAATAATGGGGAGAGGAGGAAAAATGGAAAAGGAAAAGATGAGGGCATTGTGCACGGTCCCTGCAGGGGAAGTCCCAGTGGTGGCCGCCCATTTCTCCCTGGCCCAGGTCGGGGCATCAGAGGTCCCTGCTGTGTCTGCTGGCCTGTCAGCACTGGTCCCAGTCTGATGGCAGGCCCTGGCAGCCTGCTTGAGCATTCTAGGCTTGTGTTTGGTTGTTCTGTGCAAGGGTTTTAGGGTGCAGAGAAAGGGGCACCCACAGGCATAGAAGCCAAGAGAGAGAGGCCAGCCATGGGGTTGGGGAGGGGATGGAAGATGCCTGAGAACAGATGGCAAGGGATGCAGAACCAGGAGGAAAAGGGCCATTTTGGAGTCAAGGGTGGATCCAAACCTCTGAGGCAGGAAGGCTCAGGGCTGGGACTGGGCGGATGGTGAGGGAGGAAGGCTGACCACCTCCTCTTTGGAAAACTAGAGCAATGGATGCATATTCAGATAATTCTTAGAAGAATTGCAAATAGAGAATTAATCTCACTAGTCATCTAAAATGCAAATTGAAGTGATAACATGCCACTTTGATCTACCAGATTAGTAAACATTTAAGAAAAAGTGTTGGGAGCCTCTCTCAGTCATTGCTAGTGGGAGTACAGATTGATATGGTTTTTCTGGAAAGAGCAATTTGGTAGCATGGACAAAGACTCTAAAAGTGTTCATATCCTAAAGCAAATAACCAGAAATGTGGGCATAGTTTACTACTGTATGATATTCATTGTGGTTTTACTTTTCAATAGCCCCAAACTGGCTGAAAGTAAATTGGTAAATTATGAGATACTCACATTCTGGAATATGATGCTGTCATTGAAATCATGTTTACAAAGGGCCCTTAATGATATGAGACTTGATTTAAAACTAAGTGAAAAAAGAGGATCCTAATGTAGAGTACAATTTCAAGAACATTTGAAGTGAAAACAAAAAGATTGGTGTGTAGCCAAACTATAGATCATTAAATAGCAGGGAACAAGGGGATGAACTATCTCTGTATATACATGAAATACTATGTGAAAAAAAGTGCCTGACATGTGGTCTCCCATGTGTGTGCAATACAAAACAAAAAACCACTCTGGAGGTCCTAACATCGATTAAGCAGAAATGTCCAGGAGATGGGGTGCATTTGTGTGTATATGATGTATGCGTGCACGGTGTATGTGTACGACGTGTATTTGTGTGTGTGTTAGGGACACAGACGTGATTTAGAAGAAACTGCTTATGATGATTCCCTCATATATCTCTGTTTTGTTTAACTTGTTGCAATGGGCATGTATTACTTCTGCAATTAAAAGATTTAACTGAACTAAAAAAAAAAAAAAAAAAAAATTGTGATTATAGAAGTACCCGAAGAAAAGAAAAAGAAGAAAGGCTAAAAGAAACTGTGCCCAGTGCTAACAGCAGTAACTTCAGGAAGTGGTGGATCTGCTGAATTGCTGCCTGGGTGGACGAAGGTTGACTTCTGGGCCTCCTCCCCGTGTTTGTTTTCCTCCCCTCCCTGGCTCTCCCCTTCAGACACCTTGATCCTGCCCAGTCCTGTAATGCTGCTGTTGTTCAGGCTGGGGCTTTAGCATTTTTCACTCCTCCCTAGGTCCTCTCCCTGGGTGATGACATCTGTTCGCACGGCTTCTCTCACCAACATATGCCAACGAAGCTCAACTCCAATCTCATTTCTCTCTCCTGATACCGTCTTCTGGACGTTTCTGCCAGAAAGAGATGTTAAGTCCTCCAATTCAGACTGGAACCCAGACTCTCCCTCCAGGTCTCCCTCATGTCCTCCATTTTGGTAATGGCACCACCAGCCAGCATCCAGTTGCTCAAGTCAGAAACCTGGGCTTCAGTGCCAACTCCCTCCTCTCCCTACCTGCCCACCCCAAATGCTCACCAAACTGCAGATTCTACCTCCAAAGATCCTCTACATCTCTACAAATTTCCTCTCTTCCAGCAGGCCTGGCAGTGCTTGCTATAACGGCAAATCCCCGGGTCTGGGCTGGCCAAGATGTCAGCTGTGTGAGGCTATGGAGCTTGGGGCCGCTGTGAATGGTCCTCCTGGGCCCTAAGCTGTTGTTCATGGAGTAATGGTTTTCTGACATGTGGAGCCAGGGAACGGCCCAAGATGGGAGGCCACTCAACGAGAAGACTGCTGCTTTCATTGGTGACCCTGCTTTCAGCTCTGCATGACCTGAATCTTGCGTTCTGGCTGCCACCTTGTGCATGATGAGGAAGCGGGGCACTGCTATAGGCCATCTGCCAGAGTCACAGGCTGCTGGAGAGGCCTGTTGCTTCCTAGGGGCAGGTGGGCCTGGGAGTACTGGATCAGGGGTTTCCAGCCTCTGACCCGACACCTCTTTCTCCTTCAAAGGTTCCAAATGGTCTCTTCCTTCAAACCCTTCCATGGGAGGCCACTCAGTCTATGCCAAGATGGGACGGGCCTTCCCTCTCTCTTAAGAAGAGAAAAAACCTGAAACAAACCAAACTAAGGCCAAGAAGCCTCCAAATATGGCTCTTCGTGTAAAGCCTCCAGCCCAGGGCCTGGCACAGGGCACGCTCTTGGGAAACAACAGTGCTCCTGCATCCTTCATCCCTTCACAGCCTGACCTCTCTCCCTCTGTCCAACCCTAGCAGGTACCTGCACGGACCATCAGACAGCAGAGGAGGAGCCAGCCACTCGCCAACCTGCCTGCAGATAAGCTATTGAACAAGACAAGTCTCTCAGCATGTGCTAATATAAACCTTTGGCATCGGGTGTAAGGAATTGTGAGACTCCTCCAGATATAATTGAGCGAATCATCTGTGGCATTTAGAGAGCACCGTTCTAATGGGAAGGTGGAAAGTGTACTCCTATTTGATAACTGAGCACATTGAGGCTCCTCTCAGACCCTTCCCAGCTGTCACGCTTTCTTCTTTTAGAAACACCCTCAACAGGAGAAATGCTCATCCCAGCAAGAGCCACCAGAGACCCCCTGGTTCTGAGGGTGTAAGGCAGCTTTGTGTGCCTCCTCCTTTTCCAGGCCAGGCAGGACAGTCCCAAGTAGGGCTCTTTGGAATTGGGAGCTGATCAAAAATAAGGAGGCCAAGGCCAGAGGGTCTTTGGAGGCTCCGTTGGTGAGTTCTGTAGAGGATCCTCCAGCATCAGCTTTGACAGAGTCTGAGTCAGGTATTATTTATTATTTATTTTTAAACAAAGTCTCCCTCAGCCACCCATGCTGGAGTGCAGTGGCACCATCTCAGCTCACTGCAACCTCCACTTCCCAGGTTCAAACGATTCTCCTTCTCCTGAGTAGCTGGGGTTACAGGCATGCTCCACCACCCCCAGCTAGTTTTTGTATTTTTAGTAGAGACAGGGTTTCACCATGTTGGCCAGGCTGGTCTTGAACTCCTGACCTCAGGAGATCCTTCCGCCTCGGCCTCCCAAAGTGCTGGTATTACAGGTGTGAGCCGCTGCGCCCGTGGGCCAGGTATTTTTTACGCCTGCTAGCTACCTGCAGCCTTAAGAGTTGATGACTTGGCCAGCATGGTCTGAATTTTGCACTCTGATCTCCCCTTTTCCCCTGGGGGTAAATGCTATCTCACTGAAGTAGATGTCTCAGCATCCGTGAGGTAGTGGCACCAACTCTGCCTCTTGAGCCGGAAATCCTGGGTTCAATACTTGGCTGTGTCACTTTCTGGTTTGTGCCTGTAGGCACAGCCACTCCTTCTGCGCCTGTCAATGCAATGGAGATAATATTGCAAATAACATCTGCTTCTTGGGATCATGGAGATTAAAATAACATATGTGAGAGGGCTTGGCACATTCTCTGTCCCTGATGTTCCAAAACTAAACAGGAACTCAACAAATGCTGATTCCCACCCTCCTTCCTTCCCCTCTTATGGAAGGGCATTGCTTTAGATTTCTGATTCAGAAAAGGAGGGTTGAATCTGAACTGAGTTTTAGTTTTCTCATCTATAAAATGAGAAAAGAAAAAGACATTTACATTGAGTTTGTTAGTAATCAGCCACCAGCCATTGGACTTGGCACTACTATATTAGGATTATTATCTCTAATCCTCCCCACAACTTGGTAGGAGAGGCATTATCACCTCTGCCTCACAGAGGAGGAAACTGAGGCTCAAGGAGGTGAAGAAACTTGCTCGAGGTTATGGGCTAAGGGTCAGAACTGGCTTCAAACCCAGGTCTCTCTAACCCGAAGCATTCGCTTTATTCTCTAAGATGCCACTACTGCTGCCATTACCACCACTACCACTGCGTGTTCTGTGCCAGTCTTGCCTTCTTCCCTTTTCCTCTGAGGCCACTGGACCCAATCAATGTGTATTTTTAGTGACTTTGAGCTTATTAACAAAAAGGAAACAAACATGTTTTAAAATAAGTTTATGACTTATTTTTAAATAGTCACTGATACGAGTTCATACGAGAATTTTTTTAAAGGAGAGAATGAAAAGACAAAAAAAAAAAAAAGAGGTCCTCTCAAATGGTACTGGAGACACAATCAGATTTAACATTCAATTTTATGAAAGCTCCTTCAGTTAGACCTGCTAAGCATCAATCTTGTGCAATGAAGCGTACAAAATGGCAGAGAGTTACCCTTTTAGAGGATGATAATTTACAGTCACCTCCACCAACTCCAACCACCCATCCCCACTGGGCCATGAAGTTGTGTTGTCTTTTGGCCTCCACTTCACAGAGAAGGGGCTGATCGAAGGAGGGGCTGTCATTGCACCAGCTCTCGCCCTCCCCATGTGGGTGAATCAGCTCGGCCCAAGCTGGTAGAGTCAGGAAATAGTTCAGGTACCTCGAAAACAACTGTTTAGAGTGTTTGGGGGAAAATAAAGTGTTTTGGGGATGTCCCCAAGCCCCACTTGGCATGGGTAGCAAAGCTAGGGTGTCCTTTCCTTGCCTTTCCAACTCTTGGTCAAAATATGCTTCCTTGGGATAACTTAGAAGAGACTTGTTTGGGAATCACTTTTCTTTAACTTCCAGAATTCCTAACCAGGGTGCCTGAAGCAAGGGCTGGGTCTGTGAAATGACGCAGCTCCATTAGGAATGATGGAAACTATGTGAGCTGCTTTTAATAGCATCAAATATGGCACAGCACAGTCCTCCTTCTCCCTAGCCCCCACGTGCTGGTAGCCGGGCCCACATGTTCTGTGGCCCAGACTGAAAAGACAGTGGCTGTCTCTTTAGGGCAGCGATGGACCTGAATGTACTCGGGACACAGCATAGGAGGTTCAGGCATTAAGCTCCAGCCTGTCCCATGAGAGACCCAAATGTAATTTTCTGGCCCAAAAAAAAGAATCTTTGGCTTCTTTTTCTATCAGTGTAGAGGAGAACACAGAGCCTGGGACTCAGCATGAGGAGATGTAGTCCTAGTTGCATCTGTCACATGCTGGCCATGTCTCCCCTCTCTCTGAGCCTCCTTTTCCTCTTCCACACAGCTCCTCACAACCCTTGCAGCACTAAAGTTCGATGATTCCCAAATCACGTTCACAATCACGAATTTCTCAGCCATGGCAGGGCTCTGCTGAATCTATAGCAGACCTCTCTGGAGCAGAATTAGGGACGGAGGAGCTAGAACTTCTTTTTCTATTTATCTTACATTTTAAACTTATTCTCATACTGTTCAAATATCGAATGTCTATATTTGTATAGTAGTACATATGTATAATTTGTAAATCAATTTGTAAATAAGATATTGGTAGCTCGTGCTTTAAGGTTTGTTTGTTTGTTTGTTTGAGATGGAGTCTCCCTCTGTTGCCCAGGCTGGATTGCAGTGACACCATCTCAGCTCACTGCAACCTCTGCCTCCCAGGTTCCAGTGAGTCTCATGCCTCAGCCTCCCGGGTAGCTGGGACTACAGGTGCGCACCACCACACTCAGCGAATTTTTAAATTTTTAGTACAGACGGGGTTTCACCATGTTGGCCAGGCTGGTCTTGAACTCCTGGCCTCACATGATCTGCCTGCCTTGGCCTCCCAAAGTCCTGGGATTACAGGTGTGAGCTACTTTGTCCAGCCTTAAGGTTTTTTGCTGAAGGGAGAGGAGGTTTAAAAAAAAGTGTGGAGACCCACAGGGGGATGGGGAAGTCACCATGAGGCTCTGCTCACAGGCTGGGACCTCTGCCACTCCTGTCATGCTCTGGGCTCTCCACCGTCCTCCCAGAGGTGGATCACCAGAGCTCTGGGTGGAGAGACCAGGCCCAGGAGTAGAAAGAGAAGAGGCCTGGAGCTTCACTCCTCATTAGATGTCTGCCTAATCTCTGTGAGTCTGTCTCCCCACGTTAATTAGGGGCAATAAAATACTCCCTATCTTTCAAGGTTATAGAAAAGATTAAATGAGATGATAGAGATGAAACGTGTGCTCAGTTCAAGTTGTCCCCTTCCCCCCACATAATTTGCCTGTCTGCACAGGACTCATTTTAGATGTCTAAAAGAGTGAGATTTTTCTTTTCTGGGAAATTCTATTTATTGACTTTATTGCGTCTCCTGTCTCACAGTTAAGCCTCCTTTACCAGACGCCAAAGTCCAGATCTACGTGTGGTTAGGTGCACAAGGCCAGCAGCAGGAGAGCGACGCTGGAGGAATCCTGCCTGGTCCTCCCAGCCCTCTGAGCGCCCCCCACTGCCAGGGGTTTGAGACGCATCCAGGATGCAGGATAGCATTCAAGGACACTTAGAAAAGAGTGTGCCTCCAGCAGGTCAGCCAGCCATCCTCACCAGTGCCCCCAGGACGGGATGGCTTGAGCTTTGCTCCCTCATTCCAAGTCCGTTGTCACACTCGGTGACACTGGGGATACATCTATTGTCGAAAGAAAGTCCCAGCTTTGTTGCTGTCTTTTTGGAGGCCTTGGGCAAGTCCCTCTATCTTTCTTGGCTTCAATGTCCTCTGTTATAAAAAGGGATGAGTAACAGCTGTGTTGCCAACCTCCTGGCCTTGGTCCACAGGCCAAACGAGATGCTTCTGAATGAAAATACATAGTAAGAAATGAAAAGGATTGTGACTAGTAAGCTTCTTGTTGGTCCAATCCGTGCCAGTCCATGCTCATTTCTTCATGAAAAGACCCACTGCTTTTTATAGGATGAGGAGGGGGAATGATTGGCAAGGCACTGACCAATCCCATTAGCTCTGAGAGGGGGATGATTTAGCATCACCTGCCTTATCAATCTCCCTGCTCTGCCTGCATCCTCAGCTTTTGGGGAGGTCAATTTCCGGCACACACAGAAAAGCCTGTGGCTGTGGCCGGGAACAATTGGCCACAGTGCTCCTCTCGTGTTGATCCTTTCATTTCCTCCTGCCGGGGACAGCGGTTCTAAGTTTTGCGCTACTCTTTTGGACTAATCACTTACAACAGCCCTGAGCACTCAGCCCCTCTCTCACTCTTGCTGTCCAGCTACTGCTCTGTATGGCAAGGTCGCTAATTGGGACATGATCCTGGCCGAATGGCAAGAGAGATTCAAGGAGCCGGTTCCCTGGACCTCAGATATCCTGCCCCCAACTTTACAGCTCAGGCGGCCATGGAGGAAGCGTGAGTCACACTCGAGAGGTGAGGCCGCGGCTTAGGAAAGGCTTCGGCAATGACATTTTTCACGCTTTTAATAAACCCCTGTATTATTAGAACTTGCCAAAGCTGAATTTAATGAAAGTCGTAGGCCCTAAGGCCTGAATTTTTCTTTTGTATCGCAAAATGAAACCAACTGGTTCAATTCAAATTAACCCCAGAAAATGTGAAGGCTTTATATTTCTTTCTTCCCCCACCCTTCTTCTCTCTCTCTTTCTCTGCTCTCTCATTTTGAAATTTTTCTGTGGTTACAATCTCTTGGAAGAAAAGGAAATGTACAGGAGGAAGAAGAAATCAAACATGAGAAACATATTCAGATAGTTACAGCTTTCCCTATGGGATTCCTTAAGCAGAGTTACCCATCACTGATACAAGTTCATATGAGAATTTTTTAAAGGAGAGAATGAAAAGGCAAAAAAATAAAGAGGTCCTCTCAAATTGTACCGGAGACACAATTGGACTTAACATTCAATTTTATGAAAGAAAGCTCCTTCAATTAGACCTGCTAAGCATCAACCTTGTGCAATACCAGTGCCCCCAAACAAACAAACAAACAAACCCTTCCAGAAATAATAAAATGACATGTTCTTTATTTTTCAGATTTCTGAGGCTGAGCCTTTGGAAACTACCCTGGGGGTGGGGGGGACAGTATTAGGGGTGGTAAAGCAATGTGCCACTGGGCACCTGGCCTTCAACTATTCAGAAGCTACGGTGGCAGGAAATAGCTCAGCGGCAGCTTCCGTGTTTGCAGGAGCTAATGAAAAGACATCTTTTTTCCCCCTCACAGCTACGTTCATAAACAAATGTTCACTATCCAACCTTCACTCCCATTTGGCACATAGTTCCCAACAGAGCAGGCCTTCAAATGCCTCCTTGTCCTGTATGGAGCAGAAAGGTACAAGAGCTCAGCCTTCAAGGCCTTCCCTGCAGGCCTTCCTGAAGGCAGGTCAGTCAGCCTCAGGGGCACACGACCCCCACTGGAACTACTGGACTAGAGTCACCCAAGATGTCGGGAGGGGAACGACTGCAGATACCCTGCCTTCAGCATCTAGAGGCAGGCGGCTGAAGGGGGCTGGGAAAAACCCAGGCCCAGAGCTGCCTTTGTCTTGGCTGATTCCTCCTTTTGGGAATCGGGCTCAGCTCCGATTCCTGCAGGGAAGTCCCTGCTTGGCATCAAGGCTGGCCTCAGGCATAAGATCCTAATTATTTGAATGGTATTTGTTTTCATAGCTCTTTTTTTTTTTTTTAAATGTGTCCAGGTCGATGGCATTTTAATGCCTTATTAAACAGGGGTTTTACAGCAGTCTGTCTGTTCAGTCTCTGGGCCCATGCCTGCACTTTGTGTGCAGGGATTTTATCTTTCCTGCTGGCCGAAAATATTTTCCGAATTCCCTATAAAAGTTTTCGAGATTTCCTAAGACAAATAGAGCTCCACCAGCTCTAAAATGACCTTGATGCAGTCGGAATTATATTCAGACACAGGCGTTCTCCCCTGTTTACACAAAGAACTGAACCTCGCTTGTACTCATTAACTGCCGTTATGAGGACACCAAGTTTGCTCCACGAATGTGCTGGTGCATAAAAACACGACTGTACCTGGGATGGTTCACCAGCGTCCCATACTTTACTGGTTTCTTCCATCCTCTCAGATGGCTGCCTTGGCTTTGAAGGCGGCATCAATAAAGCCTGTCCTGGATGCGGTTTCCATGAGTGGGCAGCAGCTCCCAGCTGAGGGAGCAGCCAGGCCTGTAGCGGGAACATGGCTGTCGTGAAGACCACAGAGCCAGCTCCTTTTGTTTCCTTGCCAGTGTTTAAACCTTTATGAAAATGAATTGTCTTTTTGGAAAGAAGCTGGATTTAGAAAATATTATCATAAGCCACGAGTCAGGCCACTTAGTGTTATGGAAAAAGCCTAGAACAGACATGGATTCAAATCTCCTTTCTGACATGCTGTAGGGTGTGATCTTGGGCAAAATAAAAATAAAAAATAGTACCAAGTTCTTTATTTTAAAAAATGGGGGAAATTATATATGTATATGTCTCAGGGTGGTTATGAGAATTGAAATGAAGTAAAGTGGCTGGGCGTGGTGGCTCACACCTGTAATCCCAGCACTTTGAAAGGCTGAGGCAGGTGATCACCTGAGGTCAGGAGTTCGAGACCAGCCTGGCTAACATGGCAAAACCCCATCTCTATTAAAAATACAAAAATTAGCTGGGCTTGGTGGCAGACGCCTGTAATCCCAGCTACTTGGGAGGCTGAGGCAGAAGAATCACTTGAACCTGGGAGACGGAGGCTGCAGTGAGCCGAGATCGTGCCACTGCACTCCAGCCTGGGCAACACAGCAAGACTCTGTCTCAAAAAAGAAAAAGAAAAAGAAATGAAGTAACGTATATAAAGCACTGAGGGCAATGACTGGCAAGAGTAATTGTAAATAGTAGCTACTATCTCCATTTCCTGAGGGTCCTTAGGACTCAGATGGGCAGAAGCACAGCCACTGTGTGTCCTGAGCCTTTGATAAGGATTCTGGAGGTGGGAGGGGAAAGAAGGTCTCAGAGACTGAGTGTCAACTCTGGGCCAGATACAGCGGTAGGCAGTGAAACTAGAATTTAAATTCCAATCTGACTCCAAGATCTGCAAGGACTGGTTCCACTATGCAGATTGGAAAAAGTGTTGAAATTAAACATGGGGAATTATGTCAGCTGCCTGCAACACAGCCTAAGCCTGAACCAAGCCAGATGGGGCTCATTTTGCGTAGGTGGCATTAAAAAACCCCTCCAATGGTAACTGTGTAGCCACCAGGAAGCTGCCTCTGGATTTATATTTTGCTGGGTCATTTTTCAGCGTTCCCTTTTGGTGGCGTTTCACTAAAAATGCCACATTTAGTATTTAAGGCAGACAGACAAACACCCTGGGAAGGAGTTGGTAGGGATGTCCAGCCCATTCAGAATATTCCTGCTTATTCCATGTCTGCTGGTGTTAAGCACATCCCAACCAAAGATGGAGGGTTGTCTAATGGCTGCAATACAAAAGGACAATTAACCAGGGGTCATGTTTATGCTTCTATGGTTAGAACCAGTCATTTATTTAACTAAGACTTTCATGGAATCAATGAATACTCTCAATTTCAAGGACAATTGTATGTTTCATTCCTTGAAACTCTATTTGATTCTTTTTCAAGTCAGCTTAGTCTTAAAAAGTATTGCTTTTTCTGATGTTCACAATCTCTTCTTTTTTGCATTTAATTATCGTAAACAATTTAAAAATAATCTCTAGATGATAATTCTGTTATCTGAGGTTCTTGTGGGGAGGAGGTGACTAATCTAACTGCCATTTATTGGGTCTACATATTTCACAACAGATATTTATCTTTTATTGTTTTATAATTTTGTGAGAATTCATTCTAAGCTAGGCTTTATCTCCTGTCAGATTCCTTCAGAAAAGTTTTGTTTGCTTTTGAAGATTAACCTCTTATGTTGATTTTTAGTTTGGAGATTGTTAGACTATGCAGGAAGTATAAATTCAGACGTGAAAACCAACAAAGGACAAAATTTCTTTGTCTTGTGCTGAGTGAGAGGGTTTTTAAAATTTTTTTTTTAATTTTTTATTTTTATTTGAGACAGTCTCACACTGTTGCCCAGGTTGGAGTGCAGTGGCACCATCTCGGCTCACTGCAATCTCTGCCTCCTGAGTTCAAGCAATTCTCGTACCTCAGACTCCCAAGTAGCTGGTACTAGAGGCTCGCACCACCACGCCCAGCTAATTTTTGTATTTTTAGTAGAGACAGGGTTTCACCACATGTCACCCATGCTGGTCTCCAACTCCTGACCTCAAGTGACCCGCCCGCCTTGGCCTCCCAAAGTGCTGGGATTATAGGCGTGAACCACTGCTCCTGGCTGGCGTGGGAGTTTTGGGGGGGGTTTCGGTTATTCATAAGCCTCAGTATCAACTCCTTTAATTTCTTGTCCCCATATGTCAGTTAAAACTCAAGCTCCTGGCTGTCTTGAAGAAGAAGAAAACTGGAAGGGTCTTACACTACAAGAGGACTTATCATAAAGCCATAGCAGTTAAGGCTGGTGCAAAGGTAGATGAATGGGCCACTGAACAGAACAGAAAGTCCAGAAACAGATGCATACACATATGATACCTGAATTAGGAAAAGGGTGGCACTGCAGTGGAAAAGGGTGGTGCCGGGCCAATCGAATATCCCTATGGAACAAAATGAAGTTTGAGTCCTGACTCATACCATACACAAAAAATAACTTCCAGATTGTTTGTGATCTATATATGAACTGAAAACAATAAAATACTTAAAAGAAAACATAAAATAATATCTCCATGACCTTAGACTAAGCAGAGATTTCTTAAAGAGGACACAAAAAACACTATCATAATGGAAAACTGACAGATTGGTCTATATTGAAATAAAAATATGTGTGTATCAAAAGATCTGCTATGATAACAACAAGAAAGCACAGAATAGAAGATATTGAAAACTCAAATGTGGAATGTATTTTTAAAAACTTCTGTAAATCAATAAGAAAAATGCAGACAACCCAATAAAAAAATGGGCAAAAGACTTGTAAGGGCTGTTTGCAAAAGAGGATACTCAACTTGCCAAGAAACATATGAAAAGCTGCTCAACTTCAATAGCCATCTGGAAATTGCAAATTATGACTGCAATACTGCTATACTCCCACCAGAATAGCTAATAAAAGAAGGTAATACTGAGTGTTAGTGGAACTTTCATCCACTGCTGGTGGGAATGTAAATCGGTACAACCACTTTGGAAAATTGTTTGTCAGTATCTACTAAACTGTCAGTATCCTATAACTATGTTTAGTAGGAACATACCCTATGGCCAAGCAACTTCCCTCTTAGTTATATCCAAAAGAAATGTATACATGTTCTTTACAAAAGGCATGTATAAACAACCCAAATGTTTATCTGCAGTAGAAAGAATAAATTGTGGAATTCATACAGCAGTGGGAATGAAATCAGTTACAACTAAATGCAAAAGCATAGCTAAATCTTACAAACATCATGTTATGCAACAGAAGCCAGGCTTAAATGAGTACACACCTCATGTTTTCATTATACAGAGTCCAAACAGGCAGAGCTCCTTCAATGTTGTTAGAAGTTAGAATAGAGATTTCCTTGGAGGGATGAGTAGTGACTGAATAGGTTACAAGCAGGGGGCTCTGGAGTGGTGGTAAAAGTCTGTTTCTTGGTATGGGTACTAATTACACGGTTGTGTTCACTTTTATGAAAATACATCCAGGTATATAACTTTAACTTGAGCAAATTTTTGAATGCCTGTTACACTTAAAAATACTTTACTCAAGCCGGGCACGGTGGCTCACGCCTGTAATCCCAGCACTTTGGAAGGCCGAGGTGGGTGGATCATGAGGTCGGGAGATCGAGACCATCCTGGCTAACACGGTGAAACCCCATCTCTACGAAAAATACAAAAAATTAGCCAAGCGTGGTGGCGGGCGTCTGTAGCCCCAGCTACTTGGGAGGCTGAGGCAGGAGAATGGCGTGAACCTGGGAGGCGGAGCTTGCAGTGAGCTGAGATCGTGCCACTGCACTCCAGCCTGGGCGACACAGCAAGACTCTGTCTCAAAAAAAAAAAAAAACTTTACTCAAAATAAGTTTATTTTTAAAAAATAATCTTCTGGGTGGTGTGGCTCACCCCTGTAAACCCAGCACTTTGAGAGGCCTAGGCAGGAGGATCATTTAAGCCCAGCCTGGGTAACATAGCGATACCCCATGTCTACTAAAAATTTTTTAAAAACAGCCAGTCAGAGTGGCACACACCTATTGTCCTAGCTACTTGGGAGGCTGAGGTGGGAGGATCATTTGAGCCCAGGAGTTCAAGGCTGTAGTGAGCTATGGTTGTACCACTGCACTCCAACTTGAGTGACAGAGCAAGACCCTGTCTCTAAAAAATAACAATAATAATAACCATAATCTTTAACCAATTATTAACAGAAAAACAGAATTTAAGCCCTTTTATTAATAACACAGGTTCTCTTACCCCGGGTAGTCCCAGCATCAGCTTAAAGGCACAACACCTTTAGTTTGTGCATTTTTGGTCTTTGAGGGTTTCTTTTACCTTCCTGCAAGTTCAGTTGTGTATTTAAGTGAACGTTGCTATATTTTTAATCCATCTTCCAAGAGTTTTCTGAGCAGGAGTATTTTCAGGTTATCTAAGTCACAATATTGCCAAAATCAGAAGTTTTCTATGAAAAGGTGCTCAACTTCAGTAGTCATCAGGGAAATACAAATTATAGCCACAATGCATACCATTATGCCCCTGTTTTTTAAAATTTCCGTAAGCATTTTTACTTCCCAAATGGCTCTGTTCTAACTGAAACAGGGATCTAGGCTGAGTCAACCATGAGACAAAAGACACTGGTGATTTAGAATAGTCTTCAGTTCACAAATGATTCTTTAAACGTCATCCAGGACTCACAGATGAGCCAAGTGCCTTCCTTGTTGTACCGGGTAACCTATCTGTCAGTGAAAAGGTGGGGAGAGAGTAATGATAGGAGAGAGGGAACTCTGATTTGAAAGAGTTTGCTTTCTGTGTCTTTTGGCCATAGTGTGTTTGAGAATGCTGGTTCAGATCCATTTTTGAAAGGTCTGATGATAAAATGTGCTGAGATGGAGCATATAAATTTAATAGGCATACGGACACTGAATCTTGTGGAACTATTAGTCTTCAGGTTGGCAGGGAGAGGGTTAGATTAATATTGATATAGAGATATTTTCTCTTTAGTTCACCAAGTGATTATTTCTTTCTGTTGAGTCTCTAAAGTTTTAGTCAAATTGAGAAAAATGTCCAAAAACAGGATGAATCAGGTAGTTTCAGGCCTCTGCCTCTGTGCTGAGCTCTCTAGTATATTTCATATGGGAAACAGACGGCGGACATGGTCCTGTAGTCTAGGAGCATGTTCTTTAACTGGGCACGCAGAAGTAGCACATGAGCAGTAATGGCAACAATGAGGGGTATAATTACCACCCACAACATTGGCCATATGAAAGAAATTCCCCTGACTTCCTTCCTCTGCATCTCCAAACTTAGTTCATTCTTTGTTTTTATTGTGCATGGCATTTATTTTAATACTTTTCCACTATATTTTCTAAGTGGTTATTTCTGAGATGTAGTAGGAAAACGGTTTTTATTTTGTAAAGGACTACTATGACTTCCTTGAGTCTTGAAGTTTTTGTTTCCTTTAGATTGTCTAGTTAATCTTGTCATTTTCAAATTATAGTCACATGTCAGTTAACAATGGGACACATTCTGAGAAAGGTGTTGTTATGCAAACATCAGAGAGTGTATTCACACAAACCTAGATGGAATAGCCTACTACACACTCAGGCTATGTGGAACAGCCTGTTGCTCCTACGCTACAAACCCGTATAGCATGTTACTGTACTGTATAATATAAGCAATTGGAATATAATGGTAAATATTTGTGGATCTAAACATATTTGAACATAGAAATGGTGTGGTCAATATATAGTATAAAAGATTTAAAAAATGGTACACCTGTGTAGGGCGCTTACCATGAATGGATCTTGCAGGACTGCAAATTGGTCTGGGTGAGTGAGTGGTGAGTGAATGTGAAGGCCTAGGACATTACTATACACTACTGTAGACTTTATAAATGCTGTACATTTAGGCAACACTAAATTTATTTTTTAATAATAATTTTGTTTTTTGAGACAGGGTCTCGCTTTGTCACCCAGGCTGGAGTGCAGTGGCGAGATCATGGCTCACTGCAGCCTTGACCTCCCAGGCTCAGGTGATCTTCCCACCTTAGCCTCCTGGGTAGCTGGGACTACAGGGGCATGCCACCACACCCAGCTAATTTTTGTATTTTTTGTAGAGACAGGGTTTCGCCATGTTGCCCAGGCTGGTCTTGAATTCCTGGGCTCCAGTGATCTGCCCACCTCGGCCTCCCAAAGTGCTGGGATTGCAGGTGTGGGCCACCATGCCCAGCTTTAATAATAAATTAACCTTAGTTTACTGTAGCTTTTTATTTTGTAGATGTTTTAATTTTTAATTTTTTCAACTTTTTGACTCTTTTGTAATAAACAATACTTAGCTTAAAACACAAACCCACTGTACAACCGTACAAAAATATTTTATTTCATTCTATTTTTATAAGCTTTTTTCTATTTTTAAAATTATTTATTTATTTTGCTTTTAAAACATTTTCGGTTAAACATGAAGACACAAACACACACCTTAGCCTAGGCCTACACAGGGTCAGGATCATCAGCATCACTGTCTTCCACTTTCACGTCTTGTGCCACTGGAAGGTCTTCAGGGGCAGTAACACACAGGGTGCTGTCATCTCCTATGATAACGATGCCTTCTGGAATAACCCTGAAGGGCCTGCCTGAGGCTATTCTATAATAACTTTTTTAGTAAGTAGAAGGACTACACTGTAAAATAATGATAAAAAGTGTAGTAAATGCATAAACCGATAACATAGCGGCTCATTATCAAATATTATGTACTGTGAATAACGGCATGTGCTGTGCTTTTATATGACTGGCCCCACAGTGGGCTTGTTTACACCAGCATCACCACAAACACCTGAGTAATGTGCTGCACTCAGACGTTAGGGTGGCGACCTAACGTAGAATTTTGCAGCACTATTACAATCTCATGGGATCACCTCGTAGCATATGTAGTAGGTCATTGACTGAAATGTCAACTGTATTGATACTTCAACCTCTCTGCTTCCTTCTTTCCTCTCTTCCCCTCTTCATTCCATTGTTCCTTTCTATCTTTTTGTCAGATGAAACTTACTTTAATGCTAGTGATAAATAAATGCAATGATAGTTGACCTTCTTGTCTTGACTCTTTTCTGGAAATCCTTCTAGTGTTTTATTATTATATTTTCTTTCATTGTATGTTTGATGATTGCATCTGTTTCCATTTGATCTTCAAGAACATTATCTATTTACTGATTTCTACATCTATCATCTTATTCCTAATTTTTTTTTTCCCTTGGCATTCTGAGTGGTTTCTCTTTTAGGTTAACCTAGACACTAGGATGTACAAATCAAGAGACAAACCACGTCTCTCTGTCTCTCCAGTACCAACCTCTGTATTCCTGTTGCCTTCTGGGTATTGTTATTTGATGTCCTCTAGATAACTCAAGCTTGATGTGTTCAAAACTGAACTCGTTTCCAAAAACAAAAAAAAAAAAGTCCTCCTCTTGTGTGTCTTAAGCAGAGGTTGATGATTCACCTGGTCATCTAAGCGAGAAACCTCAGAGTCAATGTTGTCTTCCTCTTTTTCTTCCCTCTCCTTTTCACATATGATTGGAATGCAAGAGTTTTTGTTGAACAAGGTCCAAAGAGTGGAACAGCAAATTAGAAGCTTTCATGTGCAAGTTGCTATGAATGATGTGAAATAAGATATGGTCCCCACATTTGTAGTAGTAAGAAATGAAACTGCTATTTCAAACAAAAATTGATAGCAGACACTCCTGTAGGAAAGTTACAAAACTGATTTTCAGGGTAGATAACATTATTGTTTAGGAAAACACCTGATGGAACTTCTTGGCTGAGAAAGGCACAGCTGAGATGTAGTAGACAGAGAGAGAGCTGAACTTCCCTGTGGAATAAAGTGAGATGACTTGAGTTTCTGCAGAGAATCAGTGTGAAGGGGATGGGTGGCCATCCGAGATGACAGAGATGTCAGGATATATGAGAAGAATTAGGGAAAAAAGAGGTCTTAGGAAGACGGCAGTAAGCCAGAACCAAAGGATAGAAGAATTTCTTTCTTTCTTTCTAGGAAAAACTCTCTGTCGTGGGGAGGGCTTGGGGATTTTAGGACCCTGCTGTCTCGTGTTCACTCCCAAGTTGTTTGCTCTACCACCTTGTTAGCCCTTCTGTGACTCCCATAAAAATATACTATCCCTAACAGCCTGTGTAGATGGTGTTGAAGGAAACGAAGGGTGAGGGCAATAAAAAGAAGTACAGCCTCCTCCACATCACCCCTCCCTGAGGCCAGTGTGGCTGGTAGCAGCACCGCGTGAGGAAGGACGGTTTAGGACTGTGCCCTTGAAACAAAACCCCCTTTCCTCAAGGATACCAGAAAAAAAAGTGACATTTGAAAGGGGGCAGGCAGAAACACTTGGAATGCACTTTCACTCTAGTGCACTTTGTAACTGTGTTACAAAGCAGTGTCAGCTAGGTGCCATAGAGTGGTACATGCAAAAGACAGTTGGAGTTCATTAGAGGAAAACAGAAACACTGAAAATCACCAGGTGTGGGGAGGCCTTTGATATTAATGAAAATGGAATGAGATAGAAGTATCTGAATAATGCCAGGTGCAGTGGCTCACACTTGCAATCTCACCTACTCAGGAGGCTGAGGGAGGAGGATTGTTTGAGCCCAGGAGTTCAAGGCTGCACTGAGCTATGATCACGCCACTGCATTCCAGCCTGAGTGACAGGGCAAGACCCCATCTCTAAAAAATAAAATAAAATAAAAACAATGATCTGAATATAAATAACAAAAGCAATGTGCACACCAACAACACAAACACAGATCAATGGGCTATGAGTTACTAAACACTATGACAATGGCTTTGGCAAGTTTAAGAGCACATTTTAAAAAGTAAAACAACGCTCAACATTTGCTGACTAAATGAATGAATGAAGAATCTGTTTAAAGTAATTCAGAATGGGAAGGTGATAAATGAACCAGTGCTGCTGATCAAGTGGGAAAGATTGTAAAATAAAGGAATGAATGGCTTACAAGGAATATTTGAGATCTTGAATTTGTATGGGTACTGAAAAGTAAATTTGGCTAATGAAGAAATAAGCAGCATAAACACTAGGGCATCTAATTACTTTACCAACATCATGTACCTAGTGCTAGCCGGACCAAGGTCAACTGATGAAAAGATCAACCAAGGGGAAGAAACCTTAGAAAGATTCTTAAATTCTGCACTGAAGAGCAGTAAAGACAGAATTGGAGGGCTTGAATCCAAACACCATTGCAACTGCCTCCTGATTCATTCTGATCATAGCTGGCTACTCTGAGTATATTAAAGTAACAGAGAAAAACCTGTGCAGGAGGGTGTGTGTGTGTGTGCACACATGTGTGTTTAGGGTTTGGATCTGTGTGCTATAACAGGGATGGGGAAGGATAATATGAATGAAGGTCTAGGGGGCATTTTTGCATGAAACTTTGTGATTAACAAAATAAAAATTGGAATGCCTAATTGTACTTTGTACAATCCTGGCCTAAAATTTTGTGCTTGTAAATAATAATATTGGCTTTTCATTTGACAAATACGTGGAACGTGGTGAGTTGAGTTAGAATGGTTAAACACATGGTGCTAATATTTCTGAGTATTTAAAGAAAAGAATCAGACCCCGGGCCAACAATTTTTTCTCTGCTGCAGCCTTCACACGGGCCAAATGTGTGGATGTGAGTTGGGGAGGCTGGCGGAGGACAGGTTTGTGGCAGAGATCACAGATGGGCTGAGCAGTTTGACTGCTGGCGAAGGGCTACGCTTCCTAAGGCAAAGGGAGTATTTGCTGAGAGCTGTGTGCCTTGTAGGCAGTTGATCTGGATCATCTTATAGATTCTCACAAGCGACTGAGGCAGGTACAATTATCTTCATTTAGCAGACAGGAGACTGAGGGTCTGAGAACTTACATAGTGGATAAGGATTGGAACTTGGTTTAGATACCAGCTTTGTTCAGCTCCACAGTGAACCCTAAGCAAGGGTAAGGGTTTCTTTTTACAATTTCGTACTGACTCTCCAGAATAAATAATCTTTTTGCGACTCTGATAGCTGTTTGACACTAAGCAAAATTCCCCTAGAACAGGTGAAAGTTATCAACCAAAGCCTGTGCTTTTTGGGGGCCTCTAGAGACAGACTCCTGCTTTGAAAAAAAATGTGTGTGAAATAAACTGAATCAACTCCAGATTCCTCCCAACCAACACTACCCAAGAGGCACCGGGGGAGGCACTCACTAAAGGTGAACTAAATCCCTGCTTATTTTTCCTCCTGTGAGAAACAATTATGTAAGAAAAGAATGAAGACAGTAATTACAAACTATATTAAAACTTCTGCTTATCAAAAGTCAGCATAAGTAAGTGAAAAGATGAGTTAGTAATATGTTTGCAACACATTAGATAACAAAGATATACCACATGTAAAGAATTTCTATCAATTAATAAGAAAAAGACAAACAATTCCATAGAAAACCAGGTAAAAGATGGGCACTGTGGCATGCACCTGTAGTCCCAGCTACTCAAGAGATTGAGGTGGGAGTCTCATTTGAACCCAGGAGCTTGAGGCTGCCGTGTACTGTGATCGTGCCTGTCATAGCACTGCACTTCAGCCTGGGCAACCAAACAAGACCCTGTCTCTAAAAAAAATAGTTGGGAAGAAGGCTTGAACATTGTTATTAGTCTGTTTTCACACTGCTATAAAGACACTACCTGAAACTGGGTAATTTATAAACAAAAGAGGTTTAATTGACTTACAGTTCCGCATGGCTGAGAGGCCTCAGGAAACTTACAATCACGGTGGAAGGTGAAGGTGAAGCAAGGCATGTCTTACATGGTGGCAGGACAGAGGGAGGATGAGGAAACTGTCACTTTTAAAGCATCAGATCTCATGAGAACTCACTCACTGCCACAAGAACGGCATGGGGGAAACCGCCCCATGATCCAATCACCTTCCACTAGGTCCCTCCCTCAACACATGGGGATTACAATTCTAGATGAGGTTTGGGTGTGGACACAGAGCCAAACCATATCAAACATGTACTTCACAAAAGAACAAATAGGACTGACTGATAAATGTATGAAAAAGATGCTCAATCTCATTGAAAATCAGGAAAATGCAAATTAAAATCACAGTTACCATTTCATATTTACTAGATTGTCAAAACTTAAAAAGTCAAATAAAACCAAAAATTAAAAGAACATAGAGCAACTGAAACAAATACACACTCTTGGTGGTTGTATACGACCATTTGGAGAACAATTTGGCATTATTTGGGAAGTTGAAGATGTACAAACTCTAAATCCAGCAGAAAGAAATCCCTGGAGAAATTCTTGCCACGTTGCCTGGGGGCAGATATAGTAATGTTCAAAGCAGTACTGTTTGCAATAGCAAAACACTGGAATCAATCCAAGTATCTATCAAGAGGAGACTTGTTAAATACATTTTAGTATAGTCAAGCAATAGAATATTAAACATGAGTGAATGTTGCAAACATGTTGAATGAAATAAGTTGAGGAAGGGTACATACAGTATGATATCATTTTCTTTTTTTTTTGGAGACGGAGTCTAGCACTGTCACCCGGGCTGGAGTGCAATGGCATGATCTTGGCTCACTGCAACCTCTACCTCCCGGGTTCAAGTGATTCTCTTGCCTCAGCCTCTTGAGTCACTGGGATTACACACACACGCCTGCCACCACTCCCAGCTAATTTTTGTATTTTTAGTAGAGACGAGGTTTCACCATGTTGGCCAGGCTGGTCTTGAACTCCTGACCTCAGGTGATCCACCCTCCTTGGCCTCCCAAAGTGCTGGGATTACAAGTGTGGGCCACCGCGCCCAGCCTATGATACCATTTTTATGAAGCTCAAAACAAAAAACTGAACAGTGTAGTTTAGGGTTACATACTTAAATAGACTTACATAGGTGAGCCACATATAATAAACATGCCAGTAAGGACAGTGCAGCCTCCAAAGTATAGGAGGAGAATTTGAACTTGGGGAGGAATGCATAAGATTATTTGGTGGTGTGAGTGACTTTTTTCCTAGCCTGTGTTTTGGGTGCATAAGTGTTTATCTTATTATTCTTTTGCCTAATATATACTCTCTATCTATTCCTTTGTATAATTTTAAAACACAGAGAACAAAACAGTACTAAGAGCTTGGAAATGTACTGGCTTTAAGGGGAACTTCACTAACTTCTCCTCCTAATCAGTTAATATTCATCGAACAATTTTATGTTGCCTTACTGACTCCCTTTGGAATGGATTTGTGGTGGATTAAAGGATTAAACAGCAGCAGGTAAAATTGTTAACTGTTGGTAGATCAGCAGTTTGCTGTTGACATTTAAAAAGGAAAAGTTAGACCTCAGGTTTGACTGACCCCTAAGTGTTCCATGGGCATTTCAGGGGTACCAGTATTAATGAAGATGTTTCTGAAAATCCCTCTGTTAACAGAATTCTTGTTTCCAGAGATAGAAATCATGTTGGCAGCCTGGGGTTGGGCTCAGAGCCGTGGATTCCTCTCCCTGCTCCCAAACCAGGCGCCGTAGCCAGACGTTCCCTTGCTCCCCTGAGATAAGCCTCGACTCCCCCAGTCTCTCGGCCTATTTGGGATCTAGGGGCAACCTCTTGCTCAGGAATAGGGAGGTCCCATAGGGTGGTTGCCCTGCTGCTGCTCTGCCTTTCCTTCTGGGGGACATACGCCTGAGCTACTGTTGTTGCTTCTCTCCCTGAAATTGTCAAAGCTCCAGCACTTGGGAAGATGAGGCTCTTTGAACTTCCTGCAGATCAAGCAGACTGGTACCAGTGCCAGGTTGCCTGAGTATTAATTACCCAAGCTAAGTCATGTGGTTCAAGCTCTCACAACTTTCAGGGTCCCCTGCCATACTTGCAGAATTATTAAATATTAGCTTCTTGCCACATCAGATTACGCAAACATTGGGATTTATAACGTCACTCTTGGGAGCTTTCCCCTGGGGATTTCTTCTTTAATGTAGCTCACATTTTGAATGTCTTTACCAGCCTCAGTGGCCAGTGAGAGGTATTAGAGGATGTGGAATGAGTGGAAATCTTAAAATGAAGAGGTTAGAGAGCTTCCACTAATGATCACTGTAGATACCTTCACGTCTCTGAGTTACCTATATGTTACTACCCATAAAATCAGTCTATTACATGTGTTGACATATATGATCTCTCCTGTTTACAGAAAACCTGCAAGGAGAGTATAATTATCTCTAATTTAATAACAAAGGAAATGGAGGTTTAAATACATATTGGTCAAGGTCACAGAACCTGTAAAAACCTGAATCAGCTGCTGATTCCAGTCCTCTAGGAAGCTGCCTCCAGTTGGAAATTGAAATGTCTTTTCAAGCAAGAACAGCTTCAGGCCCTGGTGGTAACAGTAAAGGTCATGTGACGTGTTGCTCTGAAGATGCAACAACATTAGATTCTACTTATTTTCACTGCCCTAGTTCAGTAAGTAGAGAATCTGTATTTCTGGAGGAACAATATTACTTTTTCATAACACGTTTTCTACAGATTCACAGAGGCAGGGCTTTGCTGCATCATAGAATCACAGTTTAGAAGCCCATTTTTACCAAACAAGGCTTTGGGGGTGTTTATAGGAGTCCCCAAAATGTCTAAAACGAGACATGTCTCCATTTCTGAGCACACAGCTTTAAAAAAGCTAAGAGACTGGATGCCAAACTTCAGCCCAGAGTGAATTTTTACGACTCGCGCTGTAAACCTATGAAATTAGGGGTTTAAAATGGAAATGCTGACACAATCTTTGCACTTCATAGAACAAGTGCTGGTGGGGGTAGCACTCTCTGCTCACTGCTGCTGGCCCCTGCTGGGCTAGGAAACTTCCTGTCCAGTTTTCTTTACTTTGGGGCCTCTGGTTCTCTTCTAGACTTCTCCAAGCCTCCCTCTGGCCTGGCTAGAAAACACAACTCAGATATAAGCCCATCTGCAGATGTTCAGGGTCAGGCTCTGAGCTGGCTGCGGAGTCCAGTCTGGGGAAGCCTTACTGGTTTCAAGCTCTCTGGTGCTGCCTTGGACTGCTGGCCAGGCCCTCCTGGCCTCAAACCTTCCAAGTGCCCCTGACAGGCACTGCATGGGGCTATGTTCCTTCTAGGGCCAGCCACCAGCTTCCTGTGAATCCTTCTATGACTGCAGAATGGAACCATTCCTGAGGCATCCAGGGCTGCTACTGGATTTACTAGTGGCTTTTGCTGAGTGCTGAGTTTATATCCTCCTGAAAGGAAAATCTCTATTAAAAACTTTTTTCTTCGTGTCAGTAAAGTGACAGATAGTGATTGCTGTCTGAAAGTTACCCTAGATCAGCTTGGCTTCAAGCATATAGACTTTGAGTCTGACTGCCTGGATTCAAATCTTCCAAATACCTACCTCACAGGATTGTTTTGAAGATTAAATGTGGTTGGTTGGGAGTGGTGGCTCACACCTGTAATCCCAGAAGTTTGGGAGGCCAAAGCAGGCAGATCTCCTGAGATCAGGAATTCGAGACCAGCCTGGCCAACATGGTGTAAACCCCGTCTCTACTAAAAACACAAAAATTAGCCAGGTGTGGTGGCAGATGCCTGTAATCCCAGCTACTCAGGAGGCTGAGGCACAAGAATCCCTTGAACCTGGGAGGTGGAGGTTGCAGTGAGCCAGTGAGCTGAGATCATGCCACTGTACTCCAGCCTGGGTGACAGAGCAAGATTCTGTCTTGAAAAAAACAAACAAATAAATAAAAGTGATATACGCAAAGTACGTGACACGCCCTAGGCAAGTATTGAGTGAAGGTAGTAGTCTTCTATCTTGAAGCAAGAGACAGGGTACAGAACTGAGAGGACTGGCTCTGGGAGGCCTGCACATGAGTGAACGTAAGGGAGAGAAGAATGGAAATTGATGATTTCAAAATAAAATTGTATTTGTGCAGTGCTTCCTAGTGTATAATCTCATAATTTAATCAGAGCACCCCTCTAGGGAAGATGATCTCAATTTTATAGACTATGTCTCAGAGAGGTTAAGTGTCTTGAACAAGGTCATGCAGGCAGTAAATGAACAGCCAGGGCTTGAACCATGTCCTGATTCTAAGTTTGGTGCTCTTTCCACGATTTCATAGATTTCTTCTGTTTCACAGATTTCACAGAACTAGAAGGAGTGGTAGTAATAGTGGATTCCTTGGCCAGGCATTCCTGTAATCCCAGCACTTTGGGAGTTGAGGCAGGCAGATCACTTGAGGCCAGGAGTTCAAGACCAGCCTGGTCAATATGGTGAAACCTTGTCTCTACTAAAGGTACAAAAATTAGCTGGGCATGGTGGCATACCTCTGTAATCCCACCTACTTGGGAGGCTGAGGCATGATAATTGCTTGAACCTGGGAGACTGAGGTTGCAGTGAGTCAAGATTACGTAACTGCACTCCAGCCTGGGTGACAGAGCAAGACTCTGTATATATTTAAAAAAAAAAAAAAAAGTGGAGTCCTCGTTACCTTATGGGTTCTTAATTTAAAAAGACTGATTTTATACCTTCAAAAAATGACTCATTATTTAAAGAAAGTATATTCCATTTCTTTATCACTAAGGACTCCAGAACATGTAACTTGGAATTAGTACAAGTAAGGCTCCAATGAGCATTTTTTTTCTTTTCTTTGCGACAGAGTTTCACTCTTTGTCGCCCAGGCTAGAGTGCAATCATGCAACCTCAGCTCACTGCAACCTCCCCCTCCCAGGTTCAAGCAATTCTTCTGCCTCAGCCTCCAGAGTAGCTAGAATTACAGACGCCCACCACCAAGCTTGGCTAATTTTTGAATTTTTAGTAGAGACGGGGTTTCACCATGTTGGCCAGACTGGTCTTGAACTCCTGACCCCAGGTGATCCACCATGGCCAGCTGAGCATAAAATGGAATTAAATTGAGTTTTCTAACTTAACTTCTCTTTCTTTTATACTTTCTCCAATTTTAGCTTCAGTAATTTTCTTTTCCTTGGAGACTCTTATAATACCTTTCCATCCATGGTCAGAATTTACTTGCAAAACAATAGAGTAAAACAGCATAAAAATAATGGAAGCTGCTTAAGAAAGTGTTTCATGGGGCCGGCGCAGTGATTCATGCCTGTAATTCCAGCACTTTGGGAAGCCAAGACGGGGGGATCACGAGGTCAGGAGATCGAGACCATCCTGGCTAACGGTGAAATACCGTCTCTACTAAAAATACAAAAAAATGAGCCGGGCGTGATGGTGGGCCCCTGTAGCCCCAGCTACTCGGGAGGCTGAGGCAGGAGAATGGTGTGAACCCAGGAGGCGGAGCTTGCAGCGAGCCCAGATCGCGCCACTGCACTCCAGCCTGGGCGACAGAAGCGAGACTCCATCTCAAAAAAAAAAAGAAAGTGTTTCATAATTTGGTAAAATTTGCTTAGATATCTGACCCCCACATAAATGTGGGCATGAAATAATTAAGCAACAAAACTCTAGTTTGCTACAGTCACAAAGGAAGGTGTGATGTAACCCAAAACTATCATTTCTTCTGTACATTGGAGAAGACTTTTTCAGGTTGTTCTGTTCTCTTCCTAAAAAGAAAGAAAGAAAGAAAGAAAGAAACAGAGAAATGGAGAGAAGACAAAAAAGCAAGAGAGCAAGAGATATCAAAGCTGTGCGAGAGAGAGTGGCTGTGGCATGTATTTTGCAGGGCGCAGAGTGAAAGAAAGGGAACTTTCATTTGTAACAGCTTTAAATGGTTCTGTTCAGGAGCAGATGGGGAACAATTTTGCTAGTGCTATGGAAATACAGTTCGAAGGACTGCAATTACAGACCAAACTCTCAGCAAATGCAGACAGAGAAGCTGAGAATTTTCTGCAAATAGTTAAAAGCATTTGGACAAGGTAGACCAGTAGGAATATAAGACAGCATGGAGCTCAGGAAGTCGGCAGACAACGTACACAGCGAAAGAGTAGGACTAGGAGAGAAACAACCCACCAGTTCTTTAGTGTAAAATGATTGATGCTTAATATTGAAGCTGTATTATTGTATAAAAGAACTGATGATTATAGTTGAGTTTAGAGATTTATGTTTAAATTAAATAATAAAATATAGCCTATTCTACAATGTACACTTTGTCCTATAACATACATTTTATTATATAATATACATTTAGTCAAGCCTTTAAAAGGATCAATGAGATCCTTTTAAAAGTCTTTATGTGCCAGGCGTGGTGGCTAACACCTGTAATCCCAGCGCTTTGGGAGGCCGAGGCGGGTGGATCACCTGAGGTCAGGAGTTTGAGACTAGCCTGGCCAACATGGTGAAACCCCGTCTCTACTAAAAATAAAAAAGTTTGCTGGGCATGGTGGCGCACTCCTGTAGTCCCAGTTACTTGGGAAGCTGAGGCAGGAGAATCGCTTGAACCCGGGAGGCGGAGGTTGCAGTGAGCCGAGATCATGTCACTGCTCTCCAGTCTAGGAGGTTGCAGTGAGATATCGCGCCACTGCACTCCAAAATAAATAAATAATAATAATAATAAATTTTTTTAAAAAAAGGTCTTTATGAAGTCTTGAGTTCAAACAGACAAAACCTTTTAACTACTTATAATACTCGAACCAAGTGGATTCCAGCTTGCAACTATAGTTGGGATTTTGATGCCAAAAATTGGCAGGAAAGACAGAATAGCTGAGAATCGTGCCTGATGAAGGATGAACCATACTTGCAATGGCATATATGTGGTCAGGTTTGTGTTAAATGACTCTTTATGCTGTGGCATTCACAACATTTCTCTCTCATCTTGGAATTTTTCCTCTTTCTTTCTTTTCTTTTTTTAGATGGAGTCTCGCTCTGTTGCCCAAGTTGGAGTGCAAGGGCGCAATCTTGGCTCACTGCAACCTCTGCCTCTTGGGTTCAAGCCATTCTCTGGCCTCAGCCTCCCAAGTAGCTGGGATTACAGGCACCCACCACCGCGTCTGGCTAATTTTTGCATTTTTAGTAGAGACAGGGTTTTGCCATATTGGCCAGGCTGGTTTTGAGCTCCTGACCTCAGGTGATCCACCCGCCTCGGCCTCCCAAAGTGCTGGGATTTCAGGTGTGGACCACCATGCCCTGCCCCTCTTTCTTTCATTGGTAAGAAATTATAGCCATCCTCCATTTCTCAGCTTCTCATGATCTCAGACTCCTATGGTCTCACCATTATTTCTTTCCTAATACATCCCATATTTTAGGGCATATATCTCCCCTGAGCCAGTTAGAGCTCAGTCTCTCCAGAAACACAGCTATAAACCAGGAAGAAAGGGAAAATGAAGGGTTAAGTAAAGAGAGAAAATGAAGCTTTATGTATCACCTGCTGTGTGTCTAGAACTCTGTTATATACTTTATATATATTTCCTCATTTAATCTTTGTAACTCTATGATAGCGGTCTTATTTTCTCTATCAGATGATGAATCTGAGGTTCAGAGAGATTAAACAACTTGCCCAAGGTCATACAGCTAACAGCAGAGGAGTTAAGATACAGATTTGGGTCTGTCTGATTCCAACACTAATGTTCTTTCCACTGCACCACACTGCTTTCCAAAACTTTCTCTGAATAATCAAGACTTGTGTTGCTAAGTACGAGCCCAAGGTATATGATGATATATTTTACTCATATAGGTAATCTAAAACCCTCACATAGAACTTGTGAGTCACAGTTGTCTGGTTCCTAAGCTTAGAGCTAATTAGAAAGAAGTAGCAAATCAAAAGATGAGGGAGGATTTTGTGAGCAAGCGCACTGACTACAGTGAGAAGAGGCAGATGGCAACTTGATAGTAAGAAAAAACCACATTCAAAAGCAGATATGACTGGGCACGGTGGCTCACGTCTGTAATCCCAGCCCTTTGGGAGGCCAAGGTGAGCAGATTGCTTGAGTCCAGGAGTTGGAGACCAGCCTGGACAACATGGCAAAACCCTGTCTCTACAAAAAAAAAATACAGAAATTAGCTGGGCATGGTGGCATGCACCTGTAGTCTCAGCTACTAGGGAGGCTGAGGTGGGAGGATCGCTTAAACCCGGGGAAGTCGAGGCTGCAGTGAGCCGTGATCATGCCTTTGCACTCTAGCCTGGGTGACAAAGTGAGATTCTGTTTCTAAAAAAAAACAAACCAAAAAACATATATAAGAATAAAAGCATAAAAATTAACAAAAGCTTCACACTAAGTGATATTAATACTCAAAACTGCTATCATTTAAATAGTATCTACTAAGTGTCAGGCTCTGTGCTAGATGCAATGATTTTTAAAACTCAGAGCATTTCCACTTTCATTTGTTCACAATGGGCCTCTGCATTAATTTCACTTGTAAAAAGAATTTTGGGGTGAACAGTACTTAAAAAACAACTGCCTTTTATCACATAATTCTCAAATCATCATTGTGAAGTTTGATTCTAGCACTCCCATTTTACAGATGAGAAATGGGAGCTGAAAAACATTAAGAAATTTGCCCAAGGTCACATAACTATTAACAGCAGGAGCCAATATTCCAACACAGATCTGCTGACTTTGGAGTCTGTGTTCTTTCCACTGTCATGCTGCCTCCACATTTATAGGGATGGCGCTGAGTCATTAAAAAAGGTTAACTTATAACCGTTTAAGAAGCCAGGGAAATTACATTGCTTAAACTGGTGGAAAAGTGTACTTAAATGGCAAGCACCCAGCTACCCGGGAAACTGAGCTCTTTGGAAAGTTCAGATACATAATAACAGGGGAGTTACACCTTTCCCAAGTTTACCTTTATATGAGTGTAATTTTGTAATTTTCATGTCTCTTTCTTGAAGATGTACTTACATAGTAAGCATGAGAATGATACAATGTTCAGTTGGAATGTGCATTATCACACCTTCATAGCAATGACTTTATTGAACCACCATTCATTAATAGAATCTGCACATACACATTATTTATAAAGTACTATTCATAAAAGCACATTTTATGAATAATAATCTGTGGGCTACAGAAGCAGTATCTTTCATGACATCTTTCTAATGATCTTGTCAGAGGGAAAAGCAGTTATAAATCATCCTTCAAATCCCTTAGAGGTTGAGAGGTAAGTAGTAACTAGTCATCTTCAGAACTCATTGGATTTACAAGTTTATCCTTGAATAGGTTCATGACTGAGAGTGGGCCTCATTAATCTTAATCATATCAATCTGAGTACCTAGTAAAGTTAGGTCAGCAATGGCTGCTATCAGAGACAGTCAGGACATACTGCAGACAAGAATGCACTCAGTTCGTAGACACACATACCCAGTCCAGATAACAGCCAGGGATTTAGGAGAGATTCTCTGGAGACACAAGTAGTCTCAATAATGACAATAGCTAGAGAGAGGCTCCCAGAGCCAAACACACAGCTAATAAAACCACTGAGGTGCAGGGTCAGACCAGATTTAAGCTCAGATTCATCCAGAACATTACTGGCTCCATTAAAAAAAAAAAAAATCAACAGAAACCTTGTATGCAACAATGCATACTTCCATGAGTAGACTGTGATTGTCCTGGGAGACAGGGCTGGATAGCATCAAGCTCAGGAACTCTGAGCCCTCCATTTTAGATGTGGGGAGATCACCACAAAATGCAGAATAAAAGGGAGGGGGGTAAGGAGAAACCACATCGTGTAGACAGATTTTTGCATTTGTTGGAGATGAGAGAGAAGAGAATGGTACAATTTTCAATTGAAATGTACGTTGTCACACCTCCATGGCAATGCCTTTATTGAACCACCATTCATTAGTAGAATCTGCACATACACACAATTTGTGAAGTACTATTCATAAAAGCACATTTTATGAATAATAATCTGTGGGCTGCAGGAGCAGTATCTTTCGTGACATCTTTCTAATGATCTTGTCAGAGGGGAAAGTAGTTATAAATCATCCTTCAAATCCCTTAAGGGTTGAAAGGTAAGTAGTAAGTAGTCATCTTCTAAAAGACTAGTCTAAATACTAAAATTATAGATTGACCTGACCAGAGAAGTGAAGAGTGGTCATCTGTCACACAGTGTGGTGAACCTAACTAGTTGGGTTAGTATTTTCCAATATTTTTAATCTTGTGAAACATGCAAACTTGCCAGGAACCTGCAGGGTAGATATTCTTCTCTCCTCTCTCCATCTCTCCAGCCAAAATAGCTTGTTCACTTACTCTATTGAATTTCTCAGAAAGTCTGTAAGCTCCTTATGAGCAAGGATATCGTATTTTATACATCCCTGTTTTCCCTACAAAGCCTAGTACAAAAACACATAGTAGGCTTTTGGTAAACCTTTGTGGATTTTAACTGCCCTTTCTGCCTTCTGCCGCTACACAGAGAAGACATTCACCCTCTTCTCTCATTGTTTTCACTAACTAAACTCCTTAACTCCTGGTCAAAAACTCTTAAAGTGTGAAGAAACACAGGACTTGAAACTGACAAAGGAAGCCCTTGTGATATATACAAAGGTCTCAACACAGGGGGTGAGAACCTATGTTAGGTGATTTGATTTCAGCCATCCTTGATTTAGTGAGCTTTCAGATTTGCACCTTACTTACTTTATTTATTTATTTATTTTAGGATTAAGCTTTGTCTTTTCTCTCTCTTTTTTAAACCTTTGGAGAACTTTTATTTGATGCTTCCTGGTTTAACTTTGTAACAACAGGAGTAATTGCTTTAATTATAATACTGCCTGTCACTAATGCATTTTTAACAGCTTTATTGAGATATAATTCACATACCATACAATTCATCCACTTAAAGTGTACAACTCAATGATTTTTAGTGTATTCACAGAGTTGTGCAACTATCATCACAATCAATTTTAGAGCATTTTTATCACCTCAAAAATAAACCCCATACCCTTTAGCTCTCTCTCCCACCCGCTTTTCCCCCCCACACTTCCTAGCCCTAGGCAATCACTAATCTACTTCCTGTCTCTATAAATTTGCCTATTTTGGACATTTCATATAAATGCAATCACACAATATGTGATTTGTGACGGGCTTTTTTCACTTAGCGTAATGTTTTCCAGGTTTATTCATGGTGTGCTATGTATCAGCGCTGCATCCTTTTTATACCCAAATACTATTCCATTGTATGCACAGACTACTTTTGTTTAAACATTCATCAGTTAATAAACATTTGCATTGTTTCTGCTTTTGGGGTATAATGAATAACATTGTTACAGACATTCAAGTACAAACCAGATACAAACATTCAATAACAAGTATTGGGTTGTTGAAGATGTGGAGAAATTAGAACCCTCACACGCTGCTGTTTGGAATGTAAAATGGTGCAGCTGCTTTGGCAAAGTGTCTAGAAGTTCCTCAGTCATCGTAGTTAACAAATGGCCCAGCAGTTCCACTCCTGGGTCTTTTTTTATTCTAGCCGTCCTAGTGGATGTAGTGATATCTCATTGTGGTTTTGATTGGCATTTCCCTGATGACTAATGATGTTGAGTATCTTTTCATGGGCTTATTGGCCATTTTTGTATATCTTCTTTGTAGAAATGTCTATTCAGATCTTTTTCCCTTTTTTTGTTTTTTTGAGATGGAGTGTTGCTCTGTAGCCCAGGCTGGAGTCCAGTGGCACAATCTCGGTTCACTGCAACCTCTGCCTCCCGGGTCCCGGTTCAGGCAATTCTCCTCTCAGCCCCCTGAGTAGCTGGGATTACAGGAATGTGCCACCATGCCCAGCTAATTTTTGTATTTTTAGTAGAGATGGGGTTTCACCATGTTGGCCAGTCTGATCTTGAACTCCTGACCTCGTGATCCACCTGCCTTGACCTCCCAAAGTGCTGGGATTACAAGCGTGAGCCACTGCACCTGGCCTCCTTTTCCCATTTTTAAGTTGAGTTCTGTTATTATTATTATGATACATATCCCTAATCAGAAATATGATTGCAAGGATATTCTCCCATTCTGTGGGAGAATAAAACGAGACAATATTTTACATCAATATTTACATCATGAATATACATCAGTGGAATAGAACTGAAAATCTAGAAATCCCATGAAGCCTGGTATATCTTTATGCCAGTACCACTGTCTGGATTAATGTTGCCAGTACCACGCTGTCTGGATTAATGTTGCCTTATAATAAGTTTTGGAATTGGGAAGCATGAATCCTTCAACTTTGTTCTTCTTTTTCAAGATTGTTTTGGCTATTCCAGGGTCCATCAACTTTCTATATGAATTTTAGAATCAGCTTGTCAATTTCTACCAAGAAACCACCTGGGATTCTGATAGGGATTGTGCTGCATCTTGCCATCTAAGCTATATGTCTTCTGGTCCACAAACACAAGATGTTTTTTTGTTTATTGAGATCTTTAAATTTTTCTTTCAAAAAATTTTTGTAGCTTCCAGAGTATAGTTTTATAATTCTTTTGTTAATTCATTCCTAAATATGAATTATTTTTGATGCTGTTGTGAATGAAATTCTTTTTAAATTTTAGTCAAATTGTTCATTGCAGGAAATGTTCATAGAAATACATTTTTAGGCCAGGCGCGGTGGCTCATGCCTGTAATCTCAGTGGGCCCAGGTGGGCAGATTGTCTGAGCTCAGGAGTTCAAGATCAGCCTGGGCAACACGGTGAAACCCCATCTCTACTAAAATACAAAAAATTAGCTGGGCGTGCCCGCGTGTGCCTTTGGTCCCAGCTACTCCGGAGGCTGAGGCAGAATTGCTTGAACCCAGGAGGCAGAGGTTGTAGTGAGCTGAGATTTCCCCATTGCACTCCAGCCTGGACAATAGAACGAGACTCTATCTCAAAAAAAAAAAAAAAAAAAGTATTTTCGTATGTTAATTTTGTATCCTGAAACCCTGCTAAACTCATTTATTAGTTCTAATAATTAGTGGATTTCTTAGAACGTTCTACATAGATCATATCATCAGCAAATATGGATAGATTTATTTCATCTTTAATCTTCTATTTTTTGGAAGAGTTGGTCAGGAATGGGTAATAATTTTTCTTTATATGTTTGGTAGAATTCACCAATGAAGACGTCTCTTTCTGGGCTTTTCTTTGTGGGTAGTTTTTTTTTTAATTACTCATCCAGTCTCTACTTGTTATCACTTTATTTGGATTGTCTATTTTTTCTTGAGTCAGTTTTGATAATTTTTGTGTTTCTAGGAATTTTTCCATTTTATTTAGGCTATCTAATGTAATGGCATACAATTGTTCATAGTATTCCTTTATAGTCCCCACTTTCATTTCCAATCCTAGTAATCTGAATCTTCTCTCTTTCTTCTTTGGTCAGTCTAGCCAAAGGTTTGCTAATTTTGTTAATCTTTTCAAAAACCAGGTTTTTTTGTTTTATTTAATTTTCTGTTTTCTGTTCTTTATTTCATGAATTTTGCTTTGATCTTTTTATTTCCTTCCTTCTGCCTGCTTAAGGCTTATTTGCTCTTCTTTTTCCAATATCTTAAAGTGGAAGCTTAGCTTATGAACTTGAGATTTCTATTTTTTTAAAATATAGGCATTTACAGCTATAAATTTCCCTCTAAACATTATTCTAGCTGCATCCTATAAGTTTTGGTATGTCATGTCTTCATTTTCTTCATCTCAAAGCATTTTGTAATTTCCCTTTGGATTTCTTCCTTGGCCCACTGGTTATTTAGGAGTGTGTTAATTTCCCCATACTTGAGAGTTTTCCAAAGTTCTTTGTGTTATTGATTTCTAATTTCATTTCATTGTGGTAAGAGAACAAACTTGGTGTTATTTTTATCCTTTTATTTTTATTGAGGCTTGTTTTATGGTCTAGCATATGGTTTATCCTGGTCTAGCATACGGTTTATGCTGGTCCACTTAAGCTATAGCTGCAGATTCCTTAGATCATGAAGAGTCTGAATATGATAGAAAGAAGCACCATCAAACTGGGTTTTAATTCCAGCTTTTCTGTTTAGCAACAATATGGCTTTGGAATGTCCATTTTCCCTCTCTGGGATGCAGTGTCCCTATTTGTATAAAGAAGACCAGTTTAGACTAGAAGACTTCTAAGGCTACAGGACTGGTTTTAAATTCCAATTCTTAGCTGGGTGCAGTGGCTCACGCTTGTAATCCCAGCACTTTGTGAGGCCGAGGCTGGTAGATCACTTAAGGTCAGGAGTTCGAGACCAGCCTGGCCAACATGGTGAAACCCCATTTCTACTAAAAATATAAAAGTTAGCTGGGTGTGGTGGCGAGCCCTATAATCCCAGCTACTTGGGAGGCTGAGGCAGGATAATCCCTTGAACCTGGGAGGCGGAGGTTGCAGTGAGCTGAGGACGTACCACTGCACTCCACGTTGGGCGACAGAGCAAGACTCCATCTCAAAAAAAAAAAAAAAAATCCAATTCCCAATTCCCTCACTAGTCTGAATAAATCCTTTAATTTCTCTGAAGTAAAGTTTCCTTATCTCTAAAATGATGATAATAATACCTAAATTTCCTGAGTTGTTTTAAGAATAGAATAACGTAGGCATAATGACTGGCATATGGTAGCCCTTCAATAAATGAGTTTTGTTGCTGTTGTTTTAATGATGAAAATTGTCTATTTATCCTATGGCCCACCATAACACAATAGGCTAAATTCACCTCATACAAACTTATCTGTTTGGCATTTGCTCCCCAAAGCCACCAGCTGATGTGGCTTGTGCTGGCCCACTTTTATGGTCCACTTTTAGGATCCCGTGTTTATAATACGCTAGAATGAGGCATTTCATCCTAGCACCAATCTGAGCCTCAGTGAGGCTTCTTATGTAAGTGACATTTTCTGTTTTGTACTTGATGTCTACTTTCCTCTTCAGAGATCATGGTATTTCACAACTATTTGCTTTATAATTCCATGCTAGGTAGAACTTCTCACCTACATGGTGTGTAATCAAGTTTTCTAAGATATGGAGAAGCAGCCAGAGAAACTTGGGTCTCAGGGAAGCATTAGGACGTGGTACGTCCTAAAAATCCAGTCCCATAAACCCTCTCATTTTAATTTATTTGAGCTCCTTGTCTTCAGTCACTCCACCTGAACATAAGGGAAACAAGATCGATTTTGAAACCCAGCAGGGAAGAAGAAAGAAGAAATTCCATCAGACTGATGTAGGAGGTGGAACTCTACTCTGGAGGTGGGGTTTGGACACTGGACCAAATTGAGGACTAGCTAAAACGTCCAGGACAGAAGCACCTTCCCATAAGACATGCCCACTAGTGTGCCATGTCAGTTTATCATTGCCATGGCAACACCCAGAAGTTACCACCCCTTTCCCTGGCAACCACCCAACAACCTGGAAGTTACCACCCTCATCCTAGAAATTTCTGCATAAGCTGCCCCTTAATTTGCATATAATTAAAAAGTGGGTATAAATATAGTACAGCCCTGCCTCTGAGCTGCTGCACTGGGCACATTGCCTATGGGGTAGCCCTGCTCTGCAAGGACCGGTACACTGCATCTTCAATAAAAGTTGCTGTTTAACACCACCAGCTTACCCTTGAATTCTTTACTGGGTGAAGCCAAGGACCCTCCCAGGTTAAACCTTGATTTGGGGGCTTGCCAGTCCTCCATCAAGACCATGCAATATCTGGAAATAGGAGCGGCCAAATCTGAGAATAGAACTCACAGCACCAAATTTAGAGATCTATAAATATGGGAGAGGACAGGGAAGGTCATTTTGGGGGGAAAAAAGGAAAGGAAGGTCATCTGATGCTTCCTGAAGTTATCCAGCTACTGATGCTTGAAGAATCAACTCAGGTGTGAATAGTGATTGCAGGGTAAAGCACCTCTTGGTAAAATACCCCTGGCATAGGATACTATGGCAGAGAATGAATGGGAAAATGGCAGGCATTACTCCAGGCATTTAAGCTATGTTTCTTTGAAGAAAATTGGTTCTCAGTTGTGCCACAAAATAGGAACACAAAGAGTGGTGAAGAGTGAGTAGGAGGAAGCTGGAGAAGTTGTCTCCACACTCACGCTCTCTCTTTCTTTCCAAAGATTAAGTCTGTTAACAACTCCACTATCTTCATTAGGCCAGGTTTTGGCAATACAGGAATGCAGTCAAGGATAATTTATTCCTGGTCAAGAATTTACTAGGAGTCTACCAGATGCCCCATCCCACATCCTAGAGAACAGCAAATTCACTAGAGGAATTGGCAGCTTTTCCAAACCTCTCCACTAGACCAGGACTCAAAACGTGTAGCAGCCACAATGCTTTCCTTGGAAGAGCTTCCGAGCTTTTATTAGCTTTTTGCTGTTTTTCTAGGTTAAACCCATTGGAAATTGGATTCTCTTTAAAAAGAAGTCTATTTTGGTTGAGAATACAGTGTGTGGAATAATCAAGTCAGGTTATCTCTGGGGCTTTGGATTAAGAATTCTCTGCCCATGATGCATCATATTTAACGTTCATTTTTGGTGAAAGCCTAGTCTAAGAAATTGTATGAAAAAATAAGCAAACAATCACGATCTTTGGAGAATAGAAATGATGTCTGTCTTAGCTATTCAGTGAGCCTTGAAGATTCTGGCTTTGTCCTTGCATGTTTTAGGTTAACAGGTGTTTCCAGAGAAACGAGTCATGTTTATTTAAGGCCAGTATTGGTGGCCAATAAAAAGGCTGGACTTCTTGGCTCTCGGATGCAGTGTGATTTTGGATTTTTCTCTCTACTACATTAACCACACATTCCTTAAAGAGTACTTAGAGTCCTGGGAAGGATGTAAAATGTCAACACTGAACTAAGACTACAAAATTCCTGGAATCATAGCAAACATGTTGTTAAGGATCAAACTGAAGATGTGCAAATCAAAAACAATACTTTAAACATACTCTCAGCTTTTCAGTTCATTCTTAAAACTCAACGATTGCTCCAAGTTCAGGGCAATGGCACTTCCCTCCCCTTCTAGGTTCTTCTCTGAAGAACTCGGGGCACTTTCCAGACATGACTTCATTTACTCTCCCTGCAACTAACAGTGTGAGAGAGAAGAGCAGAGCTATTCTCTATATATTACTTATTGAGGAAAAGTGTCCTAGAAAAAAAACGATGTTAGAGTCACATCAGATGTTAGGTGAAAGAGTTGTGTGCCTTTTTGCCTTTGCAAAGACAAAATCCATGGAATGTGAAAGCTGGGAGAAAACTTAGATACCATCTAGTGCAGTGGTTTTATATACAAGTAAAATTTTAAAACCATTTTAGGGATTAGCTATACATTTGGCCAAAAGGACATTAGAAAAACAGTAGTTGTCATCCCATGAAAGCAGGGATATTATAACGCCAAAGAGGTAGGAAGAACAACCTCAAAATACACGGTAGTCCTCCTCAATAAAGAACCATTTGCAACTTTATATCAACACACACACAAACACAAACACACTATATTTCCCTAGTTTTTCTCTTTTTATCATCATAGACCAGTTTCAGTAGACGGGCAGACGTATAGGAATTTAGCCTACACCTTTATTTTACTTATGAGAAAATTAAGACCTGGAAAAGGAAGTAGGGCTGCCAGATAAAACACAGGACACCCTATTAAATTTGAATCCCATGCAATATTCTGGACATACTTATGCTCCCTAATAATTTGTTGTTTATCTCAAATTCAAATTTAACAGGGCGTCCTGTATTTTTATTTGCTGAGTCTGGCAACTCTAAAAGGAAGTGACTTCTAGTTACTTGACTTGAAGTAACGGTGCTTAATAGTAAAATTAGAAGGAGAAATCAGTTCTGAGTCCAGTAAACTTTTTTTACTACACTGTGCTACCTTTTAATGCATCATAGTCCCGCTCTAATTCAATACAATTCATCACCCATGCTAATTCACAGCTTGGGTATCTACAATCACCTGCCCACCTCTAATTCTAATTTCATTGCTCCTAATTCTGATACTTTCCTCTTTAGATCCTGAAGTTTATTCTCCCTCTATATGGCTGTTATCAAACTTTTTAGCCTCAGGACCCTTTATTCTTAAAAAATATTGATGACCCCAAAGAATTCTTTATGTATGTGAATTATATCTCTCAGTATTTAGTGTACTAGAAACTACAATTGAGAAAAAATTTAAATATCTTTTTATTAATTCATGAAAAAATAATAAGCCCATTACATGTTAAGAAAATAACAAATTTAATTTTTTAAACTATATTTTCCAAAACAAAAATATCAAGAAGAGTAGTAATGGATATTATCTATTATTTTTGCAAAATCTCTTTATTGCCTGGCTTAATAGAAGACAGGGGATTCTGATATCTGCTTCTGCATTTGATCTGTTGTGAAATGTTGTTTTGGTTGAAGTGTATGAAGAGAAAGTAGCCTCAGCCAGGTGCCGTGGTTCACACCTGTAATCTGGGCACTTTGGGAGGCTGAGGTGGGCAGATCAGGAGATCGAGACCAGCTGGGCCAACATGATGAAACCCCAGCTCTACTAAAAATACAAAAATCAGCCAGGTGTGATGGTGGGTGTCTGTAATCTCAGCTACTCAGGAGGCTGAGGCAGGAGAATCACTTGAACCGGAGAGACAGAGGATGCAGTGAGCTGAGATGGTGCCATTGCACTCCAGCCTAGGCAACAGAGCAAGACTCGTCTCAAAAAAAAAAAAAAAGAAAAAGAAAAAGTAGTCTCAAACAGACATGTGGTTGAAAAAGGAAGGAGTGTTTCAAGTAACCTTTGGAGATCATTGTGACTATTTTTAAATGTTGCACCAAAAAGTTGATATTTCTTTCAAAAACTAATACTTCTTTAAAAAGACTGATAGTTTCTTAATGATAAGTTGCAGTGTAGAATGCAAAACCTCATTAATAAAATTTTTGTATTCCTTTACATTAAAATCATTGGCATCTCATGTACTTTGAGTGGATTGCTTCCCCATGAATGATTTTGTCACATAATTCATTGGCAATTTGGAAAACATTAGTTCACTAAGTCATGCAGATCTTCCAAATGTTGACACATTTCCTTATACATTATCGACAAATCACATTTGTTAATATTTATGATATTTGTTAATGTCATCATTCACATGATCAAAAATGAAAGTTTTCTAAAATTCCGTTTTTGTTTGGAAGTTGGAATTTTATTGTTGGCCACAAATACTATATGCTTTGTTGAAGTGGCAGGCTCGTCTTCTCATCATCAAGAAAATGTCTACCAAATCTGAGTAATCAAAACTTGTCTGTCAGTCATTTTTCAAGTAAAAATAAGGTGCACGAAAAAAGCAGCAAACTCAGTTTGCCACTCAAACGATTACAAGATAGTTTTCCTTGAAATGGTCATTGTCCTTCGGTATGCAGCAAAAGTGCCTATGTATGCTTCTCATTTTGCCACAGTGACCCTTAAAAAGTCCTGTACCAAGAGTTGAGATTTAGAAAAATAAATGTTGCTTCATCAAGGATATTTTCAAATGAAACTGGCTTTTCTTTTTATCTTTTTTTCCAAGACGGAGTGTCGCTCTGTGGCCCAGGCTGGAGTCCTGTGGCGCGATCTCGGCTCACTGCAACCTCCACCTCCCAGGTTCACGCCATTCTCCCGAGTAGCTGTGATTACAGGTGCCCACCACACCCAGCTAATTTTTGTATGTTTAGTAGAGGCGGGGGTTTCACCATGTTGGCCAACTGGTCTCCAACTAGTGACCTTGTGATCCACCTGCCTTGGCCTACTGAAGTGCTGAGATTACAAACACTTTGTAATCCCACCACACCCGGCCTGAAACTGGCTATTTTTACTCGTTGTTTTGTTTCTGTTTTTAATGTGAGTGCATTGTGATGAAGAATGCAGTGACTACTAACTAGTACAGTTTGGTGATAGCAGTTTCACCAACATTACTTTTCAACCATCAGCACAATTGTCAACATAGTGCAAAAAACAAATTATGCCTTAGGATTATTAAGAAGATAGTTTTGCCCTTTGGACCCCCTGAAAGGATTTGGGAACTCTCAGGAGTCTGTGGACCCCACTTTAAGATCCGCTGCTCTATAGCACCTTTGCTCTAACACCCTCAGAACCAGCTGAAATGCTTAACAAGAAACTCCAGCCTAAAACTCATTAAGAGGGATAACTCTCTCATTTCAACTCATCACCACAGTATAAACCTGCAAGGAAGCCTTTTTCTTTATTAATTACGAAAAGATATCTGTGGCCTACAATAGAATAACCTAGATTCTGTGAACTGCTCCCAAACGTATGTTGTTCCTGGGCCTAGAATGTCCCTTGGCCATTTCCTAGTCCTAATTCTATGCATTCTTCTGGGAAACATTCTCAAATCCCCTAAGACTAAATTCCCTTTGCATTGTCCTTATCTTCATGGGCTGGGGTTAGTAGAGCAGGGAGAGGAGAATAACATTAAGTGCCTACTGTATTTCAGGCATCATGCTGGATACTTAACATTTAATGCTTACAAAAACTGCACAAATTAATTTTATAGTTTAGAGAGGGTGAAAAATGTAGGTAGTAAGAACTGTTTGAATCTAAAGCTCTTTGTACTCAATCATGGGTTTGTTTTCTATTGCTTAGGGAAATTTAATTTAGTTACAATTTCTCTTATCTTCATATTTATAAAGGAGTTTAGGTCAATGATCTCTGATTCCTTTCGGCACATTAAAATTTTAAGAGTTTATGATTCTTGGCTCTTTATTGAGACACTGACCAATTATTCAGCAATCTATATCGGGATTCATAACCATAATTTTTTACACTTCTCTGCAAATCAGAGAGGGCTGAAGAGAAGCTATGACAGAGATGGGTTGGGGGGTGAGGAGGCTGTGATGGTATAAACTCTGAAATGACATTCAGCCCATTTGTGGAAATCATCAGATGACTAGAAATTGATATTCAAAGTCTTACTATTAGAAAAGAAGAGTAAGCATACAGGGCATAATCTTAAAAAACAAAATAAAACAAGGTGGGGAACTTTGTCCCACCAAAAATCTAATTGTTTTGTTTTTTGAGACAGGGTCTCACTCTGTCACCCAGATTGTAGTGTAGTGGCACAATCTCAGCTCACTGCAATCTCTGCCTCCTGGGCTCAGGTAAATCTCCCACCTCAGCCTCCCAAGTAGCTTGGACTACAGGCACGTGCCACCACACACACGTGCTAATTTTTTTTTTTTTTTTTTTTTGCAGAGACAGGAGTTTCACTATTTTTCCCAGGCTGGTCTCGAACTCCTGGGCTCAAGTGATCCTTCTGCCTTGGCCTCCCCAAGTACTGGGATTACAGGTGTGAGCCACCGTGTCTGGCAAAAGAAATCTAACATTTTGACATTTGATACTGTAAAGTTATAGTACTTAAGAAACAAAAATCATAAACTAAAAAGAAAAAGATTGGTGAATTTGACTATTTTGGAAGTTAAAACTTAAGTTTATCAAATGACGTACCATAGAAAAAATGAAAGACAAGACACAGGCTAGAAAAGGATATTTGAAATCTAGAGAACCCACAAAGATAAGTGCCCAGGATACACAAAATATTTCAACAAATCTGTATGAAAAAGACAAATAATCCCTCAAAAAGGGATAAAAGATAGAAAATTATATTTCACAGAAGCTGAAACATGCATAGGTGGTAAATAAATAGATATTAAACCTCTCTAAGGAGGCAGAGAAATGAGATATTTCCCATCCATCAGATTAACAAAAATTAAAAAGTCTTTTTTAAATTTTTGTTGGGAAGATAATGAAACAGAATCTGCTAGTTGGAATGTCATTTGACTCAATGATTTTGGAAAATAAATTGATGATAAATAGAAGAAGTGATTATGCGTTCATGCCACGACTCACCAGTTCCACTTTGGGGATATGCTCTAGAGAAGTTCTTATTCATGTGCACAGAAAGATACACACGAGAATGTTCACACAAGGCCGGGCGCAGTGGCTCATGCCTGTAATCCCAGCACTTTGGGAGGCTGAGGCGGGCAGATCACGAGGTCAGGAAATCGAGACCATCCTGGCTAACATGGTGAAACCCCCTCTCTACCAAACACACAAAAAATTAGCCGGGTGTTGTGGCGGGCGCCTGTAGTCCCAGCTACTCGGCAGGAGAATGGCGTGAACCCGGGAGGCGGAGGTTGCAGTGAGTCGAGATCGCGCTACTGCACTCCAGCCTGGACAACAGAGAGGCATTCCGTCTCAAAAAAAAAAAAAAAAAGTTCGCACTAGCAATGTTAATAATAGTCAAAAATAATAGGTAGGCTAAATGTCCATTCACAGGAAATTCAGTAAGTAGATGGTGGTATAACCATGCAATACAATAACATGGAGGAGTGAAAATTAGTGAGTGAGAGCTCCAGGCATCGGTGTGGATCGCTATAAGACACAAAACGGGCCGGGCGCGGTGGCTCAAGCCTGTAATCCCAGCACTTTGGGAGGCCGAGATGGGCGGATCACGAGGTCAGGAGATCGAGACCATCCTGGCTAACACGGTGAAACCCCGTCTCTACTAAGAAATACAAAAAATAGCCGCGCGAGGTGGCAGCGCCTGTAGTCCCAGCTACTCGGGAGGCTGAGGCCGGAGAATGGCGTGAACCCGGGAGGCGGAGCTTGCAGTGAGCTGAGATCCGGCCACTGCACTCCAGCCTGGGTGACAGCACGAGACTCCGTCTCAAAAAAAAAAAAAAAAAAAAGACACAAAACGTTGACAGAAAAAAAGCAATTTTCATAAGCATACACACAGATAATAACATGTCTATAAAGTGTTTAAAAATGGATATTAATACTATATATTGTTTAAAGATACAATACATATATAGTAAAATATACAAAAGTGCCTGAAAATGATAAAATGTTAGATTCCCTCATCTAGCAGATTGGAAGGAAGTTGCAGCTAGGGAAGGGTACTCACAGACAGCTTCAATTTTATTGCTAATGTTTAATTTCTTAAGTTAGGCTGCGGGTAGAGAGGTGTTCGCCACACTCTTTTTTACCTTTTTTTTTTTTTTTTTTACGACATAATGTTTTTTAAACCCAAGGGCAAATGTCTAAAAAATATTTTTTTAGGCATCTCAAGGATATATATCTTCTCTGGGCAGCCAAACCTTTTTCTTCTCTTGGTTTTTTTATCAGAATATTGTTTTTTTTTATCAGTTGGATTACTTTAAGGCAGAGTTTCAGACAAAATAACACAAAAACTCATTCTTGCCAGTTAAGTTTCACAGTATATGCCTTCTGGATTAAAATAATGCAGTGCAGAATTTAGCTTATGTCACATGGGGTCAAGGGAAGAAAAAAGAAATAACCATATCTGGAAAATAGCATGGAGAAACAGGCCCTGTATGCCCGCAGTTTATTTGTTCAGGCTTGTAGCAAGGAGTAAGGGAAACATGAAAATACCTTGGTCATAAATTGTCATGTAAAAGACAAAGAGAAACTCTGGAATATTATGAAACTATAAATTACTTCTGCTGAAAGGGCAGAATTTGCAGTATCCCCTTAACCGAGGTTTCACCTCCCCACTTTTGACAGAATAACTCCTGTTCTTTGGAGAAAAACACATGAAATAAATGTAAAACCCGAGAGGGAAATCATCTAATATATACACCACCTGCCTAATAAAATGAGAATAAATTTGGTTTTTTGGCTAAGTAGATTTGCTTATGTTTTAACTTAGTTAGAGGCACACGCCATCTAAATTACATATTTATTTTCATTTCAAAAGCACAATACAAAGGGACAAAAAACAATTTTATAATGTTTAAGTGGTTTTGCCTTCAAAAACAGACATCCTATGATAGAATTTCTATTTATAAAATAAGACCCAATCAGTTCTTAGGTTAGCATACAATCAAGTCTATTTATTCATTGTGCTAATGAGATCCTGAAACATCACAGTTTGGCCTCCAGCTCGGCCCTGGGATCTCAGGCCTGTGGTGCTGAGTTACAGGAGTACACAGATCCGTTTACCCCAGAGATTGCCAGCGCTTTAGTCACCAAGCTAATGGCTGCAGGTACCAAACAATGACCTCTCAAAAATAAACATATCTGCTCTTTTAAAACTCTTTCTCCCAAATCCTAGAAGGCAGCAGGCCTCACGAAGAGCTACCTGCAAAATCCTTCCTTTGAAGAAATACACAAATGAGTCAATCCCCCGTTAAGGGATTTGCTAAAAACAAAGGTCCAGGAAGCCACATAAAAATGATTTGTGAGGCCGCTTGACGCCTGACATTTTTTTTTAAACCCTTTCTATGCTCCATTTCAAAAAACAATGCATCTGCAGGCAACTCGACTGCTATTTAAGGCAAAATGCTGGTCTCAGATGTGTATTTGAGGCATCTATTCAATCTGGAGTTTACTATAGCCAAGACCTAAACCATAAAAATGGAGTTGGTAATGAAAACACGGAGAACTTTTACTAGAGTCAGGGTCAGATTGCCATTCTGTCTCTTCCAGCACCTTCTACTTACAAGAAGTTACTGCCAAACGGAGCACTGGCAAGTTGCAGAGTGAGTCCCCGTTCATATGGGCTGATGTGACTCTCACTCTAATGGGACGCGGTAGTGCCTGGGAGCTGCTGGTTGGTGCAGTTGTGGTGGGAAGATATGAAGCTAGAACTTCAGAGGCCCACTCTGAGGGTATCGCTTTGGCCCTATTCCATGTGTTATATTGGATGGTAGGAGCAGACACGTATTTTTCAATGGTCTGTATTCCATACAAAAGAAAGAATGGCCAGTGTTAGTCTAGTACTATATTTTGATTATGGGGAAGAAAAATTACAAGAAATTTAATTCAACAAGCATTCACTATGAATAATAATAATGATAACCATGATTTTTGAGGCATTACAAGTTAGCCTTCTGCCAAGGACTTTTCAGACATTGAATTGTGTAATCCTCTTAATATTCCTAAAGATATGACTATTATCCTTGTTTTATAAATGAGGAAACTGAGGGCCTGAGAGATTTAGTAACCTGATTCAAGTCACACTTTTACTAAGTGGCAGATTTGGGACTTGAGTCCACATCTAGTCAAACAATAAACTCCTTTTCAATACACTGTAATGCTTTTTCAGAGTTATTTTGTATGTGAACTACTAAAGATGCTGTGAAATCAAAACATTTGAGTATGTTAAAATGCATTATGTCTCTCTGAATGATGTACTGTATAGTGGTAAGTACCAGAACTCCATTTTGTAGTGGGAATACTAAAATACGAAAAGGTTATTTAGTGTAATATAGCACTTTAAGGAAGATCCATGGTCTTGACCTGACCCTTTTGACTATACTGCTGTAAGAAAGTTACAAAACATTCAGTATCTGACTCCTCTTCTTCTACTACTGTGTTTAATCTGACAGTAGAAGTTTACAAAACCCCCTTTGTTCCCAGAGAATGTTAAATAATGGTCATTTTTCCCCCAAAGTTACTCACAAATAAGTTGGCTAAAAATTCAAAAGATGTATGAGCTCTTTTTGGAATTAATTCATTGAAAAGAACCATTACAGTATCTATATCCCTTCCCATCTGGAATTTATTTTTTAAGACGCTCATTGCTTCTCACAGGTTCAATGTTACCCATTTCACACCATTTAACTATTGAAAGCACTTGAAATTCCGGACCATAGGAGCAGAACCAGGATCTTTCCTCGTGATGCAACTAATGTGTCAGACTTGTAAAATAGCTCTTAGTGGCGGGCCTCCATTTAGAGAAAGACGGAAACTCGCTTTAAATACTTAGAGCTTTAATATCTAGTCCATTACACTAAAGCAGGGTCTTGTAAAGAGTCAATTATGGGATACTTCTGATTTGATCCACATGCAAGGGAAATCCGCTTCTTTGCCTTTAAATCCCCGTTGTAAGTGTCTTGTTTAAATAATTAGTGACACTTTTTCTTTGATCAAATTGATTCATATTGTTATTCTTCTATGTTAATTTAAAACTTAATCCACATAAAACTCTAAAACAGATTTGAATCTTGCATAAAGAAAGCTTTCTCTCAAAGAATGGAGTTTTCCAGAAAACATTTTAATTTTTAAAACATCATTAATTGATTGAAAATAAATTTATTTTTCTGTAAGGAAATATGAGAGTCTATCACAAGCCAAAATCGTAATGTTATTTTTGGTATGTAGTGTGATGCTTTTCAGACACACACACAACATATAAACTATGTGCTTAATATCATGTCTAAGCAACTAAATAACCGAGACCTCTAAAGACAATCAAATGTAATCTCAGTTTATGGTTTGGGGGCTAAGAAGTTTACATATATTTGAAACATATTGTCAAAGGGTTAAAATCCCTCATTTAAACTTTATTTAGAATCTAAGAATTGATAAATAGAAATAAAAGCAAAATGCCAGGTTTTACTTATCAAATTCAAACTTTAAAAAATTCTAATATCTAATATTGTTCAGGGCACTGGCAAACTGGTACTCTCATGCACTGCCGGTGGGTATTAAATACTAGTCCTCTGAAGGGCTTTTGGAAAGATTTATCAAAAGCCTAGAAAATGCACATTATCTCTGATCCAGCAATAACAGTTCTAGCAATTTAGGAGTCTAGTCTCAGGAAACAATCATAGTAAGGATTTAGTTATGGAGATACTTCAACACTGATTCTAACAGTGAAATATTGGGAAAAAAACTAAAAGTACCTCAACAAAGGATTGGTTATATACACTGTACTTGTACTCACAGTTGTATCCCTCATACCTATTGAACAAATAAAGAATATCTATATCCCTTTTAAAAGGATAGTGTACACAAATATCATGTTATGTATATTTGAAACATATTGTCAATGGGTTAATATCCCTAATTTAAACTTTACTCATAATCAAATGTGTTAGGGAAAATGGTCTTAATATATAATACCAATTTTTAAAAATTATTTATTTATTTATTTATTTATTTTTGAGATGGAGTCTTTCTCTGTCACCCAGGTTGGAGGGTAGTGGTGCAATCTCAGCTCACCGCAACCTCTGCCTCCCAGGTTCAAGCGATTCTCCTGCCTCAGCCTCCTGAGCAGCTGGGATTACAGACACCCGCCACCATGCCTGGCTAATTTTTACATTTTTAGTAGAGATGGGGTTTCACAATATTGGCCAGGCTGGTCTCGAACTCATGACCTCAAGTGATCCACCTACCTCCCCCTCTCAAAGTGCTGGGATAGTACAGGAGTGAGCCACTGCACCCGGCCACTATTTTTATTTTTAAAATGCAAAGATGTGGAGAAAAATTGGTAGGCTATACAGATACTCCTAGATTTATGAACATCATAGCTTAGCCTTAGCCTATCTTAAGCATGCTCAGAACATTGACATTAGCCTATTGTTGGGAAAAATAATCTAATGCAAAGCCTATGTTCTAATAAAGTGCTGAATATCTCATGCAATTTACTGAATACTGTACTGAAAGTGAAAGCTAGAGTGGGTGTGTTGGTTGTTCACTTTCATTGCCGCTGCCCAGCATCATGAGAGAGTGTCATACTACATATCCTTATCCTGGGGAAAGATCCAAATTCAAAATTCGAACTATGGTTTCTACTGAATGGATATTGCTTTTGCACCATCATAAGGGTGAAATATCAAAAGTCTAGCTGTTATAAGTCAGGGACCATCTGTACATCAAAATGCTAATAGAGGCTATTTCTGGGTTATAGGCTAATGTTTATTTTCATATTTTCACCTCTTAATTTTCTAAATTTTCTAAAATAAACATGTTTTGCTTTCATAATAAGGGTATGATTTCAAATACTTGTGCAATTTTGAATTATTCATACAAGAAATATATTCTCCAAGTTTTAAAAAATATCTAAGTAGGGAGCATAAATATTGAAAGTACTTCCTTCCCATCTCTATTCCCAATTCCACACCCTTTCCAAGATGTGACTGCTATTAATAGTTTGGTTTATCCTTTCTGATAATTTTTCTGTATATTCTGTGTGTATATATATATGTACACATAAATATATTTCCATTTTGATTTCAAAATGTTGTTTAATCCATAGAATGATAGTCTACTTAGCTCCATGAATATTTATGTTATTTATCTTTTTTTTTTTTTGCTATTATAAACAATGCTGGACTAAACATCTTCATACGTATGTCAGTGTATACGGGTGTAAGTATTTATCTAGGATAAAACCCAAGAAACTTAAGTAATAGGCTGATGACAGTGGGTGTTTCGAATTGCCTTTCAAAAAGTCTTTTAACATCCCCTGCCTGCATGGCACATCTATTATAACTGATGAGCCCACACTGACACATCAATACGCCTAGAGTCCCTAGTTTACATTAGTGTTCACTCTTGGTGTTGTGCGTTCTATGCATCTGGACAAACATAAGGACATGTATCCACCATTATAGTACCATACAGAGTAGTTTCCCTGCCCCCAAATTCCCCTGTGCTCCACCTATTTGTTCCTCCCTCCCCCTCCACTCCTGGCAACAACTTATCGATTTACTCTCTCCATAGTTTTGCCTTTTCCAGAATGTTGTATGGTTAAAATCATATACAGGCATACTTCTTTTAGTTACACTTCACCAAGATTGCGGTTTTTAGAAATGGAAGGTTTGTGGCAACTCTGCATCACAGAAGTCCATCGGCACCATTTTTCCAGCAGCTTGTGCTCACTTCGTGTCTCTGGGTCACGTTTTGGTAATTCTCACAGTATTTCTAACTTTTGCATTATTATTTTATCAGTTATGGTGATCTGTGATCAGTGTTCTTTGATGTTACTATTGTAATTGTTTTGGGGAACCAAAACCATGCCCATTTAATAGAGCAAATTTAATCAATAAATGTTGTATGTGTTCTGATTGCTCCACTGACCAGTCATTCCCGTCTCTCTCCTTCTCCTCAGGCAAAGGAAAAGTTTTTGAAGATAATTAAAAGTGCTACTCCTGAAAATGTATGAATAATAAGAAAGTGGGAGGCCAAGGTGAGTGGATCACCTGAGGTCAGGAGTTCGAGACCAGCCTGGCCAACAAGGTGAAACCCCTTCTCTACTAAAAATACAAAAATTAGCTGGGCATGGTGGCGGGGGCCTGTAATCCCAGCTACTCAAGAGGCTGAGGCAGGAGAATCACTTGAACCCGGGAGGCGGAGGTTGCAGTGAGCCGAGATTGCGCCACTGCACTCCAGCCTGGGTGACAGAGTGAGACTCTGCCTCAAAAAAAAAAAAAAAAAAAAATTAAAAGAAGAAAGCAAAGCACCCTTATTGCTGATATGGAGAGTTTTAATGGTCTGGACAGAAGATCAAACCAGCCACAACATTCCTTTAAGCCAAAGCCTAATCCAGAGCAAAGCCCTAATTCTCTTTTATGAAGGCTGAAGGAGGTGAGGAAGCTGCAGAAGAAAAGTTTGAAGCTATAGGAGGTTGGTTCGTGAAGTTTCAAGAGAGAAGTCTCTATAACATAAAAGTGCAAGTGAAGCAGCAAGTGCTGATGTAGAAGCTACAGCAAGTTATCTGGAAGTCGAGCTAAGATCATTGATGAAAGTGGCTACACTACAACAGATTTTCACTGTAGACAAAACAGCCTTCTGTTGGAAGAAGATGCCATCTGAGACTTTCATGGCTAGAGAGGAGAAGTCAATGACTGCACTACAGCTTCACAGGACAGGCTGACTCTCTTGTTACAGGCTAATGTCACTGTTGACTTTTTTTTTTTTTTTTTTTTAGAAGGAGTCTCGCTCTGTCACCCCGGCTGGAGTGCAGTGGCACGACTGGCTCACTGCAACCTCCGCTCCGGGTTCAAGCCATTCTCCTGCTTCAGCCTCCCGAGTAGCTGGGATTACAGGCGCCCGCCACTATGCCCAGCTAATTTTTGTATTTTTAGTAGAGACAGGGTTTCACCATGTTAGTCAAGCTGGTCTTGAACTCCTGACCTCAGGTGATCCACTCACCTCGGCCTCCCAAAGTGCTGGGATTATAGGCGTGAGCCACCGCGCCCTGCCCGCTGGTGATTTTAAGTTGAGGCCAATGCTCTTTTACCATTCTGGAAATCCTGGGGCCCTTAAGAACTGTGTTTAATCGACCCTGCCTGTGTACTATAGGTGGAATAATTAAGCGCACATCTATTTACAACATTGTTTAGATTGTTTAGTGAATTTCTTTTTTTTTTTTTTGAGACAGAATTTCACTCTTGTTGCCCAGGCTGGAGTGCAGTGGCATGATCTCGGCTCACTGCAACTTCCACCTCCCGGGTTCAAGCGATTCTCCTGCCTCAGCCTCTCAAGTAGCTGGGATTACAAGCATGTGCCACCACACTGGGCTAATTTTGCATTTTTAGTGGAGACAGGGTTTCGCCATGTTGGCCAGGCTGGCCTCAAACTCCTCACGTGATCCACCCGCCTTGGCCTCCCAAAGTGCTGGGATTACAGGCGTGAGCCACTTTGCCTGGCCGAATTGTTTTTTTTTTTGTTTTGTTTGTTTTAATAATTTCAACTTTTATTGTAGATTTGAGGGTACATACATGTGCAGGTTTGTTACATGGGTATGTTGCATAACACAGGTTTGGGGTATGAATGATCCCATCACCCAGGTAGTGAGCATAGTACCCAATAGGTAGTTTTTCAACCCTTTCCTCTCAACTCTCTCCCCGACCAGTAGTCCCCAGCATCTGTTGTTCCCATCTTTATATCCATGTGGACCCAGTATTTAGCCCCCACTTATAAATGAGAACATGTGGTGGTATTTGGTTTTCTGTTCTTGCATTAATTCACTTAGGATAATAGCCTCCATCCATGTTGATGCAAAGGACCTGATTTCATTCTTTTTTATGGCTGCATAGTATTCCATGGTGTTTATGTAACACATTTTCTTTATTCAGTCCACTGTTGATGGGCATCTAGATTGATATCACATCTTTGCTATTGTGAATAGGCTGTGATGAACATACAAGTGCATGTGTCTTTTTGGTAGAATGATTTATTTTCCTTTGGATATTTTCCTTTGCCCAGTAATGGGATTGCTGGGTTGAACGGTAGTTCTGTTTTAAGTTCTTTGAGAAATCTCCAAACTGCTTTCCACAGTGGCTGCACTAATTTATATTCCCACCAATAGTGTATAAATGTTCCCTTTTCTTTGCAGCCTTGCCAGCATTTGTTATTTTTGACTTTTTAATAATAGCCATTCTGACTGCTGTGAGATAGGTATCTTATTGTGTTTTTGATTTGCATTTCCCTGATGATTAGTGATGTTGAGCATTTTTTCATACGTTTGTTGGCTGCATGTATGTCTTTTGAAAAGTGTCTGTCCTTTGTTCACTTGTTAATGGGGCTATTTGGTTTTTTGCTTGTTAAATTGTTTTAAGTTCCTTACATATTCTGGATATTAGACCTTTGTTGAATGCATAGTTTGCAAATATTTTCTCCCATTCTGTAGGCTGTCTGTTTGCTCTGTTGATAGTTTATTTTGCTGTGCAGGAGCTCTCTAGTTTAATTAGGTCCCACTTGTCAATTTTCGTTGTCATTGCTTTTGAGGACTTAGTCATGAATTCTTTGGCAAGGCTGATGTCTAAAATGCTATTTCCTGGGTTTTCTTCTAGGATTTTTAGAGTTTGAGGTCTTACACTTATATCTTTAATCCATCTTGAGTTAATTTTTGTATATGATAAAAGGTAGGGGTTCAGTTTTATTCTTCCACACATAGCTAGCCAGTTACCCCAGCACCATTTATTGACTAGGGAGTCCTTTCCCCATTGGTTATTTTTGACAGCTCTATCAAAGATATGACGGTTGTAGGTGTGTGACTATACACTGGGTTCTCTATTCTGATCCATTCATCTATGTGTCTCTTTTTGCACCAGTACCATGCTGTTTTGGTTACTATAGCTTTACAGTATAGTTTGAAGACAGGTAATGTGATGCGTTTAGCTTTGTTCTTTTTGCTTAGGATTGTGTTGGTTATTCAGTTTCTTTTTTGGTTCCATGTGAAATTTAGAATAGTTTTTTCTAACTCTCTGAAAAATGACATAGGTAGTTTAATAGGAATAGAGTCGAATCTGTGGATTGCTTTGGGCAGTTTGGCCATTTTAACAATATCGATTCTTCTAATCCATGAGCATAAAATGTTTTTCTGTTTGTTTGTGTCATCTTTGATTTCTTTCAGCAGTGTTTTGTGGTTCTTCTTGTAGAAATCTTTCATCTCTTTGTTTTGATGTATTCCTGGGTGTTTGTGTGTGTGTGTGTCTATTGTAAATGGGATTGCATTCTTGATTTGGCTCTCAGCTTGAATGTTATTGGTGTATAGAAATGTTACTCACTTTTATACATGGTTTATTGAATGTTTTAAGCCCACTGTTGAGACCTACTGCTCATTAAAAAAAGTTCCTTTCAAAATATTCCTGCTCATTGACAATTAACCTAGTTGTCAAGAACTCTGATAGAGATGTACAAGGAGATTATTGTTATTTTTATGCCTGCTAAAACAACATCCATTCTATACTTCATGGATCAAGGAATAATTTCAACTTTCAAGTCATTTTTTATGAAGTAAATTTTGTAAGTCTATGGCTGCTATAGACAGTGATTTCTGTGATGGATCTGAGCACAGCACGTTGAAAACTTTCTGGAGAGGACCCACCCTTCTAGATGCAATCATATTTGTGGTTCATGTGAGGAAATAAAAACATCAATATTAACAGGAGTTTGGAAGAAGTTAATTTCAACCCTCACTGGATGACTTGCTGAAGTCTTGGATGATTATTAGCACTTTTAGCATTAAAGTTTTTGTTTTTTTGTTTTTTTTCTGAGATGGAGTCTTCCTCTGTCACCCAGGCTGGAGTGCAATGGCTTGATCTCAGCTCATGCAACCTCTGCCTCCTGGGCTCAAGCGATTCTCACGTCTCAGCCTCCCAAGTGGCTGGGACCACAAGTAATTTTTGTAGAGACAGGGTTTCACCATGTTGGACAGGCTGGTCTCAAACTCCTGGCCTCAAGTGATCCGCCCACCTCAGTGTCCCAAACTGCTGGGATTACAAGCGTGAGCCACTGCACCTAGCCAGCAATAAAATATTTTTAATTAAGGTGTGTACATTGTTTTGTGTTGTTTTGTTTTGTTTTTGAGACAGTGTCTCACTCTGTCACCCAGGCTGGAGTGCAATGGCGTGATCTCGGCTCACTGCAACCTCCGCCTCCCGGGTTCAAGCAATTCTCCTGCCTCAGACTCCCGAGTAGCTGGGACTACAGGCACCCGCCATCACACCCAGCTAATTTTTATATTTTTAATAGAGACAGGATTTCACGACGTTGGCCAGGATGCTCTCCATCTCTTTACCTCATGATCCGCCCGCCTCGGCCTCCCAGTGCTGGGATTACAGGCGTGAGCCCCTGCACTCCAGCCTGGGCGACAGAGCTCCCCTCTGTGTCTAATTTACTGAGAGTTTTTATCATTAATGGACATTACCTTTTGTCAAATACTGTTTTCTGCATTTATTGATACAATAAAGTGATTTTTCTTCTTTAGCCTTCTTTTGATGTGATGAATTACATTAATTGATTTTTAAATTACAAATCAACTTTGCATGCCTGAGGTAAATCTCACTTGGTAATGGTGTAGAATTTTTTATACATTCTTGGATCCAATTTGCTAATACTTTGTTCAAGATTTTTATATCTGTGTTCATAAACAATATTGGTCTGTAGTTTTCTTTCTTTGTAATGTCTTTGTCTGGCATTGACATTAGGGTAATGCTTTTATCTTCTGAAAGTAAATATGGTAGAATTCACCTATGAACCCATTTGGGCTTGGTGCTTTCTATTTTGTAAAGTCATTCATTACTAATTCAATTTCTTTAATAGATATAGGCAAGAGCATTTCTTCTTATGTGACTTTTGGCAGATTGCATCTTTCAAGGAGTTGGTCCATTCCATCTAAGTTATCAAATTTGTGGGCAGAAAATAGTTTATAGTATTCCTATATTATCTTTGTAATGTCCATAGGGTCTGTAGTGATGTTTCCTCTTTCATTTCTGATATTAGTAATTTGTGTCCTTTCTCTTTTTTCTTGGTTAGCTTGGCCAGGGACTTATCAATTTTATTGATCTTTTCAAAGAACCAGCTTTTGGTTTCATTGATTTTTCTTTATTGATAACTTATTTTCAATTTCACTGATTTCTGTTCCAGCTTTTATGATTTCTTTTCTTCTACTTACTTCAGATTTAAGTTGCTCTTCTTCTTCTGACTTCCTAAAGTGGAAACTTAGATGACTGATTTTAAATCTTTGTTTTCCAATACATGCATACAGTGTTATAGATTTTCCTCTAAGCACTGGTTTTGCCACATTCCACAAATTTTAATAAGTTGTATTTTTATTTTTATTTAATTCAAAAATATTTTAAATTTTCTCTTGAGATATCTTCTTTGACACATATGTTATTTAGAAGTGTATAGTTTAATCTCCAAGTATTTTTGTATTTTCCAGCTATCTTTCTGTTACTGATTTCTTGTTTAATTCTGTTGAAGTCTTAGAGCAGACATTGCATGGTTTCTATTCTTTTAAACAATACTTTAATTATTATATCTTTATAGCAAGTTTTTGGAGATGGTAAGGTAATTGCTCCCTCATTGTTCTTTATTAAGTAGTTCTGTTATGGTTTTATTCAGTTTCTTTCTAGTAAATAATTGAGAATCAGCTTGTCAAGTTCCATGAAAATACTTATCAGGATTTTGTTTGAGATTGCATTAAATTTATGAATAATTTGAGGAGAATTGTCATCTTTACAATATTGGGTCTTCCAATCCAATAACATGGTATTTATCTCCATTGATTCTTCTTTTATAACTTGCACTGAGGTTCAATAGTTTATTTTATGTAGTTCATACACATTTCTTGTTAAGTTTATTCCTAGGAATTTATTTATTTCCTGTAATTGCTGGGATATAAGAAATCTATTGATGTTTCTACACTGATCTTTAGTTACTTTGCAACATTCTCTTACAAGTTCTTAGAGCTGTTGATTTTTCTAATTAGACTAGCACATGGTTTGCAAACAATGATACTTTTGTCTGTTTCTAATATTTATTATTCTCATTTACTTTCCTTTTCACATTGCATTGGCTTTCAGTATAACATTAAACAGTGGTTATAAAGGACATCCTATCTGGTTCCAGATTTTTAAAGAAATGCTTATATATTTGCTATAGATTTCTAATAGATAAACTTTGTCAAGTTAAGGAAGTTTACCTTTATCTCTAATTTACTAAAAATGGTTGTCTGTTTATTAATAAGGAATGGGTGCTGAGTTTTATTAAATTTTTTAAAAAGTGGAGGCTATTGAGATTATCTTTTTTCTCTGTTAATTAAATAATTTATAGACTATTAAATCATCTTTGCATTTCTGACATATATCCTAGTTTAATACATTTATTTAATATATCACTGGACTTGATTTATGAATATATTATTTAAATTTCTGATCTTTCATAAATGACATTAGTCTATATCTAAGTGTAGTCTGCCCTTGTCTAGATTTGGTTTCTACCTATGGGGCTGAGATAGAAAGTTTTAGCTCACTGTGTTCTAGAACATTTTATCTAGTAAAAGAAACAATTATTCCTTGAGATTTTGTAGATTTTGTAGAGGGAGACTTCTCACTTAACATGTTTTTAAATATATTAAATTGTTTATCTTATGGAATAGATTTTGTTAAGTTATATTTTTCTAGAAGGTCTTCCATTTTATTTAGATTTTAAAATTTATTGGTATGTAGATAAAGTTTAAATGTATTTATTTGTGCTTTCTTTGTTCTTAATCAGATTTGCAAGAACTTTGTATATTTTACTGATTGTTTTAACTGCAATTTTTTGTTTTATTCATTGGTTCAAATAGTTTGAGTTTTGCATTAGTTTCTGCTTTCATCTTGATTAATTCATTACTCCTTGGGGGGCTTATTTTATTGTTTTTTTCCCTAATTATTTGAGTCAAATGCTTAATTAATTCATTTGAATCTTTCTAGATTCTGTTAGTACTCTAAAAGTATCCTCCAAATATCACTTTGTTTGCATCCAGTAGATTTTGGTATATTGTGCTTTTCTTGATTTTCATTTCCAAATAGCTTGTAATTTGATAGAATAACATTAAAGAAGTTTAATTTTTTTCTAATAGAGAGATTTTTGGGGAAATATCCTTTATTAATTACTAATCACTAATTTTATTGAATTGTGATTGGAAATTCATGTCACATAAGATTTCTGTTTTTCTGATATTTGTTAAAATTTCCCTTATAATTTAATATGTGGCTGAATTTTCAGAATCTTCCATGGATGTTTGAAGATAAACGTATTGTGCTTTTCTTCGGTATAATGTTCTATGTGTATCATTTAGATTTGTTTGTTTGTTTGATTGTTAGTTTAAATCCATTATGTCTTTACTTTGTCTGTATACATGAGCATCTGATTTCTCAGAGTTGTTAGACTCTTCCACTTTAATTGTGGATTTGTGAATTTCTTTTTGTATTTCTATCAGTTGTTACTGAATAATGTATATTTTAAAGCCATGTTCTAGTTCATAAAAGTTCAAAATTCTTATTTCTTCTTGATGGATTGTATTTTTATCAAAATGAAAAATCTTTGTCCCTTTTGTCGTTTTTAATCTTTTACACTAAAACTAGTGTTTTGTCTGAAATTAATATTGCTATATCTGCTTCCTTATTTTAACATTTATCTGGGATAGATTTTTTCAATTTCTTCACTTTAAACTTTTCTTCATCATTTTATATTATATATGTCTCTTGCAAATAACATAGACAAGATTTTTTAAAAACCTAATTGGATATCCTATCTTTTCATTGGAAAATTTAACCGGCTTACATTTATTAAGAATACTGGTATATTTTGACTTAATCTTGCTATCTCACTTTATGTTTTCTATTTACTATTATTTCTTTTTTTATTGCCTTTTGTTGGATTGATTTATTTCTTCTTTTTCCCTTTATTTATTGTTTTGGAAACTATATATTCCATTTTCTTAATGGATTCTTTTACATTTTAACATTAAGTTTTCTAATTTTTCTCTTTTAAAATCATTTGTGTATATATCCAGACACCTCTTGGCCCTAACATGAGTCTTAGCAAACATTCATTTTCTTTCTTGTACTTTTGTCTTTCTTTTTCTACCTCACACATTGAAGTCATCTGGTACCTTAGTTCCAGGTTGTTGTTAACTATTTGTCATTATGACCTTAGTTCCAGGTTGTTCTTAACTATTTTTCATTATGTATGAATATCATCATACTTATTTTAGGTTTTACTTCTTTGCTTATCATTTGTTTCTGATATCTCTTATATTCCTCTGAATTCCTTTTTTGACAGGTTTTGGGGTGGGTTATGTCTTTTAGTAATTCTCTAAAGAGAAAATTTGTGGGTGATAAACTTCTAAGTCTTACTGTGTCTGAACATGTCTTAATTTTTGTCCCACTATGTAAATATTAATTAACTAGGAATAAGATTTTAGTTTTAAAATAATGTTCCCTCATTATATTGAGATATTATTTCATCTCAATATAATTTTGGTATCTAGTCCCAGTAATTAGACATGAAATGCCAATGTGATATCTATCCTTTTGTAGATGGTTTTTCCTCTCTTTATTCTTGGTATTTTGATATAAGCACATGATGCAGGCCCTTTTAATCTTCCTTTAGACCTGGGAAATTTTCTTCTATTATTTCTTTGATTATTTCCTCCCTTCCATCAGCTATGGTCTCTTTCAGGAGTTCTTCAAAATATCTAATCTGATGGACTTTTTCTTGTTTTTTGACATTTTATGACATTTTTGGGAGGAGCAGGCATATAATCAGATCAAAATTTTAATCTAGTCTTTCTATGCATTATTAAGGAAATTTTAAGATAAATGTCAAATTATACTTTTGAATGTGATTGAATTTGGGCTCTCGTTATTTTTCCAAATAATATATATTTTTAAATCCTTGAATGGATTCCCTTTAGATAACCCTATGGAAGTTTTCACTCCTTCAACCAATATTTATTTAGTGCCTAATTTTTGCTTAGCATTGTTCTAGGTTCTAAAGATTCAAAGTTTTTTCTAAAGATGCAAATTTATAGTCTGACACAGAGTTTCTCAACCTTGGTACTACTCACATTTGACTAGATAATTCTTTGTTGTGGGAGGTTGTCCTGGCCATTAGAAGATGTTTAGCAGCATCTCTGTCCTCTACCCAATAGATGCCAGTAGCACCACCACCACCCCATTGCTGTTATAATAAAAAATAGAACCAGTAATTGCCAAATGTCCTCTGATGGGCAAAATTGCACTGGCCCCAACACACTCTCTGTCACCACTGAGAATCATTGGTTTAGCAGGAGAAATAGCTAGTATACTACTGGGTCTATGGGAGTGGAAGAATATACAGAATGTTGGTACAAAGAAGGTAACTGTTAACCTAGCCTGAGGTTCAGGAAATGTTTTACAATGCAAAAGATACTTGGCCTGGATCTTAAAGGAAGAGTTAGGTATTGGTCAGGTAAACAAGGAATGAGAGAAGAAAGAATGGTAATATTCAGGAGAAAAACAGCATGCGAAGATAGAAAGGTTGAAACAGTTTGATGCATCTGAGAAACTCTTAGTAGTTCAGTGTGTGGTTGGAACATAGATTTGAGGGCTATGGTAAAAAGGGAAGGAAACAATAAAGCTGGAGAGGTAGTTAGGGACAAGGTTATAAAGGAACTGGCAGGCTATGCTAGGAAATTTGTGCTTTGTTCAGTAGTGATGGAAAACCACTGGAAGTGTTAAGCAGGGAAATGGCATTTTAGAAAGGCAATTTTATAAATATGCAATGAATGGCTTAAAAAGATATGAAACTAGAAATAGGAAGACTGGATAGAAGAGAATTGTAACAACCAAGTTAAGGACCCAAACTAGGGCAATGGGGGCCAGAGAGATGGAAAATGGGACACGCAATATATAGGAGGTAGAACTGATAAGATTTCCTGATTGTTATATGGAGAATAAAGAATTGGGAAGATTAAAGACAATGTCAAATTTTGGTGAAAAGAAAGGGTAAATGGAGCTGTTCTTAGTGAATTGTGTTTACAGGTAGAAAATTCAAATAAAAATCCCTGGGACAAAAACAAAAAACGAAGAAAACAAACAAAACACCCTAAGTATCTTATAGCTCTATAGTTCTAGACACAATAGACAAGACATAAATTGACAGTTTTTAGAAAAACAGAACCAACACCCCCATCCTTCCCCAAAAATCACTGTTTTCTTTCATCACGATAAATTTTAACATCTTCTCCAAACATTTTCTCATGGTCTTTTTATCCCAAAACTTTAAGAGAATGCTTTATGTATTTTTTTTCCAATTATTTCACTTGTTGAGTCAGCTCATTTTTGACGCATGATTTCAGTTGTTACAAAAGACTGGGAAATTTTAAGCCAAGATCAGACCATGAAGACTACATTTTTTGTTTATTAATGACATAAAAAATAGACAATTGTATCCATAAAATGACTTAAGTTCCATAAGCAACCATAAATGCCAAATAATTCAAGGTTGGAGAATTTTTTTCAGCCTCTTTGCTGAAGAACTATGGTACTGAGGACCTCTACTGTTGAGAATATGAATGGCTTCACTGCTAGGATTAAATTTTCAGAATAAACATCAACCAGGCATAGGCAATCTATAGCCTGCCCAAAGCACATTATTTTCAGAGGCACATGGATAGTTGTGTCACTGGAACCTACGCAGGAATGCCTATGAGGTAGAATTCAGGTCTCCTCTCACCTTCTGGACTTTTCCACCTCCGTGTGCCCAGGGTCCAGCCCTGTCTTCTGGCTTGAGTCTGTGTTGGGCCCGATTACTACAGGTTTTTCTTGTTCTTGTTCTGTTCTTTTTTCTTTTCTTTCTTTTCTTTTCCTTCCTTCTTCCTTCTTTCTTTCTTTCCCTCTCTCTTTTTTCTGTCTTTCTTTCTTCTTTTTCTTTCTTTCTTTCTTTCTCTTTCTTTCTTTTCTTTCTTTCTTTCTTTTCTTTCTTTTCTTTCTCTTTCTTTCTTTCTCCTTCCCTCCCTCTCTCCCATCTTTTTTTTTTTTTTTTTTTTGAGACAGAATCTCTCTGTGTCACCAGGCTGGAATGCAGTGGTGTGACCTCGGCTCAGTGCAACCTCTGCCTCCCGGATTCGAGCCATTCTCTTGCCCCAGCCTCCTGAGTAGGTGGGACTACTGGTTTGTATCACCATGCCCAGCTAATTTTTTAAATTTTTAGTAGAGAGAGGGTTTCACCATGTTGGCCAGGTTGGTCTTGATCTCTTGACCTCGTGATCTGCCCGCCTTAGCCTCCCAAAGTACTGGGATTATAGGCATGAGCCACCATGCCTGGCTTTTTTTTTTTTTGATGGAGTCTTGCTCTCTCGCCAGGCTGGAGTGCAGTAACCCGATCTTGGCTCACTGCAGCCTCCGCCTCCTGGGTTCAAGCGACTCTCCTGCCTCAGCCTCCTGAGTAGATGGGACTACAGGCGCCCACCACCAAGCCCAGCTGATTTTTGTATTTTTAGTAAAGATGGGATTTCACCATGTTGGCCAGGATGGTCTCAATCTCCTGACCTCGTGATCTGCCCACCTCAGCCTCCCAAAATGCTGGGATTATAGATGTAATCTGAAATGCCACAAGCTATAGGATTGGAAGAGATTTCTTTTTTGTTTATATTTAGTATCTGGATGGCCATGGCTGTGTATGTAGTGCACTTGATCCTTAAGTGAGATTTAATTCCTGTATTTCCATGACACTCATTATCAGTGTTTAAATAGACCCAAGGGCCTCTCCCGTACGGTTTGGCCAGTAACTGTCCCGCATGCTAGGACTTGAATTTAGGTCCTGCTATTTATTAGTTTATTACCAAGGAACTTGTTCAAGTTACTTGACCTCTCACTCAATTTTCTCCTCTGTTCAAATGGGAGAAATAACTTTTTTTTTCTTTTTAATGTTTGAACAAGTTAGATTTGTGAAAACATGTAAGACAGAGACGGATATAAAAATGAATGTTCAATGTTCCTAATGTCCCTTCTCTCCCTTTCCCTTCGCTTTATAAAAAATCAATTCAGAGTGAGAAATATCTGCGTTTAAAAATACACTTAAGGTGGATCCTTTATCAACAACATGTTTCCAAGCCAAATGTGAATCAGACCAAATTGATGTCTTCATCCGATTGTGTTTTTACTACAAGAAAGGTTCTCAAATTAGGGTTTAAGCTGACAAAAGGAATTGGGTGTTAGAGGGCTTGGTCGTACACAAAGCGCCAAAGCCGTAATCTGCTTTGCATAAGGAATTCTAAAGAATTACAAAGAGTTTAGTCAACTCCCACAGTCATATGTGAGTTGTGAGGTTTGGTGCAGGGACAAGTGAAGGAAAGGATTCTATGAAAGTTGACAACAAGAGAAAGCGAAGCCCTGACTGTAAAGAAGGCTCACATCATCTCTACACTATCCAATCACATTCGCAACATAGCAGCATTGTGCATTTGGGCTTCCATACGAATAAAATTCAGCAGCTCCTGTGCCTTACCTTCTAAGACTCAGAGTGAGGCCAAACTGTCACACGCCGTTTTGTTAAAAAGATATGCCAAACTGGCTAAGAGCAGTGGCCTGCGCCTATAATCCCAGCACTTTGGAATGCTGAGGCGAGTGGATCACTTGAGGTCAGGAGTTCAAGACCAACCTGGGCAACATGGTGAAACCCAATCTCTACTAAAAATATAAAAATTAGTAGGGCCTGGTTTTGGGCGCCTGTAATCCAAGCTACTCTAGAGGCTGACGCAGGAGAATCGCTTGAACCTGGGAGGTGGAGGTTGCAGTGAGCCAAGATCGTGCCATCTCACTCCAGCCTGGGTGACACAGCAAGACTCTGTCACAAAAAATAAATAAATAAATAAAATAAAGTCAAACGATATGCACAGACCCATATGCTATGATACAAATGCAAGCCAGTACACATAAATGCATTTTCCCACTGTCCAGAGATTTTGTTGTTGCAAAAAACAAAATCTTGGAGTGAAATGTAAGAGCTAATGACTCCTATTCACTGTGAAAAAAGAAGAGGAAATGATAATCGGGTTGAAGAAATAGCAGGTTAGCAATTGGGAGATCAGAGACCCAAAATACCTCCCACCGTGTATCTGTGGGACAGAGGTGAAGTCCTCTCCTCGAAATAGTGTTTCAGTTTCCCCACCAGAATGCTCTAAAGTACAATCCTGGCTTGTGCTTCAAGGGGAGGAGATAATAAGCATAGCAATCTTCCTTAAGACAGTGTTACCTAAATCCCAGTCATTACTACACTAATACACTAAGATGATAGTACCTGCAGGAAGGCAGGCATCACCTTGAACACAGAGAGCTGTTAATCACCTCAAATCCCTCAAGTGTGTCAAGTAAAGGGCAAGGGAAAGATATGCAAACTATAGTACTGGTGTCATGGTGGTTTTGTGTGTGTGTGTGTGTGTGTTGTGTGTGTGTGTGTTTGAGATGGAGTCTCGCTCTATCCCCCAGTGTGTGTGTGTGTGTGTGTGTGTGTGTGTGTGTGTGTGTGTTTGAGACGGAGTCTCACTCTATCCCCCAGGCTGGAGTGTGGTGGTGCAATCTCAGTTTACTGCAACCTCTGCCTCCTGGGTTCAAGCAATCCTCCCAGGTCCCACCTCAGCCTCCCAAGTAGTTGAGATTACAGACGCATGCCACCACACCCAGCTAATGTTTGTAGTTTTTGTAGAGACGGAGTTTCATCATGTTGGCAAGACTGGTCTCGAACTCCTCCCAACCTCAAGCCATCCACCTGCCTTGCTCTCTCCAAGTGTTGGGATTACAGGTGTGATCCACTGCCCCCAAACCACCTCAGAGTGATTTTGTGTAAGCCTTGAGCCTTCACTGTGAACATTTTGCTTCCAAGCATAAATGATTCTGAATTCCAAGTAACCTCATTACTGCAAGATGAGATGGTCTTGACCAGTTTACCACTCTTGAGGCCTTAAATCTTGCCAGCACTGCTATGATTCCCACCAAAGCCGAAGCGCATGTGCAGGACTGTGGGGTCAATGTAATCAGAAAGAAAGATGCTTACTTTAACCAAGGAAACTACTTCCAACCGGGGATTGTAAAACGCCTACCTAAATCCAAACTGCAACTTTTAGACCTCTCCTCCAACTAATGCGGTCAGTGCAGATCAAATGTTTAGATTGATAAATGCGGCTTACTGATGTGAGGGACTCACTCATTGACAGAGCCCAGAATCCAAAGGTGATTAGTTGACTAAAGAGGGAAGACGAGCACCAGACAGCCTTGTTTGTCATTTTGCACACTTAATCGCATAAATCTCATAACACCAACTGCAGCTGCATGGCAGGAAATTAAATACTGACAAAAATAAAACCAAAGCTCCCAAATCAGTTCAGACACCTGTTTCGCAAGAATCAGTGCGATAAGATCATCTGTGGGTGGCAATTTTTTTTTCTGTACCATCACTTGATAACTGTTTTTCTCCCTGTTCCATTTTTTAGTTAAAAACACAGATAGAAAAACATGTGGACATCCTTAATAGTTGAATATTGACACACATACTTTAGGATTCATTTTCATAAAAGTGGCTGATTTTTGTATAATGTAGATGAATGTTATATTCCAGATAAAAAGCAGACCCAATTCTAATTGAAAACAAATAGAGTATCCTCTAACTGTGGTTACTAGTTATACACAATACATTTACTCTTCAGAAAGAAACTGGCTTAGGAATTTCCTTTAACTCTACCCCAAAATGCTAAAAATGACGTATATTTCCTTATACACACTTGTCTAATTTGATTCTAATCAAGGTTTCCCTCTCAAACCGTATATTGGTTTTTAAAAATTTTTTAATTTCTATATTACTTGGACTGTACCTACACTGTTTAAATGAATAGTTTGTAAGGCAGATTCTAACCTTTTAAAAATCCTAGTATGTGAGAATATTATTTCAAGATTTTTTTATCTAAATGAAAAATATCAATTTAAAGACTATAAAATTTGCTTTGCTTAAAAGAAAAAGAAAGGTAGCCACAGTCTTGTACCATCATTTGATAACTATTTTTCTCCTCTGTTCTATTTAGTTACAACCACAGATAGAAAAACATGTGCAAATCAGTTAAACATTTGAGAAAATGTTAGTGAAAAAGGAAAGAAGAAAAGACGCTCTTCTGGGAAAAACCTACTATTTACAGGTAATGCTAATTTTAAAATGTTTTTTCATTTTAAAATAATTTTTAAATAGAAAACTTTTCATCAGATTTAACTTTAAGCAAAGGAACAGGGTTGAGTTTCGCTTTCACAGCGCAACTATACAGAAAATTCCAGAGATGTTCAAATGCATCAGGCTCCTACAAGAGCAACCTCCAAGCGGGTGAAACTCAGGGACGCTCTGTGGAGGAGGGTTTTCATGGCTTTTGGAGCGAGTCAGCTCGGAGCACCACAACTCTTTGCACAACATAGCAACGTATGGAGAATAAAGCATTCCAAGCACAAAATGAGCACCCAACAAGAGCTGCAAAAGAATCTTTTACCTAATTAAAAGCTTAAATGTACAGAACTTCAGAGCATTGCCGTTTCAGCTTGACTTTGCCAAAATAATCAAGCAGGATGAAGCAAAACAAATACAGGAACAACAAGCCTACCACTCTGGTTTTGATTTGCTGCCCATTACATTGGAGTGGTTTGGCCTGCCCGGGCTGGGCGCTTTCAAACATCTTCCAAATGCCCTATAATGACACCTAATTTTACATTTAACTCTTGGAGGAAAATGTTGTTTTCCTTGTGATAGTATTTGTTCTATTTGAACGTTATCAAACTGTTTGTTCTAATCCATTAGGAAAAACCATAATAAGGCTCATCTAGAGGCTGTTCCTAGTTAGGAAGGTGACTGAAAAGATTTAGATCTTGAGTCTGTCTTTAAATCTTCTAAATGAAAGATGATTTACAATTGAGCTACGAAAATGTGAACACTCTCAAGTCTGGAAAGTTTCAGTCTGAATCTAGATATCTTAAATCAACGCAAAAGACTCTGTTTCACAGGACTGAATTTTACAAAAATCAGGCTCTATGCTCAAATCTCGTTAATAAATTATAAAGGGTTCACATACTATGTTTTAAGTTCAGGTAGTTTCAGCGGAGGCGCTATCATTATTTCCCTATAATGTACAAAGAAATGAATAATAGGGCTTACATTTAGAGATAGAATAGCATAGAGGGCTAGAAAATGGTCACATAATGATCACTTTTCATTCAGATATAATATGTATTTCTAATAGTTTGATAAATTGGAATAGGGAGATAAGGTTTCCCAGGCTGCTCAGAAGACTCCTCCAGGTTTAGCTACAAATTAAGGTCAATTTTTATAAACAGAAATTTCAAATTATTTAAAGTTTTGACCAGTTTAGGAGTGTCTGATTTGGGGACCTCATCACTGCACTCCAGTCTGGGTGACAGAGTGAGACTCTGTCTCATAAAAACAAAACAGGCAGGGCACAGTGGCCCACGCCTGTAATCCCAGCACTGTGGAGGCTGAGGTGGGCACATCACCTGAAGTCAGGAGTTCGAGACCAGTCTGGCCAACATGGTGAAACCCCATCTCTACTAAAAATACAAAAATTAGCTGGGCGATGTGGCATGCACCTGAAATCCCAGCTACTTGGGAGGCTGAGGCAGAATTGCTTGAACCTGGGAGGCAAAGGTTGCAGTGTGCCACTGCTCTCCAACCTGGGTGACAGAGCGAGACTCCATCTCAAAACAACAACAACAACAACAACAACAAAACCACTTTCACAGCCATCATTTCATCAAATCTCAATATGTATGAAGTGGATATTATTATGATATCAAGTTAAATGCTTTGGCTTCCCTTTTCTGTACTCAGCCAATGCCCTTGCCCTTGTCCAGAGATCTTATTTCCAGGCAAGAAGCAGTACAATGTGGTGGAAAGACTGTGGTTAGAATCCTGGATTTTGATCAAGAATCCAAGTCACTTTAGGCAAGTTTCTTTTCACTGGAGATCATTTTCCTCATCTGTCAGACAATGGAATTAGACCATGTATCTTCAAGAATTCATTCCAGCTTAAAATTCTCTGAATCCTCGGGAAAGGAGGTGTACTGGACGACAAAGCTCACATGATCATGTTACTCAGGACTCTCATTAGACCTCTGGGTAAATGTTATTAAACTATCCAATAACTATCTGAATATTCAAAACAAGAAGTAAACGTTAAGAAATTAGAAAAAATGAAGGTTAGTGAGCTAGATAGATGCAATCTTCCAGAAAGAAAAAATTACATGGTAAAAGTTGTGTGCATGGTGTAGGTATGCGTAAGTTTTACTACAGATAGTGAAGGCAAAAGAGAAAACAAGAATACAAATCAGGAAGAAGACAATGGCAAGAACAAGAGATTTGCAAAATGGTGTCAGAACTGACCCTTCTGAAAAGTGAATAAATAGAATTCCTCAAAAATGAGGGTGATGGTTACTCACACTTTTTGTCCTAGAGGCACTACAGGTAGTGGCTAGAATATCAAACTAGGACTCAGAAGGCGGATTCTATTACAACTTAAACTCTGACATTTATTAAGAATATGTCACAGCTTAAGTCACTTCGCCAGTCCAGATCTCATTTTAGTCATCTGTTAAGGTGAGACTGTCTCTGTTTATTTATCTGTAAAAGGAAGGCATAGGACTCAATGATCTTTATGGTCCCTTAGAGATCTTATATTTTATGATTCAACATGGTAAAATGAAAGCATTTTTCAGTAAAGTTAGCTGAGAATCTAAGAAATGCCTTAAAAGTTGACATAATAATAATATCCACTTCACACATATTGAAAAGATTTGATGAAATGATGGCTGTGAAAGTGGTTTTGTTGTTGTTTTGTGTTTTTGAGACAGGGTCTCACTCTATCACCCAGGCTGGAGTGCAGTGGAGAGATCACAGCTCATGGCAGCCTCGGCCTCCCAGGCTTAAGCGATCCTCCCACCTCAACCTCCCAAGTAACTGGGACTACAGGCATGCGCCACCATACCTGGCTCATTTTTGTACTTTTTTAGTAAAGACAGGGTTTCACCATGTTGCCCAGGCTGGTCTTGAACTCCTGAACTCAAGAGATCGGCCCACCTCAGCCTCCCAAAGTTCTGGGATTATACACATGAGCCACCACGCCTGGCTGAAAGTGTTTTATAAGCTATAAAATGCCATGCAATTGATGGTAGTAATAGATATTATTTATCAACATTTTTAGAAAACGAAGAGTTAACGTTGATGAAAATTTCAGCACGCCATAGTAGATGGTCAACACATACTTCTTAAATAGGTAAATGGATTCAAAGGAACATGTCCAATTCCACAATGAGAAAACTGATAAACAGATTTGCAGATATAAAGGGGGAAGCTCATATCCACATTGTTGGGGAACATGGGCAAATAGGAAGCCCAGTTCAATAACAGAGCAAGAGAATGTGTGGAAAAATGCTTCTTCCCCTCAGAGAAAGATTTCTATTTTTGATTCTTTGGTTTCAAAAAAAAAAAATTTAAGTGCCAACCACGTGTAAGACTTTAGGTTAATTTCTTTTTTCTTTTTTTCTTTTTTGTTCGTTTGTTTGTTTGTTTTGAGACAGGGTCTGTCTCTGTCACCAAGGCTGGAGTGCAGAGGCACGATCTTGGCTCACTGAAACCTCCACCTCCCAGGTTCAAGCGATCCTCCCACCTCTGCCACCAGAGTAGCTGAGACTACTACAGGCACGCACCACCACGGCCAGCTAATTTTTGTATATTTTTGGAGAGACAGGGTTTCGCCATGCTGGTCAGGCTGGTCTTGAACTCCTGGCCTCAAGTGATTCGCCCTCCTTGGCCTCCCAAAATGCTGGGATTACAGGCGTGAGCCACTGTACTCAGCCTTTATGCTGGTTCCTTGAGCATGGGGAGTAGGTGTTCCAGGAAAAAGAAGACAATTCTTGTACTCAAGAAGTTTACAATTAATTTGAAAGAATCATAAAAACATGCTAACCATGATATAATGTGACAAGTATGGTTAGTAGATACAGTACTAGGTCCTATAGAACCATGAAATGGGGGGAATAATTTTGCTTGGGAAGAATAGAGGATGGAGAATGGAGATTTTCGGTAGGAGATCTTTTGTAAGTTATACCTTAAAAGATGAATAAGATTTCATTAAGCTCAAAAGGCAAGAAAAGCTCCAGGCAGAAGACTGAAAGAAAGTGTTTGAGAATAGAAATAAAAGTGAGAACCAAAATCCCATAGATTAAAAATTGAGTAGGAGGGTGACCGAGCAATGGTTGAAATCTTGATTGATTGAGAAACCACCGTCTTCACAATCACATTAACAATCACAATGTATTTTTTAAGAGTGATATTCTTGGACAGATTGTTTATACAATAACTAATTCCAAAAGTGTCAGCATGCAGACATGTGTTTTGTGGGGTATTTTACAAAGGAAATTAAAAAGATACAAAACTGATCCTTTCAGAGCTTAAATTTAGACTAATGTAGTATTAGGGACATCATAGGGCTTTTTTTTCTTTTTTTTCTAAATTAAAAAAAAAAACAGATTTTAATTCTTAGTTGGTAGTCAAAAATGGGCTTAAAGGCAACATTACCTATAATAAATTGCCACCAAATTATATGACTAAATACTTACATTTAAGGCTTGGACTTTTTAACTCAGATAACTTTTAAGAACACATATTGATTTATTTTTTCATCTTTTTTCAGGGCATTCTTTTAGCTCCCTTCCAGAGAGGGGGCAGGTATTTTACCCATGCTCCTCTCCCATCTGACCATTTTCTAATCAGTCTGGTTGAAATACCTCTCCAAACCTATCCTCGCTGCTAGTTAATCACCCTAAGTAGTCACTTTTGAGTGCTGCAATGTAAGGCATACCATCCTTGCCACATTCCCAGATCCTACTGGCTTAGGTCCAGATTTGGGGACTGGAAATTCAATCAGAACCATGCTTTCCTATGGAATTTGACCTTATATTATTTTTAACACATGCAGTCCAACAGAAACAAACAGTCATGAAAAGGAACTTCACATATTAAGCACACAGCAAGCTGTTAGGTAAACATGCCAGATTATGCCAAGTACATAGCGGCTAAGGACACAATTATCCTGCAGTTCCCTCATTTAGCATTTTTGCTGTTAGAAGATATAAGCCCATCCATCCGAGTAATACTAAAACAGGTGGTCTGCTCTAAGGACCTTTGGAGAAGATGGTTCTGGAAGGGTGGGAAAGAACCCCTGGGTCTTTTCTTCAGTCCCTTTACATTTCCCGTGTTCCACAAAGGTCAAACTACTTTTATAAAAGGAAATGAAATGTTACAAACCAGCACTAAAATGAAATCACTCTATTTTCTCACCTAACCTCACCACAGTCAGGGTGTTTGGAACTCATATCTCTCTATTTCCGCTAAGCTGTGGTTCCCAATTTAAGATTTTAAAAAATATCTCTGGCTGTAATTCACATGCCGTAATTCTTCAGAAGAGGATGTAATTCTGGGGTTTCTTATTTTAAAAAGTAATGAATTAATAAGAAACTGGATGCTTCAACTTCTAAATCACAATCAATTTTTTCATTGGTGTCTTATACTGCTTACAGCATTCATGTACGTACACATGTACCCTCAGTATATGTGTGTGCTTCTATTGTTAAACACATGCATATTAAGGAGGCTACCAGGTTATTTATAGGTGCCAATCCTGAACATCCTCACTTGCATGACAGGTATATTTTGCTTTGTAACACTTTCCTTTGGTTCCAACTGGAATAAACCCACTTTGTTTTTTTGTTTGTTTGTTTGTTTTTGTGGTGGGAGGAGTTGTTTCCCTCTCCTTCTCTCTCTCTTTTTGAGCCAGGTCTTGCTGTGTTGCCCAGGCTGAAGTACACGGGTGCAATCATAAGTTACTGCAGCCTCATTCTCCCAGCCTCAAGTGAGCCTTTCTACCTCAGACTGCTGAGTAGCTGGGACCACAGGCACATGCCACCATGCCCAGCTGATTTTTACTTTTTGTAAAAATGGGGTCTCCCTATGTTGTCCAGGCTGTTCTTGAACTTCTGGTGTCAAGTGATCCTCCTTCCTCGGCCTCCCAAAGTGCTGGGATTACAGGTGTGAGCCACAGTGCCCAGCCAATAAACCCACTTTGACTAAGCCAAATACAGTTTCAGACACAAATGATGTAAGTGGGAAGGTTTTTGTGACAAAATTCACCTCTAGCGAGGACATAGAAACAATATTTTTTTGTTTGTTTTGAGACAGAGTCTTGCTCTGTCACCCAGGCTCTCGGCTCACTGCAATTTCTGCCTGCCAAGTTCAAGGGATTCTCCTGCCTCAGCCTCCTGAGTAGCTGGGATTACAGGCACCCACCACCATGCCCAACTAATTTTTGTGTTTTTAGTAAAGACAGGGTTTCATCATGATGGCCAGGCTGGTCTCGAACTCTTGACCTCGCGATCAGCCCGTCTTGGCCTCTCAAAGTGCTGGGATTACAGGCATGAACCACTGTGCCCGGCCACAATATGTATAATAATATTTGAGAGGCAGCATAGCATCGTGGTTAGGTTTATAGAAAAACTGTGCAGAGTCCCATATACCACCACCACCCCTTGCCTCAGGTGCACAAAGCTTCTCCTATTATTAACATTTTGCACCCAGTGTGGTACATTGTTAAAACTGATGAATCAATATTGACCATTATTACCAAAATTCATAGTTTGCATTAGGGCTCACTCTTTCTGTTGTACAGTTCTCTGGGTTTTGACAAATGCGTAGTGTCATGCATTTACCATTACAGTATCACACACAATAGTTTCACTAACCTAAACATCCTCTGTGTTCCATCTGTGAACCCCTTCCTCCCTCAACTGAAGCCAATGATCTTTCTACCATCTTACAGTTTTGCCTTCCCAGATGTGATATAGTGGGAAGTCATACAGCTGGCTGAATCACACGTTCAGCTGGCTTCCTGCACTTAGCAATATGCATTTAAGATACCCCCAAGTCTTTTGGTGGCTTGATAGCTCTTTTCTTTTCTTTCTTTCTTTTTTTTTTTTTTTTTTAACAGAGTTTGTTTTTTACAGTAGTTTTAGTTTCACAGTAAGATTGAGTGGAAGATACATATATCCCCTGGTTCTTTTTCAGTAATTGCTGAATAATATTCCTCTCTGTGGATGTCCCAGTTTATCCATTCCCCCATTGAAAGTCTCGCTTACACAATGAGATACCATCTCACACCAGTTAGAATGGCGATCATTCAAAAGTCAGGAAACAACAGGTGCTGGAGAGGATGTGGAGAAATAGGAACACTTTTACACTGTTGGTGGGATTGTAAACTAGTTAAACCATTATGGAAAACAGTATGGCGATTCCTCAAGGATCTAGAACTAGATGTACCATATGACCCAGCCATCCCATTACTGGGTATATACCCAAAGGATTATAAATTATGCTGCTATAAAGACACATGCACACGTATGTTTATTGCAGCACTATTCACAATAGCAAAGACTTGGAATCAACCCAAATGTCCATCAGTGACAGATTGGATTAAGAAAATGTGGCATATATACACCATGGAATACTATGCAGCCATAAAAAAGGATGAGTTTGTGTCCTTTGTAGGGACATGGATGCAGCTGGAATCCATCATTCTTAGCAAACTATCACAAGAACAGAAAACCAAACACCGCATGTTCTCACTCATAGGTGGGAACTGAACAATGAGATCACTTGGACTCAGGAAGGGGAACATCACACACCGGGGCCTATCATGGGGAGGGGGGCGGGGGGAGGGAATGCATTGGGAGTTATACCTGATGTAAATGACGAGTTGATGGGTGCAGCACACCAACAAGGCACAAGTATACATATGTAACAAACCTGCACGTTATGCACATGTACCCTACAACTTACAGTATAATAATAATAAATAAATTTAAAAAAAAAAAAAAAAAAAAAAGAAAAAAAAAAAAAAAAAAGAAAAAAAGTAAAAAAAAAAAAAAAAAAAAAAGAAAGTCTCGCTTACTTTCAATTTTTGGCACTTATGAATAATGCTCCTATAAACATTCAGAGCATTGTTGCGTGCACGTGCAAAGTACTTAGAAGAATACTTTACTGCTATAGTATTCTAACTAATGAATGTTAGATATTATTATTACCTTTATTTTATTATTATTTTTTTGAAATGGAGTTTTGCTTGTTACCCAGGCTGTAGTGCAATGGCACAATCTCCGCTCACTGCAACCTTCACTTCCTGGGTTCAAGCAATTTTCCTGCCTCAACCTCCCGTGTAGCTGGGATTAGAGGCATGCGCCACCACGCCCGGCTAATTTTGTATTTTTAGTAGAGACGGGGTTTCACCATGTTGGTCAGGCTGGTCTCAAACTCCTGACCTCAGGTGATCCACCCACCTTGACCTCCCAAAGTGCCTTTACCTTCATTTTAAAGATGAAAAAAGACCGGGCGTAGTGGCTCACGCCTGTAATCCCAGCACTTTGGGAGGCCAAGGCGGGCAGATCACCTGAGGTCAGGAGTTCAAAACCAGCCTGGCCAACATGGTGAAACCCAATCTCTACTAAAATACAAAAATTAGCCGGTCATGGTGGCGGGTGCCTGTAATCCCAGCTACTTGAGAGGCTGAGGCAGGAGAATCCCTTGAACCTGGGAGGCGGAAGTTGCAGCGAGCCAAGATTGCACCACTGCACTCCAGACTCCAGCCTGGGCAGCAGAGCAAGACTCCGTCTCAAAAAAAAAAGATTTAAGAAACGGTTTCAAAGATTTGCCCAATGGCTCTCCACTAAAAAGTAGTAAAGTTGTAAACAGGAAAATATACCTACCGAACTATATATGTTTACTCAAAAATACCTACCAATGCAGGCTTTCTGTTCAGTTCCACTAATGATACAAAAATGAAGATATGTCTTTTATTTACACATGCATAATCTCAATAGAGAGTTTTTTTGGAGACAGAGTCTCACTCTTGTTGCCCAGGCTGGAGTGCAATGGCACGATCTTGGCTCACTGCAACCTCTGCCTTCCCAGATTCAAGTGATTCTCCTGCCTCATCCTCCTGAGTAGCTGGGATTACAGACGCCCGCCACCACGCCCGGCTAATTTTTTGTATTGTTAGTAGACACAGGGTTTCATCATGTTGGTGGGGCTGGTCTCCAACTCCTGACCTCAAGCGATCCACCTGCCTCGGCCTCCCAAAGGGCTGGGATTACAGACATGAGCCACCGCGCCTGGCCGGGACTTTTAACTTCAACCTAGAACCTCTAGAGAAAATGATGCCTGAATTGGTCTTAAAGAATGAGGAAGAATTAGCCAGGCAAAGATGGGAAGGCCACACTGGCAGAGGGAACACATGAGGAAAAAAGACACCAAAGGTATGAAACAGCATGTTGTGGGTATGTTACAGTCTTTTTAAAAAAAATCCAATATTGCTAGAGCATCAAATTCTATAGCAGATGGAGAGATGCAGAAGATAAGATTGAGCAAGGCGCGGGAGTGGGAGGGGGAGAGCTCTTACATGCACATTAAGGAGCTTGGACTTTATTCAGTTAGTAATGACAAGCCACCAAGACTTTTTAGCAGGAAGTGTTAGGCAGATTGTTTTCTGGGACACTGTGGGTAACAGAGGTAAGAGAAGGCAAGGTTAGAGACCGGCAGGAAGCCCAGCTGGGAGGCAGACTAGAATGCACGTTTGAATTAGCATTAGTAGTAGGGATGGTGAGGTTTGCCCTTAGGCTATGTCTACAGGGCATTGAAACCTGGTGAAAAGTGAAACTGTTAAAAACAGTTTGCATAGTATTCCATGGGGTATATGTATGGCATGTCCTTTGCAGGGACATGGATGAAGCTGGAAGCCATCATTCTCAGCAAACTAACACAGGAACAGAAAACCAAACACTGCATGTTCTCACTCATAAGTGGGAGTTGAACAATGAGAATATATGGATACAGGGAGGGGAACATCACACACCAGGGCCTGTCAGGCTGTAGGGGGAAAGGGGAGGGAGAGCATCAGGACAAATACCTAATGCATGCAAGGCTTAAAACCTAGATGACGGGTCAATAGGTGCAGCAAACCACCATGGCACATGTATACCTATGTAACAAACCTGCACATTCTGCACGTGTGTCCCGGAACCTAAAGTAAAATTAAAAAATATATATATACACACACACACACACACACACACACAGTTTGCAATGATAATACACAGTAATATATCACCAATTTAATAGCTTTTTAAAAAACTAACTTTTTCAATTGCAGACAATTTACCTGGCTATTATTTTGGCATCAAACACATGTATAATCCTAATACTATATTAATAGATGCAAATATTAACTCAAATCAACCGTAAGCTCCTTGAAGGCAGTACCTTTTCTTATATTTATGTAACACAGGAGATGGCCCAGTCTTGAGTATGTAATAGGCATACTATAAATATTTGTTGATTAGTGAAGCTTAATTATTATATTAATATCTTATAAGAAAAAGTATAATTCTGACTATAATAAAGCTTAATCTTAGTGTATGATATAGTTAATAACAGATGTTAGTAAATGTATCTAAACAGGAGAAATTCTAAAAGCAAAACAATTATTCTCACAGTGGCAAATAATTACTTTCCAAATTACTTTTATGGAATTTTTTAAACAGCAAAAACTAACAAAGATATCAAGAAATTTCCAGAAAGTGAAGCTATACCTTTAAGAAAAGTTGCTGCAACATTTCTGGGAAAGAAAACCTTTTCAGAGACATGATCAAAGGATTACTGTGTTCAGTTTTAAAAGCAACACGCACACCTGCTGAAATATTAGTTTTCTATTCATGTTTACACGGTATTAGCCTCTTTAGTATTTTTCTTACAGCTCTTCTATAAGATGAGAAGTTGACAAAAAGTTATCTCTTTGTGCCTTTTGAAAATTCTACATCTGTCTAGAGGCTGAAACTTCTTTTGCGTCTTTCTTTTGTTCTATTGTACACACTGGTGAATTTTTATTTAAGTGACTCACTATTGATGCAACTTGTGAAAAGTTCAGCATAGCTGGCAATTAAATGAAGGCATTTTAGAAAACATTACAACTTTTGTGTTAATGGGTGTAACCCAAAAGATGGGTCTAGTGAATATTCTCTTTTATGTATTGTGACTCCACCACATTAAAACCAGATGATAAATAAACACTAAAAACACTTTTAAGTACAAGGTATTATCAAGCAAAAATCATTGATCTAATACCTAACATGTAAACAATGATCAAACAACATCACTTATGAGTAAGAGTACAGAATGAACAATACTGCATTCTATATAAATTGTAAATCACTTGAGCTCATTCAAAAAATATTTTCAATTTGCCTTGAACTTCTTTTCACTGGAAACAATTGTTACTAGGAACTATTTTGTCTATGCAAACTAAAAATGAATATGAAGTGCAAACAAGCTGAAAAGTTCCTTAACAAACATCTGTTTCTCTATAGATCTGATAGGTTGGATACTTTGAAGCATTTTAAAGCTAAAAAGAATTTCAAACACCCTAGATTAACATTGAAATTGACTCCTCTACCTGGTTTTTAAACGTGTTGATCTCTGACACAAGAAGCCACACACTAATTAAGTCAGGTTTCATTTCAATTAGAAGTTCAAAGAAGAAACACATTTTGGAAGGTATTACAAAGTTACGGTTGCTAATCTACCTGAGAACTATCTTTGAGGGTAACTTTGTTTTCTTTTAAGTGTTTCATGTGCATTTTTGTTACTCAAAAGCAAATCTATACTGGAGATGTCTTTTTTCCTTTTTCTTTTTTTTCAAGACACAGTCTGGTTCTGTTGTCCAGGCTGGAGTGCAGTGGTACCATCACCGCTCACTGCAGCCTTCAACTCCTGGGCTCAAGCTATCCTCCTACTCCAGCCTCCCAAGTAGCTGGGACTACAAGCACATGCCACTATACCCCGTATTATTTATTTATTTATTTTTTGGTAGAGATGGGGGTCTCACTAAGATGCCCAGGCTGGTCTCGAACTCCTAGGCTCAAGCAATCTTCCTGCCTGGACCTCCCAAAGAGCTAGGAAGACAGGGTTCACCCCCCATGTCAGGCCTTTAGATGACTTGATCTGTTGGTGGGAAGTGTTCCTCACCAACCTCCACCTATCTCCATTTTTTTTTCTTCCATACTCAATACCCACCACAAAAAGATGCCAGAAAGAGATATTACAAATGTGCAAGTCATTACTGCAACCACTGAAAATAGAATGTTTCTACAGGTTCAGCTTTAGATCATGTATCTCCTCTGTGTTTACCTAACTAACCACACCTATGTGGACATAGTGATTCACAGAGAAAAATAATAACCCATATTTAAGCATAAAGATCAACAACAGAGATACCACCCAGGGAAATACTGTTACCAGTGAGGTCATGAGGCGCATTTAGCCTGAAAGATGCATAAACGAATTGCTAACCTAATGGCTCAGGTGCCAGCAAATACTAATCGAAGCCAGACCTCAAATCCATCTTGAAGCCTTGTAAATGACAATGTCGAGCACTGAAAGTGGGAATGTAGGAAGGGAGAGGATCAGGGACATGCATCATGCTCGAGGACAGAACAAATGTCCATCCTGCATCAAAAGAGAGGTTGCCTTTGTGAAGTCCACAGGTTATGAAAAGTAGCTATACTGGGGTGGGGAATGGGGGTACCTGAAGGATGTATAAAACTGTCAACACCTACTCTTACCCTTGATAAAATTAGTTTCTCAAGCAAATATTGTTGAAGGCTAAGGACCGGTCTGAGAATACAACTGTTGTAAGTTCTGACCTAATGATACTAAATATCTACAGATTTAGTGTGTACATACTAAATATGTTTATGATCCTGCCCATACTTTTTAATGCTTTGTGTCTTACAGCTTAAATTCTGTAATCCTAGTTGTAACAGAAAAACATGTAGAAGGCATTATGACTATGTTTTTTAACTATGTCATATATGATCTTGATTATTAGAATTTTCAACTGCTCAAACAGTTAAACAGGAGATGGCAGGGCAATCAAGGGAGGGAGACCAAGTTAGGAGACATTTGTGAAAGTCTTTTGATGGCTTATAATTACATAACAATTTTACAATATATATAAAATATTGAGGGAAGAAAGCAAAATACAGTGAGATAGTGAGATAGGTATGATGTCTTTCATACAATTTTGTTTGTTTGTTTGTTTGAGACAGGGTCTTGCTCTATCACCCAGTCTGGAATGCAGTGGTGCAATCATGCCCACTGCATCCTTGACTTCCTGGGCTCCAGTGATCCTCCCACCTCAGCCTCCTGAGTAACCAGGATCACAGGAACGAGCCACCACACCTGGCTAATTTTTGTATTTTTTGTAAAGATGGAGTTTCACCATGTTGCCCAGTCTGGTCTCAAACTCCTGACCTCAGGTGATCAGCCTGCCTCGGTCTGCCAAAGTGCTGGGATTACAGGCATGAGCCACTGCACTCAGTCAAAAATTTTAAAATTATGTAAAGCAATATTAAATATTTTTTATAAATTCAAACATATTATAAATATATAAAAATAAATGGGACAGATTCATACACACCAAATTCGCTGAAGCCAGTATACCCAAATGTTAACATCTGTAAAATCCACTCATTGGTTGATTGACATTTGAGTTGTTTTCACCTTTTGGCTATTATGAATAATGTTGCTATGAACTTCTGTGTACAATTTTTTTGTTTGATTACATATTTTCAATTCTTTTGGGTAGGTACTTAGGAGCAGAATTGCTGGATCACATGGAAGTTCTATAACTTTCTGAGGAAATGCCAAACTGCTGTCCCCAGTGGCTGCACTGTTTTATATTCCCAGCAGCAATACACAAGAGTTCCAACTTCTCCACACCCTCACTAGCCCTTGTATTCTCTGTTTTTTAAAAATCATACCTGTGAAGTGGTACCTCCTTGTGGTTTTGCTTTGCGTTTCCATAGTGACAAGTGATGCTGAGTATTTTTCATGTGCTTATTGGCTACTGCCTATTCAAGTCCTTTGCCTGTTTTTAAATTGGGTTTATTGTTGTTGTTGAGTGTTAAGACTTTTAAAAATATATATTCTAAATACTAGATCCTTATCAGATACATGATTTGCGAATATTTCCTTTCATTCTTTAGGTTGCCTTTTCACTTTTTTCTTTTTTTCTTTCTTTTTTTCTCTCTCTTTTGTTGTTGTTGTTGTCGTTTTGTGTGTGAGAGACAAGGTCTTGCTCTGTTGCTCAGGCTGGAATGCAGTGGTGTGATCATGGCTCACTGCAGCCTTGACCTACCTGGCTCAAGTGATCCTCCTGCCTCAGCCTCCCAAGTAGCTAGAACTGCAGGCATGTGTTACCACAACACCCAGCTAATTTATTTCTTAGTTTTTGTAGAAATGGGGGCTCCCTATGTTGCCCAGGTTGTGGTCTCCCAAAGTGTTGGGATTACAAGCATAAGCCACTATGCCCAGACTTTTCACTTTCTTAATTGTGTCCTTTGATGTACAAAGTTTTTGAATTTTGATAAAGCCCAATTTATCTATTTTTTGTTTGTTTGTTGCTTGTGCTTTTGGTGTCATATCTAAGAATCCATTGCCAAATCCAAAGTCATAAATATTGACTCCTAAGTTTTCTTCTAAGAGTTTTATAGTTTTAGATCCTACAATTAGGCCTTTGATCAATTTTGAGTTTGTTTCAATATATGGTGTGAGGTAGGGACCCAACTTCTCTTGCATGTGGATATCCAGTTGTCCCAGCACCATTTGTTGAAAAGATTATTCTTTCCCCATTGGCATGTTCTTGGCACCTTTTTCAAAAGTCCATTGACTATAGACACATGGGTTTATTTCTGTACTCTAAATTTTATTACATTGAGCTATAATCCTCATGCCACCATGAATAAGGATGTACACACCCTGTACAACAAATTGTAAATGCTTTCATAGTGATACTGGGTCATTACTGTTAGTATCAATTGTATTGTGCAGTAATAATGCCACCTCAGGGTCTACCAAAATAAATGGGTTATTTAACTTCAAAGCAAATAATACCAAACTGGTATAGAGTTTGATTATGTTTTATGTGGCTGTCTTTCTCTTGCTGAGAGTTGTATGTTGCCCTACAATCAGCATGCCTGTCATACTTGCAATCTCATTTTTCCCTTCCTAATTCATTATCTTTAATGCCTCTGTGAATTCAGATAACTGAATTTTATTCATTCAATAAGCACTTTGAGTGTCTACTATTTTGGCTTATGAGGAATTGCAAGTGACTTTCATATGGGATGGTGAGTATGACAGCACTCTCAATTCAACAGGTGTACATGTACACAGCTCATTGTAAAACAAAATGATAAATACACTAATAAAGATGGGAATCATGTCATGGGAGTATAAAGAAGGAAGCATTCATTTAATGTAAAGAGATAGGAGAAGGTTTCATAGAGGATATGAAATTTAAACTAGGCCTTGAAAGATTAATTGGATTTTGTCGGATCCTGTCAGGTTAAGAAGGATGGGAAATACATTTTAGGGAAAGCGAACATACCGTATTCAGGCAACAGTAAGTAGTCCAGTGTCACTACAGTCATAGTAATTCAGGCAACAGTAAGTAACCTAGTGTCACTACAGTCATAGTAAAAGGCAGTGGGATAAACAGGCATTGCGGCTCAGCCTATCATCCCAGTACTTTGGGAGGCCAAGGTGGGTGGATCGCTTGAGCTCAGGAGTTCCAGACCAGCCTGGCCAACATGGTGAAACCCCGTCTCTACTAAAAATACAAAAATTAGCCGGGCCTGGCGGCACACGTCTATAATCCCAGCTACTCAGGAAGCTGAGGCAGGAGAATCACTTGAACCTGGGAGGCGGAGGTTGCAACTAGCCAAGATTGCACCACTGCACTGCCTGGGTGACAGAGCGAGACTCAGTCTCAACAAATAAAAAAATAAAAAATAAAAAGGAGAGAGACAGACAGACAGATGAGCTCAGGGTTAAGAAAACAGCCTTGAGCACAGTACTATGCTAAGAAGTTTGAGCTTTATTATGAAGGCAACTGGAAGTCAGTAAAGATTTTTATTTGGAAAATGATGTGATTAGTTCTATTTTAGGAAAAAACTGAACTGGTAGTGGTGAGACTGAGGCCAGAGGGAGTTGAAAGGTTAATGGTTTTTTTCTTGTTTTGAGACAGGGTCTCACTCTGTCACCCAGGCTGGAGTGCAGTGGTGTGATCACAGATTACTGCAGCCTCAACTTCCCAGGCTCCAGCAATCCTCCCACTGGCTCCCAATCCTCCCACCTCAGCCTCCCAAGTAGCTGGGATCACAGGCACGCGCCACCATGCCCGGCTCATTTTTGTGTTTTTTGTAGAGACGGGGTTTCTACAATGTTGGCCAGGCTGGTCTCGAACTCCTGGGTTCAAGTGATCCGCCTGCCTGGGCCTCCCAAAGTGCTGGGATTATAGGCATGAGCCACTTCCACTACATCCAGCTGGGAGGTTGATTTTTAATCAATATGTGAGATGATGAGTACTCGGCAATGGGAATAGATTTGTGATTTATAAAAGTAAAGCACCTGAGTTAGAGTTTGAGGCACTTTCTGATGCGTAAAGTGCATAAGAAAGTCATAGTACACAGATTTTGAGATGTTCATCTTGGGGGGTCCTATGAGGAAAGAAACCATTACAAGAGCATGGGCTTTAGAGTCACCAGGGTCTCAACCCTGATCCTGCCATTTCTTAGTTTCTCAACTGTGAGCAAGTTCCTTAGCATTGTAAAGACCTATCATAGAACAAGTACATTGCAACTTCCGTCTCCTAGATTCATGCAGTTCTCCTCCCTAACATCCTCCTGAGTAGCTGGGATTACAGGTGTGCGCCACCACCCCCAGCTAATTTTTGTACTTTTAGTAGAGACGGACTTTCACCATTTTGGCCAGGCTGATCTCGAACTCCTGACCTCAAGTGATCGCCCATTTCAGCCTTGCAAAGTGCTGGGATTTCAGGCGCAAGCCACAGCACCCGGCCAAAGTACATTAATATTAAGATCACAGGGTTAATGGGAATCAGTGATTGAGATAATATGAATGGTATTCAATAAATGTTAGTTTTTGTATTTTTCTCCCCCTCCCAGATTCTTCACTATACTTTTGGTGGTTGAGGGTGCCGTGTAATTGACCTTGAGATTTAGCATTATTATAACAGTTTTTAGGTTAATTAAGGGGTTGATGAGAATAGTGACTCTGATGCTTTCCTTTGAACTTGACACAATTATTTTCTATATTGTGCACTTTAGTGTGGCAGCTGGTTGACATTTAAGGTGCATGCCTTGCTGTCTTTGGTTTCTGCTGCCCCTCTGTTTGGAATGCTCTTACTCCATCCCTTCCAATAGGCCAGGTTAGCTCACCAGGCTCAACTGAAGCCTCATCTCCTTTAGGAAGCCTCTTTTCTCCTCTACCCCAGGTAAGGTCTGCCTTCTCTGGGTCCTCGTGTTGTTGTATAATACAATGTACTAAATGCAGTGACAGAGTGCACCGTATTTCAGTGATCTGTATGTGTGCTGGGTTCCCCTTGTGGATGACAAAGGATCAAAGGATCAAGAACTGTGTATTACAGATGATCTTGGTGTTTCTTCCATTCCTATCCTGGGCCTGGTACATACAAAACATTTGATAAATCTGTTGAATAAAGAAATAAATTTTAAAAATCACCCACCACCCATTTCAAGTGCTTACAAGTCACATCCACTTTCCCGTCTTGAAGCTCTCCTGCCCTACTTACTAGCCTGTCTTTCTCCTCAGAGAAGAAGCTGGCATGGCTCTGAAGGAACTGATCTTATCATGAAAACTCCTGAGTTTCAGCCTGGCTCCACCGTCACGAGATGTGAGATCTTGGGCAAGTCATTGATTCTCTTTACCTTTGCTTCCTCAGATGCAAAGTGAGAATAATTATGGATCTGTAGCAAGAGTTAAATGAAATAGGACATAATGTAATCTTACATAGTATCTGTCACATAATGACTTCTCATAATTTATTGATTACATATCACTTTCATTATAAATTTAAGTTAGAATATAGCTGGAAATGAAAATATTCTCTTGAAAAATTTGGATCCGTCATGCAATTAACTCAGACTATTCCAATCATCCAGGGAACTCTGTTAAATCGCTTTTATTTCTACTGTTATCCCTAGAACCAGAATGAACTTCTTAATAAAAATAAAACAAAGTAAAACACCCCAGCCTCAAAGTCCTTGCCAGTCATAAATAACTTGAAAGTTATTTAAATGAAGATATATTGCCTCTATAATGGGGTGCTGTCTATAAATCAGGAAGAAAAACAAACAAATAAAAAGCCTATTAATGTGAAACGCTGACAAATCTGTGTTTTCAAGGGCCCTACAATTGGTATTTTCAGAAGCTCTAATAAAATACACATTCATCGTGTCTGTCTCCCAAGCCCCACAAATAAGTCTGATCACAGTGACTTTAGAAATGGATGCTTGCAGAGTCGAGGAAAGTTTTTACTCCCAACAAAGAAAAATTCTGGCTATTTTTTAAAGTGAGTGAACTGTAGTCCTTGGGGCACCAAAGAGCTTTTATAGCTCTTTCTCACGACTCAGCCCTGGGAGGCTGTGGAAAGGATGCATTAGTGTGATGCTGCCATCTGCAGCCAGGACTTTCCATATGCTTTGATAACATGAACAAATACTGATCCAGGCCCGGCCGGCTAGCATACGTTTTGAATGGTCTTTCAAGTTGCTTCCCTGAGGATGGACGTACTCATGAGCTCCAAAAGAATTTTTGGCAGACATTTCTCCCAGTTACCAAAGGAACCCATTTTCGTTTCACTTCAAGAGGAATTTCATACAGAAGCTGCTTCCACTTGATATGAGTTTTCCTGAGGTCCCATGGCACGCATTTCCATAACATGGTATTACTACAGGAACTTTTTCAGAAGAATGATGTTCGTGTACTTGGATGATGCTACGCACTCACTTCAGAGGGCGGTTGGGTGAAGCTGTGGCACAGTCATTCATAGGCAGGTAATTCAGCCCCTGGGGGTGCTGGCTCCAAATGTCACTCACAGGATTGCCCCCTGACCACTTTGCCTTGGGTTTTGCCCTTTCCCTCTGTTCTGACAGAGGCACAAGGAAATAAGATAACACCAGAGGGCATCGATCTTTTTTCTAGAAGACAATTTTTTTTCCAGTTGGACAATTAGCATCCAACTAATATATAAACTGCATTTATAAAACACGTAACACTTCCAGAAATAACCAACCAATTTTACAAAAATGAAACTCATGCCTACCATTTCCATCTTTAACTTGTTTCCAAATGTGTTTTCTTTCAGCTAAGTATCTAATCTCTTCTGTCCCACATTTTAAAAAAAATGTTTCTTGTCTCATTATGAGTCGTCTTATGTTCCACAAGGTAAGTTTGCTCCTCCTATATCTCAATGCTCATCAAAGAACAAAATAATAAAAATCAATGTTCATAATCTCCTTAAAATATCATCATCTGAATTATCTTATTTATACCTTCATAGCATCTCAGTGTATTTTACATTGATTTTGACTAGTTTCCCAAATGTGAATAAAAATACCACAGAAAATGTATAGGTTATATTAAAACTATTAGTATGTTGATATCCTTCCCAGCAACAAACATACACAATTACTTGATGTTATACAACTACTTTCAGTCATCATAAGCCATATAACTAAACCACTCTTTTCTCTCATTTGGCAGATGAGAAAAATAAGGTATGTAAGGGTTAAGTGACTTATTCGAAATCATCTCAAGTAATCTGTGCAGACACTTAGAGATTCTTATTGTTCAGATCTGTACTGAGGTCCTTGCAAGAACATTAGTCTCCTCTTTTTACCTCTCTAGTGAGAGGTGTACTTCAAATTTTTCATCTGTAAAATGGGTCTCAATTTCTCAAATTGAATAGTAGGAGAATAATTTGTGACAACCCATTTAGCTCCTAAGAGATGGACTAGAGAAGAAAAATGAGATGTCAAATTGGAAAGCTTATTTAGCGTTAAGGAGAAAATCTAAATTTAAAATGGTAGCTTTATGTTTTTGTAGCTTTGGTGGTACATATTACTAGAAAGTCATTCAGTACAGAAGCAAGTTATTCAGCTTGTTTATAAAATAGTTAAGAAAAAATTGGTAGCAATTTTATTGCAAAGCAAAAGGTTAAGTAGAAAAATCTGGTTAACTCATAATCAATCATTTGAAATACTCAGGATAAAACAGAAATATCTTAATGATTATTACTTATTGCTTTGAATCAAACCTATGCATTCTCAAGATATAAACAGGTTTTTTTCCTTGCTTTGAAAAGAATAGACAACTATTATCCTTCTATCACCTTCAGGTATTTTTCTCTAGGCATGATATTTTTAATCATCCATTAGAATTATGTGTATAGAGGGAAGCGTAAATTTCAAATAACTCTAAATACTTAAAATACATTCAGAAACATAGAAACTTTTGCAAGCATCTTACTTATCTTTTCACTGTATTATAAAATCACCAAACACACATTTTTAAATTATTTTTGTCGTGTAAACAAAATATTTCCAAGTAGGATTTGGTAGATGGTAGATTTCAAATTAAATAAAAACTGTGCCCATAACATATATCCAATTGTTTTATTAGCTCTGAATGGTTTAAATGTTTACAATCAAACAAGGTCTTGAATAGAAAAAAGGGACCTATACATAATACCAGATCCAAAAACAGAAACAAGCACTAGTTAAACTGTCCAGATATTTTCTTTTTTTTTTTTTTTTTTTTTTTTTTTTTTTTTTTTGAGACGGAGTCTTGCTCTGTGCCCCAGGCTGGAGTGCAGTGGCGCGATCTCGGCTCACTGCAAGCTCCGCCCCCCCGGGTTCACGCCATTCTCCTGCCTCAGCCTCCCAAGTAGCTGGGACTACAGGCGCCCACCACCTCGCCCGGCTAATTTTCTTGTATTTTTAGTAGAGACGGGGTTTCACCGTGTTAGCCAGGATGGTCTCGATCTCCTGACCTCGTGATCCGCCCGTCTCGGCCTCCCAAAGTGCTGGGATTACAGGCTTGAGCCACCGCGCCCGGCCCAGATATTTTCATTTTATGTATTTAACACATATCTCTAGTAATAGTGGTAGAGATATTCAGTAATAATCTCTGAACATGCTAAAAAACACTGAATTGTATACCTTTTTTGGTATATGAATAATATCTCAATAAAACTTATTTTATTTATTTATTTATTTATTTATTTATTTATTTATTTTTGAGACAGAGTCTCGCTCTGTTACCCAGGCTGGAGTGCAGTGGCGTGATCTGGGCTCACTGCAATCTCCACTTTCTGGGTTCAAGCAATTCTCCTGCCTCAGCCTCCCAAGTAGCTGGGACTACAGGTGTCCATCACCATGCCTGGCTAATTTTTTGTATTTTTAGTAGAGACAGGGTTTCACCGTGTTAGCCAGGATGGTCTTGACCTCCTGACCTCGTGATCTGCCCACCTTAGTCTCCCAAAGTGTTGGGATTACAGGCGTGAGTCACTGTACTCAGTCACAAAACTTATTTTAAAGAACACATCTAGCTAAATATTCTGTAGGAAATAATACATGATTTTTTTCCTTGCTAGCACCGTATTTTAGAGTAGACACAAAAGTGAAATAAACAAAGTGTTCATTGCAGCCCAGATAAAGTGATGCTATCTGTTCAGAGTAGGATATCTTTTGTGCTGTATTTACAAGCCTCAAATTCTGATTTCAATGATTTGTGTGAAATTCCCACTGAAACCAGTGACCATTACACTACATAGCTTAGGGTATGATTTGGCACTTTCTGCAGTATATTTGTATTTTTAAAGGATTCTTTGTTATAACGTTCATCTGTTTTTGTTTAACTGACAAAAAGATTGGGTGAAGGTCATGATATTTCTTTAAAAAAAAGTCTGGATAGAAACATGAAAGGTACCCCAGTACAGCAATACAGATTTGCACTCACCGAAAATTTTCAGAAATAAACATTGTATGCACTCTCCATTTGGATTTTGAAAGAAGGAGTAGTTAGAAGATTCATTCTTTTCTGGAAAAATGGTTCCGATCGTATCAAAGAATCTTAGAGTCAGAAGCACTTTAGTGATACTCTGGTTAAATCCAATGCTGTCCTTGATGAAGTAATAGAGACCCAAAGAAGTTAAGTAATTTACCCAAGGTCACACAGCAAGTTAGTGAAAGAGCCAGATCGAGAATACGTCTCCTAATTCCCTAACCAAAACTTTTCATCCTCTCATTCCCTAGACAACTATCATTTGGGGAAAATTAAAATTTGTTAGGTGTCCCCAATCAAAAGAAAATTGTATTCTTCATAATCCCACGTACAGCAGGTGCTTAAGAAGTATTTTTAAATTGTGAATGATCTTCCATCTATTTTTACTGGGTTTTTTTACACAATAGTTTTGCGAGATATTTTGTAATTAATCTCATAATGAAGAAAATTGGACAGGGAAGGGTTAAGGGGAGTTATGGAAAAGGTCAAACAGCAGCCACATCTCCTTCCAAATTCCACTGTACCTCATGAAATCTCAAGAGAGTTTCAAAAATCAGCCATGTGATTGAGCCATGAAATGAACACGATTGTGCTCTGTTAGAGAGTGTAAACTGAAACAATCGTCCTGGAAAATGCACAGTTTCTATCAAAAGCCTTTAAAATGTTCTTATAAAATAATCTAATAATTCTACGTCTGGTAGCCAATTATATAAACATAAACCAAGATGCAGAGATATAAGTTGGCCAAGAAATGGTCATTGCAATAGTACTCATGATAAAGTGATAAACATCAACGAGGGAATAGCTAACAATACCACAATATATTCATTTGATAATTACCACTGTAGGCTAACAAAAGGAAATTGAGAAGAATTTAACACAAAACATTTTTTATGTGACAGTGTGAAGTTTAAAAAGCAGAATGTAGAATTGTATATGTGGTATGTTTTTTAAAAATATAAAAACCCATGCACAGAAAAATTTGTTGGTTGTCTTTGGGGTGTAAAAATATGGGTGGTTTTTGTTATATTATCCATGCATTTAATGAAAAATATGTATGCTTTTATAGTAGAAAAATACCTAATAAATATTATTTAAAATGATACATATTGTTATAACAAACATAATATGAGCTAATTGATCAAAAATAAATCCAGAAAATATAATTAGAATCTATCATTGGAATAAAGTATGTAAGGGCTTTGGCTTCCGATGCCTTAACTCTGCATCATGTTATCCAATGCCATAATTTCCGATGTTGTTGCCAAGTGCTTTTTTTTTTTTTTTTTTTTACAGAATCACACACAATTAGTAGCTAACAATATATATATCATTCTTTGAGATTCTAAAGAATATCATTCACTCTAGAGCTTATAAATATTTCATTCAATTGGTTTGCTTGATCAGACCACACCCATGAAAAGCAAACTGCATATGTCTCCCCAACTTAGTTCAGGGGAAGGGGCTCTTCTAGCTGCCTCCTGCAAGGTTTCCTAATTTAAGTCCCTGTTTTACTACACATGGTGAAGTTGTGTTATCTCTTTGGACTATGTAATCATCTAAACTCACACAAAAGCACAAGGGGCTGTAATCCCTCATTCCACAAAACCCCAAGTTAACCAAAGTTGTCACACATAGATCTGGAAAGATGGCAACTCTTTAAAGATAATAGCAACTGTCTAAAAGGATAATAAAACATTGTTTTGAGCAAAACAAAACAAAACAAAAAGAAAACAACAGGTCCTAGTGAACTATTAAGAGGAAATTTTCATTTAAAGATGAGACTTTGTGAAGGGGGATTTCAAAATTCCTGGGGATTTCAAAATTCCAGTCTCACCTTTAGAGAAATTTCTGCCTGTTGCTTACACTTGGAAATAAAAAGGCCAGCTAGAAGAACCCTGTCGTCCTCTGTCAGCGTGATTCACGTTCCAGCATTTGAAACGAAGATGAGCCTTTCCTGACTAGATTTCAGGAAGACAACCATGAAGGCAAACTGACAACCTGTGCTTCTGCTGTCAGAGATCTGCACATCAATCAGGAAGACTCCATATGGCATCTGTTTTCAGCGATCATGTCACTTACCATCAACATCACATTAAATCCTTGCGGTAAAAATGGGTTCTTTCCCCCATATTCACAAGCGAGTGATCTCTGATTTCATCCCCAGGCCTCTCGCCTGGGGAAGAGAGCACAGTGCAACAGTGTCTCCTGCCGCCTGTTAGCGTGGTGACACGCGTGCGTAGGAGGGGCTCTCCCTCCTGAAAAGGAATGAAGACTTAATCCTCCGCCAGACTTGACTTCATTCCAGTGTGTGCTTTCTCTACATTCAATTAAAATGGGCTTTGAGTTTCACATTGCTCATTTCTAAGTGTAAGAATATCATTATCTCTAGTTTGAGAGCTCTTCTATTATTTAGCAACTTCTCACATCCTTTTGATGTTTCACGTGTTCACTCCCATACTGGCCCGCTCATCACTCCTGCCCTCCCCTCAAAAAAGCAATACAAGATAGCTAGTTAAACCTGGAGTACAGTTATATCAACAGAAGAGTCCCAATTTAAATGCCAGAGAGAAAATGACTGGTGTCAGGATATAACCTCACGGTTTTACAGGTTTTGGCATAGTGTTCGGGGGAAGTCATGCTGGAGGGGTGCCACCAAGACCCACATGAGTGCAAGCTGGTCTTTTAGTATTATTTCAGATCCTCAGTGGAAGAAAAATGCATATCTGGGAGCAATCACACTCAAGCACATATCATCTTCCTGTGATGCAATTTTGTGAATCCAAAGTGATAAAAAGAAGTTGTGACTTTTGACATTACTGAATACATTCCGAGGTACTGTTTGAATCAATCAGGTTACTTCTTCCTCTGAAATAAATTCAGTATGTTTACACTCTTACCATATGTCAAAAGAATGCATTTGGAAATCTCATGAATTAGCTCATTTATAGAAAAAAAAAAAAAAAAAAGGCAGGGTAGAGAGAACTCATGGAGAAAAGTGCATCATGTTTGCCCACCCTCCGCATTCCTGGTCATTCTCTAAGATTTGCTCCTGCAGAATGCCTGGTTTTTATTGCCTCTTGTTTTGGGAATATTTGACAAGCAAGATTGCACTCATCTTAGATGCTGATGAAACGGCCTTTGAGTGCAGGGATAGTTAATGTTACATATGTGTTCAGAGTTAGCTGAGGAAGAGCAACTCCTCCCCTCATCTCAAACTAGCTACAGTGCTGAAGTCGTATGGATGTAAGATGAAATCATAGTCTGTTAAGGCCTCCCGTTTCTTAAGACGCAAAATAGCTCATTGCTCTAAGATTGATCTGGCTTTTTACCTCTCTACTCTGATCTGTAGCAATTATTGTTTATTTTGGCCTGTAATCACGTCCAATCTTGAATTCTTCCCTCATTTTTCCAGAAGTACCTCTCTTGCCTCTGGAACAGGACTAACTTATTTAATGATATCTTAAACTTGCCACAGTCCTTCCAGCCCAGTGTACCCTCACTGAAATGACTTGAAATTTCTCTCTTTGTCTTAGAAATCTCAATGACAACACACACATTTTAAAAAGTGTTGTAAGAATCAATTCATTAATATTTGCGCAGCACTTCAGAGATTTAAAGCCCCAAGCATTGTAGTTGGAGAGCAACCTAGTAAGATAATTAGCCAACCACTTCTAACTTGAAACTGTGTACGTATGGACATGTTTTACTTCTGAGTATTTTATTCTTTCTTCCTTTTTTTTTTTTTTTTTTTTTTTTGAGACAGAGTCTCGCTTAGTCGCCCAGGCTGGAGTGCAGTGGCGCGATCTCGGCTCACTGCAAGCTCCGCCTCCCGGGTTCACGCCATTCTCCTGCCTCAGCCTCCCGAGTAGCTGGGACTACAGGCGCCCGCCGCCTCGCCCGGCTAGTTTTTTGTATTTTTAGTAGAGACGGGGTTTCACCGGGTTAGCCAGGATGGTCTCAATCTCCTGACCTCGTGATCCGCCCGCCTCGGCCTCCCGAAGTGCTGGGATTACAGGCGTGAGCCACCGCGCCTGGCCTCTTTCTTCCTTTTATTGGCTTAAGCATAATACTACACACTCTGATGACTCAATTTGAGTGAAAGAAAAAGAGATGTTTTTAGTTTGAATAAGAATTACCTTACCATTTAGCAGTATTTTTTTCTCTCCATATACAGAATGTTTTTCATTTTAATCCACCATTTTTAATGCCCTGAGCAGAAAGACTATTAAAGGTAAACACCTGAACTTATCCTCTATTTTGGGAAGGCATTTGATCACCAGTTTTGTTTTGCATTTGAACCAGGACACTCTTTAACGTGACAGTCAGCCCCTCCTAGAGTGGAAAGAGACTATTGATTTCTCTTATACACAGTTAAACTTTCCATTATGTGTCCTATTAATAATTATATTTGCTTTTGTGGTGTGTACTGGCTCCTGATCTCTGAGCTCAGACCTATTATAATCCTCTCTAAATACATAACCTTCGAGATCCATTCCCCAAAGACCTGCTGGGAGAGATTTCCCGCCATTTTTCTAACATTCCAGGACCCAAGCATATAATGAAAATATAAATTTGTTTTAAAGCAAAAATTAGAATCAAATAATAATTAGAAGCCCGCTAAAATTCATAAAATGTTTAAATGCATTTACTGATCTTTTTTTTTTTTTTCTGGCAAGATGTGGTGTTAAAGCCATAAATAACTCTTAGCCTAAACTGTTTTGAAGACAAGAAAGCAACAAATAAGTGAAATAATAACTTCAAATCAATAATAGAAAACAATAGAGAAAATCACTTGAAATAAAGGATTATTTTTTAAATAAAAAGTTATTAAATTTCATTTACTTTGCTGAATATTAGCTTTAATGATATCATTAATATTACTCTTAGGGGAGAGTTCATTCCATTTTTGCATCCTCAATGCTTAACACAATGCCTACAACAATGAAGGCACTCAATAAATATTTAACAAATGAGCGAGAGAATAAATGAATGAATGGCTAAATGGCCAACATTTGCTTACCACTGATGTTCAGTTTACAGATGTATTTGAAACAAATATCTAGAAGGCAAACAAATAATCAGAAATCAAACATCTTTAACCTGGATTCCTTGAAACTAACCTTAGAATTCATTTCAGAGTAAGTATTTGAGAGCAGGCTCAGTTGAAGAAGTTATTGTGGAAGAGAGACAAAGGCAGAATCCCAGGTTTTTGGATGTCCCTAAGTAGATCCTTAGAGAGTTTAAAGTTGGTGGACTTTATTGCCAATAATCCTTAACTTTTTGTTCTGAATAACTTCTAATATTATTTCACAAACTTCATTCAGGTCTATATTTATGCAAATAATATTTACAGGTAAAGGATCATATTATTTCTCTAAAGTGTATTTAATTTTTGAAATCACAGCCACAGGGGAAAAAAACACAGGAGAAGCTGATCTTGCTGCGAGAGAATACATTTGGACTTCCCATTGGGATCAGGGTCAAGAATATGCCCAGAAGTGTGTTTATTGAGGGCAATGCAGAAAATATTGGCATATGTTATCCATTCAGGAACAACTATACATATCTGCATTGACATCGGGCAATTTGTTAGACCCAGAGGCAAGATTCTAAATGATGTACTACAAACAAGGCAAAAATAAGAAAACGGTTTGAAAAGCACATCATTAGATTCAGAATACAAAAACTACACCCAACTAGTTTAAACAGAAAACACACCACCTTGTCGAATGAAAGATAAATGCTTTACAATGTTCTGCCACGTATGAATCATGTCATTACTGTGATTACATGAAGAAGAAACTTCTTAGCTCCAGATGGTCACCATTCCCCGTCTCTGGTAACCCTGGTATTCATAAGTAAGTATAATTTTTGTTGAATTCAATTGTATGAAAACACACTGCCTTTCTTCACTGATATGAGTGGATGAGCACACTGTTTTATTACTCTCTCAGCCTTCGTTAATGGGTTTTCTATAGAATTTATTGTTTTAGGATAGTAATCACTAGCTTTGCCTAGATAAGAAGAATGGGCTTTTAAATTTTTTTTAGAGAGAGACAGGCTCTTGCTCTGTTGCCCAGGCTGGAGTGCAGTGACATGTTCACAGCTCATTGCAACCTTGAACTCCTGGGCTCAAGTGATCCTCCTGCCAAAGTCTCCCAAGTAGCTGGGACTACAGGCACGTGCTACCAGTCCCCATCTCCAACAATGGGGAATACATTTCAACATGAGATTTGGCAGGGACAAACATCCAAACCACGTCACCCAGATAATTTTTTTATTTTTATTTTTTGTAACAATGGGGTCTCGCTATGTTGCCCAGGCTGCTCTTGAACTCCTGGCCTCAAGTGATCCTCCCACCTCGGCCTCCCAAAGTGCTAGGATCACAGGCTTGAGCCACTGTGCATGACCCAGAATAGACTTTTAGAAAACTCTTTTCTATTAGTTTCCAAGAGGGGTCAGAGATTTTTTTTTTTAATGTTTATTAAACTTTATGGCATTCAAACAAAGACACTGTTTTACTTCCTACATGTGTGATGTTAGGTACCAACTAATTAATGTGGAAAGAAAAGAGTCGTAATTCTTGTCTGTTAATGTTCATATACTAAATACATAACTCAACCCTAACTATTCCCAAGATACTACAGAGTTTAGAAATCATGTGGTTCAACACCTTCATTTTTAAAATTAGGAAATTGAGGCCTAGAAAGGTTAAGCAAATGATCTAAAATTACACTATCAGTAAATGGTTAAGCCCAGATCCCAGGCCTTCTGTACAGCCTCATGCATTTTCTACTGTATGATACAATATTGCTTAGAAGTAGAGTGAATTTTAAATGAACTTTCCAGACAGTAAAATTCATTGTGTTTAGCAACTATGCTACTTACTCAAAAGCTACCAATCTCTCATTATTTTTACATTTCACATCTTAAAAATGATGCTAAAGTTTCACTCTGATGAAAAAGAAAGCTATTTTATCCACTTCCTAAATGTGATATTTTTAAAACATGCATTTTACTTTGAGATTTGCTTCGTTGTATATATATTTTTTAAACTAAGATAACGGAAACACTTCTGATTTTTCCATTAGCTATAAAAGCAATGTATTTGCTTCAAGATGAGAACACAATGTAGGTATTTAATCTGTTGCACACATGAATTCTGCCAGACACTTGGCTGGTCCACGTTACATGAGTTTGATGACAGCTATCTTGCAATTTCTAATTGAGAGAGCTTTAAGTAATTGTGCTAAAGCCATCTTCAGCGTGTGTAGCAATGAAGAAGCCCAGATACCAGAGAGAAATCGTTCACTGGAGCTGTTAATAGAACCCAAAATTCCAGTTTGTGAGGCTGCCAGCTGCAACCCACTTGTGATAAACCATATGAAAAGGAACAGATGAATCTGATATAAATGATTTATTTGAGAATGCAGAAATCTGCTGTTGAAAGTTCACACTAGTTGATTTAAAACAAAAACAACAAATACATCCATCTATTCTTTTTGGACTATTACATTAAAATAAGAACAGGCAACCTAAGCAAAAACTCATCAATATCCTAAAAATATGTAATGTTGAACACATTTATTAATAACTTCCTTCTTTTGAAAGTTTAAAAAATGGAATTAGAATACCATTTGTATCATTTCCTTTATTTAAAAAATGGGTGCAAAATTCAGTAAAAGCATTTCTTGTAATGATTCAGAGAAGACAAACAAAATGTTCTACATTCCCAGATGAGTCTTATAAGAAAATATTAGACCAGGCACGGTGACTCATGCCTGTAATCCCAGCACGTTGGGAAGCCGAGGCAGGCAGATCACCTGAGGTCAGGAGTTCAAGACCAGCCTCACCAATATGGAGAAACCCCGTCTCTACTAAAAATACAAAATTAGCCAGGTGTGGTGGCGCATGCCTGTAATTCCAGCTACTCGGGAGGCTGAGGCAGGAGTATCACTTGAACCCAGGAGGCGGAGGTTGTGGTGAGCCAAGATCACACCATTGCACTCCAGCTTGGGCAACAAGAGTGAAATTCCGTTTCAAAAAAAAAAAAGAAAGAAAGAAAAAAGAAAAAAATAATTCAAGCACACTAGCTTTCTCTGTTTTTTAAAGTATATATTTGTCACTGAGGAAAAGAATTGATCATGTCAAGTTACTAAAGTTGGCTTGGACTAACCTATATTGTCATTTAACTCATACTTTTTTTTTTTTTTTTTAAGCTGTGGACAATTTAAAGCAAGAATTTTCAATCTATGGATTTTGACCCATTTATTGGGTCCTGACCAGAATTTTAAAAATTGAAATAGATATAATGGCAAAGGTACATTTCACACAGTGAAGATAGCAAATTTGAGTCTTAAGATCAAATGTATTTATTAATGTGAGTCATGGTTAAAAGTTCAAAAAAATGATGATTTAGAGTAAAACAAGTATAAAAATCATTGCTAGTTTTTTTCAACATTTTGTGCATGTTTCTCTTCTTGGGTTTCTTTCTTGATAATCCTTAGCCCTTTTATCACTAATTATCACATCCTGGAATTTGTTTTCCACACTTAAAGCTTTACAGATGTAAGGAAGAAATGTGTAGACTAACAGATAATGAAGAAACATGTGGCCAAATCTCCCTAGAAATCTATTTTTAGTAAATTGCTAGGAGTCAAGACATCTAAATATCTTTTCTATAATTGTCATGAGACCTTGTACAAATCCTGTTCTGATTATTTCCCTTGTGTATTTGATGAGAATAATTATTCCTGCTACTAAATCACTTTGCAGAAACCTTGGAAAATTAGTACTAGTAGACTAACAATAGTGTAAGCTGCTCTGAGCAAAATGTTAGATAAATACATGGATAAAAAGAGGTCTGCTAAAATAACAATTTGAGGCTCCTAATAATTCTCTTCTTTGCATGTTTTCTTTATTTTTATTTTTACTTTATTTTATTATTTTTTTTAAAACCCAGGTTGGAGTGCAGCTGAATCACAGCTCACTGCAGCCTCGACCTCCCAGGCTCAAGGAATCCTCCCATTTCAGCCTCCCGAGTAGCTGAGACTACAGGTGCATGCCACCACCCCCAGCTAATTTTCATATTTTTTATAGAGATGGGGTTTTGCCATGCTGCCCAGGCTTGTCTCAAACTCCTGGGCTCAACTGATCCTCCCACCTAGCCTCTCAAAGAGCTGGGATTAGAGGTGTGAGCCACCACACCTGGATGTTTTCTTTCTAATTATTTCTTATATCCTTTGAAATATTTATCTTAGGTAAGTTTTTTTTTTTTTATGTGTTTACCCTCCTCATTACAATATAAGAGGATCTTTGAGAATAGAGGATGGCTTGTAAAATTCTATATTATTTTTTGGGCCCAAAAAAGATCTGTATGAGCAGAGGTGACTCAAGAGATGCTTATAATACATAATTAAATAAATCACGATGAATGGCAAGGGATACTCTACAGACCTTAAAATAAACTCTATGAAGTCCAACGCACAAGGAGATGAGGTTAAAGCATGCTAACTTGTCAACAGGCAGAAAAAATGGATTCACAGAGTTTCATGATACAAGGTCTTACTAATTTCTTTAGCTGGATGCTTCCCTATCACTGGGCACTGAAGACTCTTGCATCATAGTTTTTTGCTACTAGTAAGCCGGAAAACAGAGATAATGTGCCAGCCTACCTACACAAGACGAATCATGTTTCTCTCCAAGAACCTCATCGAGGGCACCTAGTTAAAAGTGGTAACTGAATTTGGTTCCATCTACATAATGGCATAATCAAGACAGAGAAATGATAAAAATGTTATGGCAGCTGATGCCTTCCCTAGAGACTGACAGAGTCCAGTAGCAAGGTCCAGATCCACACTGGAGTCTGTACTTGAACAAGATACAGATATCAGATTTAGTAACTAGAAATATTCCATCGACCCTCATCCCCACCCCACCCTTCCCCACAACAGACTCAATTATTAAGTGGCAAGAAAAATTCCCCATAGGGAAGTCTTGGTGCCTTCCTTCAAGAATGTGCCTGCCATTCTACAAGAAGTAAAGATCATGGAAAATCAGTTTCCATGGGGAAGATCATCTGAGAAGGATGGGGAGTAACAACTTTGGGGGCAATGAAGTTAGAAGGTTGGCATAGTTCTTCAAGGGAAGTCAAGAACATGGCCAGAAAATGCTCAACATTATAGTAAAAAGTTGAGGAAAACGTACCCAACAGAAAACTTTGATGCTCATTTTGAAGAAGGTAAAGCTGCCAGAAGACTGAGACACTGCTGAAAAAATGGGCACAAAAAGAAATACAGTGATAGAGGTGGGATCTAAAAATGTACCATTTTTGCATATGAGAGTGGCCTCGTTCCAGTTCATTACATAATTTGAGTGGAGTGGAAAGAACATGGGCTTTGGAATCATGTAGACCATGGGTTCTCAGTCTAGCTCTTCTAATTGAGAGATGTATGATAATGAGTTTCATCAACCTCTCTTAGCTTTGTGTTCTAAAATGAAAAATAACACCTGCATATTAAGTGCTTAGCTTAGCATAATTTCTCGCTCATAGTGGGGGATCTAAATGAGGTCTATTATTGCTGCTTTTAGTAGATTTATTTCTCTAGTTCTGTTCTTGCCCATGATTTCCCTTATGACCATTAATACATATTTCGAGGCTTCTGACCAGAGTGTGAAGGCACCATCAGTGCCGTGAACCTTGGACTCACTCATTAACTTCAGTGAACAGTGCCAACCCAATCTCACAGTGGTTGGTACCCTGGAGAACTATCTTAGTTGGCACAGGACTATCTACATTTCATAACATTTTGTTGCAGGTATTTGAAGTAGGTGGGCTAAAGTAACTTTGTTGTGTGGTGACCTGTGGCCAAATTTTGATGATCAATAATTTGCGTATTATTGTAAGGATTCACAATAATAAGGATGATAAGTAACATTTGCTTCTAATTTATGGGCTCTACCATATTATGCTTTTGCTGAAGCTTGGAGAAAGCTCATATGTACATAAAAGTGTGTCTAAAAGAAACAAGATTTTTGAAAAATGTCTGACTGTATACATTAAATGAGCAATACCCCCTACAAAGGAGTTCCCTTAGGAAGCTGTACAAACATTGTAACAATCCTGCATTAGATCAAAACACTTTGGGAACTTCTCTATTGGAATTGCCTTATGACCTAGTTTATGAGCCATATAGAAAACTCAGACTCATTAATTTATAGTCACACATAATTAATTTTTCACCTCTGGTGGAGTTACCCAGCTTGATCACCCATTTTGGCTCTGAATGATTTTGCTGCTTCCAAAATAAAATCCAATCTCAAAGTGTGAATATTTGCCACTATCTAGAGTATTTAGGAGAACATATCACATGTTATGAAGGCAATTCCAAAAAGAACTCTAGAATTTCAGATTCTGGAATAACATATCTCATGGCAGTGAGTTTGCTGAGGGCAACTCTCCTCTGGACAGCAGGTTATATTTAATAGTATATTTGTTTTTAAGATTATTCATCCAACAAACAATTATTGAGGGCTAGCTATTGTCGATTTGTTCTTTCATTCATTTGCTCAACAATTATCGAGTCCCTATTACTCGATAGGAACTGGGCTAGGAATCCAGCAGTGAATAGGAAAGACATGGCCACTATTCTCGTAGAGACTTCATCCAATTAAGAAGACAAATACTAAACAAGCAATTGCAGCAAAGAGAGGCATAATGAGAACATATTTCAGAGAGACTTAACCTAGTCTAGGGATTAGGGTAAACTTTCCTGAGGAAATGATTTTGAAGCTGAGATTTGAAAGATGACTAGGAATGTTCCAGGTAGAGGGAACAACATGTGTAAACCCTTGAGGGCAAGGGAGCATGATGTTGCAGGAACTAAAAGACGTTCAGTATGACCAGAGCATTTAGGGGAATAGCAGAGGACTGGAAGAGGCCAGACCATACGAGGTCTAATAAGCCACATGAAGAGTTCAGACTATTTCAGTTGCTCATACACTAAACAAGGGATATGCAATTCTGGTAGCAAATTGGATCAGAGAGAAGAGAGACTGGAGGTAGAGAGATGGTTTAGAAGGTTATTAGGAAAATCTGGGAGAGGATGATGGCAGTAGAGATACAGAGAAGTGCATGAATCTGAGAAATGCTCAGGAGGTAGTAGTAATAGGACTTGAAGATGTATTGGATGTCAGAGATTTTAAAGGATAGGGAAGAGTTAAGGAGGAGTATTGAGTAGCTGGTTTGGGAATGAAGAGTATGATGGTGGCTTTCACCGAGCTGGGGACATTGCAGAAGGAGCTCTAGTTATCCAGTGGAGGAGAGATGATGAGTATACTTTTGGCTATGCTGTGATTGAGGTGCTGGGAGAGTATCCAAGGAAAGGTTACCGGTATGTAGGTGGCTGGATATCCAAGTCTGTGTCTTGGGACAAAGATGGGACTGAAACCATTTGAGGACCATCAGCAAGAGGAATGAATCTGATCACCTATATTGGGTGTGCAGAGTGAAAAGAACACAAGGCCTCGGAAAGACCCCTGAGATGCACTAATATTTAAGAACTGGGTAGGAGAAAAGATGACCACAAGGGAAACTGAAGAATAAGCTAGGGAAGAAGGTAGATCCGGAGAGTACGGTGCTTGGAGACCAAAAAAAGAGAGCATTTCTTTTCTTTTCTTTTCTTTTCCAGTAAGAAGTCGTAACTTTATGATAGAAACAGCACAAATTTCAAACCAAGCTGCAGTTACTCCTTTGAGACACCAAAAAAAGTTGCTTTCAGATGGTTACATTGTTAATTCCATAATTGCATTTACAATATCATTACTGTTGTTCTTCAGAGCTTGGACTGCCTTTGCTCTCGACACATTTGCTTATGACATGACCAATTCTATGTCCTTAACTTCTACACCTGTTTCATCGACCTCTTCCTCTTCACTCTCCTCTTGTACAGTTGGAGTCTGTGTGTTTTCTTGAATGTTTGAGACAGCTTCACCTTGAACTTTGAATTTCTCAGCAGCTGCTAGTTGTGCTTGCTGAGATAAATCTTGGATCTTGGTTTCCCCAAAAACTATGTAGGTATCAGAAGCAGGGCTCTTGTAGGCATCTGGTTTTGTGACGACAAAGAGGATATTCTTAGATTTCCGGATAGTGATTCTAGTCACTCCTGTAACCTGTAGAAGACCCAGTTTGGACATAGCCTTCCGTGCCTTCTTTTCACTCCGACTCTGTTTTGCTTTACTGACTGGTTCTTCATCAATTTCAGCTGCTCCCGCCAGCTGGGCTTTTTGTGTGGTGGTCTGGGTGGAATCCTGTTCTTCAAGCCCTGGTACTGATTCACCACTGTCAGATGCTGTTCCAGACCCTGTCTCAGCCTGGGGCTGCGGCAACTCCTGCTCTGTAGCAGGGACGGTTTCGGTGACTTCGCCGGGCATTTTGTGCAGGGAACGCGGAAGCAAGATGGCGGCAGAAAGAGAGAGAGCAAGAGCGTGAGCCGCGCCTGTGGCAGAGGCAAGCAAAAAGAGAGCATTTAAAAAGACATTTGTCGACGGTGTTACCTATTGCCAAGAGGTCAAATCAAGTTGGAATGGAAAGGATCTATTGGATTTAGAAACTGTAAGTGACGTGGTCTGAGTGGTGTGGTGTGAGTGGCACTTGGGAATTGTTTAATGGTCAGTTCATTGAAAAAGTGACTAAATTGGGGAATCATTTTTTAAAATTTACATTATTTAACATGCTATTTTAACTGAAAACATATCACTGTACCTTTATTTGCCAATCTGTTGATAGGAGCCCTAAACCTTTCTTTGAGTATGATCTGTTTATTGGAATTCAGCCTCGGTTTTCTCACATAAATCATATCCATAAAGGTAGTGTCTCTCATTCCCTGTTTTAGTTTATTTAAAATAGACCAAGAACTCAAAGGTGCTCATGAAGCAGTCTGAATGCAGAATCCTAGATGTTTATGTTCCCTCGATCTTTTCTTGCTCACCCCAATTCAGGGGAAAATTGTAAATCTTTCCAAACCACTCAATTTAATTTGCACAGAAACAACTATTTTATTTTTTCTATTTACATTTCATATAACAGTTATATAATGAGTATATGTAATAATCAGTTAAATTACATAATTATAGTAATAAGAATGCCCGGCATAAATAGGTTAAATAAACACAACTGATTCTTGGTAAGCCTATAACTACATAGAGAAAACAAAAATCCATAGAAAAGAAAACCAAAAAACAAAAATCCATGTATGTACTAGGCAGTAGCACGTTAGCTATAGTGCTACTGCCTGTATGTTTTATAAAGGCAACAGACAGTATCAGTCAATTTGTATTATGTTAGCTAAATATACGTTAAGAGAGTTTTTGCTTCAGTTACAGGGGTTGGTTCAGAAGGCAGTTAGATTGCAGTGAGCTGAGAAGTAGGAATTGAAGAAATGGAAAGATTGGATTAAATCAGAGTACTCTTACAAGAAGTTTAACTGTGCGGGAGGAGACAGTGCAGTAGCTGAAGACATAATTATAGTTGGCAGATAGGTAAACACATATTCTTCCTAAGAAGAGACCTGAGCATGTTTAAATTCTAGAAGGAGTAGTTAAATACAAATGAAAGAGCAAAGTTGATCAGTGAAGGTTCCAAGGAGGCAAGAATGAAATCCATGGCACATATAGAACGATTAATCTTGAATAGCAAGAAAGACATCCTTTTCATTGTAATAGGAGGAAAGAAGAAAAATATGGATTTGGGTGCAGGTAAGTTTTTAGGTTTGGTAGCACAAAGTCAAAGGAGTTCCTATCTGGTGACATTTATTTTTTTCTAAGAGGTTAGAGAAGCTGTCTGCTGAGAGTGAGGGGAAGGCAAGAGAGTTAAAGGTTTATGTGTGATGGAAAAGATTTGGAATAGGTGCTGCGTAGAAGGAAGAAAATGATCACTAAAGAAACACAATAGAGTTGTAATTCAGTGTTGAAGTCCTAGCTGAGATAGGCAAATCCTGTGCTATATGCTGGGTTGAGCATGTTAAATGGGAGGAACATGCAAAGATAGGTAAGACACAGTTTCTGTTCATCAAATGAGAAACAGAGACATATAAACAAACCATTTAAAAAGAATGGAAGATATAAATTGTGGCATACTGTGAAAATTAGTAAACTAGGTTGCACACAGCCACATTAATAAATCTTAAAAAACTTATTGTTGGTCAGGTGTGGTGGCTCACGCCTGTAATCTCAGCACTTTGAGAGGCCAGGGCAGGAGGATCACAAGGTCAGGAATTCAAGACCAGCTTGACCAACATGGTGAAACCCCACCTCTACTAAAAAAAAACAAAAATCAGCTGGGTGTGGTGGCATGCCTGTAATCCCAGCTGTTCAAGAGGCTAAGGCAGGAGAATTGCTTGAACCCGGGAGGTAGAGGTTGCAGTGAGCTGAGATCACACCACTGCACTGCAGCCTGGGTGACAGAGCAAGACTCTGTCTTAAAAAAAAAAAAAAAGAAAGAAAGAAGGAAAGAAAAATTGAGAATGATTATCATAAAAGTCAGATCATGATTACCTCTAGGAGAAAAGAGAGGAGTGTGATCAGAAAGGGACATAAAGGGGACTTTTGGGGTGCCAGTGATGTTCTAGTTTTTGACCTGGATAATGGTGTATTTAGTTGCAGCTCAATCAGGGAAGCAGAACCTCTTTGGGTCATAGGATAAGGGATTTATTATAGGAATTAGACCTTACACCACTGTGGGAGGAGCTGGGGGAAGTAACACCTCAAGAGGAAGTTGAAGGACCAGTGGAGTCACCAATTGATCCAACTGAGAAACCAAGTGCATCCAGCTGCCGAAATGAGACTGCACAGACTCCTTTGGCTAGCGAAGGAGTCTGTGGGCAGCTGCTGCTTCTGTGGGTCTGCAGCCAAACATCTGGTCATGAGCCTGGGACTGCTGTTGGGAAGAAGAGTTGTGTGTGGCACAGAGAAGAGCAAGGACACCTGGACCCTGTGAGACCTGTGCATCTGTCTGTGTCCACACCCGCCACAGCAACTTGCAGAGAGAAGGGCTGCTGCTTCACCTCTGCCTCCCAAATCTCACACAAGCTGCTCTTGTGGCCATGCCTGGAAGGGGACTCTGGGAAACACAGTTCCCAGGTTAATAAGTTTGAAATAAAATGATCCAGCACAGGTGGTCTCATGAGTTTCACTTCATAATTATCTGTGATAATGTGCATTTACAGTTCAGCATTTTTCTGAAGTTATAATTCATAAAAAGACTGTCAATCAATCAATAAAAGAACAGGCATGGCATTTCAAGGGCCATATATGATATGTTCCCATAGTGTTATCAGAGTATGTTTTTAAAAAGTGCTATGAAGCTAAAGAGACAACTCTGCCTGGGGGCATCAGGAAAGTTTTCATAGAAAAGGAGACATTTCAATATAGTAATAAAAATAGCTACCATTTATTGACCACTTACTATGTATGGGACATTATAATATGCTCTTTACTTATATCATTTCATATAATTTTTACAACAATCCTATGAGCTAGACATTATACTTCCAGTTTTTCAGATAAAGAAACTGAGGTCCAGATAAATAAATTAACTTGCGCAATCTAGCAAGAAACAGATCAGAAATTTGAAATACCTCTAGTTTACTCCAACCACGCGGAGCCACTACTCTCTATGGCCTTCCATTTGAGTCTGTTTGTTTTTTCTTTTTGGAGACAGACTCTCACTCTGTCACCCAGGCTGGAGTGCAGTGGTGCCATTATGACCCACTGCAGCCTTGACTTCTCGAGCTCAAGCAATCCTCTCACCTCAGCCTCTCAAGTAGCTAGGACTACCAGCCCTTGCCACCATGCCCAATTAATGTTTTGTATTTTGGTTTTGTAGCGATGGGGTCCCACTGTGTTGCCCAGGCTGGTCTTGAGTGCCTGGGCTCAAGCGATCCTCCTGCTTTGGCCTCCTAAAGTGCTGGGGTTACAAGCATGAACCACTGTGCCTGGCCAGGCTTTTTAAAATGCCATCTCTTCTTATCCAGTCTTCCATCTGAGTCTTCACAGACAGTAAAAATATACCTGGCGGGCAGAAGGAATGGCATGAGCAAAGAGTTGGCAACATGAATGAGTGTGGTTTGCTTGCGGAAGATTAAGAAGGTTGACGAATGTCTGTGTAGGAGAAGGTGAAAAAGGTGAAAGATAAGCCATAAAATTTATTGAAGATTTTTTATGCCCTGATAAAGTGTTTCCAACTTATCCTCTAGTCAAAAAGAAGTCATTGGAAATTAATAAGTAAAGAAACAGCACTAACAGATTGTTTTCCTGGCAGTGATTATTTAATAGCCATCTCTACCTTTGTGTCTGGGAGTAGACTTTTTACCTGGACTCTTCGTTATTCTCTTTTTTTTCTTTCCTTTTTGAGACAGAGTCTCACTCTGTTACCCAGGCCGTAGTACAGTGGACTGATTTTGGCCCACGGCAGCCTCAATCTCCTAGGTTCAAGCAATCCTCCTTCCCCAGCCTCCTGAGAAGCTGGGACTAGAGGCACAAGCCACCATGCACAGCTAATTTTTTTTTTTTTTTTTAAAGTAGCTAGGAGGTCTCACTTTGCTGCCCAGACTGTTCTCAAACTCCCGAGCTCAAGTGATCCTCCTGACTTGGCTTTCCAAACTGCTGGGATTACAGGCATGAGCTACTACGCCCAGCCTGACTCTTCTTTATTCTTTATATAGAACTTTCCATCACATGATTTGTTTTGATCTCACAATTAGCCTATGAAGAATGTAGAATAGGTATTATTATCTCCATTATATGAACTTCAAAACTGAGGCTCAGTAAGGTTAGATAATTTGTCCAATGTCACTTGGCTAAGTAAGTGACAAACTTTGGAAACTTTGGAAGAAAGCCCACATTTCCCTGACTCCCTGTTTTCTCTTCTTCCTACCCCATGTTGCCTAACTTGACCTGGGCAAATGTGAAAGTAAAGAAAACAAAACGAATCAAAATCCCAGTGTGTTTTCCAGTGAGCTGTAGCCAGGCCGAGTGAATTTTCTGTCTCTTGAATTCCAGGAGCTGAGAACTGATTGGCATCATCATCTTTTGAGAAATTAAACTTTAGTCATGAAATTTCTATTTGAACTAAAATTATATGACTCAGATATCTTTTGATTTAAACCTAATGACAGCAAATTGGTTCATAGTGGGAATACAGTAATTCTGGATAGGCATAAGTTTTGTGTTTTAAAATGAAACGCAGTTTTTGAATTGCAATGAACAAGAGAATGTAATTAGTCCCAACTGCCAAATCAGAAATTCTGCCAGGAATTTCAAGAAAGGAAAAAAAGAATGGGATCGTGTTCAACATCGATGCCAGGGAAAGAATGCTTCCAGAGGCTCGAGGACTCTCCACGGGAAATCAGTTCCCTCCAGTTCCTTAAATCTCCACAGCCGTACCTTTCATCAACACTGAGCATTTCCTCGATTTTAAAATTCCTAGTTTGGTATTCTGTTTTGCTTTATTAAAACTCCTGTCATTGCTCTGAAATCCCCACCTCCGTTTATAAAGTCTGAATGTATGAAGGTCATGAGGATTTTGTTTTTCAATGGTATCCGATTTTTCCTTTAACATAACCAGTGAGGAGGAATAGAATGAGGGCTGGACCGGGGCGGCTGGCATCCGAAGTGCTTGCTTGCGAGCTTTTTTTTATCCCTTGTTTGTTTCCTGGACGTCTGTCTAAGGAGATGCCAGAGTCTGTGTCCTGATAACTCACTGGGTCTGTAAAGCGACTGCTGATGGAAAGCTTCCCTGCCACCCCAGCATGATTACACTGAAATTCAGAAATCTACCAGAAGACAGTTTTCTCAATTCATCACCCTTCCAAGGACGTTACGTAGGTCTCGCTTTCTCAGAGTGAGCAACAACAAAGCAACATAGAAAGAAGGCACATCACCCTTCCATCCCTTCCAATTTATATTACTTTCTCAACTGGCTTTTAAGCTATTGCAAGTATGTATTCATATCATCTCTCTTTGCAAAACTGCTTAGGTCTGAAGCATAGGAATATATATATTTCTTCCAAAGCAGAAGATACATATGTTTTCTTCTCAAGCAATAAAATCTTGGGGATAGGTGTCAAAGCATCACATGATTCTAGTGTCTTATTAAAATTGGTATTTTTCTAGATCCCAGGAGTTCCATGAATAGACAGTAGCGTTTCTCTTCATTCTCAGTGCCAGCTATGTCTACCTGGAAGAAGAGACACACACTTAAAGCTGGTGGCAAAGGCTACTGACTTGGTTGATAGGAGTATTCTGCTTCGATTATTTTGTTTAAACTTTTTTTGAAAATGTTTTATCATCTGTTAAGATTCAACAACATCAGGGAAAAAAAAAAAAGATCTCAAAAGCTCTCTGCCTTACTCAATTTCAGATAATTATGTTAAAAATTGTTTAGAACTGCAATCAGAGGAAGGTTCTAACTAACTTTTAACAAAATAAAGTCCAACAAGCAGACTTCCATAGAACTGGCTCATTGGCAGGTAGCATAAGAGAGAGAATTGTTTTATTTGAAGTTGTCGTATTTCACCATCCTCAAATTAGGTGAATTTTTTAAAAGTTTCCGTTATCCCAAATGAATTTCTGATTTTCATTAGAAAATTGCTAAACCTTCATGTTGTCTAGAAAATTTCTCTAATTTGAAATTAAAGATTTTACTAAAAATAAAGAAATAAATAATAAAAAATAAAATAGGTATTTTTTTAACCTAAGTTTTCTCTCTTTCAGTATTATTCTTACTTGGCTTGAAAGATGCTGCTTTATGCCCAGCCAAAAATATGAAAGATTCAAATACAAAGCATTTAAGTACCGAGCATATTGCAGTATGCGATGCTGGCCTCACTATCCTATTGGCTCCTATCCACAAGAATTCAAAATGGAAAATGTACCTAATGACGGTTTATGCATAACTTCTGGGAAATCTCTTTGGATTTAATTTTTTAGAATTTAACCCTGTTCGTCATTTCATATAAGTGGTCCCAAAGAGATCTCCATAAGTGGCCAGCTTTAATTTGTATGCCTCAGGGGTTCACAGCATTGTGAATGGAAATGAAGGGCTGGCCCTGGTTTCAAAGTGACAGCTTGCTTGGTTATAGGCAGGATACAGTAGTTCAAAATTAACCACAATTATCAGAGCCAAGCGTTCTACCTCCTGCTTATTTAGCAACCTGAGTCCCTCAGTCTAAACCTGAAAAGTTATTCTAACTGCATCTGATCAAATATATTAGCTGAATTAGATTTAATCCATTGCTCAATACCAGCTCCTTCCATAGCATTAGACAAATGGTCTAAGTGTCTTGTCTTCCCTACCTGTATAATTGGAGATTATTCTCTTGGATTCTGTGATGAAATACTAAACTCCTGCTTTTGTTGCCTCTACCCAAGGGCTTAGGGCTTTTTCCTGTGCTTGTGGCTGGGGAAAGTAGCCCTTTCTTTCTCTTATACTTTCCTTGTGTCTATAGCAACACACTCTCAAATACTTATCGTGTTTGAATGGGAAACAAATCCTGTATTACTTGTTGAGATTTATAAGTAAAACAATGTAAGTGCACAATTATAGGTAGGTAAAGTGGCTCCATAATCTAACTTTTTGTAGTACAGAGAATAAACATAGTAAAAGATCTTGTTTCTGGGTATCTCTGTTCTGCCACCTGGCTTACTTCTCCAATCAGTCTACTCTAGATAGTTTTCTGATCAGTTCTGAGAAGGAGATAATAATATTTGTCTAACCCCTTTTACAGATGAGAAAGAATTTATGAGTTAGGCTTTTGTGTTTGACGTATGCTCTTCCATCTATAGTTATATATTAAAATAGTTTAGAATGAGTTAATATATGTAAAGCATTCAGAGCAGTACCTGTACCTGGTATATGATACTATATAAACATTTGCTCTTATTTTGAGTTTGTTTGTTTTAAGAAACTGGGTCTCACTGTATTGCCCAGGCTGGTCTTGAACTCCTGGCTTCAAGCAATCCTCCTGCCTTGGCCTCCCATTCCAACTGCTTTATGAAGTCTTCCCTATTCTCATCTGGGTACTCCTCTCTCTGTATAACCAGGTGCTTCTTGGACTTGTTTTCCAATTTAAACTTACATTGTATTTAATTGCTTCTATTGCTGTCTCCCTCACTAGACAGTAAGCTATTTGAAGGCAAGAACCATGGCTTTTCTTTGTATTGTCTTCCGCTTCAATGCCAGTTATATTACTTTCAGGCATTACATCCTTTAAAAAGTGTTCATTGGTTTAATTGCACTGATGATCTTCAAAACCGGTGGGAAGTTATTAACCAGTGTAGGCTTTGCTCTTAGACCTGCCTACAAATACTAAGAGACATTAAATTAGTTTCTCTATGGTGTAGATAAATTGGGGTTGTGATAAAATTAAGCAAGTGGCATGGTCAAATGGCAGGGACCAGAAAAAAGGTAATTGCAAAACAGCAAAATCAAAAAATGTACAAACAATGGAATTAATTTAGATTGGAACTCACTAAAGCAGCAGGCAGACTGGGGCACAAAATTAGGGACAAGATCAATACGAGGTAAGGGAATAGGGCAAGCTGAAGCGTGGTTCAAACCCCATCCACAGATAGCTGCAATCTTAAGAAGGTATCTGAAATGGCTTCTAAGTGTTGCATTGACAGGTGACTGTGGGATCGGAGATCAAAAGATCATAGTCTCTTAACTAGGAAGGATAAGTCTTTCCACGTTCGTTTTGTCCCAAGATGTTTGTTACAAGATCTCAGCTTATTAGAATAATTCCCATGTATCCAGGCTCATCTTCACAAATCTTCAACTTCCAGAGCTGTGTCAAGATAGTAGTGCTATGTCTTCAAAAAGGATCACAGATTTAATCATCACTTAATTAGAGAACCAATTCCAATTTTCTAAATACTACAGGATTTTCCACATTGAATTTGTTCTCTGGAACTCCTAATGGTTGGGCTTTTGACCACGGTACCAATAGCATTCGCCCTGAATGCTCACTTAGCGGAACATTAGATGCACAACTCTCTAGATGTTATTTGGTTGCAGATGGCAGGTCCTTAAGTCTAAAAGTTATCCCTCTCAATGGTGTACCACTATGCAATACCACATGCTTCAGACCTCAACTTCTACAGTACTGCTTACTTGGATCAGAGAAGGAAGAAAAGGAAGGGAGAGAGGGAGGACACTGTGTAGGAAGGAAAGAAGTTTAATAATGAGTTTGGTGGAGCAGACAACAAACAGGGAAATGCTATCTAGACTTAGAGGTCTCTGAGAAGCTGAATTTAATAGTTTTGATCGTAGAACTAAAGAAGATGTATTTCAGTCTTTAAGAGAGTTAAATAGGGCTCTAAGTGCAGAAGGTTAGAAGTACTTGGCCGCCAACCCATTAGTATGCACTTGGAACCGTACTTTATCTTGTCCCAAAATTGATTTTTCGTTTGTAGAAGGGCGCCCCCCAATAGCTGAATTGTTTTCAGCTAGAAAGTCTGCCAAGAGCTCAGGTCCTTGAGTAAAGATGTTTTTTATGTTTCTGTCATTCGGACTCTTAACTGTTAAAGAGGGTTAACCAGATATTTGTGTTTGTAAAGTCCAAGAGCTCTATTGTCTGAGAAAGGGAGTCATCCTACAGCACTTTGGGAGGCTGAGGCGGGCGGATCACGAGGTCAGGAGATCGAGACCATCCTGGCTAACACAATGAAACCCCGTCTCTACTAAATATACAAAAAATTAGCCGGGTGTGGCGGCGGGCGCCTGTAGTCCCAGCTACTCAGGAGACTGAGGCAGGAGGATGGCGGGAACCCGGGGGGCAGAGCTTGCAGTGAGCCAACATCGTGCCACTGCACTCCAGTCTGGGCGACAGAGCGAGACTCCATCTCCAAATAAACAAACAAACAAAATAAATAAATAAATAAATAAAAATAAAAAATAAAAAAAAGGGAGTCATCCTAGACTTCCCCCTCTATACTGGGCATCTGATGTTTCTTTGGCTATCTCAAATTCAATCTTCCTCCCTAACATCACCTTAACATTTGGGGGGTGAGGATTTTCTTTACTAAATTTTGAGTACTATAAATCAAGATACCTTGTCCTTGCTCTATGAAAGCTGATGGGGCTCTCAGATGCAATTATATGCTCCTTCCATAGGATCTGTAACTCTTACTGTCTTGGTTATCAAAAGCCAACCATATGGCTTCAACTCAGCTAGCTGGGAGTGCCTTTTCTGGGACTTCTCTTTAGTTCTCCTATTATCAAAGCAATTGACTTCAGCTTCCCAGCAATCTCTAAGTCTAGACAGTAGTTTCCTGTTTTCTGCCCCATCAGACTCAATATTAAACTTCTTTCCTTCCTACACAAGGTTCTTCCTTCCTCCCACTCGAGTCACAAGTGCAGTGAGACAGGAAAAATCAGTAGGACCTATTTCATTCCAGTGACAGTAGCCCAGTGAAACTGTCAATTAGCTACTACTGACTTGGCCCCTGTCGTTACTAAGCCTAGTTCTCCACCCAGTTTTTTTAGTTATCCAATACGCTTATTTTTAAAATTCCCTTTTTGTTTAAGTCGGTCAGATTTGATTTTTATTATTAGCAACCAAAGAACTCTAATTCAATATCCCTTTTCCCACACATTTTCCTCTTCACTCGGTCCTGTGTATTTTAATCCAGAACAGAGCTTGACTCTATTTACTTTGTATACAGCTACTTTGACATCACCTGTAAGCCAAGCTTTTTTTTTTTTTTTTTTTTCTGAGACAGGGTCTCACTCTGGTCCTGGAGTGCAGTGGCACAATTATAGCTCACTGCACCCTCCAGCTCCTGGGCTCAAGTGATCTTCCCGCCTCAACCTCTCAAGCAGCTGGGACCATAGGCGTGCGTCACCAAACCCGACCAGTTTTTTGTTTCTTGTTTTGTTTTGTTTTAGATACGGGATCTCACTGTGTTGTCCAAGCTGGTCTTAAACTCCTGGGCTCAAGCAATCCTCACACCTCAGCTTCTCAAAGTGCTGGGTTACAACAGGCATGAGCCATTGCACCTGGCCAAGCTTTTTTTTAATATGCAATCTTTTCTTACCCAGACCACTGCAAGAGCGTTCATGCTTCCACTGTTGTCATCCTCAAATCTAACCCATTTTCCATATTGCAAGCACATCAGTCTTTTAAAATTCAAATCTAATCATGATATTCTTCAGTCTAAAACTCTTGCTTCCCACTGCTTTTAGAAGAAAATTAAAAATCCTTAAGAAGGCCTGTAACACATTTCATAATCTGGCCCTGGTCATCCCTCCAGCCTTGTTTTACTATATTCTCCCTGCCTGCTCACTGAGCTCCAGCAACTCTGGCCTCCTTTTGATTTCTTTTTTTTTTTTTTTTTTTTTTTTTTGAGACAGTCTCGCTCTGTCGCCCAGGCTGGAGTGTGGTTGCGCGATCTCGGCTCACTGCAACCTCCACCTCCTGGGTTCAAGCAATTCTCCTGCCTCAGCCTCCTGAGTAGCTGGGATTACAGGCACGTGCCACCACGCCTGGCTAATTTTTGTATTTTTAGTAGAGACAGAGTTTCACTATGTTGGTCAGGCTGGTCTCGAACTCCTGACCTTGTGATCCGTCCACCTCGGCCTCCCAAAGTGTTGAGATTACAGGCATGAGCCACCGTGCCCAGCCCCTTTTCATTTCTTGAACACACTAAGCTTTTTCTTATCTCGGGGCCTCAAAAATGCAACTCCCTCCACCCAGGCTACTTCTACCCTGTCAATTATCTGCCTGCCTGTCTACTCTTCCCGTCTCACCTACAGTGTCGCTAAGGGAGGCCTTTTTGGCCTGGCATGGTGGCTCATTCCTGTAATCTCGGCACGTTGGGAGGCTGAGGTGGGCAAATCACTTGAGGTCAAGAGTTGGGAGACCAGCCTGGCCAACATGGCAAAACCCCATCTCTACTAAAAATACAAAAATTAGCTGGGTGTGCTGGCAAGCACTGTAGTCCCAGTTACCTGGGGGGCTGAGGCAGGAGAATCACTTGAACCAGGAGGGCAGAAGTTGCAGTGAGCCAAGATTGAGCCACTGCACTCCAGCCTGGGTGACAGAGCGAGACTCCATCTCAAAAGAAAAAAAAAAAGAGAGGCCTTTTCTTATCTCCTAATCTAAACACTACTCTTTTCCTTCGGAATAGTTATAATTTTTACATACCTATTTTTAAAATTATTCAGATAATGTCTGTCCTTGTACATGACAAGGTACAGATGATGTCCTAATGCTTGTTAGCTTCAAAAGAATGGGAATCACATCTGCTTTGCTCACCACACCATACTGGGTGGATTGCTAGCACCCAGTAGAGTGCCTGACTTATAAAAGTTCTTTTTTTTTTTTTTTTTTTTTTTTTGAGACGGAGTCTGGCTCTGTCGCCCAGGCTGGAGTGCAGTGGCCGGATCTCAGCTCACTGCAAGCTCCGCCTCCCGGGTTTACGCCATTCTCCTGCCTCAGCCTCCCGAGTAGCTGGGACTACAGGTGCCTGCCACGTCGCCCGGCTAGTTTTTTGTATTTTTTTTAGTAGAGACGGGGTTTCACTGTGTTAGCCAGGATGGTCTCGATCTCCTGACCTCGTGATCCGCCCATCTCGGCCTCCCAAAGTGCTGGGATTACAGGCTTGAGCCACCGCGCCCGGCCAAAAGTTCTTTAAGAAGCATCTCAATTCAGATGACTGAATGAATGGATGGGAGTCATCACATCCTAATTTCTTCTCCTACCCTCACCATTACTTCCTATACTAAATCAGTTACTCAATCAGCAAGTCTTTCATTCAGTCTCTAAAATATGCCTCTCTTATCACTGCTAGAGTTTAGTTCAGACTCTTATCATTTCTCCCCTGGGCCTTTGCAACAACTTCCTAACTAGTCCTCTTTTTTTTTTTTTTTTTTAACATAAACTCAAGATTTTATTGTCTTCATAATAAAAGATGACACTTAGAACTGGATCCCTTGGCCCTTTCTCTTCTTATCTCCTCCCAGTTCAAAATGCTTGCATCTTTTAATAGCCAGCATTCTCTTAGATCTGCAGTTGGGCTCAACGCACTCAAGCCTTAGCACAATCTTCTTTGTAGTTTTAGCCTTTTTCCGGAAAATCGGCTTAGTTTGCCCACCATAGCCACTCTGCTTCCTGTCATAACGCCGCTTTCCCTGGGCATACAGAGAATCCTTGCCCTTCTTGTACTGTGTCACTTTGTGGGGTTGGTGCTTGCCACACTTCTTACAGAAAGTCCGGCGGGTTTTAGGGACGTTAACCATGCTTGCGAGAGCGATACCGGCACGGGAAGAAAAAAACCTAACTAGTCCTCTTGTCCCCAGTCTTGTCCTTCTCTTACGTTTCACACTGCAGCTGGAGTGATCTCCTGAAATCACGAATCTGATTGTATCACCTCTTTACTTACAGTGCTTTGATAGCTTCTCATCACCTGCAGAATGAAGGCCAAATTCCTCATACAAAGCCCTAAGTGACTTAGTTCTCTATATATCTGTAGCTTCTTTCCCCCACTACTCTCTACTTTTAACTTGAAGCTTTTTCTTTTCCCTCGTGGTTCCCTTGGCCTAGGACACGAGTGACACTGTTCTTCACCTCACCAACTCTTAACATCCCACAGCGCCCCGTGTCCTAGCACAGTTTATTATGTTGTGCTGAACTGTATCTGTTTATGTGTCTGCCTCTGTCATTACAATGAAAGTTCCTTAAGGACATGAACTATGCGTTATTCATATTTCTATTATCCTTGTAGGGCCTTTTTCAACCTGCAAGTTGCAATCTAGTCATTGGTCATTAAATCAAATTAGTGGGTTATGGCTAGTATTAGTTTTTAAAAATTATGTGGAAGAGAAGAGAAAGTCTCAGACTATACCACATACAGTAAGGGTAATTTTGTGTGTGTGTGTGTGTTGTGTTTGTGGGTGTGTATGTGTGAAACTTTTTTTTCTTTTTCGAGAAGGAGTTTCGTTCTTGTCTCCCAGGCTGGAGTGCAATGGCACGATCTCGGCTCACTGCAACCTCTGCCTCCCAGGTTCAAGCTATTCTCCTGCCTCAGCCTTCCGAGTAGCTGGGTTTACAGACATGCACCACCAGGTTTGGCTAATTTTGTATTTTTAGTAGAGACAGGGTTTCACCATGTTGGTCAGGCTGGTCTCAAACTTCTGAGCTCAAGTGATCCACCCACCTCAGCCTCCCAAAGTGCTGGGATTACAGGTCTAAGCCACTGTGTCTGGCCTGAAACTTTTTTATATGCACATACATATATAAAATATATATAAATAAGCGTATGCACTAGGTCCCTATGTACAATGTATTTTTGCCATAAGATTACAGTAAAAGTTTATTTTCTGAAGAACATTATTCTAATATCTAGAATATAGAAGGAGCTAAATAACTACCCATCTTAAATCTTTTTGGAATGAAGTAGAGGGGAAAACAAATGTGTCTGAATAAACCTAACCTCAGTGAGCCCATGATTTCTCCTGCTTATCTGACTTCTTACTCTTCAAGGTCCAGATTATTTCCATTCATCAAGAAGACATAAAAATCTTAAAAATTTATACCTTTAATAACAGAGCTTCAAAATACATGAACCAAAACCTGATAAAACTGAAAAGAGAAATAAACAAACGCACAATTATATAAGATATTTCAAAACCCTTCTATCAGTAACCAATATGACAAGTTGACAGAAAAGCAGAAAAGGCACTCAAGACTGAAATAACATTGTCAACCAACTTGGACAGTCCGACTAACAACAGCAGGAGAAATATTCTTTTCAAGTGCTCATGAAACATTTATCAAGAGAGACCATATTCTGGCCCATAAACCAAGTCTCAATTAATTTTAAATTATTTAAGTCATACAAGGTAAGTTTTCTGACCACAATGCAATTTAATTAGAAGTCAGTAATAGAAAAAGGTATTTAAAATGCCTAGGTACTTGGAAATTATACAATATTGTTCTAAATAATCAGTGAATCAAAGAAGAAATCACAAAGGAAATTAGAAATTATTTTGACTAGAGAGAAATTTTTAGGACTAATAGCCTATGATAGGAATGGAAAAAGATCTCAAAATATTGACTTCAGCTCATACCTTAAGAAACTGGAAAAGTAAGATCAGATTAAACTCAAAGGAAGAAGAAGACAGGAAACAATAAGAGAATAGAAATCTTTAAAATGAAAGAGAGTAATGAAGAAAATCCATAAAACCAAAAGCTTGTACTTTATGAAAATCAATATGATTGATTAACCTGTAGCCACTCTAATCAAGAAAATAAAAGATACAAACTGCCAAAATCAGGAATAAAAGAGAATATATTACTAAAGATCCTACAGACATTGGAAGAATAATAAGAGACTATTATGAGCAATTTTATGCCCATAAATTTTACAGCTTAAATTAAGTGAAAAAATCCCTTGAAAGACTCACACTATAAAAGCTCATTCAAGAAGAAATAGATAATCTAAATAGCCCTATATCTATCCACAAAACTGAAGCTGTTAAAAATAATTTCATAATGAAAACTCCAGTGCAAATACTACTTAACACTTAAGGAAGAAATAATATCAATTCTATACATACTCCTTCAGGAAAGTGAAGAGTGGGAATATTTCCCAACTCATTCTATGAAGCTAGTGTTACCTTGATATGAAAACCATCAAAGAATCACAAGAAAACTACAGATCAATATTCCTCATGAACAAAGTTGTAAAAATTCTAAACAAAGTATTAGGAAGTCAAGTCCATCAATGTAAGAAGAATACATCACAATAAAGTTGGGTTTATCCCAGCAATGCAAGAATGGTTCAATATTAAAAAATAAATCGATGTGAATCATCATATTAACAAACTGAAAAAGAACCATAGATCATCTCATAGACACAGAAAAAGCAATTGACAAAATCCAACACACATTCCTGCTTTAAAAACAAAACAAAACAAAAAAAACTCTCAGCAAATGAGAATAGAAGAAAATTTCTTCAATTTGGTAAGAGGCATTTACAAAAAATATCCTTCTAACATCATACTTAATGAGGAATGATGGAATGCTTTCTCCCTAGAATTAAAAACCAGACAAGTTTGTCTCCTCTCACCATGCCTATTTAACATTTGTACTAGTGGTTTTAGCTAGTACAATAAACAAGAAAAGGAAATAAAAAGCATCCAGTTAGAAAGGAAGTTCACAGATGATATGACCATCCATGTAGAATATCCAATGCAATATACACAGCTTTACTGGAACTAATGTGAGTCTAGAAAGGTGACAGGACACAAAAGCAATATACAAAAATCCATGATATTTCTCTATACTAATAACAATCAGAAATTGTGATGAAAAACAACATATTTGTAACACAAATACAGCATATTTATAAAAATATGGAACATTTAAGAATAAATGTGACAAAAGGTGTACAAAAATGTACAAGGCCTATACTATTAAAACTATAAAATATTGCTGAGAGGGCTGGGTGCAGTGGCTCACACCTGTAATCCCAGCACTTTGGGAAGCTAAGCCGGGAGGATTGCTTGAGCCCAGAAACTCAAGACCAGCTTGGACAACATAGCAAGATCTCGTCTCTACTAAGAATTAAAAAAAAAAAAAAAAACAAAAAAAAACTAGCCAGGTGTGGTGGTGCATACCTGTAGTCCCAGCTACTTGGGAGGCTGAAGTAGGAGGATTGCTTGAGCCTGGGAGATGGAGGCTGCAGTGAGCCGTGTTCATGCCACTGCACTCCAGCCTGGGCAACAGAGTGAGCCCCTGTCTCAAAAAAATAAAAATAAAAATAAAAATAAATGTTGCTGACAGAAATTAAGAGCCAAATAATGGAGAGCTATACTTTGTTCATACATTGGATGACCCAATATTTTAAAGATATCAATCTTCCCAACGTTATCTTAATCAAAATTACCATGAGCGTTTTAGTATTAATAGATAAACAAATTCTAAAATTCATAAGGAAATGTCACGGACCTAGAATGGTCAATGCAATTTTTATAAAGAAGAACAAAGTTGGAGGATTAACACTTATCTGATTTCAAGACTTAAAAAGATGTAATAGTCAAGATAGTGCGGTATTGTAAGTATAGACAAGTAAGTGGAACAGCATATAGAGTCAGAAATAGACCCACACATATATGGACAACCTTTTTATTAATCTTGAGACAGGGTCTCACTCTGCAGCCTTGACCTCCTGAGCTCAGGTAATTGTCCCACCTCAGCTTACCGAGTAGCTAGGACTACAGGCACACACCACCATACCTGGCTAAGTTTTTGTACTTTTTGTAGAGACAGAGTTTCACCATGTTGCTCAGGCTGTTCTCAAACTCCTAGGCTCAAGTGACGCTCCCGCCTTAGCCTCCCAAAGTGCTGGGATTAAAGGCATGAGCCACCATGCCTAGCCTGGACAACTTATTCTTGACAAAGGCACAAAAGCAATCCAGTGGAGAAAAGATACTAATTTCAACAAATGTTGCTGGAATAATTGGATTCAAAAAAAATAATAAAATTGGACTCATACCTCATATATCACATGCAAAAATTATCCCAAAGTGCATCACAGACTTTAAATTACATTTAATTTAAAGGAAATTACAGGAGAAAAATACGGGAGAAAAATCTCTGTAACCTAGAGTGAAGGAAAAATGTCTTAGATATGATACCAAAAGTATGATCCATATTGACAAATTTGATTCATCAAACTTAAAAGCTTCTGTTCTTTGAAAGCCATTGTTAATAGAATGAAAGGTCACAAACTGGAAGGAAATATGTGCAAGGCATATATCTGATAAAGAACTTGAATCCAGAATATATAAAGAACTCTTAAAACTCAACAACAAACAAACCAGTTTTTTAAATGAGCACAAGATTTGAACAGACTCTTCACCAAATAAGATATATGGACCTATAAACACATGAAAAGATGCTCGATATCATTAGTCATTAGAGAAATGCAAATTAAAATCACAATAAAATGTTACTGCATACCCACTAGAACGGCTAAAATAAAAAAGACTGTGCATACCAAGTGTCGACAAAAATGTGGAGGAACTTAAACTTTTATATCTTGCTGACAGGAATGTAAAATGGTACAATCACTTTGGAAAACAGTTTGACAGTTTCTAAAAGGGTCAAACATATGCCTACCATATGATTCAGCCATTTCACTCCTAGGTATTTACCCAAGGGAAATGAAAGGATCCATCCATGCAAAGATTTGTACATGATCGTTCATAGCAGCTTTATTTGTTATAACAAATAACTGGAAATTACCCAAATGTCCATGAACATGTGAACAAATAAACAAATTTTGCACATCCGTACATTGGAATGGTACTGAGCAATAAAAGAAAGTAAACTATTGTTATGTGCAACATGAAATTTCAAAATAATTATGCTGAGTGAAAGAAGCCAGACAAAAAAGAATACATACTGTATGACTGTATGACTCCATTCATATAAAATCCTAGAATATGTAAACTAATCTATGGTGACAGAAAGCTGATCAGTGGTTGTTTGGGGACCTAGGGGTAAGGGGTTGCAGAAAAAGAGTTGGGAGGGGGATCTATGAAGAGGCATGAGACAACTTTTTGAGATGATGGATGGCCTCATGGGTTACAAATACATCAAAACTTGTCAAATTATATAGTTTAAATATGTACAATTTAATGTATGTTAGTTATATATCAGGCTGGGTGCGGTGGCTCATGCCTGTAATCCCAGCACTTTGGGAGGCCGAGATGGGCAGATCACTTGAGGCCAGGAGTTCAAGACCAGCCTGACCAACACGGTGAAACCCCATATCTACTAAAAATACAAAAATTAACCGGGCATGGTGGTGCGCACCTATAGCCCCAGCTACTCAGGAGGCTGAAGCAGGAGAATTGCTTGAACCCAGGAGGTGGAGATTGCAGCGAACTGAGATCATACCACTACACTCCAGCCTAGGCGACAGAGCAAGACTCTTGTCTCAAAAAAAAATTTTTTAAATTATTTATCAATTAAAATGAATTAAAAAAATAAATGGAACAAAACTATTGAAACACTAGAAGAAAATAAAAGATGGTTGGGTGCAGTGGCTCGGGCCTATAATCCCAGCACTTTGGGAGGCCGAGGCAGGCGGATCACGAGGTCAGGAGATCAAGACCATCCTGGCTAACATGGTGAAACCCCATCTCTACTAAAAATACAAAAAAAAAAAAAAAAATTAGCTGGGTGTGGTAGCAGGCGCCTGTAGTCCCAGCTACTCAGGAGGCTGAGGCAGGAGAATGGTGTGAACTAGGGAGGTAGAGCTTGCAGTGAGCCGAGATCACACCACTGTACTCCAGCCTGGGCGACAGAGCGAGACTCCGTCTCAAAAAAAAAAAAAGAAAAAAAAAAAGAAAAGAAAAGGTATTATTTCATATTCTTGGGTAAAGATGACCTTTCTTAGCACTCACTAAAGCTAGAAACTCAGTAAAAAGGCTAATATAATTCACCACATAATTGACCACAAATCTACCACATAACATAAACTAAGTTAAAAGATAAACTTCAAGGCCAGAACTTTGAGAGGCCAAGGCGGGCAGATCACTTGAGGTCAGGAGATAGAGACCAGCCTGGCCAACATGATGAGACCCCGTCTGTATTAAAAATACAAAAATTAGCCAGGCGTGGTGGCACACATCTGTAATCCCAGCTACTCTGGAGGCTGAGGCAGAAGAATCACTTGAACCCAGGAGGCGGAGGTTGCAGTGAGCTGAGATCGCGCCACTGAACTCCAACCTGGGAGACAGAGTGAGAGAGACTCCATCTCAAAAATAAATAAATAAATAAACTTCAACATATGATATGCAGAAGGCTAATATCTTCACTATATAAAGGGCTCTTACAAATTAATTTTTAAAAGATGAATACTTAAATAGAAAAACAGGGAAAAGGCATACATTTCCTGGTAATTCACAAATGAAGAAAATTACAGTTGTCACTAAATGTATAAGATGTGTTACTCCATCAGTAATAGAAGTTTTTTTGTTTGTTTGTTTGTTTGTTTGGACAGAGTCTCGCTCTGTCACCCAGGCTGGAGTGCAGTGGCATGATCTCAACTCACTGCAACCTCCACCCCCTGGGTTCAAGCAATTCTCCTGCCTCAGCCTCCCAAGTAGCTGGGATTACAGGCGCTCACCACCACACCTGGCTAATTTTTGTTATTTTTAGTAGAGATGGGGTCTCACCATATTGGTCAGGCTGGTCTCAAACTCCTAACCTCAGGTGATCCACCCACCTCGTCTTCCCAAAGTGCTGGAATTACGGGCATGAGCCACCACACCTGGCATAAGATATTTAACTTGTAACAATAAAATAGAATTTGTATTTTATCTAACTGGCAAATATTGGAAACAGATTGTCCACAGAGCAGGTGAAAGTGTGGAGGACTCTTGCACACTGTTGGTAGCTATGGAAATTTGCATACTGATTCGTATTACTCTCACAGCGATTTGGCAAGATACATAAAATTATCAAATATCTCAACACTTAAATCCAATAATTTCAATTTTTAGGAATTTACTCCAAAAAAAAAATCACCAAACATTTTGTTTATAATCAGTCCAAATTGGAAACAACTGTCATGTTTACCTCTATGTTGTTTCACTATGACCAGAATGCCATGTCATCATTAAAAATTATGAAGAGCTGTATTATTGACCTGGAAAGATATCTATTAAGTGAAAAAAGGTGGTTTGCAAAGTACTATGGGTAAGTATAACTAAATTTAAAAAGTAGTTTGTAAAAAATATCCTGGAAGGATGTACCGCAGAGTGTTATTAATAACAATGGTTTTCTCTGGGTCTGGTGGCTCATGCCTATAATCCCAGCACTTTGGGAGGCCAAGGCGGGCGGATCACTTGAGCTTAGGAGTTTGAGACCAGCCTGGCCAACGTGGCAAAACCCCATCTCTACTAAAAATCAGCTGAGCGTGGTCCAGCCACCTGTAATCCCAGCTACTTAGGAGGCTGAGGCAGGAGAATCTCTTGAACCCAGGAGGAGGAGGTTGCAGTAAGCCCAAAGCCTAGATCACTCCACTGTATTCCAGCCTGGGCGACAGAAAGAAACTACATCTAAAAAAAAAAAATAGTCTGCATAGTAAAAGATCCCCATTTTAGAGAAAAAAAAAAATCTGATCTAAAATTATTCAATAAGAATTTTATGGCCAGGTGTGGTGGCTCACAACTGTAATCCCAGCACTTTGGGAGGCCGAGGCAGGTCAATCACCTGAGGTGAGGAGTTTGAGAATAGCCTGACCAACGTGGTGAAACCCTGTCTCTACTAGAAATACAAAAATTAGCCAGGTGTGGTGGCGCATGCCTGTACTCCCAGCTACTTGGGAGGCTAAGGCAGGAGAATCGCTTGACTCAGGAGAAGGAGGATGCAGTGAGCCGAGATCGCACCCCTGCACTCCAGACTGGGCAACAAGAGTGAAACTTCATCTCAAAAAAAAAAGAATTTTGTAATAAAATTCGTTTCTACCTGGGTTTTTTAATGTTCTAATTTGTTCATTAAAGCTTTTAGAAAGTGCTGCTTCTATTGAAAAGTCAGGAATAATTTTCCTGAATGGTGATTTTTTCCCCCGCTTTCTAGGCAATGGTTCCTAGACAAACAGTTTTGAGCATGAAAAGTACAAGAGCTTCTATAACCAGCTCTGAGTAAAATACATCTATCATCACTTCGTGAGATGACTTCCCACTAAACAAACACCTGGGCTAAGAAAATTAATGGATAAACCAATATTGCAAGCCTGGGCTACATTCATATATATTGGATTAGTTTATATTCACATCATTATTTCTTGTTGAAAAGTATTCCATTTAAATAGTTTAAAAATTTGCTTTCATGAGATATTGTCATATTTAAATATACACCGAACATACTCTGGATAATGTTACACAAAAGTTGTGAAACTGTAATCATTTTTGAAAGGATACTGTATAATAATTGTGCTGTATGTTTACACATGAAAACAAAGCACTCTAAGGAATGCTAGTTGTTAGAGTGATGTGTCTCAAGGTGAATCATCTTCAAATTGTAAAAATTCACACTGGGGAATGTTGGCAAGATCAAGGCATTATTAAAGATAATAATAAGTTATATATCAAATGTGAATGGCATCATTTCTCTGCACCAAATTTTACCACACAGCTGCCTATGACAATTTAAACAAAAAACCCAAACACATTATAAATCATGCACCCCCTACACACCCTCTTAAGCAAAAACATCTACCAAGTATACAATCAAATTAAAACTGTAGGAGAGATTTATTAGCTTGTAGATGTTCCTAATTATTCGAAAAACTTGTCTGACGTTCAATAGCAACATCATTCAAGAGCACAGTTCAATCTTAGGAAAGGGAATCCAGTCATGAAACTGATCATAGAGAATGTTTATTAAGTCTGTGTTCCAGGGCAAAGCAAACTTTTGGGAAGTAGGCTGGGTTTTGTTATATAATGCACACAATAGGTCTCAGTCTTTGCCGCTATCTAGAAGACTTGCTACACACAGGAGATACAGTCAGTCATACAGCAGGTATACCAGGAAAGGGGCAACAAGGAGGGAAAGGGGGTAAGATTTATTACCTTCAATTATTTTTGTTCAAAACTTTCCTCAGGGCACAGGCACATAATATATCGTACTTTCCATTACTTAGTACAAATGTAAAACATATCTAAAAAACACATTTCATCTTCATAACATATTAAAATAACAAGTGGGATGTCATGACGTTAATTTGACAGATGGACTGTCATTTAGCAATGTTGTACAACATTAGTTAACAGCAAATTAATATCATCATATCCAGTTTTTCCTAACATAAGCTATCAAATTGGAAAAAAATTAGTAAACAAATCTTTGATTTGTTTTGGGGGCAAAATAACTAGCTAAAATATGCAAATGCAATTCACATATAATTTTAAAATAGCTACCTTTTACAAACTTAAATGGTAAATAGTCTAAAAACTCTGATCTCAGAATCGCCCCCCGACTTTATTGTTCACCAAGGTATTGATTTTTTCTGACAAGTTCGCATGTACGTTATGAATTGACTCATAAAAATTTTCAGCATATTGTACTGGGTTTATTATAGCCATCCTTACTATATATTAAGACCAGTATCTTTTCATCAACACCAGCTGTTAAGCAAACTCAAGTGACGCAGTAGATTCATGATTAGTTCACAGAAAAGAAAGCAAAAATAGAGTGACATAAATTTAATTTCATTACACTTTGGCATTTAAAGCCATATTTTATACCCCACTGACCACAAAGGACTTCTCTATTGTAAAAAAAAATCTTGCTCTACACAATGCTAGTAACAACACCATTTACCAAATGGAGGTTCATTTTAGTTGAAATTCTTTATCAAATTTTGATGTATCTGAAATAATTTTAATAGTATTGAAATAACATGAGAAAATTATGTCTTGCAAATTTATCCTCACTGATAAGTTAAGGGATTCTGTAGGTCATTTCTGTTAATATTTTTTTCTTTACATAGTGCATAAAGGGTAGGAACAAAAGAAGAAAGAAAACTTCCAGCCTGATATCAGGGTTTGAGTCAAAACAGCAGCTTAACTTTATCTGGCTCTTAGAGCAGTAACTGGAAGGGTCGCAAAATTGTGGCTTTAAATCTTTAGTAGCTACATTCTAGAAAAAAATAAAACAGTGATGTTATAACATTACATTGACCTGCTTCTTATATACTTTTTAGCAAATAAGTTACAATTTCCTAGTGGAAACACAAAAGACCTGATTTCAGGAATGATTGTATGAAACTTTAGGAAGGAATTTACATGCTTTTTGTTTAAAACCTGTGAATTCTACTTCCTTTGAAGAGCAAACTCATTCCACACCAAAACCATATAACTTATTTCTCCAGGTTTTTTATGTATGTTAATTTGGTCATCCCAACTGAATTTTATATTCCTTGAAACCAGGGGCCATAGCTTAAACTTCCTCTTTATTCCCTTATTAGCATAATGCTAAGCAAATAGTGTGTACTCAGTAAATACCTGATTGTGAAATTCTAGCAATGTTTATCTGTTTTTTAAAATCTAGCTGTATTGGGCTGGTCGTGGTGGCTCACGCCCATAATCCCAGCACTTTGGGAGGCCGAGGCAAGTGGATCACCTGAGGTTCGGAGTTCGAGACCAGCCTGGCCAACATGGTGAAACCCCGTCTCTACTGAAAATACAAAAATTAGTCGGGCGTGGTGGCAGGAGAGTGTGGTCCCAGCTACTCGGAAGGCTGAGGCAGGAGAATTGCTTGAACCCGAGAGGCAGAGGTCGCAGTGAGTCAAGATCATGCCATTGCACTCCAACCTGGAGGACAAGAGCAAATATTCCATCTCAAAAAGAAAAAAAAAATCTAGCAAAATCTAGCTGTATTTGTTTTACCCTCATAGTCCAATTTTATTAGCTGTCTGTCTGCCTTTTCTGTTTATGACTTATTGTGAGTCTCATTTTTCCTTCGTTTTATCTGTTACTCACCCCACCATCCTGAACTTCTCTTTTTCTCTCTTCCCACTCCCAGGAGATACTATCTGTCCAAGTACATATATATATACACACACACACATATGCACACACACGCGCGCACACACATACACATATGTATATCCAAGTACATATATTTTTCCAAGTACATATGTATGAGTACATATATATGTACACACACAATCGTAAATATGCAACGTACTTTTAAAAATTATGTAATATAATTTTATATATTAATAATTTAGAGTTTTATATATAAACGATAAGTATACTTTGTTCCTATCTTATTGGTTTAAAAGAAAGCTAGAAAACAGGCTGGGTGCAGTGGCTCACGCCTGTAATCCCATCTCTTTGGGAGGCCGAGGAGGGTGGATCATTCGAGGTCAGGAGTTAGAAACCAGCCTGGCCAACATGGTGAAATCCTGTCTCTACTAAAAATATAAAAATTAGTCTGTGGGCGGTGGTGCACACCTATAATCCCAGCTACTCAGGAGGCTGAGGTGGGAGGATTGCTTGAACCCAGGAAGTCGAGGGTGCAGTAAGCCAAGATGGCACCACTGTACTCCAGCCTGGGCAACAGAGTGAGACCCTGTCTCAAAAAAAAAGAAAAAAAAAAAGCTAGAAAACTAAATAAAGATTTTTTAGGTTGTCTTAAATTGATTTTTCTCCCTAAAATAACTGATCCTTTCTTCTAATGCTTTGTCTACATTATCCCAAAATACAGCAATAATTTCAATCAAGTATCACATTCTCTACTTAAAATATTTAATTTTACTAATTTCTTGAAAACTGTATTTTGCAGCATTTGCCAGTTCCGTTGGAAGAAAGTGGTTGTTACTGACAAAAGAGGATTTTTAAAAATCATTCTTGATTTCTTATAGTGGCGTTAGCAATCCTATCTCCACTCAGTGCTCAGCCATTCCTAGGTTATAAAGCTTTGAGATTTCTGATTATTTTGGGAGAAGTACATCTAGTATAATAATTGATACACAGAGAAGTACATCTAGGATAGTAATTGATACTACGTATAGAACTTAGTAGGAAACCTAAATTCAATTCCTGCCCTCATACTAAAAACAGAATGGTGGTTCAGTTTCCATATCTGTAAGATTTGAACTGTGTCATTCATTCATTATTCATAAAGAAATTTACTGTGCCAGTTAGAGTTATATTAACAAAAGGTAAATAAAATATAGTAATATGATATATGTAATGCAATTATTATACTACCATTTGAACATCAAATATTTCAGAGAAAATTTTATTCCGTAATTTGAACTATACTATGGATAGGTACTTTGAGCAAAGGCTTATGGAAAGTCAATATTCAGATTTGAGATTTTGGCATTAACAATGTGTGGCTGAAGAAATAAATTAATCTGTGTGTTAGTAAATTGCAGTAACATAGGTATTTTAAATACAAGTTGGCTAATGGTAATAGTTTTCTATGGGTAAAAACTGCCTATGTCAGGTACCCTGAATGGTGTTTATTGCCTTTGTGAAATACAAGGTTTTAAAAAAATCTAAACTAGAATCAGAATATTATTACTATTATTATTATTATTTATTACTTTTGAGACAGGGTCTCGCTCTGTCACCCAGGCTGAAGTGCAGTGGTGTGATCACAGCTCACTGCAGCCTCAACCTCCTGGGCTCCAGAGATTCTCCCACCTCAGCCTCCCGAGTAGCTGGCACCACAGGCACGCACCATCACACCAGGCGAATTTTTGTGTTTTTTCTAGAGACAGGGTTTCACCATGCTGCCCAGGCTGGTCCCAAACTCCTGAAGTCAAGCCGTCCTCCTGCCTCAGCCTCCCAAAGTAGTGGTAATACAGGTGTGAGCCACCATGCTGAGCCCAGAACATTATCTTTTATTGTTTTTTTTTGTTTTTTGTTTTTTTTTTAACTGCTCTTTGTGGAGTAGGACTACCCCGTAGGCAGTGTGCCCAGAATAGCCCAGAACGTTCTTTCCATGATTCTGTATCAAATAAGTAACTAGTTATTATGAATCTTTAAACTTACCTTAAAGGTAGGTGCAGAAAGAAAAAAAAAAAGTAACTCCCCGATGAGATTTATCCAGAGTGACTGTCATTAATCTACTGATTACCACTGTGTGTGAAATTCCATCAGAATTGTCTAACTGTCTCTTTGGTTTTTTTCCCCAATGACAAGTATTTGTCACTGTAACCATTATAACAGGCAACTGTGATATAATAAAAAATGTATATCTGACCTTTGTCCTGGATTCCTGGCACAGACAAAAACCCATGGAATTTCCTGAGTGATAGGAGTGTCTTTATTATGCTAATGAAATGACTGGGCAAAGCGCCTAGTTTCAAGATGAGGGCTGGTCATCAGAAGGAATAACATCATGATTGAAAGATTGGAGCATTGGACCAGCCCAACTTTCAGAGAGGGGAGGAGGCTGGAGAGTTCAATCGGGTGACTGATTTAATCAGTCTTGCCTATGTAAGGACACCACGGCTCAGGAGAGCTTCCTGGCTGGTGAACATATCCATATACTAGTGGCACACCCTGACTCCACAGAGACAGAGGCTCCTGTGCCTGGGATCCTGCCATACCTTATTCTAGGTATCTCTTCATCTAACTGTTCATTTAGATCCTTTATAATAAAACAATTATTTCAAATACAGTGATCTCCTGAGTTCTGCGAGTCATTCTGGCAAACCACAAAACACAAGGGGGCTGTGGAAAGCCTCAGCTGGGCAGAAGTGTGGGAGTTTTGGTAACACCCAAAACTTATGACTGGAACCTGAAGTGGAGGCGGTGAAGGACTTTGTCCTTAGCCTGTGGTGTCTGATGGTGACTCTGGGTAGTTGGTGTTAGAATTGAATTGAACTGGAGGACACCTGGTTGACATCAGGTAACTGGGTGTGGAAACACAGCAACAAACACTTTTATTTCAAGAATTGTAAGCTTTTGGATTTATTTCTACTCTGCTTCCTGTAATGTGTAACTAAATAATTTAAATAGTTTTTAAAGAAAAGATGTCAGTGATGTCACAGCCATTATGCCAACTGCTTTTTCTAAAGTTACTTTCATTTTAACAAAACAAATGTTTAAAAACCCAAATTATTACCTACTAATAATACATATGCAGAATGCACAGGGCATGAAAATAAAAGCCATCGTGTACCTATTCAAAGGTCTTTATTACAATAATTTTTATAGAGGTCAAAAGTGAAACCAAACAGACTATTATTTAATGGGAAAGCAAGAGCTAAAATGCCAAAAACTCAAAACACTAGAAATTTTAGAATATGAACTTTCTGTTTCATGAATGTCTTTATAAAATCGTCTTTGTCAACTATACAATGTGAATTCTGCTATTTAAAACAGAATTTACATGACACCTAGATAAAAAGCATTCTGCTAATTTTTGTTTTTTCAATAAAAGATGCAGTGCCAGCATGAAAAAGTTCGGATTACGAATTAAGAGAGCCCTTGAGCATAAGACTGTACTGAGAGTTAAAAATCATCATAAACATTGGTGAATTCCACGTGTCTCAAATAATTATCAATTTTAAAGATGGATGAGAAACAGATGAAATGTACAGTAAAGTTGCCACAAGGACTAAGTAAAAGTCCTCACCACTATTTTTACTAACACTTAATAGTCAGCAGTTCTAAAACATTTGCTAAATGCACTTACTAGAAACTGAGGGATGTGAAAGTTACTTATAAAGAAGAAATGCTGAAGATTCAGGAAAAAATAAAGGTCAGTTCCTTTCTGATACAATGCATTTCACAATTCAAGTAATTCATCTGGTGGTAAAAATCTGAAAAATATATTTTCCAGCACACCTTATCCACTTATCATAGTATAGGAAAATAAGTGGATTTCAATTTGGTGATTTAACCTATAGCTTTAAATCTGTAATAAACAAACTTGAAATTCCAAACTTTAATAATGAAAAGGCCATAACTGAAATGATGTCAACCCTGGATATGAATCTCTTACCAACATGATGAAAGCCCCACTTGTAGAGCTGCACTTCTGGTCAGCAGCTGCATTTTTGTTTTAATAAAAGGAGAAAGGGTGCCAGCACACCAGTGCGATCCAAGACATGGTTACTACATAAGCAGTGGGATTAATTGCTTTTCCAGAAAGCCAGAGTAAGCTCTCCTTCCACTGTCCCATCAAGATCAGCTTCCATAAAATGAGTGTAATAAGATAATGTATTACATACGCCAGTAACTCCTACCAGCAGTATTCAGCTGCACAAAGCCATACATATTTATATCAATCAATAAAAACTTCATTGCTACATATATTTCAGACACCACATTTTAGCTCTGTCTTTAACGTGCAGATAAGATAGGCTATAAATAAGCAAAAGTGCATTTTCTTACCTACCCCTCAAAGAATCTGTCCACCATTCGTTTAATATCTTCTTGCTGGCGAGATAAAGAGAAATAAATATATATTAGAGATTTTGGAAAAACAGCTCTACCAATATGAAGGATCTGGTTTATGAAAGCTACAAATATTTTAATTAGCACCCAGATGGTTAATGTATGATTTTATGATTGATGAAATTTGGAAAGATCATTTTATTATCCCACGTATAGGCAAGAGAAGGTACATTTGGGTTGTGTTGTACCATGATGATTTCATAGGCTCACCTTTTGAGGTGAACATGGAGGAGAAAGTTATTTCTAAACTTAAGAATAACACAGAAAGGAGTATGACAAAGGTTACCCTCCAATCAGAAAAAGAAATATTTTAGTAAGTCTGGAGCTTACTAAATCATTTGGGTTTCTAGACAACAACCTAAACGTATCTTCTCATGGCTATCTATGGCATAATCAAATGATCCTTCCAAAACCTATCAATCATTTTAGAAACTATTAGAGAGCCTAAAAACCATATATTCAGATTTATTTCGTAAGTACAGCAGTTCTGAGATTCATTTTGAAATTCTGGCCCACTTAGGAATATGACACAATGTACTACTATTTTAGAAACTGAAGATTTCTCTTGGAGATTTTTTTTAAGATAGGTCTTTCTATTTAGAGAAATAGATTATTGTCCAGCAAAGTATAAACCAAACCCAAGACAACCTCTTTACTCAAACAACTGCTGTTTGTTGAAATGATATAAAGAATCATTTAGGTCTCTGCTTCAAATTTGGAGAAAAACAAAAAAGCAAAATTATGATGTTAAGCTAAAAATGGTTAACCTGCATATACCTTCTTAATCTCTCTCTCTCTCTTTCTCTGGCTCTCTCTCTCTTTCTGTGTGTGTCTGTAGCACTGAAAATAGGTAAAAGGAAGAAATTACTACCTTTACTCAGAAATATGCCATAGTAGCTTTAGGAAAATTAATACGTACAATATTATTTTGAAAGCAAGCTATTAGATGCTTAAAATATTTTAACAATATCAACCTAGCATTTTCTAAATTCTTAATAAAATTATTTTTTCTTGTAGCCTTTACCTATCCTGAGAAAAAACATACAATGCTATTCATCCTCTATTATAATGTCCCTGATGATTTCCAAATGTTTCTTTGCTATGCAGCAGAAGTATATGATTTCTGATCCAGATGCTTTAAAAAGCAATTCTAACAAAGAAACTTAATCTGAACTGAACTTGGCACAGATTCCAGAAACCTATAGGATGATGTTTTGGAAGCTGCTCAAACAAAAGTTGAAACAGAAATATGCATCCACAACCATATATCTCTGGCTGTTAGTAATAAATGAAGGATACAGACTTTTTCCATAAGTGTGGGTGAATGGAAGTTAATGCTTATAAAATACAGTTTAAGTACCAAAACAGTATTTGAGATTGATGCTTTTTCTTTTAAAGCAAAAGCATTTGTTTAATTCACAAGAAGGTAAAAATCAAATAAAGAAATGTTATACTTGTTCTTTGAAAGCTATTCAGAAACTTTAGTGCCCAACCTCAAGAAAGGAGTTATTTTCTTTATGATATATAGCACATTTATGGCATAAAGGTCTATAAAATATTAATATAGAGAGATAAGGGTATTTGGAGTCAGTTTCTTCCAGTGAACAAGAATAAGTCAGGTACACAGATTTGCAGACTCATTTTGGAGTCCCAGAAGGAGAGGAGAAGAAGAATGGGCCTAAACAATGTTTGAAGAAACAATGCCTGAGAATTTTAGAAACTCAGAAAATATATCAAGCCACATAATCAGGAACTGCTACATACCCCAGGAACAATAAACATAAAAAATGATACTCTAGTAAAATCATAGTAAAGTGTTAAAAATCAAAGACAAAGAGAAAATTCTAAAAGTAGTCAGAAGAAAGGACACATGACATTTCAATGTAAACAATGGAAGTCAGAAGACAATAGATTGTTATTTTCAAAGTGCTTAAAGATAACTCCAACCTAGAATTCTATCCTCAGTGAAAATATATTTCAAAAATGAATGTGAAAGAATATTTCAGACAATTAAACACTGGAAGAATTGATTACCAGCAGTCCAACACTAAAATAAATACTATATAAAAAACATAATTTATTTTTGTACATTGACTGTGTATCATGAACCCTTATTAAACCCACTGATTAGTTCTAGTAGCTTTTTGGCAGATTCCTTAGGATTTTTGACCTAGGTGATCATGTTGTCTATGAATAAAAACAGTTTTACTTACTGCTTTCCAATCTGTATGACTTTTTTTTCCCTTCCTTTGTTGCACTGGCTATGGTTTCCACTACAATGTTAAATAGAAGTGATGATGGCAGATATCTTACTTTGTTTCTGATATAAGGGGAAGGCATTTAATCTTTCACCATAATTAAGCATGCTAGTGGCTACAGGATTTTCATAAATCCCTTTTTCAGCTCGTTTATTGAAAGTAAATGGATGGTGAATTTTCCAAGTACTTTTTTTTTCTTTCTTTTTTTCTTTTTTTTGAGACAGAGTCTCGCTCTGTTGCCCAGGCTGGAGTGCAGTGGTGTGATCTCAGATCACTGCAAGCTCTGCCTCCCAGGTTCATGCCATTCTCCTGCCTCAGCCTCCTGAGTAGCTGGGACTACAGGTACCTGCCACCACGCCTGGCTAATTTTTTGTATTTTTAGTAGAGATGGGGTTTCACTGTCTTAACCAGGTTGGTCTTGATCTCCTGACCTCATGATCTGCCTGCCTCGGCCTCCCAAAGTGCTGGGATTACAGGCGTGAGCCACTGCACCTGGCCTGAGTGCTTTTTCTGCATCTATTGAGATAGATGCATGATTTTTCTTTTTTAGACTATTTAATGGGATGATTACATTGATTAGTTTTTAAATAATCATAGATTATTTTTTTAAACTGATAGATTCACAGAAAGTTGCAAAGATAATACACAGAGGTCTTGTACATCCCACATTCCTCTATTACAGTTTCATCTGTAATATGAAATGTGGAAAACCACAGAAATCTGATAAAAGAAATCAAAGTTCTAAATAAATGGAGAGATAGTCCATGTTCATGGATTGAACAAGTCATACTCTTAAGATGTCAGATCTTCCTAGCATAATCTATAGATTAAGATGAAATACCAGTCAGTATCTCAGCAGCTATTTTGTAGTTACCAACAAACTGATTCCCAGTTACATCTTATGTAATTATAGTAAAATACCCAAACCAGAACACTGACATTGACATGAAGTGTATGTATAGTTCTATGCCATTTTATAACATATGTAGATTCATGTAACCACCACTGCAATAAAGATACAGAATTATTCCAATTCCATCACTATAAAGATCTTCCTCATGCTACCTCTTTATATGCATTTCCCTCCTTGCCACCATTTCTCACCTCTGGAGACCACTGATTGTTTTTCATCTTTATAATTTTGTCATTTGAAGAGTGTTATATAATGGCATCACATAGTATGTGTTCTCCAGAGAGAGAGAAGTGATAGGATATAAAGAGAGAGAGATGAAAAGAAATTTATTAAGGGTATTGGCTTGCTTGACTATGGAGGCAGAGAAATCCCACAATACGCTGTTTGCAAGCTGAAGAAGCAGGAAAGCTAGTAGTACAGCTCAGCCCAGGTCTAAAAGCCTCAGAACAAAATAAGCCAATAGTGTAACTCTCGGTCCAAGGCCAAAGGCCCAAGAGCCTGGGGGAGGCACTGGTGTGAATCTCAGAGTCCAACAGCCAGACAACCTGGAGTTCTGATGTCCAAGTGCAGGAGAAAAAGGGAATCTTGGCTCCAGAAGAAAGAGAGGAAATTTGCTGAAATCCTCCACCTTTTTGTTCCATCTCGGCCTCCAGCTGATTGAATTATGCCCGCCCACAGTAAGAGCAGATCTTTCTCAGTCAGTTCATCAGCTCACATGCCAGTCTCTTTTGGAAACATCTCACACACACACTTGGATAAGCCCAATCATTCTAATTAAAAGCGAAACCACCTAGTTTCCCTTTCTGCAGAAGAGAGATGGGCTCAGTGCCTACTGAAGCACTGAGAATAAATAATGCTTTACCAGCTATCTGGGTATCCCTTAATCCAGTTAAGTTGACACTCAAAATTAATCATCAAAGTATGTAACCTTTTGACGTTGGCTTTTTTTTCACTCAGCATATGCCATTGAGATCCATCCAAATTGGGTATGTATCAATAGTTCATTCCTTTTTATTGTTGAGTAGTATTCCATGGTATGTAGGTAGCACACATTGTTTAACCATTTACCTATTGTAGAACATTTTGGCTGCTTCTAGTTTCTGGCTATTACAAACAAAGCTGTTATGGACAATCGTGTATATGTTTTTGTGTGGACATAGGTTATCATTTTTCTGAGATAAGTCTCAGGAGTGCAATTGTTGGGCTGCATGGTAAGTACATGTTTGCTTTATTAAGAAATTGCCAAAATATTTGCCAAAGTAGCTGTAACATTTTACATCCTCTCCATCAATGTATAATAGATTCAGTTTCCCTGCATTCTTGCTAGCATTTGATATTGTCATTATTTTTTTACTGTAGTCATTTTGATAGGTGTGTAGTGATATCTCATTGTGGTTTAATTTGCATTTCCCTAATTCCTCATGATGGTGAACATCTTTTCATGTGCTTATTTGCCATCTGTATATCTTCTTTGGGGACATGTCTCTTCATGTCTTTTTCACATTTTTTAATTGGGTTGTTCAATTTTTTTTAACTGTTGAGTTTTGAGAATTCTTTATTTATTCTAGATACCTGTCCTCTAAAAGACACATGGTTTGCAAATATCCCTCAACCCTGTATGCTGTAGCTAATTCTTCCATCCTCTTCATGTGAGCTTTCAAAGAACAAAAGTCTTATTTTAATTGAAATCAAATTTAGAGAAACAATTTATTGATTTTTTTATTATGGATTTTGCTTTTGGTGTCCACTAATTCTTTGTCTAGCTCTAGATCCCAAGTTTTCTCCTATGTTTTTTCATTAAAGTTTTGTAGCTTTTTATTTTACATTTAAGTTCATGATTCACTCTGAGTTAATTTTGTACAATTTTTGTATGAGATTTAGGTCAAGGTTTATATTTTTACCTAAAGATGTTCAATTGCTCCAGCATCATTTGTTGAAGAGATTATCTTTCCTCCATTGAATTGCTCCAACACTTTTGTCAAAAATCAGTTAAATGTATTTCTGTGGATATATTTTTGAATTCTCCATTCCATTTTATTGATCTATGTGTCTATCCCTCCAGCAATATCTCTCTGTCTTGCTGAGAGATATTGTCTTGTCTTATTATTGTTAATATAATAAGTCTTAATGTATGGTAAAGTGATTCTTCCCATTTTATTCTCTTGTCAAGCTACTAGTCTGTTGCCTTTTTGAAGAATTTTGTCTATATCTATGCCAACTCTTGCTGGATTCACAGTAAATTTATATATCAATTTGAGGAGAACTGACGTCTTTACTATGGTTAGTCTTCCTATCTTGTGAACATGTGTCTCACCATTTATGTAGATCTTCTTTGATTTATTTCATCAGTATTTTGTAGTTTTTGACATACAAGTCCTATACATGTTTTATTAAATTTGCATCTAGGTATTTCATTGTTAAAGTGATTTTAAATGGTATTGTATTTTCCACACAAACTGTAGAATCAGTTTGTTGGTTACCACAAAATACCTGCTGAGATATTGACCGGGATTTTATCTTAATCTATAGATTATGCTGGGAAGATCTGACATCTTAACAGTATGACTCTTTCAATCCATGAACATGGACTAACTCTCTATTTATTTAGATTTTTAATTTCTTTTATTAGAGTTCTGTTGTTTTCCACATTTAGATTTTATACATACTTTGTTAGACTTATCCTTGTGTAATTCATTATATTGACACAATTATAAATGGTTTTTAAAATTTCAAATTCCAATTGTACATTGCTAGCATATAGGAAAGCAATCAACTATTGTACATTAACTTTGAATCCTTCAACTTTGCTATATTCACTTATCAGTTCCAGCAGATGTTTTTCAATTCTTGGGATTTTCTACATAGCTATACATTCATGTCATTAGCTAATAAAGACAGTTTTGTTTTTTCCTTTCTAATAAAAGGTATGCAGGTTGATTTTATTTCCTTTTCTTATCTTATTATAGAGCTAGAATGTCCAGTATGAACTTGAATAAAATGGCAAGAGAAGATGTCCTTACCTTTCTTCCAGTCTTCGGAGAAAAAGTATCTAGTTTCTCATTATGAGGTATGATATTAGCTGAAGAGTTTTTTCTAGATGTTCTTTATCAAGTTGAGGAGTTTACAGACAGTTTTTATCATGGAATGTGCATAAAATTTTATCAAATCTTTTTTATGCACCAGTTGACATGACTCTATGATTTTTCTTCTTTAGATTGTTGATATTGTGGATTACACTGATTTTCAAATGTTGAACTGCGCTTGCATAGTTATGGTGTTAACACTTTTTACATATTGTTAGATTTGACTTACTGATATTTTGTTGAGTATTTTTGCATCTATATTTATAAGAGATATTAATGTGTCATTTTCTGGTTTTTTTTTATGGACTTTGTGTGGTTTTGGTAGTGGGTATATTAACTCTATAAAATGAATTGAGAAGTGTTCATTTCTCTTCTATTTTATGGAAAAGATTATGTAGAATTGATGTTAGTTCTTGAAACATTTGGCAAAACTCTCCAGTGAAACCATCTGGGCCTGAAGATTTCTTTTTCTGGAGTCTTATAATTGTAAATTCCATTTCCTTAATATTTACAAAGCTATTCAAATTATTTATTCCATATTAGATGAGTTGCAGTAATTTGTGCCTTTCAAAGAATTGGTCCCTTCAATCTGTCAAATTTATATGTAGAGTTGTTTTTAGTATTCTCTTATTTTCACCTGCAGGCTCTGTAGTGATATCTCTGTTTCATTATTGACATTCGTAACCTGTGTCTTCTCTTTCTCTGTCAGTCGTGCCAGAGTTTTGTCAGTTTTATTGATCTTTCTTTAAAAACTTTCCTTCATTGATTTTTTTTTTTCTTTTTTTTTGAGACAGAGTCTCGCTCTGTCGTGCAGGCTGGAGTGCAATTGAGGAATTTCAACCTTGGAGGTTGGAGGTTGAAATTCCTCAACCTCCCAGGTAGCAGGAATTTCAGGCGCATGCCACTACACCCAGCTAATTTTTAATTCTTTTGTAGAGAGGCAGGCTTACTATATTGCCTAGGCTGGTCTTGAACTCCTTGGCTCAAGCAATTCTCCCATCTCGGACTCCTGAAGTGCTGGGATCATAGGCATGAGCCATGGTAATATCCACCCAGCTATTTTTTAAAATTTCATTGATTTCTTGTGTTTATTATACATTTTCTTATGCTTGCTTTTGGTTTATTTTTTTCCTCCTTTTATAGTTTCCTGAGGTGGGAAGTTTGATTACTGATTTGAGACTTCTTTTCTGATGTAAACATTAAGTGCTATAAATTTCCCTTTCAGAGCTGCTTTAGTTGAGTCCCATAAATTATGTTATATTGTATTTTAATTTTCATCATGTTCATTCAGTATTTCCATTGAGCCTTCCTCATTGACCCACAGATTATAGTATTTAGAGTCTGTTGCTTAGTTTCCAGTGCTTAAAGATTACCCTGTTGTTTTCTTTCTCTTTCTGCTATTTGTTGCTATTGGTTTCTAGTTTGATTCCATTTTGGTCAGTCATCATGTGGTTTCAATTCTTTTAAATTTATTGACTTTTAAAAATAGTCCAGGATATAGTCTATCTTGGTATATGGTCTGTGGCTGCTTGAAAAGAATGTATAGGCCAGGCACAGTGGCTCACACCTGTAATCCCAGCACTTTGGGAGGCCGAGGCAGGTGGATCATCTGAGGTCAGGCATTCGAGACCAGCCTGGCCAACATGGTGAAACCCCAACTCTACTAAAAATACAAAAAAATTAGCCAGACCTGGTGGCAGGTGCCTGTAATCCCAGCTAGTTGGGAGGCTGAGGCAGGAGAATCGCTTGAACCCAGGAGGCAGAGGTTGCAGTGAGCCGAGATCGCTCCACTGCACTCCAGCCTGGGCAACAAGAGTGAAACTCCATCTCAAAAAAAAATTTTTTTAATTAAAAAAAAAAAAAAAAAGAAAGAGTAGGCTCTTCCTGTTAATCTCCACTGCTACTTCTTGGCTCTGGGAGGCCCAGGTGGCTCTGCAGCAGCCTCTGCCACCCTGTGACCTGTGGGTATTGGGACATCCCTAGCTGACGCCAGGACACCCGGGAAGCCGAGGAACGGACTCCGTGGCTTTTGAGGATGTGGCTGTGAACTTTACCCAGGAGGAATGGGCTTTGCTAGATTCTTCTCAGAAGAATCTCTACGGAGAAGTGATGCAGGAAACCTGCAGGAACCTGGCTTCTGTAGAAATCATATGGTACAGAGACTGTGTGAAAGCAAAGAAGGTAGTCAGTATGGACAAGTTGTCAGCCAAATTCTAAATCTTGATCTGAACGAGGACATTTCTACTGGATTAAAACAATGGGAATGCAGTATTTGTGGAAAAGTCTTTGTACGTCATTCCCTCCTTAATAGGCACATCCTAGCTCACTCAGGATACAAACCATATGGAGAGAAGCAATATAAATGTGAACAGTGTGGGAAATTCTTCATTTCTGTTCCAGGTTTTAGAAGACACATGATAATGCACAGTGGAAATCCAGCTTATAAATGTACAATATGTGGGAAAGCTTTTTATTTTCTCAATTCAGTTGAAAGACATCAGAGAACTCGCACAGGAGAAAAACCCTATAAATGTAAACAATGTGGTAAAGCGTTCACTGTTTCCGGTTCTTGTCTAACACACGAACAAACTCACACTGGAGAGAAACCCTACGAATGTAAGGAATGTGGGAAAACATTCAGATTTTCTTGTTCTTTTAAGACGCATGAAAGGACTCACACTGGAGAAAGACCCTATAAATGTACCAAATGTGATAAAGCCTTCAGCTGTTCCACTTCCCTTCGTTACCATGGAAGCATTCATACTGGAGAGAGACCCTATGAATGTAAACAATGTGGCAAAGCCTTGAGTCGTTTGAGTTCCCTTTGTAACCATACAAGTACTCATACTGGAGAGAAACCCTATGAATGTAAACAATGTGACCACACCTTCAGTCGCCTCAGTTCCCTTCAACTCCACGAAAGAATTCATACTGGAGAAAAACCCTATGAATGTAAGAGATGCGGTAAAGCCTACACTCATTCCAGTCACCTTACTCACCATGAAAGAAGTCATGATATAGAGGCTGGGTGTAATGACTCAGCCTGTGGTCCCAGCACTTTGGGAGGCCAAGGTGTGTGTATTGCTTGAGCCCAGGAGTTCATAGCCAGCCTGGATTAAAACAATGTGAAACAACCTGGGCAACATGGTGAAACCCTGTCTCTACAAAAAATAAAATAATGCCAGGCGCGGTGGCTCATGCCAGCTGCTCGGGAGGCTGAGGCAGGGGAATGGCGTGAACCCAGGAGGCGGAGCTTGCAGTGAGCTGAGATGGCACCACCGCACTCCAGCCTGGGCGACAGAGCGAGACTCCGTCTCAAAAAAAAAAAAAAAGAAAATAATTAGCTGGGCATGGTGGCACATTTCAGTTGTCTTAGTTCTTTTTCAAGGACATAAAAAACCACGGGGGTTTGGGGGTAAGCCCTGTGCATGCGGATCACGAGGTCAGGAGATCGAGACCATCCTGGCCAACATGGTGAAGCCTTGTCTCTGCTAAAAATACAGAAATTAGCTGGGTGCGGTGGCACATGCTTGTGGTCCTGGCTGCTCAGGAAGCTGGGGCGGGAGGGTTGCTTGAACCCAGGAGGTGGAGGTTGCAGTGGGCCGAGATTGTGCCACTGCACTCCAGCCTGGCGACAGAGTGAGACTCCATCTCAAAAAAATAAATAAATAAATAAAGCCCCTTGAATGTGAGAAATGTGGTAAAACATTTACTCTTTCCCATTCCCTCATAAACATGAAAGAGCTCACACTGCAGAGAAACCTTAAGAATGCAGGAAAGGTAGTCAAGCCTTCAGATTTTCCTGTTTTTGAAGATTTGGGAGGACTCAGAGTAGAGAAAAGCCTTTTGAATTTAAATTTGTGGTTAAGGCCTTCAGTTGTGTTAGTTCCGTTTGAAGACATCAGCTCATTCCTGAGAAAAACCCTATGAATGTCCAAATGTGGAATGTTTCATTTCTCTCATACCCACTCAAGTACATATGAAAATGCACACTGTAGCTGGCTGGACCTTGTAAATACGAGAACGTACACAGGATTAAAACTCTAATGGTTTAGAAGCTGCAAGGATATTTTCAGTTTTAACATTTACTTGAAAAGTCACGAAAACTCCCACTGGAAAGAAGTTCTATCAGTGAAACTTTTCTAATTTGGAAAGCCTGATGCAAATTAATTATCCTGCAGTGCTTGAAAAAAATGTATGAAATGTTACACAAGTTACAAGTATATTGTTTTTATCAGTGGCTCATTCTTAAAGAGTCTTGAGTATGCATTTCACCTTGTTTTGCAGGGAAACCTTGAGGTGAGAGTTCTGTAAATGCTCTTTAAGCAGTAGTACTTGAATTTCATAGATGATATTTTCTTAAGTTTGTTGGTAGAATTTTTGTCTATTCATTTGATAATGTGCTGGATTTATGGTTGAATTTTGATGTTTTTCTAATATGTAGGTAATATTTTTATTTCATTATTTTTTTTGAGATGGAGTCTCGCTCTGTTGCCCGGGCTGGAGTGCAGTGGTGCAGTCTCGGCTCACTGCGGCCTCCACCTCCTGGGTTTAGGCAGTTCTCCTGCCTCGGCCTCCCAAGTGGCTGGGACTGCAGGCACCCGCCACTACGTCCAGCTGATTCTTTGTGGTTTTGGTAGAGACAGGGTTTTGCCATGTTGGCTAGGCTGGTCTTGAACTCCTGACCTCATGATTTGCCCGCCTCGGCCTCCCAAAGTGCTGGGATTGCAGGCATGAGCCACCGCGCCTGGCCAGGTAAGTTTCATTTGTATGTATTGTCCTGTGATTAATGGACCAGTGAATAATGATTGTGAATTGTTGGGATTGTCTGACTAGTCTCATTTGGCAAATTTTGATTATCCCTTGTCCATTATACACGTTGCACCTTTTTTTATTAAAGGAAAAACTACTCGATGTAAAGATGTTTATTTTTTGCTAATAATGAGTTGGTATTAATTCCTAAGTACATAAAGTTTACCATAGAGTATCATCTCATGAAAAAAAAAAAAAGAAAAAGAAAAAGAAAATGCATTCTCTGCCACAAATGCTTATCCTGCTGGTTCATGGTTTGTTTTTTTTTTAGCTTTTCTATATCCTTGCTGATTTTCTGTCTAGGTATTCTATCAACTGCTGAGTGTAATGTTGAAGTCACCAATAACTGTGAGTCTGTTTTTCCTTTTAGTTCTATCAGTTTTGTCTTCACATATTTTGCCCTTCTATAGCTTTGTGCATACACATTTAGAATTGCTCTGTCTTCTTGGTGGGCTGACCCTTTTATTATTGTGTAATTTCCCTCTTTTTTCCTGGTAATTTCATTTACTCTAAAGTCTACTTTGTCTGATAGCACATTGCTATATTTTTTCTGCTATCCTTCTTTTCTGAATAATATTGTCCTGGATATAGAATTCTGAATCAACAGTTCTTTTCTTTCAGTACTTGAAAAATATTGTTCCGCTTTCTTCTAGCCTCTGTAATTTCTGATAAGAAATCTGTTCTCACTTGAATTGCTTTTCTTATGGAGTAAGCATAATTTCTTACACATTTCATTCTTTTTCTTTTCTTTAGTTTTCAGAAGTTTTACCATGATGTCTTCATGCATCTTTGGTTTATCCTGCTTGAGGGTTACTGTTTCTTGAATATGAATGTGTATGTCTTTTGCTAAATTTGGAAATTCTTCAGCCATTATTTTTTAGAATACATTTTCAGTAAGGTGTTTCATCTGGGAATTATAAAAGTATCTTTTAAAATAATTTCTAATAGAATTCCATTATAGTCAAAGCACAAACTTATTATTTGAAATCTTAAATTTATTGAGATTTGTTTATGGCCCAGAATATGGTCTAGACTGTGGTGAATATTCCATGTGAAATTGAAAAAGAAAAAAAAAAGTGTATCCTGCTGTTGCTTGGTGAGTGTTTTTTTAAAATACCTTTATTAAGGTATAGTCATAAACAATAGAAATCACACATTTAGAGTCTAATGTTTATATTCACAGAGTTGTGTAACCATCACCAAAATTTAATTTTTAGAATATTTTCAGGCCGGGCGCGGTGGCTCAAGCTTGTAATCCCAGCACTTTGGGAGGCCGAGACGGGCGGATCATGAGGTCGGGAGATCGAGACCATCCTGGCTAACACGGTGAAACCCCGTCTCTACTAAAAAATACAAAAAACTAGCCGGGCGAGGTGGTGGGCTCCTGTAGTCCCAGCTACTCCGGAGGCTGAGGCAGGAGAACGGCGTAAACCCGGGAGGCGGAGCTTGCAGTGAGCTGAGATCCGGCCACAGCACTCCAGCCTGGGCGACAGAGCCAGACTCCGTCTCAAAAAAAAAAAAAAAAAGAATATTTTCATTCCCGTCTAAACAACATCCCATACCCATTATCATCCAATTCCCTTGGCTATCCCAGTCCTAAGCAACCACTATTTTAACTTCTGTTTCTGCAGTTTAAAAATTGACATATAATTCACATATTATGCAAAAACAAAATTTACCCATTGAAAGTGTACAATTTGGTGGTTTTTAGTATATTCATAAGGTGGTGCAACTGTCACCACTATCTAATTTCAGAATATTTTCATCACCCCAAAGAAACCCCATAGCCACTTGCCACCACTTCCCATTTCCTTCTCATCCTCCCAGCCCTGGGCAATCACTACTTTTTGTTTTTATGGATTTGCCTATTTCGGACATTTCATATAAATGAAATACAATGTGTGGTCTTTTGTAACTGGCTTTTTCACTTAGCATAATGTTTTTAAGGAACATCTGTGTTGTAGCACGTATCAATACTTTATTTCCTTTTATTGCTGAGTAATATTCCATTACTTTGATATACATTTTATTTATATATTCTTTAGTTGATGGAGATTTAAGTTGTTTCCATTTTTGCTATTATGCATAATATTGCTACAAACATTTATGTACAAGTTTTTGTGTGGACATGTTTTTATGTCTTCTGAGTATTGACCTAGGAATAGAATTGCTGAGTCATGTAGGGACTCTGTGTTTAACTTTTTTGAGAACTGCCGAACTGTGTTCACAGCAGCTGCACCGTTTACATTCCCACCAACAATGTAGGAGGTTTCCAATCACTCTGCGTCCTCACCAACACTTGTTTGTCTTTTTAGTTACAGCCATCCCAGTGGGTGTGAAGTGTTATCTCATTGTGGTTTTGCATTTCCCTAATAAATAGTAATGTTAGTATCTTCCCATGTGCTTATTGGCTACTTTTACATTTCCTCTGGAGAACTGTCCATTTGGATCATTTAACCCATTTAAAATTGGGTTGTTGTTGTTTTATTATTACATTGTAAGAATTCTTTATACATTCAGAATATGAATTTCTTAATAGATAGATATTAGCAAATATTTTATTGTATTCTGTGGGTTGCCTTTTAAAATTTCGTGATGATACCGTATGCAGCACAAAAGTTTGGGTTTGTTTTTTGTTTTTGAGATGGAGTCTCGCTCTGTCACCCAGGCTGGAGTGTAGTGGTGTGATCTTGGCTCACTGCAGCCTCTGCTTCCCAAGCTCAAGTGATTCTTCTGCCTTGACCTCCCAAGTAGCTGGGATTATAGGCATGTGCCACCACGCCTGGCTAAGTTTTATATTTTTAGTAGAGACAAGATTTCATCATGTTGGACGGGCTGGTCTCAAACTCCTGACCTCAAGTGATCCGCCTGCCTTGGCCTCTTAAAGTGCTGAGATTACAGTTGTGAGCCACTGTGCCCAGCCATTTGTAGCACAAAAGTGGGTTGTGTTTTTATTTCTTTTTCTTTTCTTTTTTGTTTTTTGTTTGTTTGTTTTTCCGAGACGGATTTGCGCTTTGTCGCCCAGGCTGCAGTGCAGTAGTGCGATTTCAACTCACTGCAGCCTCTACCTCCCGGGTTTAAGCAATTCTCTGCCTCAACCTCCCGAGTAGCTGGGATTACAGGTGCCCACCACCACGCCCAGCTAATTTTTGTATTTTTAGTAGAGATGGGGTTTCACCATCTTGTCCAGGCTGGTCTTGACCTCCTGACCTTGTGATCTACCCACCTTGGCCTCCCAAAGTGCTGGGATTACAGGCATGAGCCACTGCACCCGGCCTGTTCAAGTAATTCTCCTGCCTCAGCTTCCCACATAGCTGAGATTATAGGCGCCCACCCACACCCAGCTAATTTTTGTATTTTTAGTAGAGACGGGGTTTCACCATGTTGACCAGGCTGGTCTCAAACTCCTGACCTCATGTGATCCACCTGCCTTGGCCTCCCAAAGTGCTGGAATTACAGGCATGAGTCACCGTGCCCGGCCAGCACCAAAGTTTTTCATTGTGATGTAGACCAACTTACTTTTCTCATGTTGCTTATGCTTTTGGTGTTGTACTTACAAAGTTGTTGCCTAATCCAAAGCTATGAAAATTAACTCCATAACTTTATTCTAAGAGTTTTATAATGTAATCTTTTATATTTAGGTGTACAAACCATTTTGAATTATGTTTTCCACACAGTATGAAGTAGGGGTCCAACCAAAATTCAGAAACTCAGTTGTCATGGCACCACTTGTTGAAAATACTATTCTTTTCCAATTAATTGTTGTGCGCCTTTGTCTAAAGCTTAGAGTTTTTAAAATAAATTAAACTAGGTCAAGTTGGCTGATAGTATTAGTCAAGTCTTCTAAAATCTTGCTTGTTTTTTTGTCCAGTTGTTCTATAAATTAAGGAAAATGAGGTATTGAAATTTTCAAATATAATTGTGAACTTGTCCATTTCTGCTTGAAGTTCTTTCAGTTTCTGCTTTATGTATTTTGAAACCTTTGTTACTAGGAGTAGAAACATTTAGCATTATTACATCTTCTTGATGAATTGATCCCTCTACTATTATGAAAATACCATATTTATCAATGGTAATATCCTTTGCTCTGATATCTACTTCATTTAGAATTAATCTAACATTTCAGGTTTGTTTGGTTATTATTAGCAAGTTTTATATTGTGATTTATAATAAGAAAATACATCTTTTCATATTTGTCCCTAGTTCCTGACACAGAGTTCCTAGAACTCTTGTCATTGCCCAGATGACAGGAGCATCTTTTGTTCTAATGAGGCGACTCTTGGTGGGCTGCTGGATGGGGGCAGATGCCTCAAAGACTAAGCCATGATTAGAAGCCTGGAACTTTCAGCCCCCATTCCCTAGGATAGGAGAAAGGCTGGAGATTGAGTTAATAATCAGTCATGTCTACATGATGAAGCCACCATAAAAATCCCTGAACTACAGGGTTCAAGGGGCTTCCCAGTTGTGAACACACCCATGCACCAGGAGGGGTGGTGCACCCCAACTCCATGGGGACAGAAGCTCCTGCACTAGGAACCCTTCTAGAATTTGCCCTATATATCTCTTCATCTGGCTGTTCATCTGTATCCTTCATCATATCTCTTAGTAATAAAATAAACTGGTAAATGTGTTTTTCTGAGGTCTGTGAGCCATTTTAGCAAATTAATCAGATCTGAGGAGGGAGTTTTGGGAACTGCAGCTTATAGCTAGTCAGTCAGAAGTATAGATGACAACCGACTACTTGCAATTGCTATTTGAAGTGAGGAGCAGTCTTGTGGAACTGAACCATGAGCCTGCTGGGCCTGACTCTAACTGCAGGTAGACGGTGTCAGAAGTAAATTGAGTTGTGGGACACCCAGTTAATGTCTGCTGAAGAATTGTTTGCTGTGGGGAGAAATCCCCACATATCTTGATCACAGAAATTTTCTGTATTGTGATGAGGGTAAGATTTTTAAAAATGGGTTTTTCTTATCTCAAGCAAAACATGGTATATTTTTTTACCTCCTACTTATTTTTTTACAATTTTTAATAGCTACATAATAGTTGTATGTATTTTAGTAATACATGTGGTATTGTGATTCATGCATATAATTGTAAAGATCAAATCAGAGCTATTGGGATATCTATCACCGCAAACATTCACCGCTTCTTTATGTTGGGAACATTCCAGTTCCTCTCCTCCAGCTATTTGGAACTATAAAACAAATTATTGTGAACTATAGTCAACCTACTGTGCTACCAAACACTAGATCTTATTGCTTCTAGCTGTTTGTTGTACACACTGACCACCCTCTCTTTACATCCCACCTCCTCCAACATTTTCCAGTTTCTGGTAACCACCAGTCATCTCTCTACCTCCATGAGATCTGCCATTTTAGCTCCCACATATGAGTGAGAGCATGGACTATTTGTGTTTCTGTACCTGGTTTATTTCACTTAATATAATGACCTCCAGTTCCATCTGTGTTACTACAGATGACAGGATTTCATTTTTATGGCCAAATAATATTCTATTGTATATTTGCATCACATTTTCTTTATCCATTCATCCATTGATAGACACTTAAGTTGATTATATATCTTGGCTATTGTGAATAGTGTTGAAATAAAAATGGGAGTGCAGATATCTCTTCAACATACTAATTTTCTTTCTTTTGCATGTATACCCAGCAGTGGGATTGCTGGATCATATAGTATTTCTATTTTTAGTTTTTGAGGAAACTCCATACTGTCTTGCATGGCTATACTAATTTACATTCCCACCAACATTGTACAAGTGTTCAGCTTTCTCTTTATGCTCACCAGCATTTGTTATTTTTAATCTTTCTGATAAAAGCCTTTTTAACTGGAGTGAGACAATATCTCAATGTGGCTTTGATTCACATTTTCCTGATGATCAGTGCTGTTGAGCATTTTTTCCTATACCTATAGGCCATTTGTATGCCTTCTTTTGAAAAATGTCTACCCAGATCTTTTCCCCATTTTTTAATTGGATTATTTGGGAGTTTTAGTTTTTTCCAATTTTGTTTTGTTCTTGCTGTTGAGTTCCTTATATATCGTCCCTTGTCAACTGGATAGTTTGCAAATATTTTCTTCATTCTGCAGGTCATCTCTTCACTTTGGTGATTGTTTCCTTGGCTGTGCAGAAGTTTTTTAGCTTGATGTAATGCCGTTTGTCTATTTTTGCTTTTGTTGCATGTGTTTTTGCTGTCCTAAACAAAAAAATCTTTGCCAGACCAATGTCCTGAAGCTTTTCCTCCATGTTTTTCTTCTACTAGTTTCATAGTTTCAGGTCTTAGATTTAAGTCTTTGGTGCATTTTGATTTGACTTTGTATGTGCTGAGAGACAGCGATCTAGTTTAATTTTTCTGCATATGATTATCCAGTTTTTCCAGCACCATTTATTGAAGAGATACCTTTTCCCAATGTCTGCTCTTAGTGCCTCAATTGAAAATGGATTGGCCATAAATGCACAATTTTATTTCTGGGTTCTCTACTCTGTTCCGTTGACTCATGTGTTTATTTTACACTTGTACCAAGCTGTTTTGGTTACTATGGCTTTGTAGTATATTTTAAAGTTTGTTAGTGTGATGCCTCCAGCTTTATTCTTTTTGCTCAAGATTGCTTTGGCTACTTGAAGTCTTTTGTGGTTTCATACATATTTTAGGGTTCTTTTTTCTTTCTGTGAAGAATGCTGTTGGTATTTTGATAGAGATTACATTGAATCTGTAGATTAGTTTGGGGAATATTGACATTTTACCAATATTAATTCTTCCAACGCATGAGCATGGGGTATCTTTCCATTTTTTGTGTCCTGTTCAGTTTCTTTCAACAGTGTTTTTTATTTGTTTGTTTTTAAGATGGGATCCTGTTCTGTCACCCAAGCTGGAATGTAGTGGCATGATCATAGGTCACTGCAGCCTCAAACACCTGGGCTCAAGTGATCCTCCTTCTTAAGCCTCCCAAGTTGCTGGGACTACAGGCATGAACCACCATGCTTGGTTAATTTATTTTTGTTGTTATTATTATTATTTGTAGAGACAGTATCTAACCATGTTGATCAGGCTGGTCTTGAACTCTTGGCTGTAAGCAATCCTTGGCCTCCCAAAGTGCTGGGATTATAGGCATGAGCCACCATGCATGGCCTCATCAATGTTTTACAGTTTTCCTTATGGAGATTTGTTATTTCTTTAGTTAAATAATAGATTTTTTTTTGTAGTTATTGTAAATGGGATTGTTGACTTCTTTTTCATATTGTTCTTTATTGGCATACATAAATGCTACTAATTTTTGTATGTTGATTTCCTATCCAGTAACTTTATTGAATTCATTTATCAAATCTAAACTTTTTTTTGTATGGAGTCTTTAGGGTTTTCCAAATGTACTATTATGTAATATGCAAACAAGAAATTTGACTTCTTCCTTTCCAACTGAATGTTCTTTACTTCTTTCATTTTTTTTTTTTTTTTTTTTTTTTTGAGACAGAGTCTCACTCTGTAGCCCAGGCTGGAGTGCAGTGGTATGATCTCGGCTCACTGCAAGCTCCGCCTCCCGGGTTCACGCCATTCTCCTGCCTCAGCCTACCGAGTAGCTGGGACTACAGATGCCCACCACCACGCCCAGCTTATTTTTTGTATTTTTAGTAGAGATGGGGTTTCACCATGTTAGCCAGGATGGTCTCCATCTCCTGACCTCGTGATCTGCCTGCCTCGGCCTCCCAAAGTGCTAGGATTACAGGCGTGAGCCACTGCACCCGGCTCTTCTTTCTCTTGCTAATTTCTCAGGCTAGGACTTCCAGCACTGTGTTGAATAAAAGTGGTGAAAGTGGGCTTTCTTGTCTTGTTCCATATCTTAGAGGACTTTCCATTTTTCTTCATTTAGCACAATGTTAGCTGTGGCTTTGTCATGTGTGGCCTTTATTATTTTGAGGTATGATCCTTCTAAATCCAGTTTGTTGAGAGTTTTTTTTTTTTAATCATAAAGGGATGTTGAATTTTGCTGCTTGTTTTTTCAGCATCTATTTAAATGATCATATGGTTTTTGTTCTTTATCCTCTTAATGTGATGTATCGCATTTATTGATTGACATATGTTGAACCATCCTTGCAATCCTGGGATGAACCTCACTTGATCATGGTGGATGATCTTTTTAAATTGTTGTTGTATTCTGTTATTTTGTTGAGGATTTTTGCATCTATTTTTATCAGGGATATTGGCCTGCAGATTTCTTTTTTTAGTTTTGCTCTTACCTATCTAGTTTTGGTATCAGTGTAACACTGGCTTCATAGAATGAGTTTGGAAGTACTCCCTCCTCTTTAATGTTTTGGAATAGTTTGAGCAGAATTAGTATTGGTTCTTCTTTAAATGTTAGGTAGAATTCAGCAGTGAAGCTATCTGGGCCCAGGCTTTTCTCTGATGGGAAAATTGTTCTTACTGCTTTGATCTTGTTACTCATTATTGGTCTATTTAGGTTTTCTATTTCTTCGTAGTTCAATCTTGGTTGTTTGTAGGTGTCCAGTAATTTATCCATTTCTTCTGAGTTTTTCAATTTGTTGGCATAGTCATTCATGATTGTCTCTAATGATTCTTTGTATTTCTGTGGCATCAATTTTTAATGTCTTTCTTGTTTCTGATTTTATTTATTTGTGTTTTCTCTTTTTTCTATTTAGCAAAAGCTTTGTCTATTTTGTTTATCTTTTTCAAAAAAACAGCTTCTTGTTTTGTTGAGTTTTTGTAATATTTTTTAGTCTCAATTTTATTTCTACTCTGATTTTTAATATTTTCTTCCTTCTACTAATTTTGTGTTTGGTTTGTTCTTGCTTTTCTTGTTTCTTGAGGTGCATCATTCGGCTGTTTATTTGAAAGCTTTCTACCCTTTTGATGCAGGTGTTTGTTGCTGTAAACTTTCCTCTTAGTACTGCATTTGTTGTATCCCATAGATTTTGATATGTTGCATTTCCATTTGCATTTGTTTCAAGAAATTTTTTAATTTCCTTCTTAATTTCTTCATGAAATCATGTTGGTTAATTTCCATGTGTTTGTATATTTTCCACAGTTCCTCTTGTTACTGAGTTCTAGTTTTATTCCACTGGGGTCAGAAAAAATACTTGATATGATTTTAATTCTTTTGAATTTGTTAAGACTTGTTTTGTGGCCTCATAGATGGCCTATTCTAGAGAATATTCCATGTGCTGATGAGAAGAATGTGTATTCTGTAGCAGTTAGATTAAATGTTCTGTAAATATCAGTTAGGTCTATTTAGTCTAGAATGTAGAAACTCCAGTGTTTCTTTTTTGATATTCTGTATGGATAATCTGTTCGTTCCTGAGAGTGAGGTGTTGAAGTCCCCTACTATTACTGTATTATAGTTTTATCTCTCCCTTTAGGTCTATTAATGTTTGTTTTATATATTTGGGTGCTCCTGTGTTGGGTACGTATATTTTACTGAATCCTCTTGCTGAACTGATCCTTTTACCATTATATATACCCTGTTTATTTTACTGTCTTTGACTTGAAATCTATTTTAACTAATATAAGTATAGCTACGCCGGGCGCGGTGGCTCACGCCTGTAATCCCAGCACTTTGGGAGGCCGAGGCGGGTGGATCACAAGGTCAGGAGATCGAGACCATGGTGAAACCCCGTCTCTACTAAAAATAGAAAAAATTAGCCGGGCGCAGCGGCGGGCGCCTGTAGTCCCAGCTACTCGGGAGGCTGAGGCAGGAGAATGGCGTGAACTCGGGAGGCGGAGCTTGCAGTGAGCCGAGATTGCGCCACTGCACTCCAGCCTGGGCAACAGAGCAAGACTCCGTCTCAAAAAAAAAAAAAAAAAGTATAGCTACTTCTGCTTAGCTACTTCTGCTCTTTTATGGTTTCCATTTGCATAGCATATCTTTTTTTCAGCTCTTTCAACTCTAACAATATTAGAGTATCCCAAATTTGTCTATATACTGACTTTTACCAGTGAATTTTGTACCTTTAAATGTTTTCTTTTTGCATATTAGCATCACTTTCTGTTATATTGAAAACTCCTTTGAGCACTTCTTTTTTTTTTTTTGAGACGGAGTCTCACTCTGTCACCCAGGCTGGAGTACAGTGGCCGGATCTCAGCTCACTGCAAGCTCCGCCTCCCGGGTTTACGCCATTCTCCTGCCTCAGCCTCCCAAGTAGCTGGGACTACAGGCGCCTGCCACCTCGCCCGGCTAAGTTTTTGTATTTTTAGTAGAGGTGGGGTTTCGCTGTGTTAGCCAGGATGGTCTCGATCTCCTGACCTTGTGATCCGCCCGTCTCGGCCTCCCAAAGTGCTGGGATTACAGGCTTGAGCCACCGCGCCCGGCCTAGCACTTCTTGTAAGATAGGTCTAGTGGTGATAAATTCCCTCAGCTTTTGCTTATCTAGGAAAGACTTTCATCTTTATGTTTGAAGGAAACCTTTGTGGGGTACAGTGCTCTCAGTCAATGGTTTTTTTTCTTTAGAACATTGAATATATCATCCACTCCCTCCTGACTTGTATGGTTTCCACTGAGAAATCTGTTGCTAGATGAATCAGAGCTCCTTTGTGTGTTATTTGCTTCTTTTCTCTTGCTGCTTTTAGGATCTTCTCTTTGTCCTTGATCTTTGAGAGTTTGATTGTTATATGCCTTGGGATAGTCTTATTTGGATTGAATCTGTTTGGTGATCGCTGAACTTCTTGTACCTGGATATTTGTATCCTTATCTAGGTTTGGAAAGTTTTCTATTATTATTATTACTTTGAATATGCTTTCTACACCTTGCTCTTTCTCAACTCCCTCTTGAACACCAACAACTCCTAGATTTGCTCTTTTGAGGTTATTCTGTATATCCTGTAGGTATTCATCATTCTTTTTTACTGTTTTTTCTTTTTTCTCCTCTGACTGTGTATTTTCAAATAGTCCATCTTTAAGCTTACTGACACTTTTTTTTGGCTCAGTTCATTCTGCTGTTGAGAGCCTCTATTGTATTTTTTCAACTCAGCAAATGTATTTATCAGTTCCAGGATTTCCATTTGATTGTTTTTATTAGTTCAATCTCTGTTATATTTTTCTGATAAATTTCTGAATTGCTTTTTCATGTTACCCTGGAGTTTTCTGAGTTTCTTTAAAACTGCTATTTTTAATGCTTGACCTGAGAGCTCACACACTGCCATCATGATAGGGTTGATCACTGGCTCCTTGCTTTGTTCACTTGGGGAGGTCACAGTTCTGTTTGCTGTTGTTTCTTGTGGATGTACATCTATGGCTTCATAGGATTAGTTACTATGCTTTGAGGATTAGTTACTTATACCAATCTTCACTGGATCTCTTGTTTTGGTCTTTCTAGGTTATGTTTCCTAAGAAGTTCTTTACAGTTTGTTGACTCCCTTTACTCCTAGATTGCTGCCTCATTTTCAGCACTAGATGGCGCCTTAAGCCCAGGGTTGTCTTGACTGTCACAAACGTTCATTATTCTAATTTTGTTTTTCCACACGTCGATATACAACTTTTCCAGCATCAATTATTGAAGGGACTGTCTTTTCCTAATTTTGTATTACTGGCATCTTTGCCCAAAGTCTGTTAACCATAAATGCATTGTTTTTTTGTTTTTTTTTTTTTTGCTCTCTTTTCTGTTCCATTAGTAGATGTGTTTTTAATGCCATTTCATAGTGTTTGAATTACTATAGCTTTGTAATATAGTTTAAAAATCAGGGGATGTGATGTCTTCAGTTTGTTCTCCTTTTTCAAAATTGCTTTGGCCATTATGGGTCTTCTGTGGTCCCAAAGTTTAGTATTGTTTTTTTCTAGTCCTGTGAAAAAAGTCATTGAATTTTTAATAGGGATTGCATTGAATCTGTAGATTCTTTGGCTAGTATGAATGTTTTAACAATATTAATTCTTCCAATCCATGAACATAAGATTTCTTTTCATTTATTTGTGGCTTCTTCAATTTCTTTCATCAATGTTTAATAGTTTTCAATGTACAGATATTTCATTTCCTTGATTACATTTATTACTTATTTAATTAACCATTTGCATAATTTAAAAATTTGTCTGCTCCTTTCACTGGACTATGATCTTTAGTATCTGGCTTTGTTCTCCCTTGTATTTCCAGGACCCAGTACAGCCCTTGCTATAGAATGTATACTTAAAAACTATTTGTTGAATTAATTAATTTAAAAATTAGCAAGTTGCACAAATGGAAATGAAAACACAACATACCAAAACCTATGGGATACAACAAAAGTAGTAATAAAAGGAAAGTTTATAGCAATAAGCTCCTATATCAAAGAAGTACAAAAACTTCAAATAAACAACATAACAATGCGTCTTAAAGAATCAGAAAACCAAGAACGAACAAGCCAAAATTAGTAGAAGAAATAAAATAATAAAAATCAGAGCATAAATAAAATCTACATGAAAAAAATACAAAAGACCAATGAAACAAAAATTTGTTTTTCTAAAAAGATAAGCAAAATAGAAAGACCTTTAGCCTAAGAAAAAAAGAGAGAAGATCCAAATAAATAAATCAAGAGACGAAAAAGGAAACATTACAACTGATACTGCAGAAATTCAAAGGGTCATTAGAGACTACTATGAGAAACTATATGCTAATAAATTGGAAAACTCAGAAGAAACGGATAAATTCCTAGACACGTACAGCCTACTAAGATTCAACCATAAAGAAATCCAAAACCTGAACCGACCCATAACAAGTAATGAGATCAGGCCAGGTACGGTGACTCACACCTGTATTCCCAGCACTTTGAGAGGCCAAGCGGGTGGATCACTTGAGGTCAGGAGTTTGAGACCAGCCTGGCCAACATGGTGAAACCCCACTTCTACTAAAAATACCAAAATCAGCCTGGTGTGGTAGCACATGCCTGTAATCCCAGCTACTTGGGAGGCTGCGGCACAAGAATTGCTTGAATCCAGGAGGTGGAGTTTGAAGTGAGCTGAGATCACGCCACTGCACTCCAGCCTGAGTGACAGGGTGAGACTCTGTCTCAAAAACAAACAAACTGAAAAACAAGTAATGAGATCAAAGCTGTATTAAAAAGTCTCCCAGCAAAGAAAAGCTCAGGGCCCAATGGCTTCACTGCTGAATTTTACCAAACATTTAAAGAAGAACTAATATCAATACTACTGAAACTATTCCAAAAAACAGAGGAAGAGAGAATACTTTCACACTTATTCTATGAGGCCAGTATTACTCTGATACCAAAACCAGACAAAGGCAAATTTAAAAAAAGAGAACTATAGGCCAATATCCCGGATGAACATTGATGCAAAACTCCTCAACAAAATATCGGCAAACCAAATTCAAAAACAGACTAAAAAGATCATTAGCCATTATCAAGGGGAATTCATTCAAAAGATGCACAGATAGTTCAACAGACGCAAATCAGTCAGTGTGATACATCATATTAACAGAATGAAGGACAAAAATCATATGGTCATTTCAATTGATGGTGAAAAAGCACTTGACAAAATTCAACATCCCTTCATAACAGAAACCCTCAAAAAACTGGGTATAGAAGGAAGATACTTCAACACAATAAAAGCCATATATGGCTGATCTACAACTAGTATCATACTGAATGGGGAAAAACTGAAAGCCTTTTCTCTAAGATCTGAAACAAGACAAGGATACCAAGGTTTACCACTGTTGTTCAACATAGTACTGGAAATCCTAGCCAGAGAAATCAGACAAGAGAAAGAAAAAGGGGAAAGAGGCTGGGCACGGTGGCTCAAGCCTGCAAACCCAGCACTTTGGGAGGCCAAGATGGGTGGATCACGAGGTCAGGAGATTGAGACCATCCTGGCTAACACGGCGAAACCCCGTCTCTACTAAAAAATACAAAAAACTAGCCGGGCGAGGTGGCAGGCAACTGTAGTCCCAGCTACTCGGGAGGCTGAGGCAGGAGAATGGCATGAACCTGGGAGGCGGAGCTTGCAATGAGCTGAGATCCGGCCAGTGCACTCCAGCCTGGGCGACAGAGCGAGATTCCATCTCAAAAAAAAAAAAAAGAGGGGGAAAGAAAGAAAGGGAAGGGAAGGGAAGGGAAGAAGGGAAGAAGGAAAGAAGGAAGGAAGGAAATCCCTGTTTGCAGATGATGATATGATCTTATATTTGCAAAAGCATAAAGACTCCACAAAAAAGCTATTAGAACTAATAAATGTAGTACAGTTTCAGGATACAAAATCAATGTAAAAATCTGTATGCCGACAATAAACAATCTAAAAAAGAAATCAGGAAAGTAATACCATTTATAATAGCTACAAATAAAATCAAATACCTAGGAATAAACTTAACCAAAAATGTGAAAAATCTTTACAATGAAAACTGTAAAACATTGATGAAAGAAATTGAGGAGGGCACATAAAAAATGGAAAGATAAGCCGGGCGCGGTTGTGGGCGCCTGTAGTCCCAGCTACTCGGGAGGCTGAGCCAGGAGAATGGCGGGAACCCGGGAGGCGGAGCTTGCAGTGAGCCGAGATCGCGCCACTGCGCTCCAGCTGGGCGACAGAGAGAGACTCCGTCTCAAAAAAAAAAAAGGAAAGATATTCCAGGTTCATGGATTGGAAGAATCAATATTGTTAAAATGTCTGTATTACCCAAAGCAATCTACAGATTCAGTGCAATCTTTATAAAAATACCAATGACATTCTTCACAGAAACAGAAAAAACAATCCTAAAATTTATTTGGAACCACAAAAATATCCAGGATAGCCCAAGCTATCCTGAGCAAAATGAACAAACTGGAAGAATCACATTACTTGACTTCAAATTATACTACAGAACTATAGTAACCAAAACAGCATGGTACTGACATAAAAATGGACACATAGACCAATGGAACAGAACAGAGAACCCAGAAATAAATCCATACACCTACAGTGAACTCATATTTGACAAAAGTGCTAAGAATATATACTGGGGAAAGGATAGTTTCTTCAATAAGTGATGTTGGGAAAACTGGATATCCATATGCTTAAGAATGAAACTAGACTTTTATCTCTTGCCATATAGAAAAATCAAATCAAAAGGCATCAAAGGCTTTAATCTATGACCTCAAAGTATGAAACTACTACAATAAAACCTTGGGGAAACTCTGTAGGACATTGGACTGGGCAAAGATTTCATGAGTAATATTGCACAAGCACAGGCAACCAAAGCAAAAATGGACTAATGGGATCATACCGAGTTAAAAACTTTCTGCACAGCAAAGAAAACAGTCAGCAAAGTGAAGAGACAACCCGCAGAATGGAGAAAATATTTACAGACTACCCATCTGACATGGGATTAGAAACCAGAATATATAAGCAGCTCAAACAACTCAATAGGAAAAATATCTAATAATTGAATTTAAAAATAGGCAAAAGACCTGAATAGATATTTTTTAAAAGAAGACATACAAATGGCAAACAGGTATATGAAAAGGGGCTCAACATCACTGATCATCAGATAAATACAAATCAAAACTACAATGAGGTATCATCTTACCCCAGTTAAAATGACATATCCAAAAGACAGGCAGTAACAAATCCTGGTAAGGATGTGGAGAAAAGGGAACACTCATACACTGTTGGTGGGAATGTAAATTAGTACAACCACTATAAGGAACAGTTTGGAGGTTCCTCAACAAACTAAAAATAGAACTGCCATATGATCCAGCAACCCTACTGCTAAATATATACCCAAAAGAAAGGTAATTAATATACCAAAGAGACATCTGCAGTGCCATGTTTATTGCAGCACTATTCACTGGAGCCAAGATTTGGAAGCAACCTAAGTGTCCAACAACAGACTAATGGATCAAGAAAATGTGGTACATATACACAATGGAGTACTATTCAGTTATAAAAAAGGATGAGATCTTGTCATTTGCGACAACATGGATGGAACTGGAGGTCTTTATGTTAGGTGAAAATAAGTCAAACAGAGAAAGACAAACGTCTCATGTTCTATTTATGAGAGCTAAAAAAAAAATTAAACAATTGAAGTCATAGAGATAGAGAATAGATGATTACCAGAGGCTGGGAAGGGTAGAGGGGGTTGGAGGGGAGGGCAGAGGGGAGTTAGGATGGTCTAATGGGTACAAAAATATAATTAGATAGAATGAATAAAGTGTAGTATTTGATCGTTACAACAGGGTGACTGCAGTCAACAATAATTTATTTTACATTTAAAATGAGTGTAATTAGATTGTTTGTAACACAAAGGACAAATGCTTAAGGTGACGGATACCCCATTTACCCTGATGTGGTTATTATGCAGTGTATGCCTGTAGCAAAATATCTCATGTATCCTGTAAATACATGCATCTAATGGCTGGGTGTGGTGGCTCACACCTGTAATCCCAGTACTTTGGGAGGCTGAGACGGGTGGATCACCTGAGGTCAGGAGTTTGTGATCAGCCTGGCCAACACGGTGAAACCCCATCTCTACTAAAAATACAAAAATTAGCCAGGAGTAGTGGCGCACACCTGTAATCCCAGCTACTCAGGAGGCTGAGGCAGGAGAATTGCTTGAACCCGAGAGGCAGAGGTTATAGTGAGCCAAGATCATGTTATTCTACTCCAGCCTGGGCGACAAAAGTGAGACTCCATCTCAAAAAAATTTATCTATCTATCTATCTGTCTGTCTGTCTATCTATCTATCTATCCATCCATCCATCCATCCATACACACACACACACATACATACATATATATACATCTACTATGTACCCACAGAAAAACATTTTTTAAAGATACAGGTTTGAAAAAAGAATAAAAGCTCTAAATCCACAGATACGGTTTGGATCTGTGTTCCTATCCAAATCTCATGTTCATTTGTGATCCCCAATGTTGGAGGTGGGGCCTGGTGGGAGATGATTGGATCATGGGGGTGGATTTCTCATGAGTGGTTTAGTGCTGTCCGCTTGGTACTGTCCTTAAGTTTGTAAGTGAGTTCTCATGAGATGTGGTTGTTTAAAAGCGTGTATTCATGTGATGTGCGCCAGCTCCCCCTTCGCCTTTTACCATGATCGTCAGTTTCCTGAGGCCTTTCTAGAAGCCAAGCAGATGCCAGCATCGTGCTTCCTGTACAGCCTACAGAACCGTGAGCCAATTAGACCTCTTTTCTTTACAAATTACCCAGCCTCAGGTATTTCTTTATAGCAATGCAAGAACAAACTAATACACTCTCCTTTAAAGGAGATAAAATGATGATGTGCTCATATACAACTACTTAGAAAATGCTCAGCCCACCTTAAAGGAGGAACTTAAAAGTCATTAAAGTATTTTAAAGTTTTAAAAAGTCAGCAAGTTTCATATAACTCTATAATTTTCCTAATATATTATTATATGTTTACACATTGAGTTTTATTTAGTAAATCAAATTATTGTTAAAGCTATTCATTTATCTGATATACTCTATAACTAACATTCTTGGGACAAATCTATCTGCAACTTAAAAATTTCTAAAAGCTTATTTAATGCCACTGATATTTGAAAAACTGATCACAGAGAAATCAAACAACTAAATTATATCATTTATAAAAGTTGTACAATATTGTATAATAATTATTGTACAATAATCTTTTCTCTTTTTTGATTGATGTTTTGAATTCATTCCTATAAAGTCAAATAACATGCCAATAACAAAGAAGTGATTTATGTTTGGTGACTCCTAAAAGAAGGGTCAGTGGCAGCACAATCAGCATAAAATACAATCCTACTTTAATGACTCTATTACAATATGCAACATCCAATCTTTAATTCCTATTTTTACTGTTCAAGCTGTTCTTGCTGTCTTCTGATTTCCTGCTTAGGACTATACAACCTTAAAGTTTCAATTCAGGAAGGCAGAGACACATTCATTTACAAAATGACAGTATGCAGAAAAAACTTTTAGGGCACTCTTGCAGTATGCATGCAACCTTCAAATCTCACGTGACAAATTTTCAAAACTAAATGAGTTTTTTCCTTAAAAATTGCATCGTACCTTAACTAAAGTAGGTATAGCCAGGCACGGTGGTGCATGTCTGTAGTCCTAGCTAACTTGGGAGGTTGAGGCAAAGGACCACGTGAGCCCAGGAGTTTGAGGCTGCAGTGAGCTATGATCATGCCACTGCACTCCAGCCTGGGCAGCAGAGCAAGACCCCACCTCCAAAAATTAAAAAAAAAAAAATTTTTAAAATATTATTATATGGCAAAATTTATCATCTTTATTTTCATACAGTTTACAGAAAATTTATTTATAAATGAATTTATGATGGCTGAAGCCCACCAGTAGCACAAAATACAACTATGTATCAATTAGCTAATAAAAAATGTATGCACACTCTTGTAAATTTCTTGTCAGAATATAACCAAAGAAAAATTGCACATATATTTATGTTTATAAAATTTATTTAATGCTCATCTGCTTACCTACAAATCTCAAATTGGTAACATATCATCAGAATTGATTTAATATTAAAAAGCCTTGTTAGAATTTAGAATGTTGATTAAAATATACCATTGATGTTTGGAATGTACGATGTATATCATTCATGATTGTAAGCATTTGCTATATCAATGATTTCTAATCCTTTAAGTTTCTGTTGATGTTACCTATATAGTGAGAGACATCTTTCTCTAAATCTGGAAAAGCTTTGAGCTTCTTAAAAGGCAAAACAAAAATATAGACCATTTCAAAGAGTGTACATGTAGTAACTGAAATTCATCAGTAAGACATAATGAAAAACAAACAAACAGGTCCACAGGCTTTGTAAGCAATTAGACTTGGATTTGAATCCTAGCTCTCCTACTCAATAACTATTTGACAGTGGCAAATTACTTGGCATTTCTGTGTCTCAGTTTCTTCACATGTCTTAATTTTGTAATAACTTTGGTAATGATTATTTACTATTGTCAGGAATAAATTCAATAATGTATAGAGTAAGCATATATCCTTTCCAATTGAAATTCAGTGTTACTTACACCATACTTTCTCCCACATGATTGCTCTTAAATGTGCATCAAACTTTACAGTTCACATAACACTCTTTGTGTGTGTCTGTGTGTGTGTAGATAGATAGATAGATAGATAGATAGATAGGTAGGTAGGTAGATAGTTAGTTATTACTTTGAGCCACAGGAAGAGCAGAGAGAACACCTCCAATTACAGATGACAAAATTAAGGTTTAGAGAGTATCAGCAGTTTGCCTAAATTCATCCTGTTGTAGCAAAATCATTGTCTTTACTGTTATCAGAAGAATTTATTTTCTATTAGGGAGGTAACGGAAACATATTTTGCTTAGAAAAACACTTCGATGTGGCCCTGGGGTATAAAAAGTGAGATTCTGAGAACATGGACACCTGGAGACAGGAAATAAGAGCTAGGTAAACTGCTCTACATTCGAAATGAGCGGGAATTCGGGCATTAGCATAGTGTAGAATTAAAAATAGAACAGAGTGAGGAAGGAAAAGGATGGTTAGCAATCTTTGGGGTCACCGAAGTACCTTTAAAGAATGGGAGGAGTATTTGGCTAGGTGTAGTGGCTCATGCCTGTAATCCCAGCACTTTGAGAGGCCAAGGCGGGAGGATCCCTTGAGCCCAGGAGCTTGAGACCAGCCTATATAACATGGCAAAATTTCATCTCTGCACAAAAAATAAAAGATAAGCTGGACGTGGTAGCACATTCCTGTGGTCCCAGCTACTCAGCACACTAAGGTGGGAGAATCGCTTGAGCCTTGGAGGTTGAGGCTATAGTGAACTGAGATCACGCCACTGCACTCCAGCCTGGGTAACAGAGCGAGACCGTCTCAAAAAAAAAAAAAAAAAGAATAGGAGTAAGTAATATACACTGTGATGTGTTATTCTTCCCATTTAAATCTCCCTCTTTCCAAATGTGCAGTCAACCTTGTAGTTTATGTATTTACAGACATAAATTCAAGTAAGTTTCTATCTTTTTATTCATTCTTTTTCTTCTCCTTCTTCCTTCCTTTTCCTTTTTCTCTCTCTTTCTCCTTCTCTTTTTTAAAAAAAGAATATTTACTCAATTCCATATCTGGGTTAGCACAGTGTGACACAGGGACAGCATATGGAGAAAGAAGAAATAATTTGTATCTGAATAAAATCAACAGAAGCATAAGCTTGAACTTCTTGGTAAAGAAGAAAACATACCAATCCCACCATCCAGATCCACAGAAATCTTGGGTAAAGGAATTAATCTTTCACATGCTGTTCTTATTTGGATTTTAAGGGAATTACAGAGGTAAAGCTAAGACTAGTACTCAGGTTTTAAAATTCCTAATCCAGTATTCTTTCTAATGCCCAAACGGAGTATTAACTCAGCGGTACAGTTACATACAGGCCAGGAGTTAAAATCCACTGAGTTCTAAGAAGATTTAGATGATGAGGTAAAAAATAATCACTACACCAATGATGAAAATAACATGATGGGCTGATATCCTGTCTGCACCAAAAAAAGAAAAAAAAAAAAATCGGACTCTCTTAACACCTACCAATTGTCTGCTAAATGTTATATAAGGAGTCTTTGCCTTTTGACAAAATTACACTATTGTTAGGACCAATTCAAATTGTATGAATACACTGTATACATAGTATATACACATTCCCACCTACACCTGATATATATTTATAATTAGACAAATTATTTTAAAAAGCAGAAAAAAGTAGTAGGACCAGGAATGAGAGGAATGACTAGAAGTGTGACTAACTTAGAGATGTTGAAGAAAAATAGATTGTTCACTTTGGCAAACATTTATTGAGCATCTTTCTTTCCCTGTCTCTCTTTCTTTTCCTTCCTTTCTTCCTTTTCTCTTTCTTTTCTTTTCTTTCTTTCTTTTCTTTTCTCTTTCTTTTCCTTTCCTTTCCTTTCTTTCCCCTCCCTTCCTCCTCCCTCCCTTCCCTCCTTCCTTCCTGGTTAGAGTTGCTGTTTGTGAAGAACATGTCTCAAGGGGAATAGAAGATCTACACCAGTCAGACGTCAAAAGCTATTTATGATTCAGTGGTTAAATGTGTACAAGAGACAGGAAGCATTATCAGAAAAGTGAGGGATTCCTGTGGCCACAAGGTTAAGGGAAGGCTTCACAATGGAGATGAGTCCTAAATAGGAAAGGCAAGATAGTCAAAATGATGGAAAGAAGTGTTTTAGGATCAAGGAACAACTTCTGCAAAAAAATCTAACATCGAAACAAAACTGACCAACTGATCATCTTTATTAAAGCAGTGTTTTACTTAAGCTATATTGACTAATATTTGCTGTCTTTTATAAATGAATGATATTTCATTAAATTTATATTGTGCCATTTGTCAACTCATAAGAATTATTTTGGCACTATAGTAACTAAGTCCACTTAGACTATCACTCACCTATATCACTCACCTAAACAGCCAGTCTGTTTTATAGTGCTGTGTAAAAATTTGGCTCAGATACCATAAATATTTCCATTAAAGGACAAATATTTTCCCACTTAAATAGATACTATAGAAATAGTTTTTACAATCTATTATAAGCATTTATAAAATGCTTAACAATAACTTATCCCTGAATTAATGTGTAATGTATGAATTTGAGAGGCTCCAGTTCCTGATAAAATATAAAATCATAAATATCCTTCCCTAAAACTCACTGGTCAGGAAATATGAAAGGTAACCATCTAAATATATCTACTCAAAACTTTTCAACCTTAGATTACAAAGCTAAGTCCACCTGAACCCTTAATGGGTGAGGATTTCATTCTAAGGCTGCAATAACTTCATTTGTGGCCAAGTCTCAGCTCCAAGAGCAGACAGATTACCAAAGACATTCTGGAGATCAGTATGAAGCACATCCTGCTTAAACCAATTATGCTGAAATTGTCAGATTGCAGCTGACAGCCAATTTCATGCATTTCGTTTCCATCAAGTTCACCTAATCATAACAATAATAGTAGAACATGAAAGATGTTATTACATATCATTCTTTTGGAATATTTAAACGTAGATGGATATTTTACAAATAACATTCTGTGAGTCACATACCGAGAAGTTCAACAAATGTGAGTTTAAGAAAAAATATGTTGTAGTAAAAATGTGGATGTAATATATATATTGCTTAAAAATTATACTTTCACGATTATTTTCTGTTTATGTCATTGATTCATTTTTTTAAAAACTAACATGCAAGTTTAAATAGTGTATTTAATCTTTATTTCCTCTGCACCATTTTATTAACAAGAGTGGATGATAAAATAAATCAAGGTAGAAGAGCAATTCTTAATTTATAATTTTCTCACTTTTGTACTAGTTTTAAGTCACAGCTTCTGAATGGTGCTCTATAATAGACACCCAGAAAACAGCTTAATAAACATGATTGGCAATCATTTCACGCTTACTTCAGGCATAAAAGCCTGTTATGAATTAAGAGAAATTCATGAGCTTTTTCTAAGACTGTTCTTTACAGTGTGTTTGCATAATAATAAGGCCCAATCTGTTGGAAAACAAGTAAAGGGCAAATTAATAAGGTCATCATTTTGGTCTAATGATGCTTAATGCAGTTTTAGCAATCTGCTCAAGACAAAAGGTAGCCACTCAGACATAGCCAATTATGCATTTGTGTGGCAGATGAAATCTTTAATGATGAATCTGATTAACATTCAATAATAAACATACAGGCTGAGAAAATGACCAAGCTACCTCCTGCAAACATCATCAACTAAGGCTTTGTTCAGATTGAGGTCAGACTGGTATTCCAGAAAGGCGCATTAAGATAAAAGTTTATCAAATGTGTTAACATGAATCCCCCTAAAAAACCCACAAAATCCCTATTATACAAAGGCTACCTTTGCAACAGCTGACTTGTCTGATCAGTTATGAAAAAATAGACGAAACTTTTTCATGGGTTGCATGTGTTTAATTTTTTAGAATGGTTTTAAATTAATTTGCTTTGATCTCCAAACACGGGGAATATGATAAAATTGGGCCACAGGAGACTTAGGAGTTCGGTTCCATTGCTTTTCTACCAATGATCCAATGTGAGCAACTCGAAAGGAATCTGTTTCACTCATGTTCCTAAAATGCCTTGGATCCATTGGAGTTCAAGAATTGTTACTTATATAAATAAACATTTCTTAATAAAGTATGGAAGCAGTTAGACAAGGATATCACATATCATATCATATGTTATTTTATTTTATTTTATTTGAGACAGAGTCTTGCTCTGTTGCCCAGGCTGGAGTGCAGAGGCACGATCTCGGCTCGCTGCAAACTCCGCCTCCCAGATTCAAGCGATTCTCCTGCCTCAGCCTCCTTAGTAACTGGGATTACAGACACCCGGCACCATACCTGGCTACTTTTTGTATTTTTAAGTGGAGATGGCGTTTCACCATGTTGACCATGCTGGTCTTGAACTCCTGACCTCAAGTGATCACCCTCCTCGGCTTCCCAAAGTGCTGGGATTACAGGCATGAGCCACCACGCCAAACCCACATATTGTATATTTAAGACATTTTATTGGAGTATAGCAAACATACAGAGAAGTACACAAATAGTAACTTAAAAGCTCAATAGATTTTCACTAAGTGAACATACCCATTAATCTGTAGCCAGATTGAAAAAAACTGAACATCAAGAAATAGCATCCCAGACGTGCAGTCACTAGATCCCTCCCTACCAGCTCACTAACTTGACTATAAAGACCAAATGTTGATTTTGCTAGTTTTTTTGTTTTTGTTTGTTTGTTTGTTTTTTTATGGAGTCTTGCTCTGTCGCTCAGGCTGGAGTACAGTGGCGTGATGTTGGCTCACTGCAACCTCCGTCTCCCAGGTTCAAACAATTCTCCTGCCTCAGCTTCCTGAATAGTTGGGATTATAGGCTCGTGCCACCACACCTGACTAATTTTTGTATTTTTAGTAGAGACGGGGTTTCACCATGTTGGCCAGACTGGTCTCGAACTCCTGACCTCATGATCCACCTCCTTGGCCTCCCAAAGTGCTGGGATTACAGGCGTGAGCCACCGCATCCAGCCTTTTGCTAGTTTTTGAACTTGTGCCTACTTTTTTCTTTCAACATGTTTGTGAGATTCTTCAATATTTTTTAGTGTAGTTGGAGTTCATTTTCATTCATGGCTGTGGGGGATGTATCATTTACTTGACAAACATTTATTGAGTATCTCTGTCTATATAAAATTCATATTATAGAAATAGTTTTTATAACCTATAAGTATTTATAAAATGTTTGACAATAGCTCATCCCTAATATAACATTAAATGTGTGAATTTGAGAGGATCCAGTACCTTAAAAAAATATAAAATCACAAATACCCTTCCCTTCAGGAAATATGAAAGATAACCATCTAAGTCTATCTACTCAAAACCCAATTACTGCTAGTGGTAGATTTGGGATTATTTATCCTTTCTATGACTGTTTCTATTTTATTAGCTACTATGAATTGTGCTGCCACAAACAATTTGTATGTCTTCTGGTGAACATATGTGTGCATTTCTGTTGGGTATATACTCAGGAATATTGCTGGGGCATAGGACATATATATGTTCAATTTTAGTAGCTACTATGAAACGGTATTTGAAAATGGTTATACCAACCCATATTCCCATTAACAGTGTAATGAGAATTCTGGCTGTTCTACATTCTTGTGAATCTTTAGGATTTTCTGTTTTCATTTTAGCCATTCTGGTGGTTGTATAGTGGTGTGGTACTATGGTTTTAATTTGCACTTTCCTGATGACTACTGAGGTTGAGTGTCTGTTCACACATTTACTGGCCATTTGAACACCTTTCCGTGTGAAGTTCTATTCATGCCTTTGGTCCACATTTTGTATTCCATGCCAAACTGTAATGTCTTCTGAATGCGGTTATATTAACCAGCAAGTAAATAAAATCTGAGCTTTTATTCTATTTTTAGAAATCTGACATAAACTGAAATAGATGATCCCTGACTTACGGTAGTTTGACTTACAAATTTTCAACTTTATGATGGTGTGAAAGTGATACACATTCAGTAGAAACTGTACTTGGAGTGCCCATACACCATTCTGTTTTTCACTTTCAGTACTGTATTTAATAAATTGCATTAGATAGTCAACACTTTACTCTAAAATAGGCTTTGTGTTAGATGATTTTGCCCAACTACAGGCTAATGTAAGTGTTCTGAGCTTACGGTAAGCTAGGCTAAGCTATGGTGTTTTGTAGGTTAGGTGTATTAAATGAATTCTCTATGATATTTTCAACTTATGATGGGTTTATCAGAATGTAACTCCATCATAAGTTGAGGAGCATCTGTACATCTAAACGTTTAAGTTTCTGAGCTTTTTTGCAAGCTAGTGAAGAAACTCATGATAATAATTAGGTTAAAGGATGGTATCAAGAATTTATCCTGATTTTCCTATTTAAACTGTACCTCTGAGGAACTGAATAGTAGATAAGGGAAAATCTCTTCTAGGAGTACTCTATATAACTACATAAGGGATGACAGAATTAAAATATCACTATTTTGCAACTCTGATGAATTAATGGCCATAGGTTTTGAGAATCAATGGCTGTTAACATCATGAAAAAAGAGATACTCTTTAATGCTTCTTGATGGAAGAACACACCTATGAAGTAGTCTTGCCAAAGTCAAACCTGAATCTAGACGACCCTCTAGATGCAACTATCAATTTATGGAAAATACAGGTCAGAGGAGTATGTTAAACTATACCATAGGACAACAAACAGCCCAATCCAGATTCTGGAAAACTCTATAGTACAAATACCTTGATTTGCTTTTATCAAATAAATTGCAAAAAAAAAAAAAAAAAAAAAAAAAGAGAGAGAGAGAATAAAACAGATGATGGAGAGGGAATCTATAGATTAAAAGAGACTTAAAAGACACATCAAGGCCAGGCATGGTGGCTCACACCTGTAATCCCAGCACTTTAGGAGGCGAAGGCGGGCAGATAATCTGAGGTCAGGAGTTCGAGACCAGCCTGGCCAACATGGTGAAACCCTGTCTCTAATAAAAATACAAAAAAATTAGCTGGGTGTTGTGGCAGGCATTTGTAATTCCAGCTACTCGGGAGGCTGAGGCAGAAGAATTGCTTGAACCCAGGAGGTAGAGGTTGCAGTGGGCCAGGATTGCACCACTGTACTCCAGCCTGGGCAACAAAAGTGAGATTCCGTCTCAAAAAAAAAAAAAAAAAAAAGACACACCAGCAAATCTCAATGTAGGTACCTTATTAGAATCCTAATTCAAAATTTTTTAAAACCTTAAAGATTTCATACTATTTATGAAAAGACAATTTCTGGTAATGGTGAAGTAGCTTCTATTAGATCACTCCTCCTACCAGTAACGATTATACATTTTGAATTTTTTAAATAAAACCAGTTTTGAAGTACTAGAGAGCGACCAAAAACAGAAACTTCAGGAGACACAATCCTTGAAAGATGTGAAACACATTTGGGGAGATCTTTCTTTAATTATTTTTCCCTTCAGTGAATGCCCCAGTTTAATGTGTCAGGGAATAAAGCTCAAGCAGAAAGTTGCAGTCTTACTAGAATGAGGAAACACAGGTTGAATTTGAGACTGCTAGAATGACTAGAAATAAAGGGAAGAAATCTTGGGCATGATTGTGCCACAAAGAAGGGAATCCCAAAATGTAAGTATAAATATCCTTCCAATCCTTGGTTGACTCTTGAACTACTGTACATGGGTAAGGCATGTCTCCAGCTGCCCAGTGGAAAGCTGTAGCTGTAAGGTAGAAAGAGCTGAGAAGACTTCAGCAGCTGCCTATTGCTGGGAAAATAGAGTTTGGAGTTCAAGTTCTACTAAGTTAGAGGAACACTATGGCTTTCCTATTAAACCCCAGGAAGGCTACTCTACACATAAGGACTCTGTCACAGGACTAAGAGCAAAATCAAAATAAACCCATTCTAACAAAGTTGAAAATCAAGCCTTCACAAGATTAGAGCTATTTTCCAGTAATTTAACTGCCTTCCAGAATAAAATTCAAAATTCTTCAGAGGAATGTAACAGAATCTAGAACATGTTATTCACAATTTTCAGTATATAATAAAAACGAGATGTATAAAAAAACAAAAATTAGACTTAAAGAGAAAAAACAGTCAATTGAAAGAGATCCTGAGACAACCAAATATTGGAATTGGGCAAGAACATTAAATACACTATTATAAACATGTTACAGATGTTACAGGAAACGATAAATATAATGGGTAAAGAGATGGGAAAATTTTAAGAGATATTTGAAAACTACAACAAAACCAGAACTCTTAGAGCTGAATAATACAATACTTGAAATAAAATGTTTACTGGATGAGCTTGACAGCAGATTAAAAACAGCAATCAATAAATTGGAAGATACAATAATGGAAACTATATGAACTAAAGTACAAAGAAAAAAATCATTGAGGAGAAATGAGTAGAACCTCAGTGACCTGTGAGACAATATCAGGTGGTCGAACATATATGTAACTGGGGGGTCAACTGGAGAGAGAGAAAATAGGGCAAAGTTTGAAGAAGTATTGGCTAAAATGATTTCCATTTTATTTAAAAGATCTACCCTCAGACCTAAGAAGCTCAGCTAAAACCAAGAAAAATAACTACAAAGAAAATCATACCTAGGAACATCATAGTTAAGCTGATAAAAACTAGAGGTAAAGAGAAAGTCTTAACAGCAGTAAGAGCAAAAAGTTATACACAGGGGAATGGTAAGAATGATGGCAGACCTTTATTTAATAACAACAGATGCCAGAAGACAACATCTTCAAAGTTCTTGGGGGGAAAATCTTGCCAGTCTAGTATTTTATATCCAGTGAAAATTTCATTCAAAAATGAAAGTGAGATCTGGTGTCCAAAGAGACAGCAGATCTTCTGTCTCCAAAGATCTTGGAAGTCATCTTTCCCATCCTGACAACAAGGAATGCTGACAGAGAATTGAGATCATAATGCAAACTGTTGCCCCCAAATGTGGAGAGAGAGAGATGGGCAGATGTAGAGAATCACAACTTACACCAGCAGAAATCTCTGTGGGAACCAAATTGGGGTAAGAAAACTTAAACTGTTATTGATAAATTGCCAGAGGCACAGGATAGATGATTTGAGAGTTAAAGACTTCACAGGGAGCCAGTTGGAGGAGGATCCCCACACTTGTGTGAGTTTTACCTCCAAGAGCTCTACTAGGTTATCATTGTTAAAATCACAAAAATATCCCCTTGTGCTTCCAGGTGATGGAGCAGGGAAGTAGCCAATTTAAAATACGTCCAGAACATTCTGTTCTTAACAAGGCCTGCCCTCAAGAGAAACTACTTTATCAAAGCCCAGCCAACTGGGATTTTATTAGAGCCCAACCAATTTGTGGGAAAGGAAGTACCTAAATTTAGCTCCCTCTAGCCTTTCACATGGGGGAAGGGAAATGTCCAACCATAGCCCCCTCAATCCTTCCTGGTTCACCTAACAGGGAAGACAAAACAAAATAAAACTGAGAAGAATTTGAGAAGCCAGATACATAGGCTTACTAAAAAATTGAGACCAAATTGTAAGACCATAGAATGCTTTCCCTCCCACTAAACCTTACCACATCACCTACATAATAACAGGGGAATGTAACTTAAAGAACTGCACATCTCAGACATTATTTAAGAAAAAGTCTGTAGGGAAACCCAAAAATAGCAGAGGAGGCAAAAGCAAGGATGCCAGAGGAAACTGTAGCCTCCGACACCTGCAGGTACAGCAAATAGTAAACACAAACTAACCTCTAGACAGATAAACATAAAACCTCACAATAAAGCTATTTATTCAGTTCCTTTTACCAAGTACATCATGTCCAACTTTTAACAAAAAATTATAAGGCATATTAAAAGACAAAATAAAATTTGATAACATAGAGCGAGCATCAGCAGAGGATTCAAATATGGCAGAGATATTAGAATTATCAGACTGGGAACTTAAGACATTCATACAGCCAACAGACACTTGAAAAAGTGCTCATCATCACTGGCCATCAGAGAAATGCAAATCAAAACCACAATGAAATACCATCTCACACCAGTTAGAATGGCAATCATTAAAAAGTCAGGAAACAACAGATGCTGGAGAGGATGTGGAGAAAAAGGAACACTTTTACACTGTTGGTGGGATTGTAAACTAGTTCAACCATTATGGAAAACAGTATGGCGATTCCTCAAGGATCTAGAACTAGAAGTACCATATGACCCAGCCATCCCATTACTGGGTATATACCCAAGGGATTATAAATCATGCTGCTATAAAGACACATGCACACGTATGTTTATTGCAGCACTATTCACAATAGCAAAGACTTGGAATCAACCCAAATGTCCATCAGTGACAGACTGGATTAAGAAAATGTGGCACATATACACCATGGAATACTATGCAGCCATAAAAAAGGATGAATTTGTGTCCTTTGTAGGGACATGGATGCAGCTGGAAACCATCATTCTCAGCAAACTATCGCAAGAACAGAAAACCAAACACCGCATGTTCTCACTCATAGGTGGGAACTGAACAATGAGATCACCTGGACTCGGGAAGGGGAACATCACACACGGGGGCCTATCATGGGGAGGGGGGAGGGGGGAGGGATTGCATCCGGAGTTATACCTAATGTAAATGACGAGTTGATGGGTGCTGACGAGTTGATGGGTGCAGCACGCCAAAATGGCACAGGTATACATATGTAACAAACCTGCACGTTATTCACATGTACCCTAGAACTTAAAGTATAATAAAAAAAATAAAAAATAAAAAATAAAACAACTGTAATTAATATGCTAAAGGATCTGGTAGAAAAAGTGTACAATGTGCAAGAATAGGTGAACAATGTAAACAGAGATGGAAACCCTAAGAAAGAATGGAAAGGAAGTGCTAGAAATCAAGAACACTGTATCAGAAATGAAAAATGCCTTTGTTAAACTCATTTTTAACAGCTGAAGAAAGAATCAGTGGACTTGAAGAAATGTCAATTGAAATCTCCAAAACTGAAATGCAAAGAAAAAAATTACAAAAAGAGACAGAACATAATATCCAAGAACTGTGGGGCAATTACAAAAGGTGTAACATATGTGTAATGGGGAATACCAGGAGAAGAGAGAAAGAACCAGAAGAAATACTTGAAGCAATAATGACTGATAATTTCCCAAAATTAATGATAGACAACAAACCACAGATCCAGAAAACTCAGAGAACACCAAGCAGAATATATACCAAAAGATCTATACCTAGGGCTTGGCATGGTGGCCCATGCCTGTAATCCTAGCACTTTGGGAGGCTGAGGCAGGTGGATTGCCTGAGCTCAGGAATTAGAGACCAGCTTGAGCAACATGGTGAAACCCCATCTCTACTAAAATACAGTAAACTAGCTAGACATGGTGGTGCATGCCTGCAATCCCAGCTACTCAGGAGGCTGAGGCACAAGAATTGCTTGAACCCAGGGGGCGGAGGTTGCAGTGAGCCAGAATCACGCCACTGCACTCCAGCCTGAGAAGATCTACACCTAGGCATACCTACCATATTCAAATTTCAGAAAATCAAAGACAAAGAGAAAATCTTGAAAGTCAGAGAAAAAAAATCATGTTACCTATAGAGAAGATGGATAAGAATTACACTGCACTTCTCAGAAAATATGCAAGCAAAAAGACAGTGAAGTGAAATATTTAAAGTATTGAAAGAAAAAAACCACTAACCCAGAATTCTGTATCCAGCTAAATTACACTTCTTGTGAAGGAGAAATAAAGACTTTCTCAGATAAACAAAAATTGAGAGAATTTGTCACTAGTAGACCTACCTTCTAAGAAATATTGGCCAGGCATGGTGGCTCATGCCTATAATCCCAGCACTTTGGGAGGCCGAGGCGGGTGGATCACTTGAGGTCAGGAGTTTGAGACCAGCCTGGCCAACATGGTGAAAATCTGTCTCTACTAAAATACAAAAATTAGCTGGGCATGGTGGTGTGTGCCTGTAATCCCAGCTACTCGGGAGACTGAGGCAGGAGAATTGCTTGAATCCATGAGGCGGAGGTTGCAGTGAGCCAAGATCGTGCCACTGCACTCCAGGCTGGGTGACAGTTAGACTTCGTCTCAAAAAAAAAAAAAAAAAAAAAAAAAAAATTGGAAGAAATTCTTCAGAAAATTATATAGATCAGTGTTGTGGGCTAACCTGGGTTTTTTTCAAAATTCAAAATTCATCGTAGAGCCTTTAAAGTGGTAATGAAGTTAAAATTGGGTCATTAGTGTGGACCCTAATGGATTGTGACAAGTAGTCTTATAATAAGAAGAAATTAAGATACAGACAGACAGAGACCCCAAGCACATGCACACTTAAATCAAGGGATGACCATGTAAGGACACAGGGAGAAAGCTACCATCTACAAGCCAAGGAGAGAGAAATCAAACCTGCTAACACTCTGATCATGGACCTTTAGCTCCCAGAAGTGTGAGAAAATAAATTCTGGTTGTTTAAGCCATTCAGTATGTGGTATTTTGTTTTAACAGCCCTAGCAAACTGCCAGAAACTCAGATCTACATAAAGAAAGGAAAAGCATTAGAGAAGGAATAAATGAAGGTAAAACAAAATCTTTTATCTTTATTTTTCTTAATTGATCCAACATATACTTGTTCAAAATAATAATAGCAGCAATATATTTAGTGATTATAGCTTGTACATAAGTGAAATGAATGACAGCAATATTATAAGTGGTGGGAGGGACAAATTGGGAATACTCTGTTGCTATACATGCACTACCCATGAAGTGGTATAGTGATTTTTGAAAGAGGATATACACTAGTCATAAATATAAGGGAAGGAGGTACAAATAGGTGGAGCATAGAGGATTTTTAGGACAGTAAAACTATTCTACATGATTCTATAATGATGGATATATGCAAGTATATATTTGTCCAAACTCAGAACATACAACATCTAGAGTGAACCCTAATGGAAGCTATAGACTTTGGTTGATAATGATGTCAATGTTGATTTATTGATTGTAACAATGTACCACCCTGGTGTGGGATGTTGATGGTGAAGGAGACTGCATGTGTATGGGAGGGAGTATATGAGAACTGTCTGTACTTTCCTCTCAATTTTGCTGTGAACATAAAACTACTCTAAAAAAAATAAAGTCTGTATTTTAAAAACCATTGCCTAATCCAAAGTCAAGAAGATTTACCTCTGTTTTCTTCAAAGAGTTTTAACTCCTAAATTCAGTCTCGAATGCATTTTGAGTTAACTTTTATATATAAGGTAGGAGTCTAACCTTCCTCATTTTGCATGTGAATATCTTTTTGTCCCAGTACCATGTGTTGAACTATTTCCCCCAGTGAATTGTCATTCACTCTTGTCAAAAATCAAATGACCATAAATGTATGGGTTTATTTCTGGACCCTTGACTCTATTCCATTGTCTATATATCTATCCTTATGGCGGTACAATACTGTCTTGATTACTGTAGTTGTGTAATAAGTTTAGAAATGGAAAGTGCGATAGTTGTGTTGAATCCGTAAATCAATTTGAGGAGTGCTGCCATCTTAATATTATTAAATCTAGGCTGGGTGCAGTGGCTCATGCCTGTAATCCCAGCACTTTGGGAGGCCAAGGCGGGTGGATCACCTGAGGTCAGGAGTTCATGACCAGCCTAACCAACATGTAGAAACCCTGTCTCTACTAAAAATACAAAGTTTGCTGGGCATGGTGGCACATGCCTGTAATCCCAGCTACCTGGGAAGCTGAGACAGGAAAATCGCTTGAACCCAGGAGGCAGAGGTTGCGGTGAGCCGAGATTGCGTCATTGCACTCCAGCCTGGGCAGCAAGAGCAAAGCTCTGTCTCAAAAATAATAATAATAAATAATAATAATAATAAATCTTTTGATCCATAAACGTGAGATATTTTTGTTAAATTCTTTTCTAGGTATTTTTATACTTTTTGATGCTTTGCAAATTAAACTGTTTTCTCAATTTCATTTTTGAATTGTTCATTGGTACTCTACAGAAATACAACTGAATTTTGTATATTGATCTTGTATATTCCATATTGATGTATTTATTGATTTTAAATTTTTAGTGGATTAAGATTTTCTACATATAAGATCATGTCACCTGCAAGTTTTACTTCTTTTATTTATTTATTTATTTATTTATTTATTATTTTTAGAGATGCTCTCTTGCCCAGGCTGGAGTGCAGTGGCATGATCATCACTCACTGCAGCCTTGAACTCCTGGACTCAAGTAATCCTTCTGCTTCAGCCTCCCAAGTAGCTGGGACTATGGGCCACATCAGCATGCTTGGCCATTTAAAGAAAATTTATTTGGTTTTGCCCATTTCTAAAACATTTTTTTTTAGAGATGAGGATCTCACTATGTTGCCCAGGCTGGTCTCTAACTCCTGGCCTCAAGCAATCCTCTCTCCTCAGCCTCCCAAAATGCTAAGATTGCAGGCACTAACCACCAAGCTTGGCTCGTTTCTTCTTTTCTAATCTCAATGATTTATTTGTCTTGCTTAACTGCCTTGATTAGAATCCCCAGTAATGTTGAATACAAGTTTCAAGAGCAGACATCCTTATCTTGTTCCTGATATTAGGGGGGAAAGCATTCAGTTTTCTCCATTAAGTATGATGTAAACTGTGTGGTTTTCATAGATGCATTTTATCAGCTTGAGGAAGTTTCCTTTTGGTTCTAGTTTATTGTTTTTTTCATGAAAAGGCACCAGATTTTGTCAAATGCTTATTCTGCATCTATGGAAATAATCATGTAGTTTTAATTTTTATTCTATTGATGTGGTGTATTACATTAATTGATTACCGAATTAAATGATTGCAAGCTTGCATTCCTGGAATAAATCTCACTTGGTCATAGGATATAATCTTTTTTATGTTGCTGGATTCAATTTCCTAGTATTTATGGAAGATTTTTGTGTCTAAATTTATAAGGGATATTGGTCTATAGTTTTCTTGTGTTATCTTTGCCTGATTTTGAAATCAGAGTAATACTGTCCTCTTAGAATGAGTCAGGAAATGTTTCCTTCTTTTATGTGTTTTGGCAGAGTTTGAGAGGGATTGATATTAATTATTCTTTAACTATATGTAGAATTCACCAGTGAAACCATCTGGTCCTGGGCTTTTCTTTGAGGGAAGGTTCTAAATTCTTAATTCAATCTCTTCACTAGTTGTAGGCCTATTCTGATTATTTCTTCTTGAGTCAGTTTCAGTAGTTTGTGTCTTTCAAGGAATTTGTCCACCTCATCTAAGTTATCTATTTTTTTTGTCATATAGTTGTTCACAGTAATAATCATTTTTATGTCTTTAAGGATGGTAATAATTTGACTCTTTGTTTTAATCAAGATAGCTAAATGTCAACTTTTGTTGAAGTTTTGAAAGAACTCTTTTGATTACTGATTGCATAGCTTACCTTTTCCATACTCTTACTTTCAATCTATTTGTGTTTTTGAATCTAAACTGTGTCTCTTGTAGAAGGCATATGTGATTGTTTTGTAAAAATCTTTTCTGAATATCTGTTTCTTGATTGGCATATTTAGCCCATTTACATTTTATGTGGTTACTGATAAAGTAGGATTTATGTGTCTCATTTTGCTATTTATATTCTAAGACTTAAGTATCTTTTGTTCTTCTATTTATCAATTATGATCTTTCTTCATCCTAGTTATTTTCTAGTGTACCATGCAAATTCCTTTGTTGTTTCTTTTACCATACTTTTAAATTTTTTAATGGTTGCTCTGGAGATTAAAATTAGCGTCTATTTTTGTTTCCCCCAATGTAATATCTTGCAAAACTGTAGTATGATATCACAACCAGGCTGTTAACAGTGAAACAGCAAAAAGCTGAACATTTCCATCACCCCATAGATCTCTCATGTTGCCCTTTTATAGCCACACCTTCTTCCCTTCTACCTGTACACCCTCCTTAATCCCTGCAAATCACTGTGTTCTATTAAATAAAAAATCTGGGCCCACTCATAGACATTTTCTTTGGCTGCTTTTTACCCTGTGTATTTTGCACACTTTGCTGTTTATTTACATATCTAGTCATTTTTTGTTGTTGTTGAAAATTGGATATGTTAGATAATACGTTGTAACAACTCCAGTATTTGGTCCATCTCTCCCCAAGGTTTTCTTGAACTAATTGTATAGATTCTCTATTCCCTGCCACTGAGTTCTCCTGAATGTGTGTGTGCGTGTGTGTGTGTGTGTGTGTTTTATTCTTGTTTTTGGTTTTAAGGATGGGTTTCTAGTGGTCCCCTCTGGGTCACTATAACTTAGTGATCAGCTAAGGACCATTAGATTACCTAAAATGCTCTTCTATTATTTTTCAAGGATATCCTTTGAAGGTCCACCTTCAAACTTTAAGCAGTTCATAAGACAGCCTTACCTTTTTCTTTTTACTTGTGTAGGACCTCAAAGTCAGCCGGAGAGATTGGCTGGGGCCTTCTCCCTTCCCTATCTTCTGTGAGCATGTATAGCAACTTATTCATACAACCTTTTAGATTCCCCAGGAGTATATGAGAGCTTTTCAAAGTTCCCTATGCCTTGCTACTTCTCCAGGGTTTCCCGTTAAGTTCCTAGCCGGACTCTTGTTTGCCCCATCTGAAAGCACAGCCTTAGGTGGCTGTGATGTTGACGGAAGAAGACCGTTAGTGCTTCAATAGGGTTCTGGAGGCCCACTGCCGCTGCCGCACCCCTCAACTCTCAGTTAAATCAAATAGCTACAACACCCTGGGAACAGAGATTTCCCAGGTAGCTGCAGGTTGGAATAAAGTATTGACTGTGCTGTGGGATGTTGATTACTCAGGTACAAGTGATATATCTGGATTAAAAATCTCTCTGGAACATATCTCATTTTCATCAATAAGACTGCCAACAATAGTTATAAAAACCACCTTCAGTAAATCCAGAAACATCAGAAACAATCCGTTTGGCACACAGCACATTTGCACGTACACGTACAATCATTTCAGACTTCAGATTCTCAAACATCTTCATAGTTTAAGAGAATCATTTCATTTAATAAGTTTAAAAATAGCCGGGCGCGGTGGCTCAAGCCTGTAATCCCAGCACTTTGGGAGGCCGAGGCGGGCGGATCACGAGGTCAGGAGATCGAGACCATCCTGGCTAACATGGTGAAACCCCGTCTCTACTAAAAATACAAAAAAACTAGCCGGGCGTGGTGGCGGGCGCCTGTAGTCCCAGCTACTCGGAGGCTGAGGCAGGAGAATGGCCTGAACCTGGGAGGCGGAGCTTGCAGTGAGCCGAGATCGCGCCACTGCACTCCAGCCTGGGTGACACAGCGCGAGACTCCGTCTCAAAAAAAAAAAAAAAAAAAAAATAAGTTTAAAAATAATATCTGATTTTTGGTGTGCTATGTAAGAATGAACAAAAGAATCAAAGTGAGCTATTTTTGAGGAATGTGGGTGATGGTTATATTCAATTAACACATATAATAAGTGACGAGGTAATTTCCTAACTTACTAATATAAGAGTGTAATATGAATGGATATGATAGGGCATAACCATAAAAGAGAAAACCAGATTTGAAAAATAATTCAAATCATCTGGTCTCCACTGCCAGAATAAGATTATGCTTACTCTCTTGTCTAAATTTCTTATCAGTCAAGACAATGGAACAAAACCTTGTTACAAAATATTTATTACGTTTCCAATTGGGAAAAGTAAATTTTAAATAATAAAATACACATCCCTGCCAGAACTTTTCAGTGTTCCCATACTGCCAATTTTACCTTCCTTGGAAGAAAGATAAGCTCGATTTTTTTCCCGTAGAGAAGTATTAATTGTAAGGTGTAATTCACCAGCCCACAAAGAAATAGTACTTAACTACGTTCTTCCTGTGAGCACTCAATTAACTGTATGCTTATAAATGGCATTTCCTCTGAATGTATATGGAAACTCACCTTATAAAATCCATAGCAGTGCAGCATTTCTTGTTGCTAAGGGACTATGATACCACAGTATTTCATGATGTTAAAATAGGAATATTATAGTTTAAATTTCATATGCCTAGCTATCATCGGACAATTTAAACAATGAAGTGGGAAAATGTTCAACATCTAATTACATTATTTAATGCTGGAATAATGCACGATCCTGCACTTTCTTATAACGGACTAATTTTAAAGTAGTATCTACATTAATACTATTTCCTTATCATCATTATGATTATTGTTGTTAGTTAATACTTAAGGAGCTACTACATCATGCCAGGCACTATTTTAAGTGGTTGATATGAATTAACTCATTTAACCCACTAACCCTAACCCCATGAGTTAGGTATCATTTCCCCGTTTTGCACAAAAATAAACTAAAGCACAGAGAAGTTAAGTAACTTTCTCAAAATCACAGAATTTACAAAAAGGCAGAAGTTGAATTTGATATCCGAATGATCTCATTGCATCATTTACATTCTTAACCACTGCACTCTATTACACTGAGAAAACATTTTTAAAAATCTTAACTACATTTGGTTATCTGAGATTTGTTTTTTAAAGTGGTGATATTCACAGCACTTGAAGAACATACCTCGTCTTACCCATAGAATGAATATCTACTGAAAGTACTACCATCCTCTGATGGAACTGTATTTATAACCAAATTGTTTACATTACTACTATAACTTTGAATCTACTTGGTTTAGGGATGTGCAATAGGAGTTTACATTGAGTTGGAAATCCGATCCTTATTTTACAAGACTAATCTTTGGGTCATGTCTTTGTCTCCAATGTATATTCAATCCTGATTAGGCTTAAATGAGCAGATTAAAAACACACAAAGAGATAAGACTGGCTTACTTTAACAATGCAAGTTTTAACGTATAATGTGGAAGCATAATGTGTCCAAATTTTTATGCTGCCATACTAAATGCCTTTTCAGTTTTAGCTTTGATACTTATGGTTTAATGTCAAGTGTACAAAAATACTACATTTGGGAATAGTTCATCTTTAATAGCATATCATACTATTTTTTAATCAATAAGAGAAATGGGCCTTATTAATCACATTTATCTATAGCATAGCAATACTTCATATATCTTCATTATTACATGAGCACAGTTATGCATGCACAGCCTTATCTTAAACTTCGGAACAAGCATAAACTTACCCTTGATTCACCAGTGTCTCCAGAGTCAGTTATTTCAGCCCCTATTAAAGAGAATGGTTGATCTATTCTATACTATAAGTAGCTGAAAGAACATTATTTCATATTGCAGATGGTATTTAAAGATAAACTTATCTCCGTGCTTACAAAAATTTTTAAAAGCCTTTCATAAACCCTGAACTACCAGGTTTAACATCTCAATTTCACTTGTAAAGGTCTGATAGAAAGTGGATTGGATATTAAGACTGGATCGTGTTTTTAAAAACATTAGCTTAACATATTCAAAGGGAAAATGTAAGAATCTTTAGTCTAACATAGTATAGAGGAGCATAGACAATAAGTTAAAAAATAAAAAAACAGAGTAACAGCTTACATTTGCAAATGCTTATGATGTAAATTTGTTATTTAATTTTATCCTCATAAACCTCTGTGAGGTATTACTGTCCTCATTGTCTGGATGAAGAACTTTTAGGGAGCATAAGTGAAAGTTAGAAAGCAGTAGGCTGGGGTTTAAAATGTTCAAATTCAAATCTCAGGCTCAGATCCCTTTGGTTTAACGCCTCCTTAAGAATCAAAACATTTTCAAAAGAAAACATAATTCCTTGTTTTCAAATAAAACTATGTATAACTGGGAACGCTATTAACAAATCTCCACATTCTAAAATTCTGTGGGTTATTTTCCACTCATATTAATTAAATATGAAATGATGCCTTTCAAAATGTTAACACCAGTTCGTCTTAAAACAGAACTTCAATTATCCTATAAAATATGAGAATGCAATCTTTCCCATGATAGAGGCTATAACAGAAAAAAACTTAGATCCTGAAGATTCCTGTTCTAAGAGAAGGCTATTTTAAAAGAAACTTTAAAAATGCAAATATTTCCTCAGCATGTGGAAAGAACAAAGTAATTTTTCCCAGGCCTCCACATCTGTGGGAGTAGCATTGTTCCTTTGACAGTACATTCACAATGCTAATAGGTGTCACTGCTGTACATCTGGTTTCAAGACAAAAAGTTTCTCTATATTCTTCAGTTGAACAATCGACCAAACAATCCAAATTTTAAAATACCAAGGACAACCTCCTTTATGTTGGACTGCCATTTGAATAAAGTGAGCAAAACTACAAGTTTTCCTGGAGGCACTGAGAGCCCCAGGTGTTGAATGATTTATAGTGATTCATAAATGAGCACTTGCTACTTTTGGTAGAAATTAATGGTGCTGTACAACAGAGGTACTCATGGCAGAGGGAAGACAACAGAGCAAGAGGGAAGCTCTCTTACGCACCCCCACTCGCCCAGTCTTATTTGGGCTGGAATTACATTTGGGCATGGAAATCACTGTCCATTGAGTAGACAGAGGAGTGGAAACCCAGAATGGAGGAGATATTGGATGAGGTAGCTCAGAAAAATAGTAACAACATGACCTTCCACTTCAAACTCATGGGTGTACATTGAAAACAGGAAGCATTTGTGTAATAATATGACTATCAATCTATGTAACGTTGTAGTTCTCAGAAAAGCTTCTTAGAGTCTTCTACATTGCAATAAGCCAAAAAATTCTTCACAACCACATATTCATTTTTTGATGAATGAGTACATTACCACAAGAAAGAATTTCCAATTCCAGAAAAAATATTGAAATTGGTCAAAGCTACAAAGTACTAAAGGGAACATTATTAGAACCATATGATCTGACCATATGTTTCTGCAAACATTTGTAGCCAAAGCATGAATGGTCCACCTTTGAGTGGGGAGCGGCAGGGAAAATCCCAAGTTATAGTTTTAAGTGTCTTTTTACTTAAGTGTTGAATGAATAGATATTATCATAGAACTTGTTACCCACAGGTTTTAAACAGCCAGAAAAGAGAGTTTAAATGAATCCACTGATTTCAAAAATGGGGAAATAACAGATGTGGGTGATTTGAAGTCAGTATTCTGGAATAAAAGTAAAATATGCTTCTCCTTGGCCATATCACTTTTAGGAATGAGTGGAGTTTGTTGTAGGATTATTTTTGGATGAGTGCAGGACTTGGGATAAATCATAATGTATAGCTTAGTCCATTCTATTCAATGTTAGAAACAGGTATTAGCATAACAAAAATGAACATGATGAACAGAGTTGAAAGTGATTGGGAAGGCCGGGCGCGGTGGCTCAAGCCTGTAATCCCAGCACTTTGGGAGGCCGAGACGGGCGGATCACGAGGTCAGGAGATCGAGACCATCCTGGCTAACACGGTGAAACCCCGTCTCTACTAAAAAATAAAAAAAAAAAATTAGCCGGGCGAGGTGGTGGGCGCCTGTAGTCCCAGCTACTCGGGAGGCTGAGGCAGGAGAATGGCGGGAACCCGGGAGGCGGAGCTTGCAGTGAGCTGAGATCCGGCCACTGCACTCCAGCCCGGGCGACAGAGCGAGACTCCGTCTCAAAAAAAAAAAAAAAAAAGAAAGTGATTGGGAAACTGTAGAAGGGCATGAGGCAACCTGAGACATTTATGCAAAGGAAAAAGGACTTGGGGTTATGGGCCATTTGTTTGTATGTAAACACCCGTCTCACTGTTTTTTAGGAATCGCTGGTGTAATCTAGTTTCTTTTACCCTGCAAGTTGCCTGCATGTGTTGCTGCTCATCCTATTCAAGGCTGAGCCTGCCAAAGCATGAATCTGGACTTGTACACCATAGAAATGTTTTTTGGGGAGTCCATTATCGGAAACAGATGAAGTAATGCCTCATGTATCTAATGTGATGTTTGTTATTTGTACATTTCTTTGTTTTGTACAAGTTAAGTTTGAGGTTTTATTCCTTTGCGATTCTTTTGGGGAACATATTTTTTAAAAGTGATTTATAAGTTACTTTTCATTTCCAAACTCATTTAAAAATAAAAAGATACCTTATATACATTTGAAGACTTTAGAAAGTGACAAGGAGGCAATGTAGCCATTCAATACATTTACCTTCATTCTTCACTGAAGTCTGACAAACCATTAATGTGGTTTTTAAATGGTTAAGGGCAACATTAAACGGCATTACCAGTGGTAACATAAAATAACTGTTCTTCTTAGGATCTATACTCTGACTCATTTAAGTAATGGCCAAAGGATTTTGTGTAATTTAACATTCAGGAAGAGTTTTTGGATTTTTATCAGCCCTGTAGTCTTGGAAAAAGCTTTATAAATACTTCTAAGAGTAAAATAAAGAGAAAAATACTTTAAAAAGGCATATCACCCATGCCTATGTCCTGAATAGTATTGCCTACGTTTCTTCTAGGGTTTTTATGGTTTTAGGTTTTACGCTTAATTCTTTAATTCGTCTTAATTTTTGTATAAGGTATAAGGAAGGGGTCCAGTTTCCGTTTTCTGCATATGGCTAGCCAGTTTTCCCAACACCATTTGTTAAATAAGGAATTCTTTCCTCATTGCTTGTTTTTGTCAGGTTTGTCAAAGATCACATGGTTGTAGATGTGTGGTGTTATTTCTGAGGCCTCTGTTCTGTTCCATTGGTCTATATATGTTTTGGTACCAGTACCATGCTGTTTTGGTTACTGTGGCTTTATAGTATAGTTTGAAGTCAAGTAGGGTGATGCCTCCGTCTTTGTTCTTTTTGTTTAGGATTGTCTTGGCTATACAGGCTCTTTTTTGGTTGCATATGAAATTTAAAGTAGTTTTTTCTAATTCTGTGAAGAAAGTCAATGGTAGCTTGATGGGGATAACATTGAATCTATAAATTACCTTGGGCAGTATGGCCATTTTGATGATATTGATTCTTCCTATCCATGAGCATGGAATGTTTTTCCATTTTTTTGTGTCCTCTGTTATTTCCTTGAGCAGTGGTTTGTAGTTCTCCTTGAAGAGGTCCTTCACATCCCTTGTAAGTTGTATTCCTAGGCATTTTATTCTCTTTGTAGCAATTGTGAATGGGAGTTCACTCATGATTTGGCTCTGTTTGTCTATTATTGGTGTATAGGAATGCTTGTGATTTTTGCACATTGATTTTGTATCCTGGGACTTTGCTGAAGTTGCTTATCAGCTGAAGGAGATTTTGGGCTGAGAGGATGGGGTTTTCTAAATATACAATCATGTCATCTGCAAACAGAAAAAATTTGACTTCCTCTCTTCCTATTTGAATACTCTTTATTTCTTTCTCTTGCCTGATTGTCCTGACCAGAACTTCCAATACTACGTTGAATAGGAGTGGTGAGAGAGGGCATACTTATCTTGTGCCAGTTTTCAAAGGGAATGCTTCCAGCTTTTGCCCTTTCAGTATGATACCAGCTGTGGGTTTGTTGCAAATAGCTGTTATTATTTTGAGATACGTCCCATCAGTACCTAGTTTACTGACAGTTTTTAGCATGAAGGGGTGTTGAATTGTATTGAAGGCCTTTTCTGCATCTATTGAGATAATCGTGGTTTTGGTCATTGGTTCTGTTTATGTGATGGATTATGTTTACTGATTTGCATATGTTGAACCAGCCTTGCTTCCCAGGGATGAAGCCGACTTGATCGTGGTGGATATGCTTTTTGATATGTTTCTGGATTCGGTTTGCCAGTATTCTATAGAGGATTTTTACATCGATGTTCACCAGGGATATTGGCCTGCAATTTTCTTCTTTTGATTTTGGTATCAGGATGATGCTGGCCTCGTAAAATGAGTTATGGAGGAGTCCCTCTTTTCCTAGTGTTTGGAATAGTTTCAGAAGGAATGGTACCAGCTCCTCTTCATGACGAGAACACTAAAAGTAATGGCAACAAGAGCCAAAATTGACAAATGGGATCTAATTAAACTAAAGAGCTTCTGCACAGCAAAAGAAACTCACCAGAGTGAACAGGCGACCTACAGAATGGGAGAAAATTTTTGCAGTCTATACATCAGACAAAGGGCTAATATCCAGAATCTACAAGAAACTTAAACAAATTTACAAGAAAAAAAAAACCCATCAAAAAGTGGGCAAAGGATGTGAACAGACACTTCTCAAAAGAAGACATTTATGTGGCCAACAAACATATGAAAAAAAGCTCATCATCATTGGTTGTTAGAGAAATGCAAATCAGGCCGGGTGCGGTGGCTCATGGCTATAATCCCAGCACTTTGGGAGGCTGAGGCGGGCAGATCACGAGGTCAGGAGATCGAGACCATCCTGGCTAACATGGTGAAACCACATCTCTACTAAAAATACAAAAAATTAGCCAGGCATGGTGGTGGGTCCCTGTAGTCCCAGCTACCTGGGAGGCTGAGACAGGAGAATGGCATGAACCCGGGAAGGGGAGCTTGCAGTGAGCCAAGATCACACCAGTGCACTCCAGCTTGGGTGACGGAGCGAGACTCCATCAAACAACAACAACAACAACAACAACAAAAATCAAAACCACAATGAGATACCATCTCACACCAGATAGAATAGCTATCATTAAAAAGTCAGGAAATAACAGATGCTGGAGAGGATATGGAGAAATAGGAATACTTTTACACTGTTGGTGGGAGTATAAATTAGTTCAATCATTGTGGAAGACAGTGTAGTGATTCCTCAGGGATCTAGAACCAGAAATACCATTGGACCCAGCAATCCCATTACTGGGTATACACCCAAAGGATTATAAATCATTCTACTATAAAGACACATGCACATGTATGTTTACTGCAGCACTATTCACAGTAGCAAAGACTTGGAACCAACCCAAATGCCCATCAATGATAGACTGGATAAAGAAAATGTGGCACATATACACCATGGAATACTCTGCAACCATAAAAAAGGATGAGTTCATGTCCTTTGCAGGGACATGGATGAAGCTGGAAACCATCATTCTCAGCAAACTAACAGAGGAACAGAAAACCAAACACCGCATGTTCTCACTCATAAGTGGGTGTTGAACAATGAGAATACATGGACATAGGGAGTGGAACATCACACACTGGGGCCTGTCATGGGGTGAGGGACTAGGGGAGGGATAGCATTAGGAGAAATACCTAATGTAGATGATGGGTTGATGGGAGCAGCAAACCACCATGGCATGTGTATACCTGTGTAACAAAGCTGCACGTTCTGCATGTGTATCCCAGAACTTCAAGTATAATTTTAAAAAAAGAGAAAAAAAGGCATATCACACCAACAATTATATTAATTTCCTTTAAAAATGCTGCCAAGTGCATAAATTTGTTAAGGTGTGTTTGTGGATGTATGTTAGCCAATCAGAAGGCAACTCTATGGAGAATTATTGCACATAGTGGTAACAGTAAAACAAGTAAAGATATTATCATTAAATTCTATTACCACTACCAAGTACTGCTTCTCACTTTAAATTCTGTGGTTACATGCAGGCACAAAGAATGTGACTGAGTGGCTTTTTTTTTTTTTTTGAGAGAGTCTTGCTCTGTTGCCCAGGGTGGAGTGAATGGTGCAATCTTGACTCACTGCAACCTCTGCCTCCTGGTTCCAAGCAATTCTCCTGCCTCAGCCTCCCAACTAGCTGAGATTACAGGTGTGTGCCACCACACCCGGCTATTTTTTGAATTTTTAGTAGAGATGGGGTTTCATCATGTTGGCTAGGCTGGTCTTGAACTCCTGACTTCAAGTGATTCACCCATCTCAGTCTCCCAAAGTGCAGGGATTACAGGTGTGAGCCACCGCCCCCGGCCTGAGTGACTTTTTAATTAGTATTTTAATTTGTTTAACTTTTTAGTTATCTACAATTGTACCTTTCCCTAAGAATACCTTGAGAAAGTTGAGTTAATAAGAACTAAACCACATTAGAAACCATATGCTGTTTTGCCATCAATATGTTGGTCTCAGTTCTAAATCTCTGTGGGTCTTAGTTACTTTATGTTTAAGGAAAGTAGATGACTTGTAAAGTATTCTAAAATATTAAAACAGCAATAAAAAATATAACAAATTGAAGCAGTCCCAAAACAAAAGCAGGCAGTTTCAACATAGCGTGGTTGGCTGGGCACGGTGGCTCATGCCTGTAATCCCAGCACTTTGGGAGGCCAAGGCGGGCAAATCACCTGAGGTCAGAGTTTGAGACCAGCCTGGCCAACATAGTGAAACCCCATCTCTACTAAAAATATAAAAATTAGCCAGGTGTGGTGGTGCATGCCTGTAGTCCCAGCTACTCAGGAGGCTACAACAGAAGAATTGCTTGAACCCGAGAGGTGGAGGTTGCAGTGAGCCAAGATTGTATCACTGCATTCCAGCCTGGGCAACAGAGCAAGACTCCATCTAAAAAATAAAAAAAAAAGTATGATTTAGTTTATTTGTGGAACTGAATAGCGCTATAAATTGGGCACTTACTATTTTAAGGCATGTGTCAGATGCAAGAGTGACAAACACAGTCTTACCTTGTACAAACTTATAATTCTGGTACAGAAAACAAGCAAAAATAGACAACTTTAATATAGCGTTGAAAATTCTATGTTGAAGTTACATCCTGGGGGTCAAGGTAGGTGAGGTACACTTAATCCAAGCTTACCATGTCAGGAAGACATGGCAAGTTTGCAGAGGAATAATGTCTCAATTGAATTTCTCAGGATGCGTAGTAGTTTGCTAGGTAAAGAGGAAGGGAACTCTGCACAGGTGGAAGAGCGTTAGCAAAGGTGATTGATATGAAACAGCATGGTCTGTTTTTGTATTTTAGAGAACAGGGTCCTGCTCTGCCACCCAGGCTGGAGAGCAGTGGCATGATCATCGCTCATTGCAACCTCAAACCCCTAGCCTCAAGGGATTCTCCCACCTCAGCCTCTCGAGTAACCAAGGCTATAGGTGTGCACCACCACACCCAACTTTTTTTAAATTAAAAAAAATTGTGTGTGTGTGTGTGTGTGTGTGTGTGTACAGATAAAGGTCTCACTATATTGTCCAGGCTGGTCTGAAACTACTGGCTTCAAGAGATCCTCCTGCCTCAGGTTCTCAAAGCACTAGGATTACAGATGTGAGCCACTGTGCTTGGCCAACATGGTCTGTTTTTAAAATAATTCTTAGGAATAAAGTTAACAAAGGGTGACTAGGAGATGAGGCTGGAGATGTTGGGTAGGAACAGATTACAAAAAGCCTGGTATATCTTCCTATGGAGTTTTGACTTCATTTTGAAGACTGCAAGAGGCCGATAGTCTGGCAGACAATGGAGGGAACAGGTATAAAATGAGTGCTGAAAGGACGCAGGATGGTGATCAGAGAGAGGTATATTAGTGCTCATGGTTATGTGAGTGAGGAAGTTTAAGGTATAGTCAATGTGGGTGGATGAAATGGAGGTCAAATCACAAGAGCTGAAGTCAAGAAACTGAGGATTGGTAATTAGGTAGTTGGTAAGGTATTAAGAATCTGGAATTGGAAGTTATGACACCAGGGCACTAGTTCTGACTCTAATGTCACTAATTATCTATGTTACTTGAAACAAATGCGTTGTTCTTATTTTTAGATTTCTTCTTCCAATAAAAAAATTACTAAGCACCTACTGTGTCCAGAAGTATATCATGCGCTAGGACTGTATCTGCCCTCAAAGAGCTCATACTCCTTAATGCGAGTTAATGTGTCTTCATTTAGTATTATTAAAATATTATAAGATGATTCTGAAAAGTAAGATAATGAGGCTTGCTTTCAGATTCCAAGACTATGCCTTTCATAAAGAGATTCTGGAGAACAAAGGTAGATGAACATCAATATGAAAGTACAAACATGTATCAACAACACACTGTGGCATTATGGACTAGTGGGAAGAGCAGTATAACCTTGATTGTAGTCTCATTATGTCTCATTTTCCTCCTTTGTAAAATGAGGATAATACCGCCTGTGCCGTTGACTTTGGCAGGCTGTGTTGAGAATCAGGTGAGCTAATGGTTGTGAAACCTCTATGATATACTTCATGCTATGCACTAAAGCACCACAGAAGATGTATGCTCTTGTTCTGTTCCCATTAGGTTAGTTAACACAATAATTCAGAGCAGAGAGGATAAGAGACCTGAAGATGGGAACATCAGGGAAAACAGCATATCCTGGTACTCCCTCAAGAATATATTTCAAGGCTGGGCATGATGACTCACACCTGTAATCCCAACACTTTGGGAAGCCGAGGCAGGGGGATGACTTTTTTTTTTGAGATGGGATTTCGCTCTTGTCACCCAGGCTGTAGTGCAATGGCACGATCTTGGCTCACTGCAACCTCCGCCTCTTGGGTTCAAGTGATTCTCCTGCCTCAGCCTCCTGAATAGCTGGGATTACAGGCACCTTCCACCATACCCGGCTAATTTTTGCGTTTTTAGTAGAGACAAGGTCTCACCGTGTTGGCCAGGCTGGTCTCGAACTCCTGACCTCCCAAAGTGCTGGGATTACAGGCGTGAGTCACCACGCCTGGCCCCCCAGGCGGATTAGTTGAACTCAGGAGTTCAAGACCAGCCAGGGCAACATGGTGAAACCCTGTCTCTACACAAAATACAAAAATTAGACAGGCACATGGTGGTATGCGCCTATAGTCCCAGCTTCTTGAGAGGCTGAGGCATGAGAATTGCTTGAACTCAGGAGGTGGAGGTTGCAGTAAGCCAAGATTGCACCACTGCACTCCAGCCTGGGTCACAGATACACAGATATATATATATATATATATATATAAAGATACACAGATACACAGATATATATATATATATATATAAAGAGATATATATATAAATCACAAGCATTTTTTTCATTAAAAAATTAATGCAAGTCTGCCAGGATGTTTCCTGTGTTAAATGACTTCCGCTGTTAACTTACAGACCCTCTACCACAACTATAATTTGTACCAGAATGTGTATACCCAACAAAGCTCTGTTGGGTGCCTTTCTTTTATTACAGCCCTCATCATACTGTACCACACTGCACAAGCATTTACTTGTATGCAAATTAGGCTATGAATTCCTGATGAATATGATCCCTTTCTTACTCAACTTTGGTATCCCTAGAACATAGCACAGTTCTTGATGCAAAGCAGACTCTCAAAGTATGTCAGATGAATGAATGGATTAATGAATACCAGCTAATATGGAAAGCTGTTCTTATCCTTAGGAGGTCACAGTGTGCAGGAGAGACAGACTTGTACACAATTAATTGCAATATCATACAATACATATTATGTTGGGACATAGGCAGGAAAAATTAATTTTGTCCCAGGGTGATAATAGGACTAAAAGGCTTTTACAAGTAGGCTGACATTTAGGCTAATTAATTAGCTGATGTGAAGTCCAATTCATATTTTAGAATACAATTGTGTTACAATAATTATATTCATGATAATCTCAAACAAAATTGCAAAAGTCCAACATTGTTTTTGTAGGTAAAGTTGGCAAAGGAACACCTTGTAGAATAAAAGGAAGAGAAAAGAGAATCTCTGGCCCACAATTGAAGGGATAAAGGTTTAGTAAACAGGAATGGAGAAAGGATGGGGGATTTAATGCAGTTCAGGTAATAAGAATAAAAAGTTATAGAGAAAGGTTGCTAGAGTCTAGAAATTGGTCAAATGAAATAGGTATATGGGAGGGCTGAGAAGTAAACACATTAATAAAATGCTCAATTTAATTCATTTGGTCAGCAAATATAGTGTTGGGAGTACAACAAATGCAGACAAAAAAAAAAAAAAATCCCTGCCATTATAGATCTTACATAGACTTGTTCTAATTGGAATCCATGGATTTCAATGTTCCCTTGATATTTTCTTGTTTGCCATATGTACAACTTTTAAGATATAAAATATGAGATGTCAAAATAGAAAGTAGTCATAATATTTGTCTTACTAATAAAGGAATAGTTAGATTTTTTTTTTCTTTTTTTGAGACAGACTCTTGCTGTGCCACCCAGGCTGGAGTACAGTAGTGCAATCTCAGTTCACTGCAACCTCTGCCTCCCAGGTTCCCAGGTTCAAGCGATTTTCCTGCCTCAGCCTCTTGAGTAGCTGGGATTACAGGCACCCGCCACCACATCCAGCTATTTTTTTTGTCTTTTTTTAGTAGAGACGGGGTTTCACCATGTTGGCCAGGCTAGTCTTGAACTCCTGGTCTCAAGTGATCCGCGCACCTTGGCCTCCCAAAGTGCAGAGATTACAGGTGTGAGCCACCGCGCCTGACTTAGATTTTTAAAAATAAAAAGCTCAAAGTGTTTTTCAGCACATGGACCAAATTCTAACAGGTTTATTAGCCCTTTGAAGGTGCAATTGCGGGATACCAAGATATCAATTATACTGTTGTTTCAGGTTCCTAACAATTAATATTTGAACAGTGCTTCAGAATTTTTAAAGCACTTTTACATATTGAATGTTATCCCATTTAATCCTCAATAACAATCTTTTTATTTATTTATTTATTTATTTATTTTTGCACACTTTTTTGGTAGAAAACAAAGCTGAGGCTCAATGAGGTAAAGTAAAATGATCAAGTTTTGCAGGGCAAAATTCAAACTCATTCCCTTGACTATCTAGTCCAAAAGCACTTCCATATACTCTTCTGCACTTGATTCTCATGTTTGATCTACTTCTTATTATCCCTATTTTAAGGTGAAAAAACAGAAGTTCAGAGAGATTAAATAACTTGCCCAAAGTAAGTTGGCAGGTAGATTTGGAACATATTTCCACGTCTAATGGTAACAAAATTCATGTATATTTCCAATCAACTTTAAAGACTGAAATATAGAAATATTAATATATCAACTTACTTTATTGTAATTTTTATTTTAAAAATGTTTTAAAGAGATGGGATCTCGCTATGTTGCCCAGATAGTGCACTGCACCCTTGATCTCCTGAACTCAGGTGATCCTCATGCCTCAGCCTCCTAAGTAACTGGGACTACAGGTGTGTGCCACTGTGCCCAGCTTTATTGTAATTTATATTAGGTGAGCTTATAATCTAAATGCCTATCTCCAACAATGATACTAAAAAATTGTACAAAATAAGCTTTTATAGTTCCTACTTCCTCCTGCTTTAGGTAATAATTCAACTCCATAAGCAATACCATAAAGTCCTGACTAGCAAGGCAGGTTCATAGGTCCTTTCACAACAGATAAAAAAGATTAACATTTTGAAAGGATAGTTAACTTTAAATATGAATACCATAACATCAGTTAAACAGGGAAGAAGATGGCTGAATAGGAAAAGCTCCAGTCTGCAGCTCCCAGCGTAATCGACAGAGAAAATGGATGATTTCTGCATTTCCAACTGAGGTACCCGGTTCATCTCATTTGGACTGGTTGGACGGTGGATGCAGCCCATGGAGGGCGAGTGGAAGCAGGGTGGGGCATTGCCTCACCCAGGAAGCAAAAGGGGTCAGGAGATTTCCTTTCCTAGCCAAGGGAAGCCATGACAGACTGTACCTGGAAAAACGGGACACTCCTGCCCAAATACTGCACTTTTCCTACGGTCTTAGCAACCAACAGACTAGGAGATTCTCTCCCATGCCTGGCTTGGCAGGTCCCACGCCCACGGAGCCTTGCTCACTGCTAGCACAGCAGTCTGAGATCTACCTGTGGGGCTGCAGCCTGGCAGGCGAAGGGGCGTCTGCCATTGCTGAGGCTTGCGTAGGTAAACAAAGTGGCCAGGAAGCTCAGACTGGGTGGAGCCCACTGCAGTCCAGCAAGGCATACTGCCTCTATAGACTCCACATCTGTGAGCAGGCATAAGCTGAACAAAAGGCAGCAGAAACTTCTGCAGACTTAAACATCCCTGTCTGACAGCTCTGAAGAGAGCAGTGGTTCTCCCAGCATGGTATTTGAGCTCTGAGAATGGACAGACTGTCTCCTCAAGTGGGTCCCTGACCCCTGTGTAGCCTAACTGGGAGACACCTCCCAGCAAGGGCCAACAGACACCTCATACAGGCAAGTGCCCCTCTGGGATGAAGCTTCCAGAGGAAGGATCAGACAGCAATATTTACTGTTCTGCAATATTTGCTGTTCTGCAGCCTCCTCTGGTGATACCCGGGAAAACAGGGTCTGGAGTGGACTTCCAGCAAACTCCAACAGACCTGCAGCTGAGGGACCTGACTGTTAGAAGGAAGACTAACAAACAGAAAGGAATAGCATCAACATAAACAAAAAGGACATCCACACCAAAAGCCCATCTGTAGGTCACCATCATCAAAGACCAAAGGTAGATAAAACCACAAAGATGGGGAGAAACCAGAGCAGAAAAGCTGAAAATTCTAAAAACCAGAGCACTTCTCCTCCTCCAAAGGATTGCAGCTCTTCACCAGCAATGGAACAAAGCTGGATGGAGAATGACTTTGACGAGTTGACAGAAGGTTGGTAATAACAAACTTCTCTGAGCTAAAGAAGCATGTTCTAACCCATCACAAGAAAACTAAAAACCTTGAAAAAGGGTTAGATGAATGGCTAACTAGAATAAACAGTGTAGAGAAGAACTTAAATGACCTGATGGAGCTGAAAACCATGGCATGAGAACTTTGTGACTCATGCACAAGCTTCATTAGCCTATATGATCAGGTGGAAGAAAGGGTATCAGTGATTGAAGATCAAATTAATGAAATAAAGTAAGAAGACAAGATTAGAGAAAAAAGAGTAAAAAGAAACGAAAAAACCTCCAAGAAATATGGGACTATGTGAAAATACCAAATCTATGTTTGAATGGTGTACATGAAAGTGATGGGAAAAATGGAACCAAGTTGGAAAACACACTTCAGGATATTATCCAGGAGAACTTCCCCAGCATAGCAAGGCAGGCCAACATTCAAATTCAGGAAATACAGAGAATGCCACAAAAATACTCCTCAAGAAGAGCAACTCCAAGACACATAATTGTCAGATTCACCAAGGTTGAAATGAAGGAAAAAATGTTAAGGGCAGCCAGAGAGAAAGGTTGGGTTACCCACAAAGGGAAACCCATCAGACTAACAGCGGGTCTCTCGGCAGAAACCCTACAAGTCAGAAGAGAGTGGAAGCCAATATTCTCATTCTTAAAGAAAATAATTTTCAACCCAGAATTTCATATCCAGTCAAACTAAGCTTCATAAGTGAAGGAGAAATAAAATCCTTTACAGATAAGCAAATGCTAGCTTTTGTCACCACCAGGCTTGCCTTACAAGAGCTCCTGAAGGAAGCACTAAACATGGTACAACCAGTACCAGCCACTGCAAAAACATGCCAAATTGTAAAGACCATGGATGCTACGAAGAAACTGCAATAATTAATGGGTAAAATAACCAGCTAACATCATAATGACAGGATCAAATTCACACATAACAATATTAACCTTAAATGTAAATGGGCTAAATGCCCAATTAAAAGACACAGACTGGCAAATTGGATAAAGAGTCAAGACCCATCAGTGTGCTGTATTCAGGAGACCCATCTCACGTGCACATATAGGCTCAAAATAAAGGGATGGAGGAAGATCTACCAAGCAAATGGAAAGTAAAAAAAAAAAAAAAAAAAAAAAAAAAAAGCAGGGGTTGCAATCCTAGTCGCTGATAAAACAGACTTTAAACCAACAAAGATCAAAAGAGACAAAGAAGTTCATTACATAATAATAAAGGGATCAATTCAACAAGANAAAAAAAAAAAAAAAAAAAAAAAAAAAAAAAAAGCAGGGGTTGCAATCCTAGTCGCTGATAAAACAGACTTTAAACCAACAAAGATCAAAAGAGACAAAGAAGTTCATTACATAATAATAAAGGGATCAATTCAACAAGAAGAGCTAACTATCCTAAATATATATGTACCCAATACAGGAGCACCAGATTCACAAAGCAAGTCCTTAGAGACTTATAAAGAGACTTAGATTCCAACACAATAATAATAACGGGAGACTTTAACACCTCACTGTCAATATTAGACAGATCAACAAGACAGAATATTAACAAGGATATCCAGGACTTGAACTCAGCTCTGCACCAAGCAGACCTAGTAGACATCTACAGAACTCTCCACCCTAAATCAACAGAATATACATTCTTCTCAGCACCACATCGCACTTATTCTAAAATTGACCAGATAATTGGAAGTAAAGCACGCCTCAGCAAATGTAAAAGAACAGAAGTCACAACAAACTGTCTCTCAGACTACACTGCAATGAAATTAAAATCAAATTAAAAAATTAGAAGTCAGAATTAAGAAACTCACTCAAAACCACTCAACTACATGGAAACTGAACAACCTGCTCCTGAATGACTACTGGGTAAATAATGAAATGAAGGTAGAAATAAAGATGTTCTTTGAAATCAATGAGAACAAAGACACAATGTACCAGAATCTCCCAGTGTGTAGAAGGAAATTTATACCACTAAATGCCCATAAGAGAAAGCAGGAAAGATCTAAAATCGATACCCTAACATCACAATTAAAATAACTAGAGAAGAAAGAGCAAACAAATTCAAAAGCTAGCAGAAGGCAAGAAATAACTAAGATCAGAGCAGAACTAAAGGAGATAGAGACACAAAAAACCCTTCAAAAAAATCAGTGAATCCAGAGCTAGTTTTTTTAAAAGATCAACAAAATTGATAGACCGCCAGCAAGACTAATAAAGAAGGAAAGAAAGAAGAATCAAATAGACTCCATAAAAAATGATAAAGGAGATTTCACCACTGATCCCACAGAAATACAAACTACCATCAGAGAATACTATAAATACCTCTATGCAAATAAACTAGAAAATCTAGAAGAAATGGATAAATTCCTGGACACATACACCCTTTCAAGACTAAACCAGGAAGAAGGTGAATCTCTGAATAGAACAATAAGGGTTCTGGAATTGAGGCAATAATAGCCTACCAACCAACAAAAGTCCAGGACCAGAGAGATTCACAGCTGAATTATACCAGAGGTACAAAGAGGAGCTGGTACCATTTCTTCTGAAACTATTCCAATCAACAGAAAAAGAGGGAATCCTCCCTAACTCATTTTATGAGGCCAGCATCATCCTGATACCAAAGCCTGACAGAAACACACAAAAAAAGAGAATTTTAGACCAATATCCCTGATGAACATCAATGCAAAAATCCTCAATAAAATACTGGCAAACCAAATCCAGCAGCACAGGAAAAAGCTTATCCACCATGATCAAGTTGGCTTCATCCCTGGGAAGCAAGGCTGGTTCAACATACTAAATGTAATCCATCACATAAACAGAACCAATGACAAAAACCACGATTATCTCAAGTGCAGAAAAGACTTTCGACAAAATTCAACAGCGCTTCATGCTAAAAACTCTCAATAAACTAGGTACTGATGGAACATATCTCAAAATAATAAGAGCTATTTACGGCAAACCCACAGCCAATATCATACTGAATGGGGAAAAACTGGAAGCATTCCCTTTGAAAACCGGCACAAGGCAAGGATGCCCTATCTCACCACTCCTATTCAACATAGTGTTGGAAGTTCTGGCCAGGGCAGTTAGGGAACAGAAAGAAATAAAGGGTATTCAATTAGGAAAACAGGAAGTCAATTTTTTTCTGTTTGCAGATGACATGATTGTATATTTAGAAAACCCCATCCTCTCAGCCCAAAATCTCCTTCAGCTGATAAACAACTTTGGCAAAGTCTCAGGATACACAATCAGTGTGCAAAAATCACAAGCATTCCTATACACCAATAATAGCCAAATCATGAGTGAACTCCCATTCACAATTGCTACAAAGACAATAAAATACCTAGGAATCCAACTTACAAGGGATGTGAAGGACCTCTTCAAGGAGAACTACAAACCACTGCTCAAGGAAATAACAGAGGACACAAAAAAATGGAAGAACATTCCACGCTCATGGATAGGAAGAATCAATATCGTGAAAATGGCCATACTGCCCAAGGTAATTTATAGATTCAGTGCCATCCCCATCAAGCTACCAATGACTTTCTTCACAGAATTGGAAAAAACTACTTTAAAGTTCACATGGAACCAAAAAAGAGCCTGCATTGCCAAGACAATCCTAAGCCAAAAGAACAAAGCTGGAGGCATCACGCTACCTGACTTCAAACTATACTACAAGGCTACAGTAACTAGAACAGATATATAGACCAGAACAGAACAGAGGCCTCAGAAATAACACCACACATCTACAACCATATGATCTTTGACAAACCTGACAAAAAAAAGAAATGGGGAAGGGAAGTTTCCCTATTTAATAAATGGTGCTGGGAAAGCTGGCTAGCCATATGTAGAAAGCTGAAACTGGATCCCTTCCTTATACCTTATACCAAAATTAATTCAAGATGGATTAAAGACTTAAATATTAGACCTATAACCATAAAAACCCTAGAAGAAAACCTAGGCAATACCATTCAGGACATAGGCATGGGCAAAGACTTCAGGACTAAAACACCAAAAGCAATGGCAACAAAAGCCAAAATAGATAAATGGGATCTAATTAAACTAAACAGCTTCAGAACAGCAAAAGAAACTACCATCAGAGTGAACAGGCAACCTACAGAATGGGAGAAAATTTTTGCAATCTACCCATCTGACAAAGGGCTAATATCTAGAATCTACAAATAACTTAAACAAATTTACAAGAAAAAAACCCCATCAAAAAGTGGGCAAAGGATATGAACAGACACTTCTCAAAAGAAGGCATTTATGCAGCCAACAGACACATGAAAAAATGCTCATCATCACTGGTCATCAGAAAAATGTAAATCGAAACCACCATGAGATACCATCTCACACCAGTTAGAATGGTGATCATTAAAAAGTCAGGAAACAACAGATGCTGGAGAGGATGTGGATAAATAGGAATGCTTTTACACTGTTGGGAGTATAAATTAGTTCAACCATTGTGGAAGACAGTGTGGTGATTCCTCAAGGATCTAGAAAACTACAAATACCATTTGGCCCAGCGATCCCATTACTGGGTATATACCTAAAAGATTATAAATCATGCTACTATAAAGACATATGCACACATATGTTTATTGCGGCACTATTCACAATAGCAAAGACTTGGAACCAACCCAAATGCCCATCAATGATAGACTGGATTAAGAAAATGTGGCACATTTACACCATGGAATAGTATGCAGCCATAAAAAAGGATGAGTTCATGTCCTTTGCAGGGACATGGATGAAACTGGAAACCATCACTCTGAGCAAACTATCACAAGGACAGAAAACCAAACACCACGTTCTCACTCATAGGTGGGAACTGAAAAATGAGAACACTTGGATGCAGGGTGGGGAACATCACACACTGGGGCCTGTCTCGGGGTGGGGGCCTGGGGAAGGGATAGCATTAGGAGTAATACCTAATGTAAATGATGAGTTGATGGGTGCAGCAAACCAACATGGCACATGTATACCTATGTAACAAACCTGCATGTTGTGCACATATACCCTAGAACTTAAAGTATAATAAAAGTAAATAAATCAAAAAAATAAAAATACAGGAAAAAAAAGAAAAACAGGGAAAATATACCAAGACAATACTGCATCTAAAATAATAACAAACCAGTACTAAATACTTTTAAAACTTTTCAACTATATATGAATCATATATAAAAGATGATGGCACCTAGTTTACAGAAATGGTATGCCACTTGTACAATTTTGTATTTTATCATAGCAAAGAGCCAAATCAAACTTTAATATTGAATTCTATAAATATTAATGTAAAATATTTTCATGTGAAATGATGAAATTTTCAGGAAAGCATTAAGATAATCAAAATAATATAAATTCCCGAAAAAAAGGAAGACTGAGCCAAGAAAATACAGTTACTAGAAAATGTACTACAATGTCTACCTACCTAATTATGCCTTGTTACACATTCCTTTTAATCAGTATTTACCATTGGGTTTTCGAAGGTTAATTTCTGGGAACAGTAAATTTCATATAGCTTTTGTTTTCTTTGCAATACATTGAAGCTTGTTTATTACAGAGTGGAATTTGGTGTAAGATGGGTTGTTTTGGACCTGGTCCAAGAGGGTTTAGTTACTGAAAGCACCTCATTATAAGGTGGTCTTACCAATAAGGTGATCCACTGGCTCAGATCCCATGCATATTATAACAAGGCTCCATTATGGAGTACAGGAAGCTAGGCAGCTAATGGTTCTATCAAATGAAACTTAAGAAACAATTTTTTTTTTTAAAAGACATGAAAATCGTTTAAGGCTAGAGGATCATATGCCTTGGTCACTTTTCCAAATTTCTATTTCCTGAAGTGATGTTCTTTATTGTATGTTTCATAGCTCTGCAGTTATTTTACATTAGGTTTTAGCTTTCTTACATTCATTGTTTGATCTGGTCTTAAAATTTTTTTTTTTTTTTTTTGATTATCAAAATTTTCATCAATACTATCTATTTAACTGCATTTGCCTACGGAAATAGATAATAAACCACCAATAATTCATAAAGGTTAAATTCTTTTGTAACTCATTGAGAAATCTGAGGTTTAAAAGAGGCATATGCAAGAATAATTGTGTGGTAATCAAATACAAAAAGAATGCCATCACTTAGAGATGACCATGATAACCAGTCTTTGAAGTGAATGTACAACAGGTGCTTTGATTTCATGAAATTTTATAAGCAGCCCTAAAGAATTAAATATTCTAAATGTGTTTTAATATAGGAAAGTAATACAAAAAATTCCAGTTGCAGAAAAATAACGGGGGAAAGCTTTTTGTTAAAATTAATGTTTTGAATTGAAAGATCTTAAGAATAACAACAAAGCCTTATAGAAACTTAGAAACAGTGCCAAATTTAAAACCATGTAATAACTAAGTGCATAGAAACACAGTAATAGTTTTATAACACAATTCTAGAAAGTTTTAAATAATCTAATCAAGTCATGAAACATCTACTCTTTACATTGTACCTTTCTTCCATGAATAAAGCCCTTTCTCTAACTGGTAGTTTTCCTGGTTTTCAGCCTGTGTGCTCTATATACTTTCAATCCTTGAATAAATTCAGTATTAGATAACTATTTCATATGCATTGAATGTGTCACATAAATTATTTGATAAACAATCTCTACCTTATATATCTCAAAAGCTTTAAAAAAAGCCAGCCAAATAATTTTTCTTTCCTCAAATAATTATTTATTGTCAGTCTATCACCTATATATCTATAGTTAGTGTACGCTTCATATAGAGCAATGGTGCACTCCAGGTATATGATTTACCTACTAATTAATAATGAATAACTTGCAATGTGCCAGGTGCTGTTTTAAAAGCATTTATGTGTTTTAACTTATTTAACTCTGTAAACATTTCTTTTAAAAGTATGTTATCAGTAATGACAATGGCCTACATCCTACACTATAAAGGCCAGTTTACTTCTTGGAATATCATCTTAGTCCAAGTCATGATCTGAGGGGAATATACACCTGTTTCAACAGTGATTATCATTGTGTAAAATTTTTGAAACACCTTTTGGAATTACTAAAGGCTTGTGACACATCTCTATGTACATTCTTAGTAATGAAAATTTTTAGCTTCAGGGAGAATTAAATTTTGGAAAGAATGAAAAATATCTAGGCCAGGAATGGTGTCTCATGACTGTAATCCCAGCACTATGGGAGGAGGAGGTGGGCAGATTACTTAAGGTCAGGAGTTTGAGACCAGCCTGGCCAACATGGTGAAACCCTGTCTGTACTAAAAAAACAAAAAACAAACAAACAAACAAAAATTAGCCAGGTGCAGTGGTGTGCACCTGTAATCCCAGCTACTCAGGAGGCTGAGACACGGGAACCACTTGAACCTGGGAGGCAGAGGTTGCAGTGAGCCAAGATCGTGCCATTGCACTCCGGCCTGGGCGACGGAGCAAGACTATCTAAACCAAACAAACAAAAACATATCTAGCTAGGGAAAGGGAAAAGTATTTGAGATGAAGTTGGGTAATAACACTAAGATATGACCATAAAATAATATGCTTAACTTTCTCATGTAGTTTCCCAATTCCAAAGGTAATTTCAAAAGTCCTCAAAATGTTTTAATTGTAGCATTGTGAAAATAAATATCTAGCTCTCCAAGTTATTATGCACATATTCATACCATCTGTGTCAGTCTGTTCTCATGCTGCTAATAAAGTCATATCCAAGACTGGGTAATTTATAAAGGAAAGGTTTAATTGACTCACGGTTCCGCATGACTGGGGAGGCCTCAGGAAACTTACAATCATGGTGGAAGGCACCTTTTCACAGGCAGCAGGAGAGAGGAATGAGAGTGAAGCAGGGAAAACCTCCTTATAAAATCATCAGGTCTCATAAGAACTCACTCACTATTGTGAGAATGGCTTGAGGGTAACCGCCCCCCCTGATTCAATTACCTCCCACTGGGTCCCTCCCACAACACGTGGGGATTATGGGAACTACAATTCAAGATGAGATCTGGGTGGGGACACAGCCAAACCACATCACCATCGTTCCCTAAATATAAATGAGTAAGAGCCACTTTACCTTTTTTATGAAATAATATGCTTTATTTTAGGCATTCTGGAACAAAAGCAAATGAAAATCGACTCAGAATATCAACAGACATTCCTTTGTAGATTCTTAAAGCACAAAGAAATCTGTATGATTTTATAGTACTAACCTCTGCATTTTACAGATGAAACTAATTCCCTGAAGGGTGTGGTGATTGCCAATATGACTTAGCAAATTAGTGGCAGAGCCAGGTGTAGAGCCCAAGTCTCTTGTCTTCTACCAGGTATTTATTCGTTTCACTACCCTACTATCCCTATCTGTGGTTTAATAATAATACCAGAGGAGAAAAATTGTTTCACCCTTTCAAAACAACATAAAAATTACCTTCTAATCTAGTATTTGGTACTTACTGCTCAATAATCAACTAGAAAAAATATATAATACTAGATGGGATCTAATATATTCTAAATTCTTTAACTGGTAAATTGTCACCTGGCTAATTTTAAATGTCTTTGAACTATGCTTAGAGTTGTAACATCAAATGCTATAAAAACAAGCTGTAAAAATCTAAATATCTCAAAATGAAAGCAAACACATGCCTATATAATAATTCATTTATCCAAATGAAATGTAAAATAAATCCTTACTGGAAATTATGACTTGAAAATAATAGACCATACAAAATTCTTGGATAGCTCATAAAATTTCAATTCAAATTACTCACAAAAAGTCCTAATGCCCAGTGAATAACACACATTTCTTAAAAAAAGATCAATGAATGTATTTCTGGAATGATGTCAGAGATGAGCATCTTTTATAATCATTTTTGATTAGACACAGCTTCATTCATAAAAACACAAACAAGATCAAAATTCACAGAAAGGATTACTGGGCTCTAAGGAAACATATTTTGGCTACAGCTATAAATGTGGGTTTGCTTATCAAATTTATATATAAAGTTTTCTTAGTCATTGCATAACTAAAGCTTATGCTAGAGCAATACCAGAGGGGAGAAATTGTTTCACCCTTTCCAAACAATGTAGAAATTACCTTCTAATCTAGTGTTTGGTACTCACTGATCCACTAGGAAAAATATATAATACTCAGCAGGATCTAGGATTTTTTTCCACAATTATGATGCAGCTAAATAATTAGAACAGAAAATTTAGAATACTTCATTTGGCATTTTATATCTTTACATCAATTTGTTTATGATATGTTTGATTTTAGGCTTATTATACAAATAATGTAAAACAATTTCAATTAAAAATGCATACCACTTTCTTAATTTCTCTTCATTACTTTTAAGTAGGCAGTTTAATAACGAAATAAACCTTTCAAGACAAATGGTGATCTCTAAAAATGTCTCGGACTGATCTGAGGTAAAATCTATAGTGAAATATGACTGAGGTGTGACTAGACTGCTATTAATCTTTATGTATCAGTATGAAAACAAATGGATGAAGAGAACCACCTAATATGAATATTTACGTGAAACTAGAAATGCCCTAGGAAACTCTAAATATCTTTGAATAATTTTAAATTGCATTTAGCTAAGGAAGACTTATTTGAGGACAACATTTTGTATGAATTACTTTGTAAAAACTCAAGAATAGGCCAGGCACAGTGGCTCATGCCTGTAATCCCAGCACTTCGGGAGGCAGAGAAGGGCAGATCACTAGGTCAAGAATTTGAGACCAGCCTGACCAACTTGGTGAAACCGCATCTCTACTAAAAATACAAAAACTAGCCGGGCATGGTGGTGCACACCTGTAGTCCCAGCTACTCAGGAGACTGAGGCGGGAGAATTGCTTGAACCTGGAGGTGGAGGTTGCAGTGAGCCGAGAGCACGCCACTGCATTCCAGCCTGGGAAACAGACCAAGACTTCATCTCAAAAAAAAAAAAAAAAAAACCCCCCAAAACTCAAGAATAATAAAATTTACATTTCTGAACATAAAACAGTTTTTTAAAAAGTATGCCACTTATTCAATGTACAAATTACTTACAACAGAGTTTAACATAAGCATGATGACATATTTTTACTTCGCTTGAGAGTTAAGTATTATTACTTAAAACCAGGAAACACGCCTTTAGTTTTGGAAGGAGACGGTTTAAAGTTCTTTATTTCTATTTCATGAGTTTTTCCCAGTTCCAGTTCATTTATCAAAGTTGTTTTTACCATCACTGTCATCAATTTTACTTTCTTCAATATGCAGAATTCCATTCAACTTTGTATCTGTGCAATCCTCAGCTTTCACTTCTCTGGCTGAATCTCCTTCTTGTATAGTCCTAATTCCAAAAAGGTCTTTAGCTAAACTGCAATCTGAATTGTTAGCCAATCTATTTCCTCCATCAGTTTCGGCTAGGTCATTTTTTTCTTCATCTGTATCTTCAGGATCATAAAGTTCAGGTGTAAAATAGATAGATTCATCTTCTGCTTCTGTTTCAAGATCTCTATTTGAAGTGGACTGTTTATCTTCCTTACTTACTAGAGACAATTCAATGTCTGGATCCAGGGCTTCTTCAGAACAGAGCGGATGTTCAGAATGATTTTTTCTCGTAAGGGTGGCATCAATCTTTAATGATGAAATAATGGTTTCTGATTGAGAGCATGATCCAAACGATGTGTTTACTGTCAGATTTGAGGATTCACATTTATCAGTGATTGGCAAAACAGTTTTACTTTCCATCTTTTCTGTTTTGAAACGGGGAGGACTAGAGACACTATTCTCTGATGACCTGAGCTCAGGTGTTGCCTTTGGTATTTTACCAGTAAAATACTGTTCCAAAGAATTAAAGCTTGACCAGCTAACTCTCTTTGTTTGTTTGTTGAAAGTTGGGCTTGTAGATCTGGAAATCACAATTTTTTCTGCTTTCACTGCTTCTTCCAGCAATACTGGATCATCTAAGAATACAAGAATTTAAAGCTTTAACTTTCTGCTCCTAGCTGACATAATTGTTACGTTAAAATGATTATTTATTAGCAATGCCTAAATAACTATCGGATACGTAACTTAGAACCCCCAATGAATACTAGTGGATTTTTATCTTGGAACAGAATATTAACTCTGAAAGAAATCTTAGGTCTCTAGTGTTTCCTAGCTCAAGTTATAATGCTGTCTGGTAAACTATCAAATTCCACACCAGGGAGCCCAAGAATGAATGAGGAAAGAAGGGGTAAAAGGGAAGAGGAAGGGAGCTGAGCATAGGAGGGAACAGGCTGTAAACATTTGCCTTGAAAATCCACTAACCAGTGACTGAGAAAAACTTACCTAGACTAATTCTTTTATTTAATAAATAAGGAATGTGACATAAGGCTAAGTTATTTGCTCAAAGTTATAAAACTGGTTAGTAAGAAGACTGAGACTAGAACCTAGGTTTCCTGATTACCAGGTTAATCAGCTTGAATTCACTATTTATAGTGAATTTTGTACTGCTATTTTGTAGTATCTATATACTACAAAATAAATGTTTAAAAATTGATTTTTTTCTTTTTTTTTGAGACCGAGTTTCGCTTTTGTTGTCCAGGCTGGAGTGCAATGGCGCAATCCCGGCTCACTGCAATCTCCGCCTCCCGGTTCAAGTGATTCTCCTGCCTCAGCCTCCTGAGTAGCTGGGATTACAGGCAGCTGCCTCCATGCCCAGCTAATTTTTGTATTTTTTAAGTAGAGACGGTGTTTCACCACACTGGTCAGGCTGGTCTCGAACTCCTGACCTCAGATGATCCACCTGCCTTGGATACATGAATTAAAACAACTGAAATTATATCCAATGGTATAGACCAGAGTTTGGCAAACCTTTTCTGTTACAGGCCAGATAGGAAATATTTAGGGTTTGTGAGGCATTATGTATCTGTTGCGACTACTCAATTACGCTGTTCTAGTGCAATACACACAAATACTCAACTCTGCTGTTGTTTGCAATATGTACATAAATGGACATGACTACATTTCATTAAACTTACAAAAACAGGCAGCAGGCCAAATTTGCCCCACGGGCCACAGTTTGCCAATCTGATACAGATGATTATTTCTAAAATATTTTAAAATATTATTTTTTGCTGGGTGTGGTGGCTCACGCCTGTAATCCCAGCACTTTGGGAGGCCATGGCGGGCGGATCACGAGGTCAGGAGATCGAGACCATCATGGCTAACACGGTGAAACCCGGTCTCTACTAAAAATACAAAAAATTAGCCGGGCGTGGTGGTGGGCGCCTATAGTCCCAGCAACTCGGGAGGCTGAGGCAGGAGAATGGCGTGAACCCGGGAGGCGGAGCTTGCAGTGAGCAGAGATTGCACCATTGCACTCCAGCCTGGGTGACAGAGCAAGACTCTGTCTCAAAAAAAAAAAAAAAAAAAATTACTTTTCATCACTTAAAATAAATGTCTCTCACCTCCTAAAAATAAATAAGTTCACGAGAACTATCTATATAGGAAAAGAAGTTCACATAGAAGTATCTATATAAAAAATTAGGCCAAATTTTTATATAGCCATTAGAATAACATCTCCTACTTATATGGTACTTTACAATGCTGTGATATTTATAATTTTGACCTTTACAACCCAACCTGAAGGGACAGCTAGGCAAGCATTTTTTCCCCCCAATTATGACTCAAAAAGGTCAAATGACTTGCTCATGATCACAAAGCTAGTAAGTGGCAAAGCCAGTTAGTGGAAAACCAGAAAATATGCTCTGGTCTCCTGACAAAAGTTTGTTCCCATTACAATACACCATACTGTTTCACTACTTTATGATAACACCTTATATTACAAACCACCATATTTAAGGAAATTAATCTATACCCAAATAAATATCATTTCACTAAATATAATGAAAGACTTCTCTATCAAAGGTAAATGGGAAGAACTTTTCATACTTTTCTCCTTTCTGGAGATAATGCCACTTGGCAGAGGTGAATTTTTAGTAATAATTTTAGGACACTGCAGTTCCTGGACACACATCTTTGCTTCATCTTCCACAGAATTTTCTGGTGATAGATGACATGCTGCTTCCAATAAATAAGGTGGGGTACTGTACTTTAAAGAGGACACTTCAAGTGTGGACTCGGTGTCCTGTACATTTGTTCTGTCCTTTATGGATACATTAAGAACTTTTTGATGCTTTTTGGAAAATTCAGCCAAGGACTCCAGTGCACTTTCAAAGGTTGAATGGTGCTGAATCTGCTGCCGTACCCATTTAGAAAGTCCTAAAGAAAGAGGTAAACCCAGGGGAAAATTTGGTTACTTAGTTATTAAAATATTACATGCTAAGATAATACACTTGCTTTTTCTAGTGAAGTAATCTAATTTGTATTTTGAATATACAGAATGGTTCTCTGTATGTTTTTTCTGCAATTCAGCAATTTTACTACATATGTATCAGTAACATATAAAGTAACATTCATATATCAGTAACATATGAGTAACATTCTGTTTATATACAGTAATTGTCAAATGGAGAGAGAAAAGAGGCAGTGGAAGTAGGGCAGAGATGGGAAAACATATCATCTGGTTAAGAATAACTGGTGAATATGGCAAATTTAATTTCATCATAATTCCCCACACAAACTGCTTATTTTTTTGTAGGGAAACTAGAAGTTGTAAACAATACAACTTTCCATTCTAATATTCTAAATTTTACTCCTTTTGCAAAAATAATTTCAATATTCTAGTCTCAAGTTTTTTTGTTCCCTTCCTCCACCAATTCCAAATACATCTTAAATTAAAATTATTCTGGAGGTGAAATAATAACACTGTCTTATGGGCAAATCATATCCCATCTGAATTTTTCTTATATAATTATTTTTAATATATATATATAATCAAGTTATAAAGGATATGATTTGACCTGTGACATATGAAAACTGCATAAAAATGAAACCTAAGAGTTTGAGGTGTTTTCTAGTATGGCGTACTTCCAAATGAAACGCAAAATCAGATATTTGGACTTTTACAAAATAAATATTCCCTGCTAACACTACTAAAACTAGCATCATCTTTTGGAGGAATTAGTTTTAAAAGTCACTATAGGGTAAAACTTTAAGTTCTAGATTTTAAAACTAAAAAAATTTTAAATAAGCCATTTCCCTTGAAGTTTTTTATTTTGTTCGTTTGGGGAATATGATTAGACCATAAAAATATGTGAAATTCTCTAAAACTGAAAATTTTTAGGCTGAGTGTGGTGGCTCACACGTATAATCCCAGCATTTTGGGAGGCTGAGGTGGGAAGATTGCTTGAGGCCAGGAGTTCGAGGTTGCAGTGAACTATGATGACATCACTGCACTCCAGCCTGGGCAACAGAGTAAGACCTGTCTCTAAAAAAGAAATAAGAAAATAAAAATAAGAATTTTAGTACTATGTACCTTTTCATTTCAACCTTTTTATAATCAAAGAAAGCCTTTTCAATGTAAAATATCATTGTCTGCTTTTGAAAACTTGAAAGAATCTGAGCTCCACCTGCTGACTAGACACCAGCACTTAGCATTTTTGCCTTTAGTTACCGTTTGACCTATGCTACTGCACACTTCACGTGGAAAGGGAAGATAAAACAAACAAAGCAATGTTTTCTGCTTTATGTTTTAATATCAAACCAAATGTAGTAATTAAGCTCTGAAATTGAAAAAGTAGAGTCCACACCCACACACAGCTAATCCAAAACAAAATTTAACATCTCTTTATCATAATAAAATGAACTTTTTTTAGCTAAAAGGTAATAATAAAGATACACATGTATCCCATGGCTCTTTAATAATAACTCCTGGTATTGACTCTGAAAACTGTTTACTGTTGGATGAAACCATCGAGTGAGCAAAAAATGATACTACTGGCTGCATCAAAGCGGGGAGGAAAATTTGTGGCACCCTCTCGTCATGGTCCCCACTTCAGAATAGTACCATGGGATTGGGAGTTAGCTCCTAGTTTCTTCTCCCTGGGGAGAAAAGAGAAAACTGAACCTTATATCTTTTTCTGGGAGGCTGCCCGAGGGACTGGCTTCTATCTTACCTGTGTCGAAGAGCTGACATGAGCTGCCATACCCTACATGCCCAGGGACCACTAAGAACAAAAGCGCTGTGCAGCAAGTTTCTGCTCCACAGAAACCACAGTGCAACAGAGGCCCATACAGTTTGATGGCCGCTCCCTCAGGGGTACAGAAAAGCCTGGAGTGTGCATCCAACATCTTGGCTTTTCAAGGAGCTGTCTAGGGACTGGTTTCTGTCTTGCTTGTCATAGAGCACTGACTGGACCTAGCATACTCTATATGCCTGGAATCTACTAAGAACAAAAGAGAGTTGGGCGTGATGGCTCATGCCTGTAATCCCAGCACTTTGAGAGGCCGAGGCAGGCAGATGACTTGGGCCCAGGAGTTTGAGACCAGCGTGGACAACGTGGTGAAACCCCATGTCTACAAAAAATACAAGAATTAGCTGGATATAGTGGTGTACACCTGTGGTCCCAGTTACTTGGGAGACTGAGGTGGGAGGATCCCTTGAACCCAGGAGGCCGAGGTTGCTGTGAGCTGAGATTGTACCACTGCACTCCAACATGGGTGACAGAGTGAGACCCTGACCAAAAAAACAAAAACAAAACAAAACAAAAACAAAAAACCAGCAAATATTTCTAATAAGGAATTTACAGACAAGTCCAAAGAAGATAGATCCACGGAAAAGGTTTAAGAGGCTCCCAGAATGCCTGCCTGGGCTGATGAGTGAAGGTCTTTCCCTGTACAAAACCAGTCAGTAAACACTCTTTTTTCAAATGTGTGGATACCATACAAGGTTACAAGAAACATAAAGAAACAGGAAAAAATAACCCTATCAAAGGAACAAAATAAATCTCCAGAAACCAACCCCCCAAAAAAAGAGGTATATGAATTACCTGGCAAGGAATTTAAAATAACTGTCAAAATGATGCTCACAAGTTCAAGAAAATAATATAGAAAAAAAGGAGAATTTCAACAAAGATAAAGAATACAAAAAAGAACTAAACAGATTTTGGAGCTAAAAATACAATAACTGAACTGAAAAATTCACTAGAGGAGTTCATCAGCAGACTTGATCAAGCAGAAGGAAGAATCAGGAAATTTGTTTATTTTCTTTTATTTTATTTATTTTATTTTTTGAGACAGTCTCGCTCTGTTGCCCAGGCTGGAGTGCAGTGGCACAATCTCGGCTCACTGAAACCTCCGCCTCCCGGATTCAAGCAATTCTCTTGCCTCAGTCTCTCAAGTAGCTGGGACTACAGGTATGTACCACCATACCCGGCTAATTTTCCTATTTTTAGTAGAGACGGCGTTTCACCATGTTGGCCAGGCTGGTCTCTAACTGCTGACCTCAAGTGATCCACTAGCCTCAGTCTCTCAAAGTGCTCAGAATCAGGAAATTTGAAGGCAAGTCATTTGAAATCATCCAGTCAGGGAAGCAAAAAGGAAAAAGCAAAATGGAAAAAAAAGTGAAGCCTTATGACTTCACTTATGGGACACCATCAAAGCTGACCAATATACACATTCTGGGAGTCCTAGAAAGAGAAAGAGGGAAAGGAGAAGAAAACTTATTTATAGAAATAATGACCAAAAACTTAATAAATCTGGGGGGAGGAAAATGATATCCAAATACATGAATCTCAGAGAACCCGAACAGAATGAACCCAAAAGTCTGTACCAAGACACTTTATAATCAAAGTGTCAAAAGTCAAAGAAAAAAATAGAAACTTGAAAACAGCAAGAGAAAAGCAACTTGTCATATACAAATGAAGTCACATAAGACAGTCAACAGGCTGGGCATGCAGGCTCATGCCTGTAATCCCAACACTTTGGGAGTCAGAGGTAGGAGAATTGCTTGAGCCAAAGAATTTGAGATTAGTCTGGGCAACATAGTGAGACCCCATCTCTACAAAAAAATTTTTTTTAATTAGCCAGGTCTGGTGGTACAAGACTGTAGTCCCAGCTACTCAGGAGGCTGAGGTGGGAGGATCACTTGAGCCTGGGAGGCTGAGGCTGCAGTGAGTCATGATCATGCCACTGCACTCCTGCCTGGGTGGCAGAGTAACACCCTGTCTCCAAAAAAAGAGAAAGATTTCTCAGGTGACATCTTGCATGCCATAAGGAAGTGGGATGACATGTTTAAAGTGCTGAAAGAAAAAAAACCTGCCAGTGAAGGATATTATATCTGGTAAAGCCATCTATCAAAATGAATAAGAGGTAAAAACTTTTCCAGATAAGCAAAAGCTGAGGGACGTCACCACTAAACTTGCCTTGCAAGATATGCTAACGGAAGCCTGCTAAACAGCAACACAAAAGCATAAAGTTTGCTCGTGAAGTTAAAAGTGTACACAAATACAGAATACTTTAATATAACAACAGTGATACATAAATAATGTTTAATTCTATACAGAAGTTAAAAGACAAAGTATGAAAATAACTATAATAGTATGTTAGTGGATACACTATATAAAAGGGTATAATCTGTGACTTTAATAATAAAATGTGATGGGGAAAAGTAAAAGTGTAGAGTTTTTTATACAACTGAAATTAAGTTGTTAGCTGAAAATATTGTTATGACTATGTTTTATGTAAGACCCATGTAACCACAAAGGAAATATCTATAGAAGGTATGCAAAAGAAAAATGGGAAAGGAATTAAAGCATGTTTCTTCAAAAAGTCTAAAAAAGAAAAGCTTTTAAGACCAGGAACAAAGCAAGGATGTTCATTCTCACTACTTCTATTTAGCTTTGTACTAAGAGTCCTAGCCAGACTATTAAGCAAGAAAATGAAATAAAAGGAAGCCAAAGTAAAATGATCTCTCCTTGCAGATGACATGATCTTTTATGTAGAAAATCCTAAAGATTGAAAAAAAACCTGTTAGGACTAATAAACAAATCAGTAAAGCTGCAGAATACAAAAATCAATGTACAAAAATCACTTGCAATTCTATACACTAAAAACAATCAAAAGAGGAATTTAAGAAAACAATCCCATTTATGATAGCATCAAAAATAATAAAATACCTAGGAATAAACAACTAAGGAGGCAAAAAACCTGTACACTGAAAATTATAAAACATTGCTAAAAAACAATAAAGATAACACAAATAAATGGAAAGACATTCCATGTTCACAGATTGGAACACCTAATATTGTCAGAATGTCCATACTACTGAAAGCAACCCCCTTTTTTTTTTTTTTTTTTTTTTTTTTTACAGGCTTGCTCTGTCACCCAGGCTAGAGTACAATGGCACGGTCTTGGCAACCTCCGCCTCACAGGTTCAAGTCATTCTCCTGCCTCAGCTTCCCGAATATTTGGGATTACAGGTACCCACCACTGCACCCAGCTAATTTTTGTATTTTTAGTAGAGATGGGGTTTCACTATGTTGGCCAGGCTGGTCTCGAAGTCCTGACCTCGTGATCCACCTGCCTTGGCTTCTCAAAGTGCTGGGATTACAGGCATGAGCCACCATGCCTGGCCGCAATCTAAATTCATATGGAACAACAAAGGACCACAAATAGGCAAAAGAATCTTGAGAAAAAAGATAAAAGCTGCAGCCATCATACTTCCTGATTCTATAAAATACATTACACAGCTGTAGTAGTCAAAAAAGTATGGTACTGGCATAAAGAAAACCATATAAACCAATGGAACATAATAGAGAGCCCAGAAGCAGATCCACACGTATATGGTCAACAAATCTTCAAGAGGCTGTCAGTGGGGATTGACATGCTTTGGTTATTTGTTTCCTCCAAAGCTCATGTTGAAATGTGTTCCCCAGTGTCATAGGTGGGGCGTACTGGGAGGTGTGTGGGTAATGGGGACAGAGCCCTCATGAAAGGCTTGGTGCCCTCTCCGTGGTAATGAGTGAGCTCTTACTCTAATTAGTTCACATGAGATCTGATTGTTAAAAAGAGCCTCGCACTTCCTCTCCTCTCTCTTGCTCCCTCTCTCACCATGTGATGCATCTGCTTTCCCTTCACCTTCTGCTATGATTGTAGATTTTCTGAGGCCCTCATTAGAAGTAGATGCTGGTGCCAGGATTCTTGTACAGCCTGCAGAACCATAAGCCAAATAAACCTCTTATCTTTATAAGTTATCCAGTCTTGGTGTTGGCAACGATTGTTTGGATATGACACCAAAAACACAGGCAATAAAAGCAAAATTCGACAAGGAGGACCATGTTAAACTAAAAAACTTCTGTGCAGCAAAGTAAATAATCAGCAGAGTCAAAAGGCAACCTACAGAATGGGAGAAAATATTTGCAAGGCATATATCTGATAAGGAGTTAATCTCCAAAATATATAAGAAACTCCTGTATCTCAATAACAAACAAACAAAAAAACACACCAAGCCCGGGCATGGTGGCTCACGCCTGTAATCCCAGCACTTTGGGAGGCCAAGGCGGGCGGATCACGAGGTCAGGAGATCGAGACCATCCTGGCGAACACGGTGAAACCCTGTCTCTACTAAAAATACAAAAAAATTAGCCAGGCGTGGTGGCGGGCACCTGTAGTTCCAGCTTCTCGGGAGGCTGAGGCAGGAGAATGGCATGGACCCGGGAGGTGACGGAGCTTGCAGTGAGCAGAGATCACGCCACTGCACTCCAGCCTGGGCAACAGAGTGAGACTCCGTCTCAAAAACAAAAACAAACAAACAAAAAAAAACACACACCAAAAACCAACCCAAAAAAACAGATATGCAAAGAAATCCAAATAACTCAATTAAAAAATGAGCAAACGAAAAGATGTTTCTCCAAAGAAGACATATGATTCGGCCAACAGGTATAGAAAAGATGCTTAACATCCCTAATCATCAGAGAAATGCAAATCAAATCCACAACGTGCTATCACATCATACCTGGTAGGATAGCCATTATGAAATTTAAAAAAGAGAAAGAAGAAAAAAGGAAATAAGCGTTAGGAAGGATATGGAGAAATTGGAACCCTTGCGTGCTATTGGTGGGAATGTTAAATGGTGCAGCTGCTGTGAAGAACAGTATCAAATCAAAAAATTAAACTCAGAACTATGATGATTCGCCAATCCTACACTTGGTATTTATTCAAAAAAACTGAAATCAGGATCTTGAAGAGATATCTGCATTCCCATGTCCATTGCAGCACTGTTCCCAATATCCATAAGGTGGAAACAACCTAAATGTCTACTGACAGATGAATGGATAAAGAAAATATGGTATAATGTATACATAAAATAAAATATTAGACAGTCATTGAAAAGGAGGAAATCCTGTCAGATACTATAACATAGATGAACCTTGAGGACATTATGCTAACTGAAATGAGCCAGTTACAGAAGGACAAATACTGCATAATTCAATTTATATGAGGTATCTAAAGTAGTCAAACTAATAGAAGCAGAAGTGTAGTGGCGGTTGCCAGGGGATGGGGGGAGAGGGAAACGGGGCATTGCTGTTCAGTCAGTGTTAAGTTTCAGTTATGTAAGATTTAAAAGTTCTAGATATCTGCTGTGAAATACTGTGCTTATAGTTAATAATATTGTACTGTGCACTTAATAAGATGGTAGAGCTCATGTTATGTGTTTTTTACCACAATAAAAATATGAAGATTGTTACTAGTTTTTACTCTAAGCCCAGTTGAGATCTTACCAGATATATAGCGACTTGGGTTATTCCTAAAGCGATCATCCACTAGAATAAGAGCTCCCCAATCATTTTGGTGTCGAATACATCTAGAAAAAAATAAGGGGAAAATCAAATAATTATAACATCGGAAATAAATCCAGTTTTCCAGTGGGACAGACAGAAAATTGAAAAAAAATCAATTTTATAGATTATTTTAAACAATTTGTTATTAGGAGAAAAGTTATAGAAGCTATCCAATACAATGTAACAAAGAAGATGTATTAAAAATTCCCTACTTTTGCCAAATACGGATAACTTACATACAAAATGCTGTATTTTATTTTACACTCAACAAAATTATAGAAAATATTTTCTAAGATCTTTCTTTCTTTCTTTTTTTTTTTTTGAGGCGGAGTCTCGCTCTGTTGCCCAGGCTGGAGTGCAGTGGCCGGATCTCAGCTCACTGCAAGCTCCGCCTCCCGGGTTTACGCCATTCTCCTGCCTCAGCCCCCCGAGTAGCTGAGGCTACAGGCGCCCACCACCTCGCCCAGCTAGTTTTTTGTATTTCTTAGTAGAGACGGGGTTTCACAGTGTTAGCCCGCATAGTCTCGATCTCCTGACCTCGTGATCCGCCCGTCTCGGCCTCCTAAAGTGCTGGGATTACGGGCTTGAGCCACCGCGCCCGGCCTCTAAGATCTTTCTTAACCACATAGACCCTTTGGGTTTTTTTTACCTTAAGTATTATAAATAATTGTAGGTTTTATGTAGAGGTCATTTTTACTAGTTTGATGAGTTTTTAATCATGAATAAACATTTAATTTTGTCAAAAATATTCTAAAATTCAATTGACATAACATGTAGTTTTTCTTCTTTTGACTGTTAATATGGTAGATTACACTGGTTCATTTTCAAACACTGAATCATCCTTGCATTCCTAGTCATGGTGTATTATTCTTTTTATAGATTTTTGGATTCAATTTGCTAGTTTTAAAAAATACATTAAAAAATAAAAACATACTTTTTAATAATTATTAAACAATTTTAAAGTGTACATAACAATGCAATGGTTTTTGGTATATTTACAAGGCTGTATAAACTATACCACTTATCTATCCCAGAACATTTTCACCACCCCAAAAAGAAACCCTGTGCCCATTAGCTGTTACTCCATATTATCCCAATTATTCCCCATTACCTCTGGCAACCACTAATCTTTCTATCCTTAGAGATTTGCCGATTCTGGACATTTCATTTAAGTGGAATTGTACAATATGTAGTATTTCGTATCTGGCATATTTCACTGAATGTGATGTTTTCAAGATTCATTCATATTGTATCATTTCTCAGTACTTTATTTATAAGTTAATATTTCCACTTTTTGGCTACTATGAATAATGCTGCCAGAAACATTCGGGTACAAGTTTTTATTTGCATACATGTTTTTTATTCTCTTGGGCATATACCTAGAAGTGGAACGGGTGAGTCATATAGTAATTCTATGTTTAACTTTTTCAGACACTGCCCTACTGTCTTCCAAAGCAGCTGCACATTTTACATTCCCACCTCCTATGTATGAGGGTTCCAAAATATCCACATCCTCACCATCACTTGTTATTGTATACCCTTCTAAAATTAAATCTACCCTAGGAAGTGTGAAATGATATTTCATTACAGCTTTGATTTGCATTTCCCTAACGACCAATGATGTTGAACATCATTTTTATGTGCTTACTGGCCATTTGTGTATCCTTTTTTGGAGAAGTCTGTTCAAATTATTGGTCCATTTTTAATGGCCCATTTTGTCTTTTTATTATTAAGTTGTGAGAGTTCTTTATATATTCTGGATACTAGATCCTGCTACACATGATTTGCAAAAATTTTCTCCATATGTGAGTTGTCTTTTCCATTTCTTGATACTGTCCATTGAAGAATAAAAATTTGAACTATAACAAAGTCTAATTTATCTACTTTTTCTTTGGTTGCTTGTGCTTCTGATAGCAGATCTAAGAAACTATTGCCTAATACAAGGTCAAGAAAATTTATACCTGTTTTCACCTTTTTCTGTCTTTGATCCACTTTGAGTTAACTTTTGTATGTGGTATGAGGTAGGAGTCTAATTTCATTATTTGCACATATCCAGTTGTCCCAACACCATCTGGTGAAAAGACTATTCTTTCTTTGAGTTGTCTTGGCACTCTTGTCAAAAACCAATTCACTGTAGATGTATGAATTTGTTTATGAACCCTCAATTCTACCCACTGATCTATACATCTGTCTTGATGCCAGTACAACATAGTCTTGATTAGTGTGGCTTTGTAATAAGTTTGAAATAGAAAACTGTTTGTTCTCCTAGTATGTTCTTCTTTTTCAAGATTGTTTTGACTGTTCTGGGTTCCTTGCCTTTCCATAATAATTTTAGAATCAGCTTCTCAATTTCTGCTAGAAAGTCAGCTGGGATTTTGATTAGTATTGTATTTAACCTCTATATCAATATAGGGGAGTGCTGATATCTTAACAATAAGTCTTCTAATCCATGAACATGGAATTCTTTCCATTTATTTAGAATTTTCATTCAATACTGTTTTGCAGTTTTCCGTATATAGATCTTTCATCTCCTTAGTTAAGTATATTTCTAAGTATTTTATTCTTTCTGATGTTATTTTAAATGGAATTTTGTTAAGTTCATTTTTAGATTTTTGGCTGTAGTGAATAAAAATGTCATTGATTTTTTAAAATATTGGTCTTGTAACCTGAAACCTTGCTGAACCTATCAGTTCTGCTATTTTAAAAATGGATTTCTTAGAATTTTCTGTGTGTAATGTATCATTCGCAAATAAAAATAGTTCTGCTTCTTCCTTTCCAATCTGTATACCTTTCTTTCTTTTCCTTGTCTCACTGCCCTGGTTAGAACCTCCAATACAATATTGAACAGAAGTGGTAAGAGTGAAAATCACTGTTGTGATCTTGAACTTAGGAAAAACATTTCAGTCTTTACGATTAAGTGTGATGTTAGCTGTGAGTTTTTCATAGATGACCTCATTAAAGCTAAGTAAGTAACCTTATAGTCCCACTTTGTTGAGTATTTTCATCATGAAAATGTGTTGAATACTGTTTTATGCTTTTTTTTTTTTTTTTTTTTTTTTCATCTTGAGAAGATCATGTGGTTTTGGTCTTCTGTTAATATGGTGTATTACATTAACTGATTTTATAAAGCATGTTGAACCAATCTTGGATTGCTGGGATAAATCTTACTTGGTCATGGTGTATAATCCTTTTAGTATGTTGCTAATTTTGTCAATGGCTTTTATTTCTATAGTCATATGAAATATTGCTGTACAATCTTCTTTTCTTGTAATGTATTTTACTTGTTTTAGTATCAGATAATACTGGCCACATAGAATGAATTGGTAAAAATTCTCTTCCATTTTTTGCTAGAGTTAATGAAAGATTAATGCTAATTCTTCTGTAAATTTTTGGTAGAATTCACCAGTGAAGCCATTTGATCATGAGGCTGAGGCAGGAGAATCACTTGAACCTAGGAGGTAGAGGTTGCAGTGAGCTGAGATCGCATCATTGCATTCCAGCCTGAGCAAGGGTGAGACTTTGTCTCAAAAAAAAAAAAAAAAAAAAAGTGGGGAAGTGTTTTGATGACAAATTCTATCTTTACTTGTTATACATCTATTCAGATATTCTATTTCAGCTAGTCGCAGTGGCTCATGCCTGTAATCCCAGCAGTTTGGGAGGCCGAGGCAGGCTGATCACGAGGTCAGGAGTTCGATACCAGCCTGGCCAACATGGTGAAACACCATCTCTACTAAAAATACAGTCAGGCATGGTGGCAGGCACCTGTAATCCCAGCTACTCAGGAGGCTGAGGCAGGAGAACTGCTTGAACCTGGGAGGCGGAGGTTGCAGTGAGCCGAGATAATGCCACTGCACTCCAGCCCAGGCGACAGTGTGAGACTCCATCTCAAAAAAAAAGAAAAAGAAAAAAAAAAGATATTCTATTTCTTCTTGATATATTCTCAGTATTTTGTGTCTATCTATGAATTTGTCCATTTAATTTATTTAATTTCTCATCACACAATTTTTTTTTTTTTTTTCCCCGAGACGGAGTCTCACTCTATAGCCCAGGCTGGAGTGCAGTGGTGCGATCTCGGCTGACTGCAAGCCCCGCCTCCCGGGTTCACGCCATTCTCCTGCCTCAGTCTCCCGAGTAACTGGGACTACAGGTGCCCACCACCACGCCCGGCTAATTTTTTGTATTTTTAGTAGAGATGGGGTTTCACCGCATCACACAATTTTTGAAGGTATTCTTTTATAACCCTTTGTATTTCTGTAAGGTAGTAACATCTCCTCTTTCATTTCTAATTTTAGTAAATTAGAAGTTCTCTGTATTCTCACGCCTGTAATCCCAGCACTTTGGGAGGCCGAGATGGGCGGATCACGAGGTCAGGAGATCAAGACCATCCTGGCTAACAAGGTGAAACCCCGTCTCTACTAAAAATACAAAAAAAAATAGCCGGGCGTAGTGGCGGGCGCCTGTAGTCCCAGCTACTTGGGAGGCTGAGGCCGGAGAATGGCGTGAACCCGGGAGGCGGGGCTTGCAGTGAGCCGAGATCGTGCCACTGCACTCCAGCCTGGGCGACTGAGCAAGACTCCGTCTCAAAAAAAAAAAAGAAGAAGAAGAAAAAAAAGAAGTTCTCTGTATTTTCTTTGGTCAGTCTTGGTACAGGTCTGTCAATTTTGTTGGTCTTTTCAACAAATCAACTTTTGTTACCTTGGTTATTCTCTACTGTTTTTTGAATTCTCTATTTCATTTATTTCCTTTCCAATCTCTAGTATTTCCTTTGATTGCCTTGCTTTGGGTTTAGTTTGCTCTTTTTTTCCTAATTCCTTAAGGTGGAAGGTTAGATTATTGATTCCAGATGTTTATTCTTTTAAAATACAGATGTTTACACTTTTTTTTTTTTTTTTTGAGACAGTCTCTCGCTCTGTCAGCCAGGCTGGAGTGCAGTGGCATGATCTCAGCTCACTGCAACCTCCGCCTCCTGGACTCAAGCAATTCTCCTGCCTCAGCCTCTCGAGTAGCTGGGACTACAGGCCTGTGCCACCACACCTGACTAAATTTTGTATTTTTAGTAGAGATGGGGTTTCACCATGTTGGCCAGGCTCGTCTCAAACTCCTGACCTCAGGTAATCCGCCCACCTCAACTTCCCAAACTAATGGGATTACAGGCATGAGCCACCGCGCCCAGCCTAGATGTTTGCAGCTTTTTAAAATTTTCCTGGGAGCAGTACTTTCACTGTGTCCCCTAAATTTTGGGACATTGTTTCCATTTTCATTTATCACAATGTATTTCTCAATTTTTCTTCTGATTTCTTCTTTGACCCATTGGTTATTTAAAAGTGTGTCATTGAATTTCCATGTATTTGTGAATTTTCCATTTTTCCTTCCATTATTGAGTTCTGGTTTATTTCATTGTGGTCAGAAATAATACTTGTAATGATTTCAACCTCTTAACATTTATGAAAACTTATTTTATATTTTATGGATGAATGGATGGTCTATCCTGAAGAATGTGTCACGTTCACTTGAGGAGAATGCATATTCTCCTGTTGTTGGGTGAAGTGTGCTACAGATGTCTGTTAGGTTTGTTTGTAGTCGTTAGTTTGCAGTTTTGTTCAAACCAACAACACTACAAACTTTATTTCCTGTTGATTTTCCTTCTAGTTGTTCTATCCATTATTGAGTAGGGTATGGAAGTCTCCAAGTATTACTAAATTCTTGATTTCTGATGCTTTTTGCTAGATGTGTTTTGGGGCCTTTTATGTTAATTACATGTTTATAATTGCACATGTTTCGACTTGTTATACATTCTTCAGAGAATGGCTGTTTTTTTTTTTTTTTTTTTTGAGATAGAGTCTCACTCCTGTTGCCCAGGCTAGAGTGCAGTAGTGAGATCATGGCTCACTGCAGCCTCAACTTCCTGGACTCAGGTGATTCTCCCACCTCAGTCTCCTGAATAGCTGGGATTATAGGTACATGCTACTACACCCGGCTAATTTTTTTGTACTTTTAGTAGAGACAGGGTTTTATCATGTTGCCTAGGCTAGACTTGAGGGCTCAAGCAATCTGCCCACCTCAGCCTCCCAAAGTGCTAGGATTGCAGGCAGAATGGCATTTTTATCATTATAAAATGTTAATTGTTTCTATTAACATTTATTTTGTCTTAAGGGTCTATTTTGTCTATTAGTATAACCAAACCAGCTCTCTTTTGTTTACTATTTGCATGGTATGTCTTTTCCCATCATTTTATTTTCAACCTATTTGTGTTTTTTAAACTAGTGTTTCTCTTGCAGACAGCATATATCACATTATTTTCAATCCATTCAGCCAAACTTTGCCTTTAGATTGGAGTGTTTAATCCATTTATATTTAATGTAATTACTGTTAAGGTAGGATTTACTTAGCTATTTTGTGAAATACCCACTTTGCTATTTGCTTTCTATATGCCTTATGTATTTTGTTCTTCTGTCTTTCCATTACTTTCCATTTTCTCCAATAGACACTTACCAGTATATAATTTTAATTCTCTTATCATTTACATTACTATATTTTCTAAATTATTTTTATTAGTGGTTGAAGAGTATAATAAACACATCAACAAGTAATAACCTAGTCAGTATAATTACCAACTTGATTTCAATAGTACACAAAAATGGTCCTTCTGTTCCCTCACCTATTACCTTTGGGTTGTTATTGTCATATAAATTATATCTTTAAACATTGTATGCTGGTGCAGAAGAATTAACATTGTAGGTTGGATTATTTATCCCTAGAAAGGTCTGTTTAAAGGTGGCCCTGGGCTGATGAATGAAAACTTAGATTCAGGAGGGTTCCTGTGATTGACTGATAAGAGAGTCTCACTGTGCCTAAACTGTTTGAGTAAACAATATATTAATGCTGAATACTTATTCTCCTTTTGAGAGTCTAGTCTTCTGGAAACTGCTAGGCAGACCAGCCCCAATAAAATCCCTGGGTGCTAATGAGTTCCTCTGATTGGAAATATTTCATGCATGTTGCCATAACTCATTGCTTGGGGAAGTGTGTTCTGTGTAACTGCACTGGGAGAGGACACTTGGAAGCTTAAGACTGGCTCCCTGGACTTTGTCCCATGCACATGTTCTGTTCTCTTTGCTGATTGTGCTTGCTATCATTTCACCGTAATAAATCCTAGCCATGTATACAGTTACATCCTGAGGCTATCTAACTGTTCCAAGTGAATTACTGAACTTGAAGGTGGTCTTGGCAACCCACGAGACAATCACCACAGATTTACAATTATTGTTTTATGCAGTTGCTCTTTTTAAAAAATCAGGAGAAAAAGAATTATAAGCAAGAAATACATTTATATTAACTTTTATATTTACCTATGTCGTTATCTTTGAGGGTATTCTTTATTTCATCATGTGCATTTGACTTACTTCCTAATATCCTTTCATTTCAGCCTGGAAGACTCCTTTTAGTGATTCTTGTAGGACAAGTTTGCTACAGAGTAATTCTCTTGGTTTTTGTTTATTTGGGAATATCTTAATTTTTACCTTATTTCTGAAGGACAGTTTTGTTAGATATAGTATTCTTGGTTGACAGTCATTTTCTTTCAGCACTCTGACCATGTCAATTAACTGCTTCCTGGTCTGGAGGATGTTTTGTACATGATGAGTTATTTCTCTCTTGCCACTTTCTAGATTCTGTCTTCTGGCTGTTTGATTTCAACCATCTAGATAGGAATCTCCCTGAGTTCATCCTACTTGGAGTTCGCTTATCTTCTTGGATGTATAATGTTTTTAATCAAATTCAGAACATTTTAGCCATAATTTCTTCAAATATTCTTTCTGTTCTTTCTTCTCTCCTCTCCTTTTGGGACTCCACATATGCATGTTGGTATACTTGATGAGGTTCTACTGGTCTCTGAGATTATGCTAGTTGTTCTTCATTCTTTTTCTTTCTGTTCCTCAGAGTGAATAACCTCAATTGATGTTTAAGTAAATCAATTCTTTCTTCTGCCTGCTTAAATCTGCTGTTGGGCCCCTGTAATGAATATTTCATTTTAGCTATTATACTTTCCAACTCCAGAATTTCAATTAGGTTTTTGTTAAGCAAATTTTATCTCTTTATTGATATTCCCTATTTAGTGAGGTGAGACATCATTCTCATAGTTTTTGATACAGTTTGCTTAGTTATTGAACATATTTGAACTAGCTGTCTCTCCTAACACATAACTTTGTCTACTAAGACAAATGTCTGGGTTTCCTCAGGGATAGTTTCTATTATTTTTTTCTCTTAGTGTACAGTTATACTTTGTTATGTGTCATGATTTTTGTTTAAAACAGTACATTTTAAATAATATAATGTGGCAAATACAGAAATCAGATTATTCTCCCTCTTCAAGGTTTTTTGTGCTTGTAATTTTTCTAAAATAATCCTGTAAAGTCTGTATTCTCTCACGTGTGATCACTGAATACTGCTTGGTTAACTTAGTAGTCAGCTAATAATTAGACAGAGATTTCCTTAAATGTCTAGAATCATCATGTCTCCCATTCTTTGCCAAGAGTCTCTGCATGTATTGGGACATAATTTCAATCCTCAGCAAGGTAGGTAATAACTCTGATCTTGATTTCACTTCCTGCTTCAGCAGAGTACCAAGGTGATAGCTTAAGGCCTTTTCAGGTCTTTTCTTGGCATGTCCACATCACTGGTCACATGCACAGTCCTACACATATGCATGGCCCACTAAAATCCCAGGAATATGTCAGAACTTTAAAAGCTCTCTATGGACATCGCATTCCTCAGCTTTTCTCTTTACATTTTTTGGCTAGCCTCTCACTTGCCCCAAATGTCATTCATTGTCTCAGGCAGCTGTGAAGTTAAACAGCTAGCTGGGTGAGCTCTGAGTCAGGTCAAATAAAGATAGCCTTGTGAGTGGGGTCTTCCAGGAAACTCCCAGGTAGGTCACATAATTCTCTGGAAATGTTCTCCAGCCCCGCTTTGCTCCTTCCAATGACTGTCAGGTTGCTGGCTTTCCTCATGATTTCAGGCTGTTGGTTTTTAAGGCTATTGTAAACTTGGAGAGAGGTGAAAACAAAGCAAGTTAAAATACTACAAAGCTTACTGTTCTTACTGCAATTCAGCTATTTTTAAGGAGTAAATGCTTCCTAGAATGCTGTAACTTTTGATTAATACCCAGAGTTTTGATAAAGTTGATTCTAACTTATTTTTGCCTATTTTCTCATTGCTTTTAGAAATTTCAAAGGTCTTTGTTCTGCCATTTTTGAGGACCTTACCCAATTTGCTGGCACTCTGTAAAGGACATCTTCATCTGTGTTTCAGAGGGATATGGATCTATAGTTGTTGTTGTTTTTAACTTTTATTTTAGTTTCAGGAATACATGTGCAGGTTTGTTTCAGAGGCAAATTGCATGTCACGGGGATTTGTTGTGACAAATTGGGACAGATTATTTTGTCACCCAGGTAAAAAGCAGCATAGTATCCAACAGATAGTTTTCCTCACTCTCCTCCTACTCTCCACCCTCAAGTAGGCCCTGGTGTCTATTGTTCCCTTCTCTGTCCACATATACTTAATGTTTAGCTCCCGTGTATAAGTGAGAACATGTGATATTTGGTTTTCTGTTCCTGCATTAGTTCATTTAGAATGGCCTCCAGCTCCATCCATGTTGCTGCAAAGGACATGATCTTATTCTTTTTTATGGTTGCATAGTATTCCATTGTGTATATGTACCACATTTTCTTAATCCAGTCTACTATCAATAGGCATTTAGGTTGATTCCACATCTTTGCTACTGTGAACAGTGCTGTGATGAACATACAGATACATATGTCTTTATGGGAGAATGATTTACATTCCTTTGGGTATATACCCAATAATGGAATTGTTGGGTTGAACAGTACTTCTGCTTTAACTTCTTTCAGAAATCAACAAACTGCTTTCCACAGTGGCTGAACTAATTTACGTCCCCACCAGCAGTATATATGTGGTCCCTATTCTCTGTAACCTTGCCAGCATCTGGTGTTTTTTTTTTTTACTTTTTAACGATAGCCACTGTGACTGGTATGAGATGTTATCTCGTGTGTCTGTGTGTGTGTGTGTGTGTGTGTGTGTGTGTTTTGGAGACAGAGTCTCACTCTGTTGCCCAGGCTGAAGTGCAGTGGCACAATCCCAGCTCACTGCAATCTCCACCTCTTCGTTTCAAACAATTCTCCTGCCTTAGCCTCCCAAGTAGCTGGAATTACAGTTGTGTGCCACAATGCCTTGCTAATTTTTGTATTTTTAGTAGAGATGGGGTTTCGCCATGTTGGGCAAAGTGGTCTTGAACTCCTGACCTCAAGTGACCCGTCTGCCTTGCCCTCCCAGTGTTGAGATTACAGGCGTGAGCCACTGCGCCCAGCCGCATTGTGGTTTTGATTTGCATTTCTCTAATGATTAGCATGTTGAACATCTTTTCATATGCTTCTTGGCCACATGCATATCTCCTTTTGAGAAATATCTGTTCATGTCCTTTGGCCACTTTTTAATGGGGTTGTTTTTTGCTTGTCAATTTAAGTTCCTTATGGATTCTGGATATTAGATGTTTGTAAGATACAGTTTGCAAACATTTTCTCCCATTCTCTGGGTTGTCTTTACTCTGTTGATATTTTGCTGTGCAGAAGCTCTGTAGTTTAATTAAGTCCCATTTGTCGATTTTGTTTTTGTTGCAATTGCTTTTGGTGTCTTCATCATGAAATCTTTCTAGGGCCTATGTCCAGAATGGTATTTCTAAGGTTTTCCTCAAGGGTTTTTAGTTTAAGGTATTACATTTAAGTCTTTAATTCACCCTGAGTTGGTTGTTGTATACAGTATAAGGAAGGGGGTCCAGTTTCAATCTTCTGCATATGGCTAGCCAGTTAGGTCCCACTTGTCAATTTTTGTTTTGTTGCAGTTGCTTTTGAGGACTTAGTCACAAATTCTTTGCCAAGTCAGATGTTTAGAACAGTATTTCCTAGGTTTTCTTCTAGGATTTTTATAGTTTGAGGTCTCACACTTAAATCTTTAATCCACGTTGAGTTCATTTTAATCCATCTTGAGTTGATTTTTGTACATGGTAAAAGGGAGGGGGTCCAGTTTCATTCTTCTGCATATAGCAAGCCAATTACTCCAGCACCATTTATTGAACAAGGAGTCCTTTCCCCATTGCTTATTTTTGCTAACTTTGTCAAAGATCAGATGGTTGTAGGTGTGCAGTTTTATTTTTAGGCTCTTACAGTTTTCTTCCCCCCTCCTCCTTTTTCTTTTGTTTTTGTAGTCCTCATCTGGTTTTGATTGCTGGTTAATTCTGGTCTCATGAAATAAATTGGAAAGGACTGCATCTATTTTTCAGAAGAGATTATATAAAATTTGTGTTATTTCTTCTTTAAATGTTTGGTAATATTTGCTAGTGAACACATCTGGGTGGAGAATGTTTTAGAAGGCTTTTAACTATGGATTCTATTTCTTTGCTATATAGCTATACATGTTATCAATTCCATCTTGGCCTCATAAAATAAACTGAGAAGGATTACATCTTCTATTTTTTAGAAGACATCATGTAAAATTTGTGTTATTTCTTCTTTAAAATGTTTGGTAATATTTGTTAGTGAACACATCTGGGTGGATAATTTTTTAGACGGCTTTTAACTATGAATTCTGTTTCTTTGCTGGATAGCTATTCATGTTATCTGTTTCATCTTGGATGAATTTTGGTATTTTGTGGGTTTTGTGGAATTAATCTACTTCATTTAAGTTATCAAATGTATATGTATAGAGTTGTTCATAGTATTCCCATATTATTCTTTTAATGTCTGTGGAGTCTGTAGTTATACTATTAATGCCTCTTTTATTCTTGATATTAGTAATTGTGGCTTCTCTTTTTTTCTTTGCTAATTTTGCTAGAGGTTTATCAATTTTATTGATCTTTTCAAAGAGTCTATTTTTTTTTTCTTTTTCAACTTTTATTTTATTTTAGATTCTGGGAGTACATGTGCAGGTTTGTTACAAGGTTATATTGCATGATGTTGGAGTTTGGAGTACAGTTGAACCTATTACCCAGAAAGTAAGCATAGAACACAATAGGTCGTTTTTCAGCCCTTGCTTCCCTCCTTCTCTGCCTCCTCTTACATTCCCTAGTGTCTGTGTTCCCATCTTTACGTACATGTGTACCCATTGTTTATCTCCCATTTATAAGTGGGAACATATGGTATTTGGTTTTCTGTTTCTGTGTTAGTTTGCTTAGCATAATGGCCTCCAGTTGCATCCATGTCGCTGCAAGGACATGATTTCGTTCCTTTTTAATAGCTGTGCCGTATTCCATGGTGTATATGTACCATATTTTCTTTATCCAGTCCACCATTGATAGGTATTTGAGTTGCTTCTATGTCTTTGCTTTTGTGAATTGTGCTGTGATGAACACACAGCTGCATGTGTCTATTTGGCAGAATGATTTATTTTCCTTTGGGCATATAATCAATAATGGAATTGCTGAGTTGAATGGTAGCTCAACTCTTAGTTCAAACCCAGCTTAATTTTAATTTCTCTGATTTCATTATTTTTGTTACAATTCATCAATTTATACTTATTATTCCTTTTTCTCCTGTTTGCCTCACATTTATTTAGCTCTTGTTTTTCTAGCTTCATAAGGTAGAAACTAAGACCACTGATTTGAGGATTTTTTTTCCTAAAATAAGCATTTAATGATATAAATATCCATTTGAGCACTGCTTTAGCTGCAGTCCTTACATTTTGATATGCTGTATTTTCATTTTTGATCAGTTCAAAATATTTTCTAATTTTACTTGAAACTTGCTGTTTTGTCTATGGATTATTTAGAAATATGCTGCTTAATTTCCAAGTATTTGGACATTTTTCTGTTATTGATTTCTAGTTTAAACTAGATTAGTAGTTTAATTCCATTACTGTCAGAGAACATACTGGACTTGAGTTGGCTAATAATGTTGCTCAAGTCATCTATATCTTTATTAGTTTGTCTACTAGTTCTGTTACTGAGAGGAATTTCGAAGTTTCCAACTATAATTGTATATTTGTCTATTTTTCTCTTCAGATCTGTCAGTTTTTGCTTCATGTATTTTGAAACCCTGTTTTGGGGTGCATACACATTTATGATTCTTATGTCTTCTTGGTGAATTCACCCTGTTATCATTATGTAATGTTCTCTTTATCTCTAATTTTATTTGCTTGGAATTCTACTTTATCTGGTATTAAACAGTTACTTGAGTTAGATCATTGGTATTTTGAATTCTGGTCTCCTTTCTTAATCTACCTACTAGTGCTTACTTTTCAGAGTTCTCAAACAGCTATTCCACATATTCTGTCTAGGTTTTTTAGACTATTAAATATGCTTACTTCATCTTATCTAGGACTGAAATGCTCGAACTATTTTTTAAAGTTAATTTAATTTTAGCTTTGTAAATTTTAACTTTTATCAAAGAAACACAAACACATAGTTTTATGTTTTCAGTGAAAAACATAACTGTCCTTTCCCCACCCACCTCCTGTTACAATTCCCATTCCTCGGAAACAATTACTTTCAATTTTTTAGGTAGCTCTTCTGGTTTTTATCTCCGTATTTCTAAGGAACATTCATCCTACTACTACTTCTTGGTTTTTGAACTTGAGAACTTATGTACTGATTCTCTCCTGTGGAAGATGTTTATTTCTCTTATACCACTGATACTTCACCATCCCTTCCTGGGAATATTAACAACTGAGTCACATAGTACACTATAATTACATTTCCTTTATTGTACAAGACTTTTTGCCTTCCCTGGAGTTAATAACTGCCTCTTCTTTTTATGGATTAATTTTTTAATGTTTTCTATCATTAATTAATCCCCAAACGATGCCACAGCTGTAAAAATTCTTCCCAGTATGGTCAAACCTTCTATCCTCTGAACTCAATTTGGACTACTTGCCACACTGCTATCATCCCAGAGTTTTCCTTCCTGGTTGTTTTAGGAATTATCTTTGCCTCTATTCTGGATTGTAACCCTAGTTTCCTGCATCCTTGATATTCCTTTTTGAATTTTTTTTTTTTATTTTGATGGAGCACATCTTCCAGTAACATCTTGAGAAAGTGTCTATTTGAAGCAAATGTTTTAGGTCCTTGTATGTTGAAGGTTTTATTTTGTCTTATAGTTTGTTAGTTTGGCTTGAATAGAACTTAAGTTAGAAATCCAAAATTTCCCTAAAATATTTGAAGACAATTTTTTCTATTTTTTTTTGGTTTCAGTGTTGCTTTTCAGAAGTCTGTTGTGATTCTGATTCTCTATCTTTTGTGAGATAGAGACCTGTCTTTTTGTCTTTGGAAGATTTTAAGACTTTTTCTTTATCCCCTGGTACTTGGAAAGGACACAGTGAAGTGCTTTGTAGCTTTTCCTCCTTTACCTGTGCCTTAGTGAGCCCCTTCAATCATGAAATCATGTTATTCAATTCTGAGAAATTTTCTTGAGTTATTTCTCTGAGATGTTTCTTTCCTTTATTTTTTCTGTTCTCATGATCTGGGCCTCCTACTTATCAGAAGTTGGTTATTGCATACTGATCCTCTAATTTTCTAGTTCTTCTTTCCCGCTTTCTCTTTTTGATCTGGAAAATTTCAATTTTATCTTCCAAGCCCTTAAATGCATTTAAAATTTGTTGGTATCATGTTAATTTCTAAGAACTTCTTCTTATTCTTTTGTTCTTGTTTCATGGAGGCAATATGGTACATCTCTATGCATATTAATATTTTTTTGAAGATTTCTCCTATCTGGGGTTGGCAAACTGTAGCCTGTAGTGTCCACAAAAATAACCCATGTCTTGTTTTTGTACAGCCTCCAATGTGTAGGAATGGTCTTCACTTTTTTTTTTTTTTTTTTTTGAGAAAGAGTCTCATTCTGTCACCCAGGCTGAAGTACAGTGGTGCAACGTCGGCTCACTGCAACCTCCACTTCCCAGGTTCAAGTGATTCTCTTCCCTTAGCCTCCTGAGTAGCTGGCATTACAGGTGTGTACCACCATATCCAGCTAATTTTTGTATTTTTAGTAGAAATGGGGTTTCACCATGTTGGCCAGGCTGGTCTCAAACTGCTGACCTCAAGTGATCATTTTTAAGAGGAATCAGGAAAAAACAAAAAATATGTGACAGACTGTATGTAGCCTGCAAAGCCCAAAATATACACAGTAGTCCCCCACAGCTGCAATCTTGCCTATGGTCAAAGTTACTCATGGTCAAATGTCCAAAATATTAAATGGAAAATTCCAGAAATAATTCATACATTTTAAAATGCATGCCTTTCTGAGCTGCATGATAAAAATCTCATGCTGTCCCACTCAGGATGTTAATCATCCCTTTGTCCACCATGTCCATGCTGTATACTCTTTTTGCCTATTAGTCATTTAGTAGCCATCTTGGTTATCAGATAGAAAAAACACAGTATACACAGAGTTTGGTACTACCCATAGTTTCAGGCATTTAGTGGAAGTTGTGGAATCTATCTTCTCTGGTTAAGGAGAGACTACTGTACTGTCTGGCCCTTTAGAGAAAGCACTGGCCAATCCTTGTTCTAGTCTGTTGTGCTGTTTCTATTTTCTCAGAGTTCTTCTCCTCTGTTTTTGTTTGCTTTGTTATACTTGTTTTGTTGTTGTTGTTGTTTTGGTCTGTTTTTCATGTTAGAGACTTTCTTTGACAATCTGGTGAAGACTCTGCGCTTACTTAAGAGTAAGGCACTAAAACAATGATTGGCAGCTCTGAATGTATGGGTAGAGCTTATACGCTGGGAAGTTTGCTATAGAGTAATTTGGTAGGAACCGGGCCAATTTGTAGATACTTTTTCATGGGGTGGTCAGTTTCCCTAAAGAGGAATTCTACACCCTTGGGAGATGTAAGACTGATTGTCAGCCTACTCAGAGCTAAAAAGAAAAGGGGGATGGAGTTCTCACATTCAGTACGTAGAATCCCCATATATAATATTAACCTCCATCTTTAATACATACTCAGCTGTGCCTGGTGTTGAAGAATACAGAGACTCTGTTGTTCAACCTTTCCAGAAGTAAACCTGGGTGAGAGAGGGGGCTAATTGCTTCTTACACTATCTTGCAACCAAGCCACCTGTTTTTAAACCTCACTTTCATTGACATTTTAGATTGCTCCAAATCCTAGGCTTTTTCATGCATGAATCTGAAAGTTCTTATTGACTATCATCAGTGTAGATTTAAATTTCAGCTTTGTCTTGCCTGCTAAGTCACTCAGTCATTCATCTGTTTTCCAGTGTTCAAAATTTGTTGATACTGCTTGTCTGTCACTGTCTCCTCTCTCTCTTTGTAACATTGTAGGTTTGACATTTTCATTCCTTTATTATCATAGGATTTTGAGGGGGTGAAGAGTAACATAAATGTTCAATTTTTCTACAAAGACTAACAAAATCTAAATTTTATAGGGCATTATTTTTTGATATTATTTTAAAGTAACCTATAGGCTCCAAGGCAACAGACCATAATAACACTGGGAAGGATAGGAAGATGACTATTGTCAACACTACAGAAGAATATTGAAAGTCAGTGGAAAGTCAGTGTGCCACTGTATTTTGGTTCCAGTTTGATTTATGTTTAAAGCATTCTGTGGTATGGTAGAAAGGTACTTCTGTTAATGAAACAATTTAAATAAATAAGATTTCACCTTTTCTTTTTACCATTGTTTTCAAACTGCCTTGCTTAAATGAATTATGCCCACTTGAGACAAAGATTATGCTTTCAGTAAAGCAACAAAGACTAGTTAGGAAACTCATAGTGCAGTTGTAACCTGGTTGCAAAACCATCTGGTATGTTTCCAAAGGCTGTTCTTGTATTTCATAGACTTATATTACTTCAAATACTCTTAACAGTCCCATGTGTGCTTAAAAAAATTAACATTAAAAAGAATCCATTGGTTTCTGCTTACTTTAGATCTTCTGTATCCCTTACAAGAAGAGTGACTCAGAGTATAAGCACCTTTTCTGTCAATCAATATACGAGTTTTATTAAATAACATAAAACATTTGCTTGATCTTTATTTTTTTAATTTTAAAAATTTTACTTATTGATTGGTTTTAAAAGGATAAGCTCCTTTGTAACAAATTATTAATTACTGGCATTATTCTCTGAAAATCAGTAAAATGATAGCTGGGCTCTCCATTTAAAAAAATTAATAAAATACTAAAAGTACAGTATTATATATCAATACTATAAATACATGATTTTTATGATATTCCAGGAAAGCATGTTTTGAAGCTCTAAAAGCTCTCTGGGCAATGTTGTATGGCAGGAAAAAGCACTGAACCTCACATTTTTCATTAATGTGAAAAAGCATTTGAGACTTGGTTGCTGAGAATGTAAAAACATGTAACACATGTTCAAAGAAGAAAACAGGCTATTACAATACAATGAGATATGTGCTATAATACAGATAGCAACCAAAATGCTATAGGTTTACTAAGGTATAAATAACTCTAGTTGGAGAAGTTTTAAAGGTCCTCATAAAGGACATGACTTTCAATGAGGTTTTAATTGCTAAATTTGCCAAATGAATTGTATGATAACTTATAAGCCGAGGCAAAGCGTAATGAAAGAATATAGTATGTTTGATAGTTTAACAGTGACATGTTTATGTTTAATAGTGAAAAATTCGGTGGCTAGAGGTAGAGCATAAGAATGAAAAATCAGGTATTACAGTTTTAGAAGTGGATGGGACCAAGATGTAAAGGGCCATTTAGTAGCCATATGGCCTTAGAAAAATTATTTAATTTCTCATAACCAGTTTAAAAACAACTCAGGCTGAGGCAGGTGGATCATCTGAGGTCAGGAGTTTGAGACCAGCCTGGTCATCATAATGAACCCCATCTCTACTAAAAATATAAAAATTAGCTGGGCATGGTAGTGCGTGCCTGTAGTCCCAGCTACTCAAGAGGCTGAGGCAGGAGAATCGCTTGAACCTGGGTGGAGGAGGTTGCAGTGAGCCAAGGTTGCACCACTGCACTGGGTGACAGAGTGAGACTCCATCTCAAAAAAAAAAAAAAGCAAATCAAATAAAACATCAAGTAGCAACATGCATTGCTACTGGAAGTGATTGGTAGAAGAATCAAGTGAGATATGTGGAAAAGGTTTGTAAACGAGAAAACCGCATACAAACATAACTTTTGTTTCACATGGTTTCTTGAAATTCAAGGCATTGCTTATACTAAAAGGAAGAAAAATCAACTGAGGTAAGTATATTTATTTTCCTAAAATTGAGTATAATGACTAAAAGTAAACAATTTCAAAAATATATTCAAGTTCCCCTAGAAACTATTAGCTGAATATTAAAATTCAAAAAAACAAACAAACAAGAAAACACAGGTCAATCAACACAGGGAGACACAAAGTAAGCAGATGTGATGCTTCAATAACCTGCAGTGCAACTTGATTCCAAGTAAAATGGGATTTCTAGGAAGAAAAGGGGAGCAGGATCTCTGTAGCTTAACCGTAGACCTGAATCACTCAGTTTGAAGAAAAACATTTGCAGAATACCATTCTAAAATGATGGGGAGTGGCTGGGTGTGGTGGCTCACGCATGTAATCCTAACACTTTGGAAGCCTGAAGTGGGAGGATCACTTGAGGCCAGGAGTTCAAGACCAGCCTGGCCAACATAGCAAAACCCTGTCTCTACTAAAAATACAAAAATTAGCCAGGCGTGGTGGCATGTGCCTGTAATCCCAGCTACTCAGGAGGTTGAGGCAGGAGAATCACTTGAACCCAGGAGGTGGAGGTTGCAGTGAACCGAGATTGCGCCACTGCACTCCAGCCTGGGCAACCGAGCAAGACTCTCTCTATCTCAAAATAATAATAATAATAATAATAATAATAAATAAAATGATGGGGAGCACAGTGGGTGACATGTTCTAGGGTTTAAATCTAGTTATTGTAGTCTTATGTCTAAGCTATACACAAATACATATAGCTTATGTATATGCATACATATACATATAGCTATGTCTAAGCTATACACAAATCTGAACTCACATGCAATCTGGTTTACAAACGGGCTAATGTAAGTACGCAAGACACCAGAAAAATCAAAATTTTTTATTTCACTGGGTAAGATCATGATTAGTTGTGGGACTTCTGGTTGAAGTGCAAATATGTCAACTGGTCATGTTTTCATTTTACTCTTATCCTATTTCTTTTTTTTAGATGGAGTCTCCATCGCCCAGGCTGGAGTGCAGTGGCGCGACCTCAGCTCAGTGCAACCTCCACCTACCAGGTTCAAGCAATTCTCCTGCCTCACCCTCCCCAGTAGCTGGGACTATAGGCGCCCGCCACCACACCCAGCTAATTTTTGTATTTTTAGTAGAGATGGGGTTTCACCATGTTAACCAGGCTGATCTCAAACTCCTGACCTCAGGTGATCCGCCCGCCTCCACCTCCCAAAGGGCTGGGATTACAGGCATGAGCCACCTCACCTGGCCCAGCCTGTTTCTATGAATTATCCAAATGCCTTACAGCTTCACTAAGAAATAAATAATTACATGGTTAAGCTAATTACAATTTCACAGAGAAGATAAAATATTAATTTGCAGGCCAAACGCAGTGGCTCACACCTGTAAGTCCAGCACTTTGGGAGGCCGATGCAGGTGGATCACGAGGTCAAGAAATCGAGACCATCCTGTCCAACATGGTGAAAACCCATCTCTATTAAATATACAAAAATTTGCCAGGCGTGGTGGTGGGAGCCTATAGTGCCAGCTACTTGGGAGGCTGAGGCAGAAGAACCGCTTGAATGCAGGAGACAGAGGTTGCAGTGAGCTGAGATTGTGCTACTGCACTCCAGCCCAGCCTGGCTACAGAGAGAGACTTCATCTCAAAAAAAAAAAAAAAAAAATTTAATTTGCACAAAATCTAATTATAGCATTTATAAATTAGATGTTGATGCCCTACAATATGAAATTAAGGGATAGTAATGCACCACATAATGATGTTTCTGTCAATGTGTAGTGCATATATGATAGTGGTCCCATAAGATTACAATGGAGCTGAAAAATTCCTATCACCTAGTGATGTCACCATTGTAACATTATAGCACAATGCATTACAAGTGCTTGTGGTGATGCTGGTGTAAACAAACCTACTGTGCTGCTAGTCTTATAAAAGTATAGCACATACAATTATGTATAGTATATAATACTTGATAATGATAATAACTATGTTACTGGTTTGTGTATTTACTATATTGTACTTCTTATCATTATTTTAGAGTGTACTCTTTTCACTTATATTTAAAAAAAAGTTAACTATAAAACAGCTTCAGGCAGATCCCTCAGGAAGAATTCCAGAAGAAGGCATTGCTATCATAGGAGATGACAGCTCCATGCATGTTATTTATTGGTTCTGAAGACCTTCCAGTGATTCAAGACATGGAGGTAGAAGACAGGGATATTGATGCTCCTGATCCTGTGTAGGCCTAGGCTACTACCTGAGTGTTCATGTCTTCATTTTTTTTTTTTTTTTTTTTGAGATGGAGTCTCGCTCTGTCGCCCAGGCTGGAGTACAGTAGGGCAATCTCGGCTCAATGCAGCCTCCATCTCCCGGGTTCAAGTAATTCTCCTGCCCCAGCCTCCCAAGTAACTGGGATTATAGGCACCTGCCACCACACCCAACTAATTTTTGTATTTTTAGTACAGACGGGGTTTCACCATGTTGGCCAGACTGGTATCGAACTCCTGACCTCAAGTGATCTGCCCACATTGGCCTCCCAAAGTGCTGGGATTACAGGCATCAACCATTGAGCTCCCCATGTCTTCATTTTTAACAGAAAAGTTTACGAAGTAAAAAAAATAAAAAACAAAAATTTCAAAAATAGAAAAAGCTTATAGAATAAGGATATAAAAATTATTTTTGTAAAGCTGAATAATTTGTGTTTTAAGCTAAGTGTTGTAAAAGAGTCAAAAAGGTAAAAAAAAAAAAGATAAAAAGTTTATAAAGTAAAAAAATTATAGTAAGCTGGGCACAGTGGCGTGTGCCTGGAGTTCCAGCTACTTGGGAGGCCAAGGTGAGAGGACTGCTTGAGCCCAGGTGTTCGAGATCAGCCTGGGCAACACAGTGACGCTTCATCTCTCAAAAAGAAAAGTTAGAGTAAGCTCACAGTAATTTATTATTGAAAAAATAAAAATAAATAAATTTACTATAGACTAAGTGTACAGTGTTTACAAAGCCTACAGTTAGTGTACAGTAATGTCCTAGGTCTTCACATTCACTCACTACTCGGTCGACTCACTCGGAGCAGCTTATAGCCCTGTAAGCTCTATTCCTGGTAAGTGCCATGTACATTTGTACCATTTTTAATATACTGTATTTGTACATAATATTTTTACTGTACCTTTTCTACATTTATATACTCAATAATTACTTACCCTTGTGTTACAACTGTCTACAGTACAGTAACATGCTATACAGGTTTGTGATCTAGGAGCAATAGGCTATACTATATAGCCTAGATGTGTAGTAGACTATACTATCTAGGTTTCTCTAAGTACATTTTATAATGTTCCCACAACAGTACAATTGCCTAACAACTCACTTCTCAGAATATATCCCTGTCATTAAGTGATGCATGACTGTATAAAATGATGATTTAAAAATGAGTTTCACAAAGCACAAATCTTAATGGGCAAGAATATTTAGAAATAGGAGTATCGCACTTTGGGAGGCCGAGGCGGGCGGATCACAAGGTCAGGAGATCGAGACCACAGTGAAACCCCGTCTCTACTAAAAATACAAAAAATTAGCCGGGTGCGGTTGTGGGCGCCTGTAGTCCCAGCTACTTGGGAGGCTGAGGCAGGAGAATGGCGGGAACCCGGGAGGCGGAGCTTGCAGTGAGCTGAGATCGCGCCACTGCACTCCAGCCTGGGCGACAGAGCGAGACTCCGTCTCAAAAAAAAAAAAAAAAAAAAAAGAAATAGGAGTATCATGATTACATGTTTAGTAGGCGTTAATTCTTTAGGACCATGATTATGGCTTGCTTTAACCCTTCTTCAATTATTATTTTTTTTTTTTCAAGACAGGGTCTGGCTCTGTTGCCCAGGCTGGAGTGCAGTGGCATGATTTCAGTTCACTGCAACCCCCACCTCCCAGGCTCAAGCAATCCTCCTACTTCAGCCTCCCAAGTAGCTCACACCTGTAATCCCAGCACTTTGGGAGGTTGAGGTGGGTGGATCACTTGAGGCCAGGAGTTTCAGACCCAGCCAACATGGTGAAACCCCATCTCTACTAAAAACACAAAAATTAGCTGGGCATGGTGGCACATGCCTGTAATCCCAGCTACTCGGGAGGCTGGGGCAGGAGAATTGCTTCAACCCGGGCGGTGGAGGATGCAGTGAGCTGAGATCACGCCACTGCACTCCAGCCTGGGCGACAGAGTGAGACTGTCTAAAACAATAGCAAATTGTGAGTTTTGTTTTGGGAATAACTTATTCTTATTTACTCTTTTCAAATTCTACTTGTGACAACTATTATTGAAAACATACCTGTTCTTACGGTTCCAGTTAAATAAAATTTTACCAAATTAATTATAAAGAGTAAAGTAGCAAAACTAGCTTTATATATATAGCCCTGTCACAGATAATATTATATTATATTAAATTTCACTCCACTTACCTACCAAGGGCCTGGTTTAAGGCCCTGTATGCTTGAATTTCATACCACTGACGGCCAGGTAAAAGACCTCTCAATTTTGAATGGTGGTCATTGTATCGTCGTTTTAGTTCAACCTAATAATTTTAAAATTATATTTTAAAATTTAGTAGATAATTAAAGCTCATTTTAAACATCATACTAACTTCTAACAGTTTGAATATACATATTTTTAGGGTAGAGATTTTATTTTGTTTTTCAGTACTGATTTTTTTCATTTCATTAAAACAGTTTTATTTAGCTTTACATTCCTTAAATTACGTAATGCATATAAATAATCAGCTGTGTGATCTCAAAGTTTTATTGCACTTACATTCATTAAATCCATACATTTTCAGTGTACAAGTAGATGAGTTTTGACATATATAGCAATGTAACCACCATCATATTATAGAACATTTTCATTACCCTCAAAAGTTCCTTCTTATCCCTTTATAGTAAATTTCTTTCCTCCATTGCTGGCCCTGGCAACCACTGATCTGCTTTCTGTTTTGCCCTTTATAGAATTTCATATAAATATTATCATATATTATTTAATGACTTGTGACTTTTTTCATTTAGTATACTTTTAGAATTCATTCATGTTGAAAGGTTTATGAGTAGTTCATTCTTTCATGTTTATCCAGTCTGGTAATCTCTGCTTTTTAATTGCAATGTTTAGACCATTTACATTTAATGTAATTATTGTTATGATTGGGTTTAAGACTACCACCTTGCTTTTTTTTTCCCCCATCTGTCCCATTTTCTTTTTATCTTTTGGATCAATCAAGTTTTTTTTCCCCCTATTAATGCTTCCATATTATTCTCACTACTGGATTCTTAGCTATGTCTTTGTGTGTATGTGATTCCTCTAGGGTTTATGATATACATCCTTATTAGTCCACCTTAAAATAATATTATACCACTTAACATATGATGTAAAAATACCACAATATACTTCCATTTCCTTTTATTGTCCTTTATGTGATTGCTGCCATGTATTTAAGTTTTATACATGCTATAAACTCATAAAACATTTTATTATGCTTTAAACAGTACATTCTTTTAATTTTAAATAAGTTTACAATTTTGAAATAAGTTTAGATTTACAGAAAAGTTCCAAAGATAGTACAGAGATTCCTTATACCCTTTACCCAATTTCCCCTAATGTTAACATCTTATATTACTATAGCTTATGTCAAATTAAGATATTAACATTAATACATTAGTATTAAATAATCTACATATTTTATTCAGATTTCCATTTTGTCCCAAAAGATTATCTTTTAAGAGATACTGTATTTACCCACAGATTTACCATTTCTGGCACTCTTCATTTTCTTATGTAGATTTAAATTTCCATCTGGTATCATTTTCCTTCTACCTGAAGAACTTTCTTTAATATTAGTAGTGCAGGTTTGCTGGCAATGAGTTCTTTCAGCTTTTGTTTTTTTTCTGAAAAGCCTTCACTATCTTCATTTTTGAGAGATTGTCCCTCTTGATCAAGAATTCTAAATTGACAGGTTTTTTTCTTTTGTTAAAAATGGCTTCTCATTATTTTCTGATTTGCATAGTTCTGAAGAAAAAATATGCTATTGTCCTATCTCTGTAATGTTCCCCTTTTAGCAACTTTGGATTGGATTATAATGTGCTGTTGTGTGTATTTTGCTTGAGTTTTATTAAGCTTCTTGGACCTGTAGGCTTACAGTTTCTATCAAACTTGAAAATTTTTCAGCCATTATTTCTCTAAATATATATATTCTTCTGCCTCCAAACACTTCTTCTTCTTGGACTCCAATTACAACTTTATTAGACTACTTTATGTTACTCCACATGTCACTGACACTCTTTTTTTTCACTCTACACTTCATTTTGGATAATTTTTATTTCTAAGATTTTAAGTTCACCAACTTTTCCTTCTGCAGTGTCTAATCCATCCAGTGTATTTTTTGTTTCATATCCAGATATTTCACATAGGTATTTAAAAAATAGCTTCTGTTTCTCTTTTCAGTATGCTTATGTTTTGTTCTATCTTCTTTGAACTTACAGAACATAAAACATATGTTATTTTAAAAATCCTTGTCTGCCAGCCAGTTCTAACATCTCTGTCATTTCTGGTTTTGTTTCTATTGATTGATTTTCCTCTGTATTACAGGTTAAATTCTCTTCTTTGCATGCCTGCTAATTTTTGATTGGATACTAGACATAGTGAGCATTAAGTCAGTGGTTACTGGATTTTGTTGTGAATGCAGTTAGGGTACTTGGAACCAGTTCATTATTTTGAGGCTTACCCTTGTTAGGGAAAGTCAAGAGCAGCCTTTAATCTAGGGCTGTTTTATCCCCCATACAAAGGTGAAACTCTACTGATTATTGTATCAAGTACCCCATGTGTTATGAAGTCTTTTCCCTTCTGGCTGCTGGGAACTCAAACTATTCCCAGACATTTGTGAACTCTAGGAATTCTTCTGCCTACTTATTGGTCATATGTAGCTTCCTCTCATGTATATGCCTATCAGTACTGAACCAAAAACTCAAGGGGACGCCTATGCATATACCTGGAGCTTCTTCTCTATGCTGCTCCATCCTCTCTAGTACTCTGCCTTGCAAATTCTAGCTGCCACGGACTTTCCCTAAACTTTATCACTTTAGCTCAGTGTGACCACTGAGCTCTGTTGGAGTTTATTCTCCCTGCACTGTGGCCTAGTAATTGTCTTCAGGCAATAATCTGGTGCAACTGTAGTATTCCAGGACAAGTATATCAAATGGTACAGTTGTCCTTTGGTATCCATGGGTGATTGCTTTCAGAACTTCCCTCAGATACCAAAATCCATGGATGCTCAAGTCCTTGATATAAAATGGCTTAGTATTTGCATAACCTATGTATATCCTCCTTTATACTTTAAATAACCTCTGGATTACTTTAATAGCTAATATGATGCAAAGCTATGCAAACAGTTGTTACATTGTAGTGTTTAGGGAATAACGACAAGAAAAAATCTGCACATGTTGAGTACAGAAGCAATTTTTTTCAAATATTTTCGATTAACACTTGGGTGAATCCACAGATGCAGAACCCATAAATACAGAGGGCCAACTGTGTATTTTTGTAGTAGAAGCCTAAATAAAGATACGTGGAGTTACTTTCTTGAAGAAAATCATTATATTGAAGAGACATCGGGCACCCCTATGTTTATTGCAGCACTATTCTCAATAACCAAGATATGGAGTCAACCAAGGTATCCAACAACAGATGACTGGATAAAGAAAATGTGGTACATATACACAATGGGATACTAAACAGCCATAAAAAACAATGAAATCCTGTTATTCACAGCAACATGGATGGAACTGAGGACACTACCTTAAGTGAAATAAATAAAAAACATAGTTAAACACCACATGTTCTTGCTCATATGTGGAAGCTTAAAAAAGTTAATCTCATAAAAATAAAAAGTAGAACAGAGGATACTAGCAGATGGGAAGGGGAGGAGGAAGGGAGGAATAGGGAGATAATTGTTTTTTGTCTTGTTTTTTTGAGAGACAGGACCTCAGTCTGTCATCCAGACTGGAGGGCAGTGGTGCGATCATGGCTTACTTCAGCCTTGACCTCCTGGGCTCAAGTGATTCTTCCACCTCAGGCTCCCAAGCAGCTTGGACTGCAGGTGTGTGCTGCCATGCCTGGTCAATTTTTTTCTTTTTTAATTTTTAGTACAGATGGGGTCTTGCTATGTTGCCTACGATGGTCTCCAACTCATGAGCTCAAGAAAACCTCCCACCGTGGCCTCCCAAAGTGCTAGGAATACAGGCATGAGCCACTGCGCCTGGCTGAGATTTGTTAAAGGATATAAAATTACAGGTAGATAGAAGTAATAAGTTCTAATCTTTTATATCACAGTAGGATGACTATAGTTAACAATATTACATCATTTCAAATAACCCTACACAAAGAAATGATAAATGTTTGAGATGACAGATATGCTAATTACTCTGATCTAATCAATAAACATCATATGTATCAAAACATCACTATGTACCCTATGAATATATACAATAATTATCTGTCAACTAAAAAATAAAGAGTAAACTTCTTGGAAAAATTTTAGACTTTCGAGATATATTAACAAAACTTATACAGTAGTTCCCTCTTATCTGCAGCGGTTTAAGTTAACTGCAGTCAACTGTGGTCCAAAAATATTAAATAAAAAATTCCAGAAATAATTTATGTTTTAAATTGCCACTGTTCTGAGTAGCATGATGACAACTCATGCTATCCTGCTCCATCCTACCCAGATGTGAATCATCCCTTTGTCCAATGTATCCATGCTGTACATACTACCCACCAGCAGTTAGTAGTCACTAGTCACTTAGTAGCTGTCTAGGTCTAATCGAGTGTCATGGTGTTGCAGTGTTTAGGTTCAAGTGACCTCTATTTTACTTAATAATACTTTACTAAGTTGTAAACCTACTCAAGAAAAAACAAAGTAGTTTCAGTGTAGTCTATAACACTATTAACTTTTTTTTTTTTTTTTTTGAGACGGAGTCTTGCTCCATCGCCCAGGCTGGAGTGCAGTGGCACGATCTCGGCTCACTGCAACCTCCGCCTCCCAGGTTCAAGCAATTCTCCTGTCTCAGCCTCCTGAGCAGCTGGGACTACAGGCATCTGCCACCATGCCCAGCTAATTTTTGTATTTTTAGTAGAGTCAGGATTTCACATTGTTGGTCAGGCTGGTCTCGAACTCCTGACCTCAGGTAATCTACCCGCATTGGCCTCCCAAAATGCTGGGATTACAGACATGAGCCACTGCGCCCAGCCACTATTAACCTTTTTAAATAAAAGAATATGCTTTAGGAAAGAAAACAGAACAGTACACTTCTGAAAAGCAGCTTTCAAACTGGGGGAGGTAAAAATTTTTATCTTACTATAAGAGTAAAATCTAAGCTTTTTTCTTTTCTTTTCTTTTTTTTTTTTTTTAAAGACAGAGTCTCGCTCTGTCACCAGGCTGGAGTACAGTGGCGTGATCTTGGCTTACTGCAACCTCTGCCTCCCGGGTTCAAGAGATTCTCCTGCCTCAGCCTCCTGAGTAGCTGAGAGTACAGGCGTGCACCACCACGCCCAGCTAATTTTTTGTATGTTTAGTAGAGACAAGTTTTCACCATGTTGACCAGGATGGTCTCGATCTCTTGACCTTGTGATCCACCTGCCTCGGCCTCCCAAAGTTGCTGGGGATTACGGGCGTAAGCCACTGTGCCCAGCCAAAATCTGAAAACTCAAAACCCCACCCTTTTTATGTTACACTCCCTCAAAATAATCTGTCAAATTTCTAAAATGAAACTTTACAACTAGAATATAAAGGACATAGACTTTGCTTTTTTTTTTTTTTCTGACAGAGTATCGCTCTGTCACCTAGGCTGGAGTGCAGTGGTGAGATCTCAGCTCACTGCAACCTCTATTTCCTGGGTTGAAGCGATTCTCCTGCCTCAGCCTCCCAAGTAGCTGAGATTACAGGCACACACCACCATGCCTGGCTAATTTTTGTATATATATATATTTTTGTTTTGTTTTGTTTTAGTAGAGACAGGGTTTCACCATGTTGGCTAGGTTGGTCTCGAACTCCTGACCTCAGGTGATCCACCCACCTCAGCCTCCCAAAGTGCTGGGATTGCAGGTGTGAGCCACCACACCCAGCCAATTTTGCTTTTTTTCCTTTTTTTTCTGAGACGGAATCTCACTCTACTGCCCAGGCTGGAGTATAATGGCACGATCTCAGCTCACTGCAACTTCTGCCTCTTGGGTTCAAGTGATTCTCCTGCCTCAGCCTCCCGAGTAGCTGGGACTACAGGTGTGTGCCACCATGCCCGGCTAAGTTTTTATATTTTTAGTAGAGAGGGGGTTTCACTGTGTTAGCCAGGATGATCTCGATCTCCAGACCTGGTGATCCCCCCACCTTGGCTTCCCAAAGTACTGAGATTACAGGCGTGAGCCACCGCACCCAGCCCAACTTTGCTTTTTAGGACAACATAAGTAGTAAATGATAATATAATACCATAGTAAATATTAGATGATATATAAATACCCTTCCTGGAAATTCAGCAATAAAGCACATGATAATTTAGAGGAAAAAATACTTTAAAAATTCTGTCCCGCTGGGAAAAATATATGTATTTCCTACCTATCTCTCAAAAATGTAACTAAAGCATCTTCTCTTCTTTAACAATATTTTCCTCAAAGAAAGTTGACAGCTACTTTGTCAGACATAATAGCTTATGTGTTTTCAAAATTTCCTACACCATGGACAGACTGATACATTATAATGGTCACTATTCCTAAGACAACAGTTGCTCTAGGAAGTATTAGTTATAAATGGAATATTTAGAGCTAATGCAGCAACTATTAGATTAAATAAAATTATATCTCCTTGGTCTTTTATTTTTCATTAACATAATTCAAATTTTCTCTATGACTACATTATTTTAATTTATTGCAAATTTTCACACACCTTTTACACTCCAAATGGCCTGTAAAATACTGCCAATATTTTACCCAGGGGAATTTATTTTAGATAAGAAGTTTAAAAACCTACAAAAAAACCAAAAAACTCCCAAACAAAAAACAAAACCCTGAAATGAACTGTATGTAAAGGTTAACTTGGAAATATTTATTACATAAACAGATTTTTAAAATTAATCAATAATAAAAATTACTTTGTGAGATCACAGTTAATTGGAAAAAGCAAAACTAAGGGTTAAGAAAAGGTAGAAAGTGAGTACACCTTATTTTAATGACATCAGAATCTATTTCACTGTACACTTAGGGATTATCAAGCATGAAAATCAATGCCCAATTTAAAATGACATACAGCATATGTGAAAAAGCCAGTTTCTCCTGCCAGCAAATAGCCTAAATGTTAAGTAAACCAAAGGCTGGAAGGGATTAGTTGAAATGTCAAAAGACAACCTTTTACTTTTACCTGCTCATCCTTATAAACACATTCTTATCCCCCAGGCATGCTTTCCAAACAAATAGTTTCAATGTGCACCAGCAAAAGGCCCAAGGCAAGCTCTGCCATCTTGTAACTGTCAAAGAGATTAGTCTTTGATCTATTTGGGAGGTCATGCCCACATTCACATTAGCCTTATAATCTAACAACATTATACCTGTTGACCAATGCTTCCTTAATGCCTAATGAGACAGACATTTTACATGATGGAAGTTAACTGTGAATGTTTTTTCTAAGTTTTGACAGAAAGTAAACACCATAAACTGAGCTCAAGTGTGGTTTGGGAAGATGATCTTTTAGATCAGTTAACATTACTTTTCAAATACATTTTACAAGCCTTCCCCAAAATAGAAAGCTACACTTAATTGTACTTTCTGGAAACAGTTTAAACCACTTGCTCCCTATCCCCAATAAATTAGTGTATGTGTAATTTTGGAGGGGTGTGAAGAGCAGGAAAAAGACAAACTATTTTATTAAAGGTTGCAAACTGAAGGCCCATAGTTGTGTTTTGTGTGGGCCTTACTGTGGCTTAAAATAATTAAAATTTATTTGCTATCATCTAAAAATCTGGCTATCTCACCACTGCCCTCAACTAACCCACTCATTTAAGTAACCTGTTTAACTCATGTAGCTGCTTGAGTTTGCAACCCATTGGTTCAGATGCTGCATAGATTCACAAAAATTTATCATTTCATAATTGAAGGTCAAGTTTGTACCAAATGTAAAGCACCCCTACTATGATAGTTTTTAGACAAATAAATATATATCTGCATCAAAATCTAACCTGACATAAGTAGAGGTAAGATCCTCAGCAGCAAAGGCATTGATAATTAAGACTGAGGCAGTTTAGAACCGAGTAAAAATACCCAATAGACAGATGGCATTCAAGCAGAAGTTATATGATTTTGGATTCTGAGTTTTACCATTATATAATAATGTACTTGAGATCGAACAGCAAGTTTCTTAAGTTCTCCATGCCTTGGTTTTATTGGAAACAGCATAAGTAGCAGAGCACGTATAGCAGCAATAGACAATATGAAATAATCAAAAGGATTATACTGCATATGTCAACAAGAAATTAAGGTCACAATTATTAACATTAGCCTTTTTCAACTTTCAGTGAAACGCAACAATGTTGGTCTTAAATAGCTTTGTACAAGAGTAGCCTTTTTTAAGTTTATCAGTAGCTTCTGAAAAAATAAATGGTGTGATAAATATGAGCTGGAACTATAAATGCATCTCTTCACTTTACTGCTGCTTCACATGAAAGATGGTGGATTTTATCCCAACTCATACCAATACATATTATATTTCAGTAATAAATGCCTTCCTGAAAGCAATCAATAGAAGAATATAATTTTTTTTCTTGTATGTAAGCTTGAAGACAAAAGTTCAAGCCTCCAAATGAGACTAAGGACAAATAATCAGCTAAACTACATAATTAAAAATATTAAGAAAACTTTGCTTCAGAAAAATAAACACATTTGTCTAGCAAACACTCGAGTAGAACAGTTTTATCTTTAGCCAAGGTGCAGGGCCTAAAGCCTAAACATTTACAGCAAACCAAATCTGGAAGACAGAGACTGTGCATTAGAGACATTTGCTGCTCTGTATCATCATAGTGTAAACACTTCTATCAGGGTATCGCAATATAAATTCCAATGGTTAGAATATAAACTCAGCATAAGATCTTGTATGTGATATAATTTAGCTAGATTAAAAAGAATATAGCTGGTTTTATTTCATCTGGCATATTTTCAAGATTTTTGACACAGTTAACCAAATAGTGTGTGTGTATATATACACTTTTTTTAAATGGGGAAAATGAGTTAGTTTCTGCCAAGAGTTAAGAAGCCAGGCTCCCTTTTAAGTAAGAATAATAATGATAAAAGCACATTAGAAATCGTTTTTAGTTGTTACTTACTTTCCCTGTTATGTTACAACTTGACCACAATAATCTATCAAGACATAGTAACAGCAATATATTTCACATATGCTTTAAGACTGTTTTGGATAAGGTGCTTTTTTTGTAGAGAAATCTATATTAAACTTAGTATCACTAATTGTCAATGTTGACAAAAATAACCTGGATATTTCAAATTTAAGAAACAGAATAAATATATCCCTCTGAAATCAGGTATCTCCTCTTCTCAACATATTCATCCTCAACTGGTTATAAAAATATAACCAGTTTTTCCTATTAAAAAGTTAATACTCTATGACATGCAAGAAATCTTAGTATGCTTCTTCTGTGAAGGGCTAAGTTAAATTTTTTATTTTTATTTTTTAGAGACAAGGTCTTGCTCTGTCATCCAGAATGGAGTGCAGTGGCATGGTCAAAGCTCACTGCAACCTCCAGCTCCTGGGTTCAAGCAATCCTTCTGCTTCAGCCTCCTCAGTAGCTTAGGACTTACAGACACATGCCACCACACCTGGCTAATTAAAAAAAAATTATTTTAGAGACACAGTCTCACCACATTGCCCAGGCTGGTCTTGAACTCCTGGCCTCAAGCAATCCTCCTGTCTTGCCCTCCCAAAACTCTGGGATTAAGGTGTGATCCACCATGCCTAGCCTAAAAAATTCTTTTTAAGAGTAATGACCTTTGTGTCAATTTAGTTAGGTTATCCATGTTAAAATATTACTCAAACCTGCAAATGTTTAAATTATCATCTCTAGAACATGCCACCATTCATGTTATAGTTTATTTTGAGGAAGAAGGTATAATGGAAAAAAAGAAAAAGCACATGGCTTGGAGTCAAGGCTTTGACACTTAGGTTGTTTGACCTTGGGCAAGTCACAGTACCCCTTTATAATTTCCTTTCTCAATTTCTTCTTCTGTAAGAAGAGGCCTGGAATTAGATGTCTCTTAGCTTTATTGAAATTGGAGACTGTGTGCCAACCTTACCTTATAGAATTAGTTGAAGAAATAAATGACAATATGCATGAAACAGTAAAGCATCAGATACTAGAGGTAAGTGGACAGGAAAGTCATTACTTACCCCATATTTCTGAAACCCAGTGTAGGTTTTGGTGGACTTTAAATGCTATCATAATATATTGTTGCATGGTATGTGAAAGAAGCCATAAGGCTGTGGAGGCCATATAGTCATTACCTTAGTCTGTTCACCCCAAATCATTTTACCACCTGGACCAATTCCTTCTGAAAGAGCTTTGACTACATTATTCAATGTTTGGCACATAACTTTAGGTGACTTAAAAAGTAAGTTTCTTGGGTTCTTGGAGTGGCTACTTTTTCATCAGGTATCAATGAAAATATATACATTGGCAGAATACATACAGAACAGTGTTCAAACAGTTTTGAAACAAATCTTTTAAAAAATAACTTCTACAATTGATCTTACATTTTCTAAGAAATTGTAGCTAACATTAGCACTCTTTAATATCCTCCATAATACTTTTTGGTCACTTTTCAACCTATGAGGTGTTTTTGAAAGCATAACTATATAAAATATGTTAGTGGTATAATCTATAAGAATGAGTGCATGATTGGTACCATATTAGTCTAAATATTATTTTATTCAAATATCTTACAATCTAGAGTTTTTCTTGTTAAAGTCACATATGAGAGCCCAATAACTATGAATAAACTCTTGCTAGCAATAACAAGTAACAAAATAAAATATTATCTTATGTAAGAAAGCAGTAAATAGAACCAGAGGTTCTTAAAGGAATGAGCCAATATTAAGAGTATTTAATAAGGGGAATGAGTAGTGGTGCATTCAGCAGGTGACAGAGACCTACATCTACCTTATATAACATTGGAAAAAGGCAAGATCGCTCATGGAAGAGGCTTTTGGATGCCAGAAGATGTAATATGAAGCATAATGGCTCTCAGGGAATTATATAAAGGTTCCTGGCAATGGTAGCGTAAAAAGTAAAAGCTAATCCCAGTGAGAGGAGGCTCAGACTCAGCTTTCATTATGATTAAACCCTAACATCTAAAAACAAACCTAAGCAAGAGTAAGCATGTACATAAGAAAAAAGATTAAATGAGTACTGGAAAATACTGAAAATATACTTAAAACTTTAAAACTTTATTACCACCACAGTCCAAAAGATGAAGTATAACACTTTTGCTATCTAGATTTTTATTATTACATCCAAATTATATTTCAGGGCCAAGTGTGGTGGCTCACGTTTATAATCCTTGCACTTTCGGAGGATGAGGCAGGAGGATCACTTGAGGCCAGGAGTTCAGGACCAGCTGGGGCAACATAGCAAGACCCTGTCTCTCACATGAAAAAATGCTCATCATCACTGGCCATCAGAGAAATGCAAATCAAAACCACAATGAGATACTATCTCACACCAGTTAGAATGGCAATCATTAAAAAGTCAGGAAACAACAGGTGCTGGAGAGGATGTGGAGAAATAGGAACACTTTTACACTGTTGGTGGGACTGTAAACTAGTTCAACCATTGTGGAAGACATTGTGGCGATTCCTCAACAATCTAGAACTAGAAATACCATTTGACCCAGTCATCCCATTACTGGGTATATACCCAAAGGATTATAAATCATGCTGCTATGAAGACACATGCACACGTATGTTTATTGCGGCACTATTCACAATAGCAAAGACTTGGAACCAACCCAAATGTCCATCAGTGACAGACTGGATTAAGAAAATGTGGCACATATACACCATGGAATACTATGCAGCCATAAAAAAGGATGAGTTCGTGTCCTTTGTAGGGACATGGATGCAGCTGGAAACCATCATTCTCAGCAAACTATCGCAAGAACAGAAAACCAAATACTGCATGTTCTCACTCATAGGTGGGAATTGAACAATGAGAACACTTGGACACAGGAAGGGCAATATCACACACCGGGACCTGTTGTGGGCTGGGGGGAGGGATAGCATTAGGAGATATACCTAATGTAAATGACGAGTTAATGGGTGCAGCAGACCAACATGGCACATGTATGCATATGTAACAAACCTGCACGTTGTGCACATGTACCCTAGAACATAAAATATTAAAAAAAAAAAAAATGACCCTGTCTCTACAAAACAAAAATTAGCTGGGCACGGTGGTGGGAATCTGTGGCCCCAACTACTTAGGAGGCTAAGGCAGGGGGATCATTTGAGCCCAGGAGTTTGAGGCTGCAGTGAGCCATGATCATGCCACTGCATTTCATCATGGGTAACAGAGACTTTGTCTCTACATATATATATATAATCTTTCAAACATAAGCAAAGGTTTGATTTTTTTTTTTTTTTTGAGACAGAGTCTTGCTGTGTTGCCCAGGCTGGAGTACAGTGGCATGATCTTGGCCAGTGCAACCTCTGCCCCCTCAGTTCAAGCAATTCTTGTGCCTCAGCCTCCCTAGTAGCTGGGATTACAGGTGTGTGCTATGACACCTGGCTAATTTTTGTATTTTTAGTAGACACAGGGTTTCGCCATGTTGGTCAGGCTGGTCTCGAACTCCTGACCTCAAGTGATCCGCCCGCCTCAGCTGCTGAAAGTGCTGGGATTATAGGCGTGAGCCACCACGCCTGGTCACAAAGGTTTGATTTTTAAAATATATGATCACTTTCTACCTTTGAAATATTATTGCCAAGAATATTTGATTCAGAGCTTTTCAAATGTGAATGTGAGTTTTGGAATAAGACATATGGAATCATAGCACTTTGATAACTCATGTTTTATCTTAGAAAGTAATACAGACTTCTGATTTCAGTAAGTTGAAAAAAAAAAAAAACAAAAACCCAGACATTTCTTTTTCCCTTGCCTGTCAGAGAAACTGCCTTCAAATTAAAAGATAAATAGGAAAGAGAAACACAGTCTCCAACTTCAATAAAGCTAAGAGCCATCTGATTCCAAGCCCCAGTATATGAACATAAAAGGTAGATGGACAAATGTTAAATGACTAAGCAGAAAAGAGAAAGTTCAAATCAACGTACCCACAGAGCTACTGCTAGAACATATGCCAGTCTGACCTGCAGCAGTTCAGAAAGTCTCAGGAAATGGAGGTATAAGGAAACTGTTGGGAGGATGTGTACCACAAAGATGAATGAAACAGTAAGCAAGAAACAAGAGGAGGATCTGAGACCCAGGAAACTGGCAATCCATCACAGTAGATCGACGAATCAAATTCCTAGGATGATAGCAGTTATTGGGTGATAGCAGGATATTGGCAGTTATCTGGGCTTGATGAGCAACTTAGTCCTGACTGAAGTAGAAGATCAGGAGGCTCCAGAAGTGATGTCTCCAGGGGAAAAAAGGAACTGGCCTGTTATCTGAGAGGTCTGATAGAAAAACTGTATTGAGAGGCATCGCATACAACTATTGGAAGGTGACAAATTTATTTAGATAAAGATCTTTTAAAAAGAGAAAAAAAGGGAGTGGAAGAGAGGAGAGTTCTATCAACCCTAAAGTTCAAAACAGAAAGGAGGCCAGGCGCCTGTAACCCCAACACTTTGGGAGGCCGAGGTGGGCGGATCATCTGAGGTCAGGAGTTTGAGACCAGCCTGATCAACATGGAGAAACCCCATCTCTACTAAAAATACAAATTAGTTGGGCGTAGTGGTGCATGCCTGTAATCCCAGCTACTTGGGAGACTGAGACAGGAGACTCACTTAAACCCTGGAGGTGGAGGTTGTGGTGAGCCAAGATCGTGCCATTGCACTCCAGCCTGGGCAACAAGATTGTTGCTTGCGGTCCGTCTAAAAAACAAAAACAGGAAGGAAGGAAGGAAGGAAAGGAAGGAAAGGAAGGAAAGGAAGGGAGGAAGTAAGGAAAAGAGAGAGAGAGAGAGAGAGAAAGGAAGGAAGGAAGGAAGGAAGGAAGGAGGGACGGAGGGAAGGAGGGAAGGAAATCATTTGATTACAGTGAACAGTATGTTCATAGTCATGATAATGTACATCATAACTATAAATTTAATTAAAAATTGTAATATAACTATATTGGGAGGCTATAAGAAGGAAAAAGCAGAGTAAGTGAGGTAAAATCCTGTCTCAAATAGGAATTTAATAGTTCATGTCTAAAACTGATTAAATAAAGATAAAATATGGAGGTAAATACCAGATAAAATAGCTGAAGAAGTGAAAGTCACTGTCTGTCAGAAGCAGGGGCTAGGAGTGGGGTGCAGGCCAAAAGACTGTTATAAGAAAAAGCTATCTACTGTATTTAGTGTACATTAGGTTCTTGGTAAGTGCTTTACTGGATGTTTTTCAACTTGATAAATCATAATTTAAAAACAAATGCAGATTATTAATTTTAATTCATTGCATACATTTGTATGCCTCACTATGTACAACAGTGGTGCTCAACCAAAAGCAATTTTGCCTACCAGAAGATAATGGCAATGTCTAGAGATATTTTGGGTTGTCACAGCTGGTGGCAGGGTGACAGTGGGGGGTGTCTAGATCCCACTACTAGCATCTAGTGGGTAAATGCTAGAGATGCTGTTAAACATCCTGGAATGCACAAGATACCCCTGAGAACAAAGAATTACCCAGTCCAAAATGTCAGTAGTGCCAAGTTTGAGAAACACAGCTTGAAAATAATTTCAGGCCACAAATCTGGTATACTTGATGCAGTAGGAAAATACACTAGAGTTATTTGTATAGCTTACTATAGTCACTGACGCATTGACTACAGTTAGAAAGTATAAACTGAACACATTCCCAAGCTTTCAAGCCTTTAATCCTAGGGAAAAACAGGAAAGAGTGATGTTGTAAACATGGAACAGCAGTATCTACTACAGCTTATGTTATCTGAGACCTTAAAGCTTTACAGTTAGGAAAAAAGTGTCACCTGAAGCCCATCTACATGTCTACACTCTGTAGCCATTGGGAGAATTTGACTGAATAAACAGATTAAAATTCACAACTAAAATTCTCCTCTAAAGAAAAAAATTAGTTATTTCAGAGAAGCTAAAAAACAATCCCACCACTGCCCTTAAGGTAGAGCTGCTGATTATGCTCTGTGCCAACATAAGTAGGTAAGTGTCAATCAACCTTACAAGTCCTCAGGATGATAATTTCACTTTTAAATCCTCCAACCTAGTTTGAGGCAAAATTAATATGTAAAGGTCAAAGTTCCTAGTCTCACCAAAAATAAGATGAACACAAGAAAATAACTTCAGAATTGTTCAAAAATCAAAACCAAAAGTTTTTATTTATTATCCAGAGAAATTTCCAGCAACATTTTCAGGCATGGCTCTTTTTTTTGCTAAGGAAATACAACAACATGAGTATTAGGAGAAAAAGGTTATCAACTGAACTTGCTTAAAATTTTGTGATTTTAAATATTTCTATCCTCGATCCCAAAATATCTTTTAAAAATATGGAGAATTTAAAAAATTAACCTCAGCAATTCATCCATTTGTTTTGTGTTTTTTTGTTTGTTCATTTGTTTTTCAGAAGGGACGGAAACAGGGGTTTCATTAACCCATTTTTCACAGGCCAAAGTAAATATACAATTTGTTAACCTAGACAGCTTACTTAGATTTAGACTAGGTTTTAATTTTGGAATTTCAAGATATACTTAGAAACTGCTTTTAAAATACTTTTGGCCAAACTATCTTTAAAAAAAAAATGCTGGGGGAAAAAAAGTACTCTGAGGAGGCAAAAAAGGTTTAAGTAATTGAGGATATACTCACTCTAGACTTTTAGAGGTGACAAGGTTTTTTCTTCTATATCTGTGATGGAACCTAAGTATGTCCAAAAATTCCAAGAGCAAGTTGCTGAACTCCTAAATGTTTTTTTTTTTTTTTGAGACTGAGTCTGGCTCTGTCGCCCAGGCTGGAGTGCGGTGGCCGGATCTCAGCTCACTGCAAGCTCCGCTTCCCGGGTTCACGCCATTCTCCTGCCTCAGCCTCCCGAGTAGCTGGGACCACAGGCGCCCGCCACTTCGCCCGGCTAGTTTTTTGTATTTTTTAGTAGAGACGGGGTTTCACCGTGTTAGCCAGGATGGTCTCAATCTCCTGACCTCGTGATCCGCCCGTCTCGGCCTCCCAAAGTGCTGGGATTACAGGCTTGAGCCACCGCGCCCGGCCTCCTAAATGTTAAAGAGTTAAGTATTACAGCACTTTAAGTTTATATTCACATCCATTTCCCCTGAGTAACCATGTATTATTATCAGAGCTATATCCAGGTGGGTCTCTGTATCAGATGCTACACTATAACCAGAACTCCACTCCACTCTGACCTCAGGCTGTGTTCCTGGATCTGGTTTCCCGTAAGTTAGAATGTCCCAAATCCTGAAAATGGCATACAGAGTCCTAAGTGATTTGGCTCCTAAATACCTCTCCCAGCCTCTATTCACATGCCATTCTCCCAACTCAGCTTCTTTCAGTTCTTGGAAACTGCTATCCTCTTTCCACCTTAGAACCTTAGCACATGCTGTTCTCTCTGTTGAGAATACTCTTATCCATTCTGTACACATTCATAACTCCTAGTTTTCTTTCCAGTGTCAGGTTAAATATCACTTCCTCAGGAAGCCTTTCTTGATCCCCAAAGACCTGCTATAACATTCTCAGGGTTCCTGTGACTTTTTCTTATAGCCTTCATCACAACTGTGATTGTTTCTTCATTACGTTAATGTCAATATTCCTTGCTAGACTATAAGCAACATGAGAAGGGGGAATATAAACTGTGTTGTGTATCACTGTGTCCCCTGAGTCTATTATAATAGTTGGTGCTCTAGCCAGATACTTAAAAAAAAAAAAAAAAAAGGTTGCTTTATATTCTGAATAGTTGCTTTTTTCTTTTCTTTCTTTTTCTTTTTTTTTTTCTTTTTGAGACAGAGTCTCTCTCTGTCACCCAGGCTGGAGTGCAGTGGAGCGATTTTGGCTCACTGCAACCTCCACCTCCCAAGTTCAAGCAATTCTAGTGTCTAGTGTCTCAGCCTCCCAAGTAGCTGGGATTGTGCCATCACACCCAGCTAATGTGTGTATTTTTAGTAGAGAGAGAGTTTCATCATGTTGCCCAGGTTGTTCTCCAACTCCTGACCTCAAGTGATCTGCCCACCACAGCCTCCCAGTGATGGGATTACAGGTATGTGTGTGAGCCACTGCGCCCAGCCTATTCTGAAGTTTTATAATCTGAACAGTTTTGTTGTAATCTAACCTCTGATGAGGCCATTCCACTTTATCAAATATTTGTATATTTGAATCTCGCTGTAGAGAAGATTCAAATCTTATCTCTCTGGCTCCTCCATCCCTTTTAGGCAAGTTAGTCAAAGTAAATTGATACCTGCAAGGGAGGCGAAACGTGTTGGTCAACTTCAGCTTTCCTAAGCATCTGAGCACTTGGTTTCTATTCCACCAAAGCATCTTGTTATATGTTCCTGTTCTTTCATAAATTATTGATATTGCTAGTGTAGAGACAGCATCTTGTTCATTTTTACACCTACTGCATTTTGTACAAATTAAGCTCTTAAAAAAGTTTGTAAAATGAATAAATGCATGAAAAAAATTCAATATCATTAACATAACTTTTTTTTTTTTTTTTTTTTTGAGACAGTGTCTCGCTCTGTTGCCCAAACTGGAGTGCAGTGGCGCAATTTTGGCTCACTGCAACCTTCGCCCCCTAGGTTCAAGTGATTCTCCTGCCTCAGCCTCTGGAGTAGCTGGATTACAGATGCATGCCACTACATCGGGGCTAATTTTTTATGTTTTTAGTAGAGACAGGGTTTCACCATGTTAGCCAGGCTGGTCTTGAACTCCTGACCTCAAATGATCTGTCCACCTTGGGCTCCCAAAGTGCTGGGATAACAGGCATTGGCCGTCATTAACACAATTTTGATAGAAAAGTAATTCAAAAGGGATGTATAAATATACTCAAAAGGAACAGATGAATCTACTCAAAACGTTTCTGAAATCAAGTTCCTCTTGATATACTACAGTACTTTACATTCCCTCCCTCATTCATTTTGTCATGAATATACACAATGCTGTCAAAGCAAAAGAATAATAATGGAACAATATCATTCTCCTTAAAAAGAAATGTGTTGGATTTAATAATTCTAACATAGCCAGGTGCAATTGGTGTGGTCTGTAATCCCAGCTGCTCGGGAGCTGAGGCAGGAGGATCACTTGAGCCCAGAACCTGCCTGGGCAACATAATGAGACTCTGTCTCAAAAAAAATTTTTAAAATTCCAATACTACCATCATCTGATAATATTTTGACAGTTGAAAGCACTGGTTTAACATGGTTTAATGTGCACTCTACTTTATTAATGCTGTTATTCTTTAGGGAAAGCATCCTGTCTTTTTCTGTGGTTTATAAAATGCCAACAATGCATGGAAGCTATCAATTTATTTAAGTGTCTGCTTGTTATAAAGTCAATAACTAATATAAGTAAAATAGATGACTGAATTTTTCAGTCATAAATGTAATTTTAAAAAATTGATTAAAATAATATACACCCGGGCCGGATGCAGTGGCTCACGCCTGTAATCCCAGCACTCCGGGAGGTCAAGGTGGGCGGATCATGAGGTCAGGAGATTGAGACCATCTTGGCTAACACGGTGAAACCCTGTCTCTACTAAAAAATACAAAAAAATTAGCTGGGCGTAGTGGCAGATGCCTGTAGTCCCAGCTACTCGGCAGGCTGAGGCAGGAGAATGGCGTGAACCCAGGAGGCGGAGCTTGCAGTGAGCCAAGACTGTGCCACTGCACTCCAGCCTGGGCAACAGAGCAAGACTCCATCTCAAAATAATAATAATAATAATAATACTATATACCCAAATAGTTTGGTACATTCAGAGCTAAGAGAAATTTCCTAAACAAAAAAAGGAACTCATAATGGTTATAGTATGTTAATAGTAAGATAGACATTCAGATCACTATGTGAATTTTAAATACTTTCCAAATAAAATCTAGTTTGGTAACTCAACATACTATGTTACCAAAAAACCCCACAAATATAAAATTTATTAGCATGATAAATTATTTTAATCATTGTAAGGGCACTTCTGACAATGAAAATTACCATCAAATTTTATTAAACCAATTATAAAAATCTAACATACCACTTCAACATTTTAAAAATATAAACATTTTTAGCCACATGCCATGGTTTTATAAATTTTTCTTCAGAGAAGTAAAGGAACAATACCTATGAAGGAGAACTTTTCTATATACTATTATAATAAACTATGCTAGGCAATACAAATAAAATGCAATTTTAAAACCTAAATATATTTGTACCTTATCATGTCTCACAAAGTACATCCATGTCACCAATCGGAGAGGTGGATGCCTCAGTTATAAAGCTGAATACTCCCGTGGTTGTTAGATCATAGTAATTGCCCAGAGGATTTGCTTTAGATATCCATTAAAAAGGCAGCCTTGTTATACTGTGACTTAATTACATGAAAAAGAAAACAACTTTTATTTTAGTTATACTTTTCCATTGACATCTAGTCATATAAAAGCCTTGGTTCATTCTCATGCCCCTCAAATGCTTTGGTTTAGTCCACAGAAAGTTTTCTTTTTAACTATTATACGATTAAGTATATCCTTATGAATGATCAGAAGCATCTGGGAAAGGTGGAAGTGAAAAAAAATCCTCACTGGGAAAGTTAGCTTAATGCTTACCTTCAGAGTAGCCCATTATCAACATTTCATAGTGGGTTTCTTTATTTTCAGGTCCCTCAGGTATGTGCAATAAATTATGACTTGAACTAAACAAGTCACACTTGGCTCCAAAATGAAATTTTCCTACCTCTACTTTCTAGTCCCTAAGGTGGGAAGAGGAAATCCTGGTCACAGCCAAAGGAGTCATATTTTTGGCTCTAACATACATTTTCCTTCTTCTCAAAAAGCCAAACCCTGCTATTGAGACTGCAAAGTCTTATGTTAGTATTTTAAACTGTATTTTAACTTTTACTTCCATAATCTTTCTCAAATTTAAGAAAAAATTTTAGTATCATAAAAGTAATGTCACTGCCTTCTTTTTCCCACTCAAATCACTTTTCTGACTGAATGATCTTAACCTTTTTAAATGTGAATTCAAATGAAATAGACAAAATAATGCAGAAATAGGCTGTTTCATTTCTATAAGGTAGAATATTTAAATTTGTATTTAATAAATAACCTTTACTTATTTCATGATAGACTGTTAATGTAAAAGAAAACTATAAAATTCTAATTTAAGGTCCTATAACTTGAAGCATAGTTTTAGTTTTGGAAGAGCCATCTATGAAGATCATTTAGATCATCATCTCTTTTTATAGGGAATAGGAGTATGGCAGACACACTCTAAGGTGATACACAGAGAGTCACATCTTTGTAATCCTCTCCCCTTAAGTGAGGGCAGAACCAGTGATTTGCATCTAGCCGACAGAATATGGAAAGGGTTCTGGGATAGTCACTCTTAATTAGGTTATATTATATAGCAAAAATGATGGGAAGTTATTCCCATGATTTTTTAATTTTATTTTTTTCTCCATAATTTTATTAAGTTGTGTAAGACTCTGTCTTGGCTGACTGGAGCTAGACAGCTTCCTATTGGCCTCTGGAAGTAAACTGTCTTGATACGAGGGGGCCTGTGAAAAGGTCACATGGTAATGAACTGTGAATAGCTTCTTGAAGCCAAGAGTGCCCCTTAGGGCTAGGCACAGTGGCTAATACTTCTAATCCCAGCACTTTGGGAGGCTGAGGCGGGTGGATCGCTTGAGCTCAGGAGTTCAAAACCAGCCTGGGCAACATGGCAAGATCCTGTCTCTAAAAGAAACAAACAAACAAACGTTTAAAAATTAGCCAGGTGTGGTGGCGTGTGCCTGTAGTGCCAGCTACCCAGGAGGCTGAGGTGGGAGGATCACCTGAGCCCAGGAGGCCAAGGCTGCAGTAAGCCATGATTGCACCACTGCACTCCAGCCTGGGCAATGGAGTGAGACCCTGTTTTCAAAAAAATTTTAAAAAGACTGCCTCTTGGATGGATTAGGAAGAACCTCAGTCCTACAACCACAGAAGGACCCCAAGTGCCAGATAGAACACAGCCTGGCCAACACACTGATTGCAGCAGTTTTGTGGAACCCTGACCCAGCTAAGCCATGCCCACACTTGTGACCAATGGAAACTGAGATAATAAATGTTTGTTAAGCCACTATGTGACAATTTGTTGCACAGCAATAAAAAACTAATATAGGCTGGGCATGATGCCTCACACCTGGGATTATATCCCAGCACTTTGGGAGGCTGAGGTGTGAGCATCCCTTAAGGCCAGAAGTTCAAGGCCAGCTTGCACAACATAGCAAGACCTCACCTCTCCAAAAAAAAAAAAAAAAAAAAAAAAAAAAAAATTAGCCAGGTGTTGTGGCACATGCCTATAGTCCTAGCTACTCAGGAGACTGAAGCGGGAGGATCAATTGAGCCCATGAGCTCAAGGCTGCAGTGAGCTATGATTACACCACTGTACTCCAGCCTGGGCAACAGAACAAGACCTTGTCTATGAAATAAAATAAAAATATTTAAATAAATAAATAAATACCAAAAGAGGGATAGCCAATATAGACAATAAAAGATACTCCCTCCACTATGTTCTACTATGTATTAGATAAAGTGTAAGATGCTGTTGAGGATTGAGCACTCCCTTTTACATATCCTCTAATGATTTACTACTATAACTACCCTGTATTGCCTCCTTATGAGTCATATCACTGTTTACTACCATCCTGTTCATTATCATCTAATGATTACTATCATTTCCATCCTTAAAGTCTCCAGGAATGGAGGGTGGTTACTGTTGTTCTTAAAAACAAATAACAAAGTCAAATACAATTTTAATAACTTCTATTAAAACCCCATTCAATCATTAACTGAAACATGTATTCAGCACTATGTTCTTAGGTAATATCTTAGTTGTAGAGACACAAAAATGCTTAAGAAATTATCCCTATCCTCAAGGTACACCATGTAACAGATTATAAAACATATTTATAAACACTAACTATGTGCTTTAGGAAATAATAAAGGACACTGGTAAAGGTAATTATGCAGGTGAATACTATAATATGCTTTTGAATTGCAACTCCTCTGTTTTCCCTATATTATTTAAAAGGCAAATGCATAAAACAATAATTAAAAATTAAATTAACAGCCACACAATGTATAAAAATGGAATCTGTGACAATAACAATGTAATAAGGGAGGAATAGAGACTCATATGATAGTTATAATTCCCAAGGTAAATACTAAAAACTAAAAAATACATCTAAAAGAAGGGAATCAAAATAGTATATTGCAAATCAACTAAATATAAAAAAGGAAATGATGGATTGAGGAACAAAAAGCACATGACACAAGAAAACAAATAGCTACATAGCAGAAGTAAGTCCTTTCCTATCAGTAATTATTTTATATGTAAATGGTTTAAACTCTCCAATTGAAAGGCAGAGATTGGCCAAATGGATTTTTAAAAACCTGATCCAACTATATGCTGTCAACAAAAGATTCACTTTAGATATAAGGAAGTTGGACCTCACCATATATCACATAGAAAAATTTACTCAAGAGGAATCATATATCTAAATTAAAGAGTTATAACTATAAAACTCTTCAAGGAAAACATTAGGGGCAAATATGCATGATGTTGGATTTGCCAATGTTTTCCTAAATATGACACCAAAGCACAGGCAACAAACAAAAAATAGATAAACTGGACTGCATTAGAATTTTAAACTTAACTTTTATATTCCATAGAGGCATACAAATATTTTCAAATACTTGTTTAACGATTTATAAAAATTTTAAGAAATCACTCATAATGATGCTCTGACATATTTCAAGTATTTTAGGTATTGACTGCTATATTCTGGGCATTTCCAAATGATGAAACGCCTTCTTAGTCATCATAAAAACTGCATGCTTATACTTTTAAAACTTACAACACACCAGTCTTATAAATGGATAACTAACAAATACCCTTTAGTTATGAAAAAATGCGATAGTTGAGGACTTCTTTTTGAAGTCATGATTCTAAGTCCTTTGTCATGTGTGGTAGAAATTATCCCTTTTCTCCCCTTCCTTGACTTTGAGATTATGCATGGACATGTTTTGGGCAACAGGAAGTTAGCAGATGTGATGTAAATAGGTATTTGACTTAATTGCTTACACAGTTAAACCTGCCCTCTTGTACTACTGTCACTGCAATGATAACATGCCTTGGCTAGTCTGTTGGTCCACAAAGAATGAAATACAGGTGGAACAGAGCTGACTCAGGTGACTTCAACGCAGATCAGCCAACTAGGGCAGAGTAGCTGAGCCCAGCTAAAATGGAGAGCACCGACCAACCAAGCCCAAGTCTAGATCATCTGCCACCCAATCACTCCATAGATGTATGACCTGTAATAAATGATTGCTGTTTTAAGTCACTAAGTTTTGGAGTTGTTACAGAAGAAGAACGGATCCAGACATATGGCAATAAGAAATCTACTTCCCACATCTAGTACTGCTGGTAAATAATTTCACTTTTTCTATCCCTTGTCCCTGCAGCTTGAACTATTCTTGTGTCCACCCTACTTGCACCTTTTGGGAACCACTAGGGATAACCCTTTAGAACCACCATCCTCCCCTTTACCCAGAACCCATTGATGCTTCTGTTATTTTGCTGTTTTATGCACATAAGCAGAACTATGACAAATAGGATCATGACTGAAGAATGTCAGAGGAGGCCACCAGGTGTCTTTTTTGCATGATAGACTAAGATATTGTCTAGGAAGAATTTATCCTGAGGAAAAAGCACTAAGAACCCCAGACTGGTATAACAATGTTCAAAATCATAGCTGTTGATGCAAAGGTGAAGAAAAGAGAAATGGAATTTCCTTCCCTCACAAATGTACTTTTTTAATTTTAAGAATTTTTAGAGGCCGGGCGCGGTGGCTCAAGCCTGTAATCCCAGCACTTTGGGAGGCCGAGACGGGCGGATCACGAGGTCAGGAGATCGAGACCATCCTGGCTAACACGGTGAAACCCCGTCTCTACTAAAAAATACAAAAAAAAAACTAGCCGGGCGCGGTGGCGGGCGCCTGTAGTCCCAACTACTCGGGAGGCTGAGGCAGGAGAATGGCGTGAACCCGGGAGGCGGAGCTTGCAGTGAGCTGAGATCCGGCCACTGCACTCCAGCCTGGGCGACAGAGCGAGACTCCCTCTCAAAAAAAAAAAAAAAAAAAAAAAAAAAAAAAGAATTTTTAGAAAATAATGAAGAATAACATAATAAATACCTGTATTCTCATTATATTTTCTTGCAGCTTATTTTCTTTTACTAAAAATTATGGAAAATGTTCAAATTATTTTGATAACTACTCTGAATATCATTCCCTTCTCTTCTCCTCATATGTAATCAGAAATATAATCTTGATTATCCTTTTAGGCCTTGTTACTTTGTATGTATAATATTTAGTACAACCTAGTATTAGCCATAAAGTTTTTCTTCTTTTCCAGCTCTCAAGAACTCATATGCAGGGTCCAAGGAAGACAGAGGACATAGGTGAAAATGGAAATAATTAGTTTTAGGGGAAAAAACTGTATTTTATTAACATATTGGAAGAAGGTGTGGTCTAAAGAAGGGAAAATGGTTCTTTCCAATTTAACAAAGCAGCCTTAGTGCAATAATGTAGGGCTAGAGTAAAATGATAAGACATTAAAAGGAGACAATACCAGTGCCAATAGCCGTGCCATCAGTAGCACTCTGCTTCAGTGGAATGCAGCACTAGTGCTGTTGATGGTGACAGTAGTTTTTCTTGGGTAGATGTCAGCTGTTTCATCAGTAGCAGTAGTCAAGGCAGCATCAGCCATTTTAGAATAGGAGACCCAGCCTTGGGCATAGCCATTAGTGCTCTCAGCAGTAGCACTGGTTAACTGGAGAAAGGTACTGGAAACCACCAAAGTTACTGGAGGCTGACAAAGTATTGGACTATGAATCATCAAGTGAGATACCCCCTGAGGACTTTCAGAAATGTTGAAGAGGTCCAGAGGTTACAGGAAGAGTAGGGGCTAACAAAAGAAATACTGCTTATTACTGTTAATGTTACCTAAAGACTGCTATGGACTAGAAAAATAAAAGTAAAATTATCTAATTCACAGTGCCTATTAAAGTATTAACAATTAAAAAGATAACTATTCTAATGAAAGAACTCCTGCTTTGGTATGAGACTCTAACTGATTGTACCCTGGGAGGAGGGATATAGGTCATAATCAATAAGTCAGCTCAGAGGCCAAAAAATCTCAAGTTTTCTCAGATTGCCAGCACTTTCCAATGCCTGTAGGAAGTAAAAGAAAATCCTCCTTGATGAACAATAACTTCAACTTAGGCTCAAATTATTACTATAGTTTTTCAAATATATTGTTGAGGAAACAATCAGTTATGATGAGATACAACTGTTTCTGGCTAAGATTGAGTAACTGGTTTGAGAGTATTTCTTCCATTGTAAGTAATCGCATAACCGGGCAAAACAGAGCAACTGTTTTCAGGTAGTAGACACCAAACAGCACAAGACAGTAATTCTGGAGCTAAGTGGAATTCATTAGGTGAACTCCATTATCCCAGTTCTCTGCTTGGGTATAATTTCCTGACCACAGCACAGAGCATTAAAGTACAAGTAGAGTGCAGTGGTCCTGTTGAGCTGAGGTGGAAGAGATCAGAATATGGAGTGACTAAATCACAAAATCTGCAAGGCAGGACACTGGAGAGAAGGGAGCCAGGTGGACAAAAGACCCCAGGATTCCTCGGAGGAACCCATAAGTCTGTGGTTAAAAGACATAAAACACAAATTGCTGGTTTCTTCTTCCAGAGTTTCTGATTCGGCAGGTCTGGATGAGCCTGAAAGTCTTTATTTCTATTAAGTTCCCAGGTGATACCAATGCACCTGACCCAGGACCAGACTTTGAAAATAACTCTCGTTGACCAAAAGACAGTGTAAATTGAAAATAAAATAAAATCTACATCTACTAAACTTTTCTCACTCATTCAGATTCACCAAAGACTTAAAAATGTCTAAGGATACAGGAAAATGTATACAGACATCCCTGAGAGACATTGCAAATTTGGTTCCAGACCACCCCAATAATGAGAATATCATAACAAAGTAAGTCACATGAATTTTTTGGTTTCCCAACACATAACAAAAGTTATGTTTACACTATACTGCAGTCTATTAAGTGGGCAACAGCAGTATGTCCAAAAGCAAATGCATATACCTTAACTTGAAAATATTTTATTGCTAAAAAAGGCTAATGATCATCTGAGCCTTCAGTGAGTCACTCTTTTTGCTGGCAAAGGGTCTTGCCTCAATGATGGCTACTGACTGATCAGGGTGGTGGTTGCTAAGGTTGGAATGTCTGTGGCAATTTCTTAAAATAAGACAACAATGAAATTTGCTCTATCATGTGACTCTTCCTTTCACAATAGATTTCTCTGTAGCGTAAGATGCTCTTTGATAGCATTTTACCCATCATAAAACTTCTTTCAAAATTGGAGTCAAGCCTCTCAAATTCTGCTGCTGCTTCATGAACTAAGTTTATTTAATATTCTAACTCCTTTGTTGTCATTTCAACAATGTTCATAGCATCTTTACTAAGAATAGTTCCTGTCTCAAGAAACCACTTTCTTTGCTCATCCATAAAATGCAACTCCTCATCTGTTTAAGTTTCCTCATGAGATTGCAGCAATTTAGTCATGTCTTTAGGCTCCACTTCTAATTTAGTTCTCTTATTATTTCCACCACAGCTACAGTTACTTCCTCCACTGAACTCTTAACTCCCTCAGAGTCATCCAGTGAGGGATGGAATCAATGACTTCCAAACTCCTGCTGGTGTTGATATTCTGACCTCCTCCCATGAATCATGAATGTTCTTAATGGCATCTATAACGGTGAATCCTTTCCAGAAGGTTTTTAATAGACTTTATCCAGATCCTTCAGTGGAATCGCTATCTATAGCAGTTACAGCCTTGTGAAATGCGAGACTTGGAAGTAGAAATTACTCCTTTATTCATTGGCTGCAGAATGGATGTTTTGTTAGCAAGCATGAAAACAATATTAATCTCCTTGTACATCTCCGTAGAGTTCTTGAGTGCCACGTATATGGTTAATGAGCAGTAATATTTTGAAAGGAATTGATTTTTCTGAGGAGTGGATCTCAATAATGGACTTAAAACGTTCAGTAAACCGTGCTGTAAACAGATATGCTGTCATGCAGACTTCGTTGTTCCATCTATAGAGCACAGGCAGAGTAGATTTAGTATAATTCTTAAGGGCTCTAGGATTTTTAAAATGTTAAATGAGCATTGGCTTCAACTTAAAGTCACCAGTTGCATTAGCCCATCACAAGAGAGTCAGCCTGTTCTCTGAAGCTTTGAGGTCAGGCATTGACTTCTCCTCTCTAGCTATGAATGTCCTAGGTGGCATCTTCTTTCAACAGAAGGCTGATTCTTCTACACCGAAAATCTGTTGTTTTGCATAGCCACTTTCATCAATTATCTTGGCCAGATCTTCTGGATAACTTGCTGTAGCTTTTCCATCAGCACCTGCTGCATTACCTTGCACTTTTAAGTTATGGAGATGGCTTCTTTCCTTAAACCTCATGAAACAACCTCTGCTAGCTTCATCTGCAGCCTCCTCACCTCTCTCAGCTTTCACAGAATTGAAGAGAGGTAGGGCCTTGCTCTGAATTAAGTTTTGGCTTAAGAGAATGTTATGGACAGTTTAATCTTCTTTCCAGACCACTAAACGTTTCTCTATATCAGTAATAAGGCTGTTTGCTTATTATTTGTACATTTGCTAAAGTAACACTTTCAATTCCCTTGAAGAACTTTTCCCTTGCATTCACAGTATGGCTAATTGGTTGGTGCAAGAGGCCTAGCTTTTGTCTTGTCTCAGTTTTCAATATGCCTTGCTCACTAAGCTTAATCATGTCTCATCTTTGATTTAAAGTAGGAAGCATGCAATACTTCCTTTCACTTGAACACTTAGGGGCCACTGTAGGGTTATTAATTGGCCTAATTTCAGTATTGTTGTCTCTCAGGGAATGGAGAGTCCCGAGGAGAGAGAAATGGGGGAAGGGTGGTCAGTGGAGCAGTTAGCATACATATGTCACTTATCAATTAAGTTCGCTCTCTTATGTGGGTACAGTATGAGGTGCCCCAAAACAATTACAATAGTAACATCAAAGATCACTTATCACAGATCACTCTAACAGATATAATAATAATGAAAAGGTTTGAAATATTGTGAGAATTAACCAAAATGTGACACAGAAACAAGTGACCACATGCTGTTGGAAAAATGGTGCCGACAGACTTGCACAATGCAGGGTTACCACAAACCTTCAATTTGTAAAAAAGCACTATAAAGCAAAGCTCAATAAAATGAGGGATCCCTGCAATTAACTTTATACAAAACCAATGACTCCTGTAATAATAAAACTTAAAGTTTTGATGGCCTACCTGTAGATCTTTCACATTTGGAAAAGGAATTCCTATTGTTATGACAGCACGGGCATTGTCATCTGAGAAATCCAGACCCTCACTCACTTTACCACGACAAACTGCTACCAGGAGAGCTCCATCTTAAACAACAGAAAAAAGCATATCCAAAATTATCAGAAATTGCTTATTCTTGGCATTTTGAAAATACCTGATTTATAATTATAGTAATTATAAAATAGTAATTATAGTAGCAAATTTAAAATAATCAAAATAAAACACTATTATGAGATAAAGTTTTAACAGTTCAATGTCTTTAAGTAAATAAGGGAAACAAAATTACATTTATATGCAAAAGGGTAGCAAACCAATTTACAAACTGTGCATCTTCCAGATAACTTATACAATAAAAACATGTCAGAATAGCAACTTGCATATGAACTGTGTGATTATAAACAGGTTTATTTCATAAAAATTGAAGTTGCATTATTACCTTTACACCTGAAAGTAAAATTCTCAGAATAACTGAAATAATTTTAATTGATAATACATATCATATGGAATCAATATATTTAAAAGTATTTAAAACAGACAGATAACACCATATATATACACCATAAAAAGATACTGACATGCTATATTACCTCTTTCTTGCATTGTTCATAAACTATTACTATCCCTTCACATCAAACTTTTTTATTTTATTTTATTATTTTTATTTTTATTTTTTGTGAGACAGGGTCTTACTCTGTCAGCCAGGCTGGAGTGCAGTGGCACAATCACAGCTCACTGCAGCCTTGACCTCTTAGGCTCAGGTGATCCTCCCACCTCAGCCTCCCAAGTAGTTAGACCTATAGGCACATGCACCACAAGCTGCTAATATTTGTATTTGTTGTAGAGACAAGATTTTACCATGTTGCCCAGGCCGGTCTCAAACTCCTGGGCTCAAGTGATCTGCCCGTCTCAGCCTCCCAAAGTGCTAGGATTACAGGCAAGAGTCACCACGCCTGGCCTCACATCAAACTCTTCATGGATATGCTCTAACTTGGAATTAAGTTTTCAGTTATGTTTTGAAAATTCAAGTTTATCTTATGTAATAGAATATAAGCACCAAGTGTACTAATTGCATCAAAATATAGGTCTCATTTGGCTAGTAAGGAATATATTTATATATATCCTAACTGCCTTTTTGCACAAAATATTTCAGGTAGTGCACTGAAGACTGTGAGATGATGGCATCGTTTTTCTTAAAGTTGAATCAGCATACCCAAGTGAAAATATTCACAGGAGAACAAGTACAATTAAAAGAATTTCTTTACCCAGTTTATTTTCTTTTCACTCAGGATTATAATTTTTCTCTTAAGTGTAATTCATTTAAAAATACAAAATTATAATTGTACCTTCTTACTTTGTAATAAAAAATAATTTTTTCACCAACCATGAAATAATTTCCAGTTACCTTTCTCTCCTTTGTATTTGATTGCATCATAGTACACCTGCAGTAATTCATCAAAATTTGTTTTTTCTCCTCCCTGTGGCTCTACAATGACTGTCTTCACCAACTCCAGATTATGCCATAAACCAGTAGAGAGCCAACGTTCTTTTAATTTTTCTAGTAACTAAAGAGAGGAAAGAAAAAAATTATTTTTTGTGTGTCTAGCTAAACAAACTTTCCTCCATTTGTTTAAGCCAATGTGACTACAATGTGACTACAGCAAGTATATTAATCTCTCTGTGTCTTTTCTCATCTATAAAATGAAGAAAACAATATATCTCATAGAGTGTTTATGGGGTTAAATTTATTAACAGATTTAGAGAGATCTGAATGGTGTTGGCACATAGTTTGCTGCTGCTGTTACAATTACCACCAACTTTGCTGCTGCTGCTGCTACTACTACTACTATTATCTTGGCAATTTCTACCACTACTGCTGCCACTACTACTACTACTGCTACTATTACTACTACTATTATCTTGGCAATTTCTACCACTACTACTGCCACTACTACTACTGCTACTACTACTACTACTATTATCTCGGCAATTTCTACCACCACTACCACTACTACCACTACTATCTTGGCAATTTCAAAAGCAAAAGCAAAAAACAAAAAATCTCTGTCAAAGTTAACAAACTTTAAGTTCTCTCTTTAAACCTAAGGTGAAGTTTCTTAATATTCTTAAATAGTCTTCAAATGGAGATGATTTAAGATCACTTTACTAAGTATATAGGCAGATAAGCTCATTATCTGAATATCTGATCATCATTAATAACCTGCATTGAAAAAAGATATAAAGAAAGACTCAGCCAAGAAGTAGAAAATATATGGGCACAAATGGAATATTTACAGCCATGGGTTAGATTACGAAAGGACGTTCCACAAATTTTAAGCAATCCTTATCATACTGATCACATATTTAAACAATTATGCCATGGTAGATTAAAAGTCAATAATATAAAGTCATGGTAGATTAAAAGTCAAGCCCAAAACAAAAATTCATCTTGATTGATTGATTGATTTTAGAGACAGGGTCTCTGTCACCCAGGCTAGAGTGCAGTGGCAAGATCATAGCTCAGTGCAGCCTCGAACTCCTAGGCTCAGGCAGTCCCTCCACCTTAGCCTCCTGAGTAGCTGGGACTACATGTGCATGCCACTACACCCAGCTAATTTTTATATTTTTTGTAGAGACGAGATCGTGCTTTGATGAACAGGCTAGTCTCAAACTTCAGGTCTCAAGGGATCCTCCAGACTCAGCCTTCCAAAGTGCTGAAATTACAGGTGTGAACCAATACACGTGGCTGTAAAACTCATATTCTTAAAAACCATATGAGTTAAATAGAAAAACACAGTAGAATTCAAGAAATCTTTAGTTATGAATAAGTAAAGCACTCACGATTCGAAACATGTGGCATACGGCAATGGCAATACTTGGAAATACATTTATAGCTTTAAATATATTTATTTTTAAAATGTCAACATAAAAGAATCAACTATTCTTTCCAAGAAGCTAGAAAATGAAACATAGCAAATGCAAAGAAAGAATAAAGCTGAATAAATGAAAAAGGCAAAAGCTAATATTAGAGATTATTACTTAAATTGAACTGTTTTATCTGCTTGTTATATACTATGAGTTCTACACAATTTGGACGAGTCATTATAAGAAACCACCCAAAATTCTCTGGAAAACAGCAACTGATCAGTTTTTATAAGATAATTTATTTCCTCAATTTTACCTTTATTTTTAGAAATAAACTTCTTAATAAGACTATAAAACAAAACATTAGTAAAATAGTTAATTTCTGCACAATATGCTTTAATTAAACAGGAAGAACTACTTTAATTCTATAAACACAGCTAAGAAGTTATTACATTAATTTTTATTCTCCAGAAAAAGACATCAAGGGAGGAAAAGAGGAACAAAAAAGCTATAGTTAGACAGAAAACAATTATTGAAATGACAATAGTAAGTCTTTCCCTATCAGTCATTACTTTAAGTGTAAATGGATTAAATTTTCTAAGCAAAAGATATAAAGAGGCTGGATAGATAAAAATGCTGTCTGCAAGTGACTCACTTTAAGGATATCCATAGGCTGAAAGTGAAGGGATAGAAAAAGATATTACTTATAAATGGTAACCAAAAGACAGCAGGGGTGGCAATTCTAGGATACTAAACAGATTCTAAGTAAAAAATTGTCACAAGAGACCAAAAAAAAAAAAAAAAAAAGGACATTATATAATGATAAATGGGTCAATTCACCAGGAATATTTAACAACTATAAATATATACCAACCAACATCAGAACACCCAAATATAGCAAGCAAATACTGATTGTACTGAAGAGAGAAATAAACAGCAATATAAGAATAGTAGGAAAGTTTAATATCTCACCTTCAGTAATGAATAAAACACCCAAACAGAAGAGCAATAAGGAAACGGAACTTGAACAATACTAGAGACCAGATGGACCTAACAGACATATATAGAACATTTTACCCAACAGCAGCAAAATACATATTCTTCACAACTGTATATGGAACATTCTCTAGGACAGATCATGTGTCAGGTAACGAAGCAAGTCTTAACAAATGTAAGATTAAAATTAATATCAGGTATCTTTTGCAACCACAACAGAATGAAACTAAAATTCAGCATCAGAAAACCAGCAAATTTACAAAAATATTAAAATTAACGTACTTTTGAACAACCAATGAATGGGTCAAAAAAGAAATCAAAAGGAAAGTTATGAAATTATCTTGAGACCAATGGGAAAAAAACACAACATACCAAAAGTAGAGATACACCAAAAGCAGTACTAAGAGGAAAGTTTATAGTGGTAAATGCCAACATTAAAAAACAAAGATCTCAAGTAACCCAATTCTACACTTCAGGAAACTAGAAAAAGAACAAAGTAAACTCAAAGTTCACAGAAGGAAAGAAATATTAAGATTAGAGCAGAAATAAAATATGGAACAGAAAAACAAACAAACAATAAAACTAAGAGTTGATTTTTGAAAAGATCAACAGAATTGACAAGTCTTCACCTAGATTGGTTAAGAAAAAAAAAAGAGAAAATCAGAAATGAAAAAAGAGGCACTGATGCCACCAATATAATAAAAGATAACTCTGAAAAATTATATGCCAATAAATTAAATAAACTAGATGAAATGGACAAATTCCTAGTAATATACAACCTACCGAGACTGAATAATGAAGAAACAGAAAATCTGAACAGATTAGTAAGGAGACTGAATCAGTAACAAAAAGTCTCCCATCAAAGAAAAGCTAAGGACATAAATGGCCTCGATGCCAATTCTACAAAACATTTTTATTTATTTAATTTTTTATTTTCATTTCTTTGCTTTTTTTTTTTTTTTTTTTGAGAAACAGTCTTGCTCTGTCACCCAGGCTGGAGTATAGTGGTGTGATCATAGCTCACTATAACCTCAAACTCCTGGGCTCAAGCAGTCTTCCTACTTCAGCCTCCCAAGTAGTTAGGACTACAGGCATGAGCCACCATGACCTGGTAGTTTTTTTTTTTTTTTTTTTTGTAGGTATAGAGTCTCACTATATTGCCCATGTTGGTCTTGAACTCCCGTCCTCAAGTGCTCCTCTTGCCTTGGCCTCCCAAAGTGCTGGGATTACAGGTGTGAGCCACTATGCACAGTCCTCTATGAAACATTTAAAGCAGGGGTCCCCAACCCCCAGGCCACAGACCGGTACTGGTAGAATCCAGGCTGCACAGCAGGAGGTGAGTGGCAGGTGAGCGAGCATTATCGTCTGAGCTCCGTCTCCTGTCAGATCAGCAGCAGCATTATATTCTCATAGGGGTGCAAACCCCATTGTGAACTGTGCATGCAAGAGATCTAGGTTATATGCTCCTTATGAGAATATAATGCCTGATGATCCGAGGTGGAACAGTTTCATCCCAAAACCACCACCGCCAACCCCAACCCAGGTCTGTGGAAAAGCTATCTTCCACAGAACCAGTCCCTGGTGCTAAGAAGGTTGGGCACCACTGACTTTAAAGACTAATACAAATGTAGATTCATTGTAATTCCTATCAAAATCCCAATGACATTTTTTACAGAAATAGAAAAAAAATACAAAAATTAATATGCAACCACAAATGACTTGGAATCATCAAAACAATCTTGAGAAAGAAGAACAAAGCTAGAGGCATCATGCTTCATGACATTTACATCTTACAAAGCCACTATAATCAAAATAGTAATTGCATTGCCATAAAGACAGACATATAGACCACTGGAAGAGAATAGAGAGCCTGGAAATAAATCCACACATGTATGATCAACTGATCTTCAACAAGGGTGCCAAAAATACATAATGGGGAAAGGACAGTCTGTTCAACAAATAGTTTAGGGCAAACAATATCCACATGCAAAAGAATAAAACTGGACCTTTATCTTACACAATACACAAAAGTTCACTCAAAATGGATTAAAGACTTAAATGTAAGATTTCAAACTGTTGGCCGGGCACAGTGGCTCACGGCTGTAATCCCAGCACTTTGGGAGGCCAAGGTGAGCAGATCACGAGGTCAGGAGATCGAGACCATCCTGGCTAACATGGTGAAACTCCGTCTCTACTAAAAATACAAAAAATTAGCTGGACGTGGTGGCACGCGCCTGTAGTCCCAGCTACTCGGGAGGCTGAGGCAAGAGAATCACTTGAACCTGGGAGGCGGAGGTTGCAGTGAGCCAAGATTGCGCCACTGCACTCTAGCCTGGCGACAGAGCAAGACTGTCTATATAAAAAAAAAACTCTTAGAAAAAAATACAGGAGAAAATTTTTATAACACTAGATTTAACAATGATTTGATGGGTATGACATAAAAGCACAGGCAACGAGAGTAAAACATATGATTGGGATCACAACAAACTAAAAGGTTTCTGCACAGTAAAAGGAAAAAAAAGAGTAGAAAGGTAACCTAAATGATGAGAAAAAATATCTGCAAACCATATATCTGATAAGGGATTAATATCCAAAATATATTAAGAAACTCAATATTAAAAAAAAAATTGAAAAACAAGCAAAGGACATGAATAAACAGTTATCCAAAGAAGACATACAAACTGTTACCAGGTATATGGAAGGATGCTCAACATCAGTAATTATCAGGGAAATGCAAATCAAAACCACAATGAGATATTAGTTCACAACTTTTAGGAAGGCCATTATTTTAAAAAATAAATAAATAACTGTTAGTGAAGATGTTGTGATATTGGAATCCTTGTGTATTGCTGGTGGGAATATAAAACAGCGTAGCCACTGTGGAAAACAGAAGAGGAAATAAGAATCAAAATAAAACAGTATATATAAAAATGTTTTATGGGTTTCAATATACAAGTCTTTTACCTCCTTAAGTTTTATTCCTAAGTATTTTATTTGTTTTGGTACTACTGCAAATGGAAATGTTTTCCTAATTTCCTTTTCAGACAGTTTGTTGTCAGTGTATAGAAATACAACTGATTTTTGTATGTTAATTTTGCATATTGCAACTTTACTCAATTTATTAGTCCTAACAGTTTTTTAAAAATAAGATCTTCAGGAAAGATCATGTCTGTAAACAAAGACAATTTTACTTTTTCCTTTTCCATTTGAGTGACTTTTATTCCTTTTTCTTGCCTAATTGCTCTGGCTAGGAATTCTAGTACTATGTTATACAGAAGTGGCAAGAGTGGGCATCCTTGCCTTGTTTCTGATCTTAGAGGAAAACCTTTCAGTTTGCACCACTGAGTATGCTATGAGCTTCTTACATATGACCTTTATTATAATCAGGTAATTTCCTTCTATTCCTACCTTGTTGAGAATTTGTATCATGAAAGTGTGTTGCATTTTGTCAAATGCTTTTCTGTATTATTGAAACAATGCATGAAGGTTCTTCTCAGCAGATGGTGTTGAGAAAACTGGATCACTACATGTAAAAAGAATGAAGTAACACCTTGCCTACATAATAAACAAAAATTAACTCAACATTGGTCAAAAACATTACTGTAAGAGCTAAAAAATATAAAACTCTAAAAGAAAAAAAATGGAAGGCTTTATGACCTTGGATTTGGCAATGATTTGTTGGCTATGACACCAAAAGCATAAGTATACAGATAAATACAGATAAACAGAAAAATACAGATAAACTTGGATTTCATAAAAATTATAAAACTTTTTTGGATACTGTCAAGAAAGTTAAATGATAATACACAGAATGCAAAGCATATGGCTGATAAAAGATTAATATGCAGAAGATATAAAGAACTCCTACAACTGAACAACAAAAAAACCAAACAGATTCAAATATAGGCAAAGGGCTTTAATAGACATTTCTTGAAAGATTTAAAAAAACAATGGCCCAAAAGGACATGAAAAGATGCTCAACATCCTTAGTCATTAGGAAACTGCAAGTCAAAACCACAATGAAGTCCCACTTCACACCCAATAGTATAACTACTGTCCAAACAAGAAAAGTAAGTGTTGCAAGGACATGCAGAAACTGTAACCGTCACACATTGCTGGTGGCAAATGTAAAATGGTACAACTGCTGTGGAAAACAGTCTGGCAGTTCCTCAAAAGTTCATAAGCGTGGAATTACCATATGATCCAGCAATTCCACTCCTAAGTATATAACCTCAAATATCTGAAAGTACTAGGATCCAAACAAATAGTTGTATGTTGATGTTTATAGAAGCATCATTCCCAATAACCAAATAGTGGAAACAACTCAAGTGTCAATCAACAGATAAACAAAATATATGACCTACATGCAATGGAAAATGATTCAGCTATAAAAGGAATGAAATTCTGACAAATGCTTGAATATGGATAAACCTGAAAATGTTGTGGTAAGTGAAAAAAGCCACTGTATTTTTGTACACAAAGTACAAATATTATATGATTCCACTTATATGAGGTACCTAGAATAGACAAATTCTTAGAGATAGGAAGTAGAACAGAGGTTACCAGGGCCTGAGGGAAGGGGCTAAACAGGAGTCATTGTTCCATCAGTACAGTTTCTGACTGGGATGATTAAAAAGTTTTGGAAAGGGATACTGGTGATAGTTGCACAACATCATGAATGTACTCAATGGCACTAAATTGTACACTTAAAAATGCTTAAAAGGTAAATTTTAGCGGTTGGGCGTGGTGGCTCACGCTTGTAATCCCAGCACTTTGGGAGGCCGAGGTGGGTGGATCATGAGGTCAGGAGATGGAGACCATCCTGGCTAACACAGTGAAACCCCATCTCTATAAAAATACAAAAAATTAGCCAGGCATGGTGGCGGGCTCCTGTAGTCCCAGCTACTCGGGAGGCTGAGGCAGGAGAATGGCGTGAACCCGGAAGGCAGAGCTTGCAGTGAGCCAAGATCGTGCCACTGCACTCTAGCCTGGGTGACGAGCGAGACTCCATCTCAAAAAAAGAAAAACAAGGTAAATTTTATGTGCATTTTACCACAATTTCAAAAATTGAAAAGAACACACAAATGAATACTATGTAGTAATATAAATAAATGAACTGGTTTCTCACATATTAACAAGGATGAATCACAAACTTTTAGGTGCTGAGTAAAAAATGCAAATACAGATATATAACAAATATGATTTCATTTATATAAGGTTCAAGAACAATATGTTCTTTGAGAAAATATATATATATAAATTTTAAAAACTCACAAAACTAATACCTTTAGCTTTCGGGGGGATACAACTGGGAAGGAACAAATGAAGGATTTTTTTTTTTTTTTTTTGAGACGGAGTCTCGCTCTGTCACTCAGGCTGGAGTGCAGTGGCACAATCTTGGCTCACTGAAATCTCCGCCTCCTGAGTTCAAGCAATTCTCCTGTCTCAGCCTCCCGAGTAGCTGGGACTACAGGCGGACACCACCACACCTGGCTAATTTTTGTATTTTTAGTAGAGACAGGGTTTCGCCATATTGGTCAGGCTGGTCTTGAACTCCTGACCTCAGGTGATCCACCCCTCAGCCTCCCAAAGTGTTGGGATCACAGGCGTGACCCATTGCACCTGGCCAGACGGAGGCTTCTAATGTAGAAATAATGTTCTATTTCTTAAGCTGGGTGATGGATACTCAGATCTCCATTTTATTATTATTTAAAATGTACATATTAGTTTTGTGGACTTATATACACACATATTTCACAAATACAAAATATAAAAATTAAACAACAGTCTGATTATTAATATGATGAGTTACAGGAGGGGTTATAACATATACATTTAGGCTACTAATATAGTAATCCAGAGATGGCGGTAGGTTGAATTAGAATAAGTTAAGAAAAAATATGCAAACCTTGAGAATAAGATAAAAAAGAAACGGTACAAACTTTCCATTTCAAATGGAGGCAAAAGCCCACTAGAAGATTATCTATGGAAATACACTTTGTTGAACTCACTGTTCACTATTAATTAAGGTTCCAGACTTAGCAAGATTATATTTCAACTTAGATATTTTTGTCTAATACAAATACAAATCATTTCTGTCCAGGAGAAAAGATAACCCCAAAGGTTACTATTTATTGCCCTCTGGTACATCAACCAGTTTTCTTTTAGTCTATTCCTTTATTAAATTGCCTACAAGTACATAAATCCTTAAACGCTCTCTGAGTTGGCCAAATCCATACTTTTTCTTCATTAATCAGTGATTTTAATAAAATCTGTGGTAGGTGTTAACTTTATATGTGAGCCATGACTTTATCTTTTTGAAAATTAACTGTAGAGAAAGAAAAGTCAGCAGGTTATAAAAATATTTAAAATTAAAATGAATAAGGTATAGTGTTAGATGGGACATGACAGGGAAGGGAGAAAAAGGTTCACAGGTGCTCTGTAGGTATATGATTAGCCCAAATATGATTTCAGTACCTGCTATGTTTTGAACATTTGTCCTCTCCAAAATGTTGAAATTTAATCTCTAATGTGGCAGCATTGAGAGGTGGGGGATTTTAAGAGGTGACAGGGTAACAAGAGTGCTACCCTCATGAATGGATTTGTCCAGTCATGTATTAATGGTTTATCACAGGAGTAGGACTAATGGCTTTATACAAAAAGGAATTGAGACTCAAGCTTGTACACTCAGCCTCCTTGCCCTGTGATACTCTGAGCTACCCTGGGACTCAGCAGAGAGTTCCCACTGGCAAGAAGGCCCACACCAGATGCAGCCTCTCGGCCTTACACTTCTCAGCCTTCGTAACTGGAAGAAATAAATTCGTTTTAAAAAATAAATCACCTAGTTTGAGGTAGGGTAGTCTGTTACAAGCAACAGAAAATGAACTAAGACAGTACCATTCACTCATACACGCAACACTGGAAAAGAACCAAGACTGGAAGGAAAGATTAAGTTTGTTGCCTTTAAGATATTCAAATGGAAATATTGATATGGCAGTTGGATATATGGGCATAGTACTTAAGGTAGAAGTCAGAATTGAATTATATATTAGGAAAGCATGACAAAAGATAAAACTAAAAAACAATGCATAGAGATGAGATTGCCTAGTGGGAGAGTACAGATTAAAAAAGGGGGACCAGCAAGAAAACCTTATTTCCTCTTTTTTTCTTTTTAGAGATGAGATCTCACTCTGTTGCTCAGGCTGAAGTGCAGTGGTATGATCACAGCTCATTGTAGGCTCACATTCCTGGGCTCAAGCGATCCTCCCACCTCAGCCTCCCAAGTAGCTGGGACTATAGGTATGCGCTGCCATGTCTGGCTTTTTAAAAAAACAAACAAACAAACAAACAAAAACCAGGCAAGGTCTTGCTGTGTTGCCAAGGGTGGTCTCGAAATCCTGGGCTCAAGCAATCCTCCACCTTGGCTTCCCAAAGGGATTATATGCATAAGCCACCACACCCAGCCCCTCATCTCTATTACTGCTCATCCAATTCATCAGCAAATCCTGCCAGCACTACTTTTAAATTTATCTAGACTCTAAACATTTCTCACTATCTTTACTGCTACCACAGTGGTCCAAGCCATCACCATCTATCATCTAGATTATTAGAGCAGACGCCTTAACAGTCACCTTGCTTCAGCCTATGCTCTCTACAGTCCATTTTTCATACAGCAGCCAACATAATCCTTTTAAAACTAAGTTTAAAGCCTCCAATGGCTTCCTATTGCATTTCGAACAAAATCTAAATGCTTACTGTGGTGTGATTTTACCCAGCTATTTCTTTGACCTTATCTCCTTCAATTCCCCATACTTCAGTCCTGCTCTGCTACCCTGGCTTCCTTTTGCTCAAACTAAGTACTCTCCTATCTCAAGATTCCTACTATCTGAACATTATTCCCCCCAAATCAGAGTGGTTTGCTTCCTCTCTTCCTTTACACTTTTACTCACTGTCACCTTCTCGGACAGACCTTCCGAAACCATCCAATTAAGTTCTAAATGAACATCCTCCAAACCCCCCAAAAAAACCTCCAACCCCAGGATCCTCTTTTCCCCCTTTCCTTGCTTTAGTTTTCTACATAGCACTTATCACCAACTATATTAGTCCCCTCAGGCTACCACACAAAAATATCAGACTGAGTGGCTTAAACAACAGAAATTTATTTCTTAAAATTGTTAGTTTAAGCCACAGACTGAGTGGCTTAAACAAGAGAAATTTATTTCTTACTTCTTGGCTATGAAGTCCAAGATCAAGGTGCCTGTTAACTTGATTTCTGACTTGAGGGCTCTCTTCCTGGCTTGCAGACAGCCACCTTCTCTCTGTGTCCTCACATGGCCTTTCCTCTCTATTCAGAGAGGGACAGGGAGAGACAGCAATGGAGTTTTCTGGTGTCTCTTCTTACAAGAACACTAATCCTATCAGATAAGGCCCCCACCCTTACAACCTCATTTAACCTCGATTACTTCCTTAGAGGCCCCATCTCCAAATAAAGCCACACTGGGGGTTAGGGCTTCAACATAAAAAATGTGGTGGGATGCAAACATTCAGTCCATAATATCATCTAACATATTAGTAGCCTTCTGTGTCTCTCATTTATTTTCTGTTTCTCACCCTGGAATATAAAAGGACAATGATTTTTGTCTGTTTTACTTACTGCTGATTGCCCAGTATTTAGAACAGTACCTTACATATAGAAAGTGGTCAGTAAATACTCGTTGAATGAATTTTATAAATGAATGGAAAATGAAGGTCCAAAACAATGGCACATCAGAGAGTACCTTACATATAGAAAGTGGTCAGTAAATACTCGTCGAATGAATTTTATAAATGAATGAAAAACGAAGGTCCAAAACAATGGAAGGTCAGGGAGGAGAGTAGGGAGGGGTAAAACATAACTGTAAAACCAGGTGCCAAAGTCCTTAATAAAAGAAGAGTTGGCTGAGTGCAGTGGCTCACACCTGAAATCCCAGCACTTTGAGAGACTGAGGCTGGAAGATCACTTGAGCCCAGGAGTTCGAGACCAGCCTGGGCAACTTGGCAAAACCCTGTCTCTACAAAAAATACAAAAATTAGCTAGGTGTGGTGGTATGTGCCTGTGATCCCAGTTATGCGGGAGGCTGAGATGGGAGGACTGCTTCAGTCCTGGAGGTTGAGGCTGCACTGAGCTATGATCATGCCACCATACTCCAGCCTGGGCGATAGAGTAAGACCCTATCTGAAAAAGTAAATAAAAATAACATAAAATATTAAAAATAAGAGTATCCAGATGCTTTGTAAGATGGCAAAGATGAAGGGGAAAGACTAGTTTTTTCTTGCTGAGACTTTGTTCACTCATTCTTTCCTCCCTTCCTTTCTTCACCCCTCCCTTCCAGAAGAAAACAGACAGGTAAAGATTTAGAAAGAACAATGGAGAGTAAATAGAATACTAAGTCTGAAATACTACAAGTTATGAGAGGAAAGGACGGTCACAATTTGGAAGGTCTGACCAAGTGGCATGTCCTCTGTGTCTATCCAGATTTTAGTTCAGGCAAAGAGCTATGAGGAACACTTCATAAAAGGGAGAATTTGGTGACTATGACACATTTCCACAGAACACAATGTGTTTATTTTAATTTCTTCAGTGGAGTTTTCTTTTAAGTACCTTAAAACCTTTTGTTAAGGATAACACAGGGGCTACATGCAAATTTGGAGTACAATTCTATAGCAAAAACATACTCTTATTTTAGCGAAAATGGCCTACAGCAAATTTTCAGTTTCAAATAACAAAATATTTAGGTCTACAGCTTTTATATTCTCATTGCAGGTGACATTCGAATTACACATTTAGACAGCTTAACTATTTTCGTCTTGCCAGAGAAATCACATAAATAACTAAACACAAAAATAACTCAACTGTTAAATTCTCTTAGGTATCCTAACTAGGCACCTAAAAATCAAATTAAAGGAAAGTACAATGACACAGAGCTGTCTCTCAGGTCTTTTGGCTTACATATATAAAAAATGTGAGGTATCTTTGTTGTAAATATCTTAATAGCTCATAAAGGGTAAATACTATTCATATAGGGAGACCAGTCAACATATAGTGATAGAGATGATTTAATTTACCAATTGGTGTTCACATCACTTCAATTTGTTAACCTCATAGGCAATTTTTTTAAAAGTCAGATCTCACAAACTAAAAGACACTTTGGAATGTCCATGTCTTATCTGGATATTGTCATTTTATTTTGTCAAACTTCTTTAAAACTAGTATTTCACTAGGGAGGCAATAAGTTCGAATGCAACCTAGTGGGGAAATCCTGCATTTGCTCAATGTCCATAGCTCTTACACAGTTCCAGATGTTCAGTACATTAATAATACACTAACTCAAAGCCTCTTTTTGAAACTTTAGAAAGTGCAAATTGCATTAAGACCTCTTTGCCCTCATTAATGGTATTGTTACAATCCCAGTCCTCTGGAAAATGTTTTTTGGCATGTGTTTAACTTTATAATATTGCCATTTACTCACTTTAATAGCCAGTACTCAAGTCTTAATGCTTTTAATAGGCCTGCCTAAACAGACTACCATCTTTTGTAATCTTATTCACATAATTTATTTCATAAGTAGAACCTGGTATATTTTTCCATCTAAAGATGAGTCTTCATTATTCATTTCATGAGGTATTCATATGTTTTAAATGTTTACTTTCTTTTATTCAGTTGACATGTACCCATAGGTGGCATATGTTAGAAATAAAAAAGAGTTCCTTTTAAACACTAATAAAAATGAAAAAGTAGTAGTTTTTTAAAATCACTTTTTTAGTTAGAGTAAAAATGAGTATCTTTAATTTTTGCTAAATACAAACTGAAAATATAAGAAAACTAAGAATATGAATTCCTGTTGAAACAACTGCCTATTTGGTGATATTTGACTCAGCACCTTCACCTCAAGAGGCTGGGTTATATTTCAGAATCAAACTTTCAATGAACACAGGTGCAGTCAGAGGTGCACTTGGAGGAATATTATAGACAAATACTGCCCTAAAGTGAGAGTAAGACCTCTGTTGGCAATCTAACTGGAAGTGAAGATCCTACAGCCCTCTCTGAAAAGAAACACTCCCTCTCATAGATTAGTTAAAATATCGAGGACTCTGAAAATGTCAGAGCTGCACTACTAGTGCCTTACTGCAGTAGTGATACCTCGATTTACAGTTACTTCTTGATATATTCTGACAAAAATATACAATGATATTTACAATGCAAAAAACTTCAAAAAATGACATTTGTAAAACAACTAATATGTTTACACATGAAAATCTACTTTCCTGAAATCATGTGAAAAGAAAACAATAAAAGCCAGATGTGGTGGCTCACACCTGTCATCCCAGCAGTTTGGGAGGCCAAGGCAGACAGATTGCTTGAGCTCAGGATTTCGAGACCAGCCTGGGCAACATGGCTAAACCCCATCTCTACAAAAGAATTAACTGGGCATGGTGGTATGTTCCTGTAGTCCCAGTTACCCAGGAGGCTGAAGTGGGAGGATCACCTGAGCCGGGGAGGTGAAGAGTACAGTGATTGCACCACTACATTCTAGCCAGGGCAACAGAGTGGGACACTGTCTTGAAAAAAGAAAAAAAAGAGAGAAAAAAGAAAAGGAAACAATAAGAACTCAATACTATGTTATGTATGGAACAAATTCTTAACTCTTTGAAACATAAATTCTGAATTACTGTTGTTTCATCAACAGTTATTTCATCAATGTCTAAAGTAACCATTTAGTTAAAATGTACATAATCTGACTTGTTTTGCTTTTTTAGAGTAAAGAACTGTTGACTGAGTTAATATTGGCTACAGTCTGAATAAACTTATTCACTCAAATTCAACTATATGTTTTATTCTTTTCCTGAATAAATTAACCGTAGGCGAAAAAGGCAACTTGTTTTCCATACTTCTGTAAATGGGCTAATAATTAAACTATAATGAGGTCAGTGCACTTGCACTGTTATAATCCAGACTGAGGGAAGCAAGTGAAGCAACCACTATATTACCTAAAAGTTACTACTTTCAAGTATTGCCATCTGAATCTGCTGCAAATTTGTTGCTCTAAAACTTGAAAAGAAATGTTTCAGAGAAAGCATCACTTCACAGTCTAGTGAATAAGATCCAAAAGAAAAATATTTAAATTACAATGCAGTGCATAACAAACATAGAAAGGCCTCAAGGCATACCACTACAGGAAACCATCAAATCACAAAGGAAGACAGCAAGAGAAATAAAGAAACAAAGCACCTACAGGAGAACTAGAAAATAATTCACAATGCTGGGTGGGCATGGTCACTCATGCCTGTAATTCCAGCACTTTGGGAGGCCCAGGCAGAAGGATTGCTTGAGGCCAAAGGATTGCTTGAAGCCAGGAGTTTGAGACCAGTGTGAGCAAAAGCAAGACCCTGTCTCTAAAAAAAAAAAGTTTAAAAAAAAATTTATATGGGTGTGGTGGCATATGCCTGTAGTACCAGCTACTCAGGAGGCTGAGGTTGTAGGATCCCTTCAACCCAGGAGTTCAAGGTTATGGTGGCCTATGATCACACCCCTGCACTCTGGCCTGGGTGACAGAGCAAGACCCTGTCTTAAATAAATAAATAAATGGCAGTAATAACTCCACCTTTCAATAACTACCTTGAATGTAAATCAATTACACTCTAGCAAAAAGACAGAGTCTTAATTGCCAGAGCAATTTAGAAAGAGTAAGAAAAGAAGATCCAACTATATGCTGCCTACAAGAGATTTGCTTTTAGGGATGCACACAGGCTGAAAGTGAGCAGCTGAAAAAAGCTATTCAACAAAATGGAAACCAAAAGAGAGCAGGGTTATCTGTACTGACATAAGACAAAATAGACTAAGTCAAATACTGTAAAGAAAAAAACTAAGAAGAACATCATTTAACAAAAAAAGGTCAATCCATCAAGAGGATATAACAATTGTAAATACATATGCACCTAACATCAAAGTACCTAAATATGTAAAACAAGTATTAAAGGATCTGAAAAGAGAGATAGATTCTAATACAATAATAGTAGGAGACATCAATACCCCACTTTCAACAATGAACAAATCATCCAGACAGAAAATATATTTAAAAACACTGGACTTGAATAAATTTAGACCAAATGGACCTAACAGGCGTATACAGGCATACCTTGGAGATATTGCAGGTTCAGTTTCAGACCACCACAATAAAGCAAATATCACAATAAAATGAGTCATACATTTTTGTTACCCAGTACATATAAAAAGTTATGTTTATACTATACTATAGTCTATTATGTATACAAGTGGCATTATGTCTAAAAAATACATACCTTAGTTTTAAAATACTTTATTGCTAAAAAATGCTGACACAGAGACATGGAGTGAGTATATAGTATTAGAAAAATGGTGACAATAGACTTGCTTGACACAGGGTTGCCACAAACCTTTAATTTATGGGAAAAAAAAACCCAGAATATTTGCAAAGTGCGATAAAGCAAACACAATAAAATAAGGTATTCCTGTACAGAATATCCCATCCAACAGCAACAGAATACACATTCTTCTCAAATACACATAAAACAGTCTCCAGGATAGTTGATATTTTAGGCCATGAAACAAGTTTTAACAAATTTAAGTTTGTTATCATATCAAGTATCTTTGCTGGCCACAATGGTATAAAACTAGAAATGAATCACAGGAAAATTCACAAATATATGGAAATTAAACGACATGTTCCAGCAACCAAAAAACCAAGGGGGCAATGAAGAAATTAAAAGGGAAATTTTTAAAAATATATTGAGACAAACAAAAATGGAAACACAATATACCAAAACTTAGGGGACGCAGCAAAAGCAGTCCTAAGAGGAAAGTTTATAGTAACAAATGCCTACATCAAAAAAGAAGATCCCAAATAAATAACATTACCCCTCAAGGAACTAGAAAAAGAAGAACTAAGCCCAAAATTAACAGAAGGAAATAAATAATAAAGATCACAGAAGAAATAAATAGAGACTAGGAAAACAACACAAAGATCAACAAAACTATGAATTGGTTTTTGAAAAGATAAATTAAATCAACAAACCTTTAGCTAGATTAACAAGAAAAAAAGAGAATATTCAAATAAAATGAGAAACAAATGAGGAGATATTATAACTGATACCACAGAAATACAAAGGATCAAAGTGACTATTACAAACAATTATATGCCAACAAAACAAACTGGATAACCTGGAAGAAATGGATAAATTCCTAGACACAACCAACCAAGACTGAATCATAAAGAAATAGAAAATCTAAACAGACCAATGAGTTCTTTCCAATCAAAGAAAAGTCCAAGACCAACTGTTGGCTCACTGCTGAATTCTACCTAACAGTTAAAGAACTAATACCAATCTTTCTCAAATGATTTCAAAGAAGTTGAAGAGGAGGATATACTTCTAAATTATTTTTACATGACCAGTATTATCACCCTGATACCAAAGCCAGACAAGGACAATACAAGAAAAGAAAACTACAGGCCAGTATCCTTGATAAACAGAAATGCAAAAATCCTCAACAAAATACTAGCAAACCAAATTCAACAACACATTAAAAGAACAAATCAACATAATCAAATGGGATTTGTCACTGGGATGGAAAGATGGTTCAACATATGTAAATCAATAAATGTATACAGCACATTAATAGAATGAAGGACAAAAACCATATGATCATCTCATTAGATGTAGAAAAATCATTTGACAAAATTCAACATCCTTTCCTGAGAAAAACTTTTACTAAATTAGGTATAGAAGAAATGTACTGCATATTTGGCCAAAAAAGGCCAAATATGTTAAGCCCACACTTAATATTATATTCAATGGTGAAAAATTGAAAGCCTTACCTCTAAGATCTGGAACAAGACAAGGATGCCCACTTTCACTATGTCCATTTAACATAGTACTGAAGTCCTTGCCAGAAAAATGTAGAAAGAGAAAGAAATAAAAATCACCCAAATAGAAAACAAAAAAGTGAAACTGCCCTTGTTTGCTGAAGACATAATCTTATATATATAGAAACCCTTAAAGACTACACCAAAAAACTGTTAGAATAAATGAATAAATACAGTAAACTTGTAGCATACAAAATCAACACACAAAAAATCAGTAGCATTTCTATATACTAATAACAGACTGTCCAAAAGAGAAATTAAGAGAACTCCTTTTACAATAGCTACCAAAAAGAGAGAGAAAGAAAGAAAGAAATTTAACTGAGGTGAAGAAAGGCTTGTACACTGAAATCTATAAAATGTTGATGAGAGAAATTGTAGAAGATACAAATAAATAGCATGATATTCTGTGCTCATAGACTGGAAGAACATTGTTAAAATGTTCACATTACCCACAGTGACATACTGATTCAATGTAATCTCTATCAAAATTCCAATGTCATTTTTCATAGAAATAGACAAAAGAATCCTAAAAGTCATACTGAGCCACAAGAAGCTCTGAATAGCCATGGCAGTCATGAGTAAAAAGAATAAAGATGGAGGCATCACATGACCTGATTCCAAACCACACTACAAAGCTATAGTAATTAAAACAGCATGGTATTGGCATAAAAAACAGCCACAGTGACCAATGAAACAAAGAGCACAGAAAGAAACCCATGTATGTGTTCAAATGATTTTCAACAAAGGTGCCAAGTATACACAATGGGAAAAAAAAGACTCTCTAAAAATGGTGCTAAGAAAATTAGATATCCACATGCAGAAGAATGAAAATGGACCTTTATCTCACAATATATAAAAAAATCAACTCAAAATGAACTAAAGACTTAAACCCAAGACCTGAAACTGTAAAACTACTAGAAGAAAACACAGGGGGAAAACTATATAACATTGGTCTAGGCAACAATTTTTTGGATTTGATTCCAAAAGCACAGGCAACAAAAGCAAAAATAGGCCAATGGAATTACAACAAACAGAAAACCATGAACAAACTGGCAACCTACAGATTGGGAGAAAATATTTACAAGCTATATATCCAATAAGGAGTTAATATCCAAAATATATAAGGAACTCAAACAACTCATTAGCAAGAACACAAATAACTCAATTTAAAAATGGGCAAGGGACTTCAATAGACATTTCTAAAAGAAGACATACAAATGACCAACGGATATATGAAAAAATGCTCAAAATCACTAATCATTAGGGAAACGCAAATTAAAACCATGATGAAACATTACTTTATGCCTATAACAACGGCTACTGTCAAAAAGATGAAAGATAAAAAATTAACTGGACGTGGTGGCAAGCGCCTGTAGTCGCAGCTACTCGGGAGGCTGAGGCAGGAGAATGGCATGAACCCGGGAGGCGGAGCTTGCAGTGAGCTGAGATCCAGCCACTGCACTCCAGCCTGGGAGACAGAGCGAGACTCCGTCTCAACAAAAAAAAAAAAAAAAAAGAGAAAAAAAAAAAAACTCCTCAGAAATAGTACTTTGTACAAAGGCAGACAACCAATGCACTGGTTTGAGCTCTAACCATTCATTCACCATGTCCTGTAGAGAATGATGTATCTTTTGAAAGACTTTTCAAAAATGCATAATCCTTGAGTTAACTTGATATCTTTTTTTTTTTTTTTTTTTTTTTTTTGAGACAGAGTCTCGCTTAGTCGCCCAGGCTGGAGTGCAGTGGCGCGATCTCGGCTCACTGCAAGCTCCGCCTCCCGGGTTCACGCCATTCTCCTGCCTCAGCCTCCCGAGTAGCTGGGACTACAGGCGCCCGCCGCCTCGCCCGGCTAATTTTTTGCATTTTTAGTAGAGACGGGGTTTCACCATGTTAGCCAGGATGGTCTCGATCTCCTGACCTCGTGATCCGCCCGCCTCGGCCTCCCAAAGTGCTGGGATTACAGGCGTGAGCCACCGCGCCCGGCCGAGTTAACTTGATATCTTAAAATCAAAGGCTAGAGATTGGGAGAGCTCACTTCTATAATTTGCATTTGCTGTATATTTGAGAATACATAAAATACAAGAACCCAAATAGATGGGTGAAACTCTTAAAATGTTAAAATCGTAGCTAGAAGTTAGAAACCTGTAAGCCATATTAAAGAGATAAAATAAGTACAGTATTTCTCTATGAACATAGATGAAAAAGGATGGAAAAGATACTAGATGTTCAAGATACACTATATATACATGAGGTGTCAAATATCCAAGATACATTTAACATATCTGAGGCATATAAAATACTACCCAATATTTATAAAATCTTATTCAGCCACCCATTGGTGACACCCATTCTGGTCCATCTATCCTCTGCCCAAGAAAGGCAAATAAAATACATTGTAGCTCAGCAGGCAAACTGATGGACTACAGCTGTGGCCAAGTGCATTTGCTCTGGCATTACTCTAATAAAGTGTGTCAATTGTGCATCTGTTGTGTCCCCTTGCTTAAACTTCATTTCTAGTCTCTGTAAGCACACCATCAGGAAAGGAGAGCTGATGTGGAACAGAGAAAGATAAGACATAAACATTGCACAGCCCAAGATTTAGGTAGTGTGGTCCTTCCACCCATTTACATTGTATTCATGTGTTAACCTACCCTCAACTTTTTCCCCTTGCCTCCTACTGTGTATTTTAAATATCTTTACTAAACTGTGTGATTCAAGCATCCTAATGTGGTGTCACTTTTTTGTCCCATGACCTCCGGGATAAGTGTATTTGGAGACTACCACTGCATCAAGTTAACGTCCCTCCTGACACCATCGAAATCATCTAAATTCAAAAAGTGCCAATATGAAACTGTCAGCCAAAAAGGAAAATCAATTGGTCACTACCATGAAGATTAACTAGGTAGATATTGAAGACTGTAACCAAGATGAAACAACTAGAACCTCCAAATTTTTCTAGTCCATATCAAGCTCAAAAATTGCTTTAATATGTAAAATGTACAGTAAATTAATCATAAGTTATATTTAAGTAATTTGCCTGTCATTTCCCAAAAGTGCTTTCTGTGGGGAAAAGAAAGAAAGATCAGACTGTTACTGTGTCTATATAGAAAGAAGTAGACATAAGAGACTCCATTTTGTTCTGTATTTGAGATGCTGTTAATCTGTGACCCTACCCCCAACCTTGTCCTTGCAAGAGACATGTGCTGTGGTGACTCAATGGTTAAAGGATTTTGGGCTGTGCAGGGTGTGCTTTGTTAAACAAGTGCCTGAAGGCAGCATGCTAGTTAAAAGTCATCACCATTCTCTTAATCTCAAGTACCCAGGGACATGTACACTGCCAAAGCTCAAGCAGGGACCTCTGCCTAGGAAAGCTAGGTAATTGTCCAAGGTTTCTCCCCATGTGATAGTCTGAAATATGGCCTCGTGGGATGGGAAAGACCTGATTGTCCCCCAGCCTGACACCCGTGAAGGGTCTGTGCTGAGGAGGACTAGTACAAGGGGAAAGAACGCCTCTTGGCGGTTGTTGGCAGTTGAGATAGAGAAAAGCATCTGTCTCCTGCCCGTCCCTGGGCAATGGAACATCTCGGTATAAAACCCGATTGTGTGTTCTGTTTACTGAGAAAGGAGAAAACCGCCTTAGGGCGAAAGGCGGGACTTGCTAGAGCAATACTGCTCTTTATGCACTAAAAAGGTTTACAGAGATGTTTACATATGCATATCAAGGCACAGCACTTTTCCTTAAACTTATTCATGTCACAGAGATCTTTATTCATATGTCTTACTGCTGACTTTCTCCCTACAATGATCCTATTATCCTGCCACTTCCTTTTCTTTAAGATGGTAAAGGCATGGGTCCTCGGTATGCTGAGCGCCGGTCCTCTGGGCCCACTTTTTCTTTCTCTATACTTCGTCTCTGTGTCTCATTTCTTTTCTCAAGTCTCTCGTTCCACCTAACGAGAAACGCCCACAGGTGTGGAGGGGCAGGCCACCCCTTCACTTTCTATATTTATCCTTACATCCGTGAAAAATAGTTTAGAACTAAGGGGGTGGGGGGAGCACTGGGAGTTAGGATGAATTCACCTTCTAAATTTGCTATTTGATCCCTGCCTGCTGTGGTTTGAATGTCCCCTCCCAAAGTCATGTTAAAATGTAATTGTCATTGTAACAGTATTAACAGGTGCAGCATTTAAGAGATAATTAGGCCAGAAAGGTTCTGTCCTCATGGATGGGTTTAATACCTTAAAAAAAAAAAGGAGCTTTTTCTTTCTGTCTCACTTGCCCTTTCACCTCGAGATGATGCGGCAAGAAGGCCCTTACTAGATGCTGGCACCTTGATACTTGGACTTCTTAGTCTCCAGAATTGTGAGAAATAAATTTCTTTTCTTTCTATCCAGTCTGTGGTATTCTGTTACAGCATCACAAAATTGACTAAGACACTGCCTTCTCAAACTAAGTTACCTGGCCATCCTTGACTCTAGTTTAACCTTAAATTCTCTGCCTTTATTCTCCCTAGATTTTTCACTTAATAATTATAATATATATACATATATAAACATACACACACATATACATACATATATACACACACGTGTGTGTGTGTGTGTGTGTGTTTTTCTTTTTTTTTAGACAGAATTTCACTCTTATTGTCCAGGCAGGAGTGCAAGGCATGATCTTGGCTCACTGCAACCTCCACCTTCTGGATTCAAGCGATTCTCCTGCCTCAGCCTCCCAATTAGCAGGGATTACAGGCATGTGCCACCATGCCCGGTTAATTTTGAATTTTTAGTAGAGACAGAGTTTCACCATGTTGGCCAGGCTGGTCTTGACCTCCTGACCTCAGGTGATCCGCCCTCCTCAGCTTTCCAAAGTGCTGGGATTACAGGCGTGAGCCAGCATATCCAGCCTAATCAATATATTTTTATAAAGCTTTTTGGGAACCAGATGTAGTACAAATATATTCATGTTATTTATAGATAAGTACATAAATGACTATATAAATGCACACACACACACACACACACAGCAAAAAACAACCTGGTTATTAAATTGTTACTTTCCAACTGCCCTACTATTTTCACTCAATTGTTAAAGCAGTGGCATCCTCTTTCAGAGTAGTTCTTATATCTATCTTCCTAACAGTTTAGCTCATAAGCAAAAATGAACGTGAAAAGCAAATGTAAATACAGGTATACCAATATGTAGGTATTTTTATATAAGTACATATTGTTCTAAATAAAAATAATATGTCAAATTAATATTTATCAGATCAACTATTTTTCAAACACTAGAATACTATTACAAGGACAGTACTGAACTAGAAAATCAGGAGTTCTAAGTTTGCTTTCACCAATTAAATGTATGACCTTAGCCATATGAATTGTCTACACACAATGTAGTATATGCCCAGTAAACGTTTGTCAAATGAATAAACAAAGGAACAAACAAATGAATACTTATTGTTTAATAACCAAGAGCAGAAGTTCTCAAGAACTACATCTAACCTGAGAGATATACAGCCTCTCTACCATATCCCCAAAGCCTCAATGGCATAACGACTCTATTTAACACTGTAGAAAAAAAATATTTCTTGAAAAGGCTCAGTTGATCACTTAAAGCAAATTTATATCTATAGAAATCTCAGCCTTCTACACGAGGGGAAAAAAACACTTTTCAATGTAGCATTTAGTTTCTTCTTTAGATTAAGTGCAGTATCGCTTTAAAAATTTGCAGTGCTACAAACTAGTAGCACTGCAAATTTCTTAACATACAAATTTAATGCTGAACAATACTTTCAAAAACTACAGCTACAGAGTGAACAGGAATGTTTGCATTTTATTCCTCATCTGACATTCAGTGATGAATGTAAAATGTTCCCTCAGGGAAAATGGTTTATACATATTACTCATAAAGATGTATTTTTTTTTAAGTCGAAGTCTGTATTGTACAAATAAAAAGATCCAACTTGTTACTTTGGCACCAGAGAGTCTCTTTTCCAAATGATTTAATAGAAAAGTTTCTATTCTCTTTATATGGACAGTTTCTTCTACCCATAAAATGAACTTTCAGAGAGTTCTAAAGCAATGCTGCTACTACTTAAATGACAACAGAGTCAAAATCAAATTTATCTTAGTGGAAGAATGGTATTCCTCCTAGTTACCATAAACTATTGCTCTGAAAGAAATGTGGGGGAAAAAAACTAGATGAACAACGTTCTCACTCTTACCCTTAAACAAATGCTGCAGTTTAATCAAAAGAATATTAGTTTTTTCTCAGTGAAAGAGTAAAGTTTTGAGTAAATCACCCATTCTAATAATCTAGTACAGGAAGAAAAACTGGCCATTAAATGTAAGGGGAAAAAAATGACCACTAAAATGTATGGTTTGAAAAGCTTTAGACATACATTTTTCTTTTTTAGAGACACGGTCTTGCTATTGGCCAAGCTGGAGTGCAGTGGTGTGATCACAGCTCACTGCAGCCTCAAACTTCTGGGCTCAAGTGATCCTCCCATCTCAGCCTCCTAAGTAGCCAGGACTACAGGCTCACACCAACACCTGGCTGATATTTTTTGTTTTGTTTTTTTAAACACTGGGTCTCTCTATGTTACCCAGGCCGGTCTTGAACATCTGACCTCAAGTGATCCTCCTACCTAAGCCTCCCAAAGTGCTGGGATTATAGGCTTCTGCACTGGGCCTAGACTTCTATCCTGTTTCTTTCTTTCTTTCTTTTTGATTTTTAGTAGAGGTGGGGTTTCACCATGTTGCCCAATCTGGTGTCAAACTCCTGAGCTCAAGCAATCCACCCACCTAGGCCTCGCAAAGTGCTGGGATTACAGGTGTGAGTCACCATGCCTGGTCCTTATCCTATGTTTCTTTTATGAAACTCTGCAACCATTCTTTACATTATATTTTCACGCAGGCGAAGCTAAACTCTGTGATTATGAAAATATTTTCTGTGCCTCTGCTAATACATGTCTCCTCGGTCCAGAATACTATATTCCTCACTCCCACATCTACCAGTAGAAATCTAACCACCTTGGGCGGGCGCGGTGGCTCGCGCCTGTAATCCCAGCACTTTGGGAGGCTGAGACGGGCGGATCACGAAGTCAGGAGATCGAGACCATCCTGGCTAACACGGTGAAACCCCGTCTCTACTAAAAAAATACAAAAAAACTAGCTGGGCGAGGCAGCGGGCGCCTGTGGTCCCAGCTACTCCGGAGGCTGAGGCAGGAGAATGGCGTAAACCCGGGAGGCGGAGCTTGCAGTGAGCTGAGATCCGGCCATTGCACTCCAGCCTGGGCAACAGAGCGAGACTCTGTCTCAAAAAAAAAAAAAAAAAGAAATCTATACACCTTTCTTTAATACCCACTGAAATACCAACCACCTCCTCTAGGAAGCTTCTCTGCTTCAATCACATATGATCTCTTCCTACTCTTAATTCCATTATCATTCTTCTTAATTGCTCTAGTGATTATAAATTTTGTCAAATAATGCAAGGATGTGTATACTTATTTTATACCATAACCCAAACTGAAATCTTCTTGAAAAGATAGTAACTTGTTCATTTTTGAATCTTTAACAGCACTTAGTGCAATACTCTGCACAAAGTATGTACTCAATAATAATTTCTTCAATGGATTAAGTAAATAAAAATAAATGTGAAGTAAAGTTATGAGATTTCTCAGGAAGATCTTAAATATAAGCAAGGCTCTCAATATAAATATTCTGGTATTTTAAAGAAATTCAACTAAAGATATTTAAAGTTCTTTCTCAATACAAAATAAGTATTAGTATGTGGAATTAGGATGTATTGCTTTACAAGCAAAGCACAGGAATTTTAGTTTGTAGTTCTAAAATACTACTAACTTCAAAGGCAGTAAGAAAGACTTGGAACAATAAGAGTTAGTCTCCATTCATTTGTGTGTTTATTCATCAAGCATTTATGGAGAGCTTATTATGTGCAGTTATGATACCTCTGCTACCTAAATTTCATAAATATAATTTCACTTTTATTAATATTTTCATATGCCATAGTCACAAATCTTTATTCTAATGGTTCTTCCTAACCTTTTTCTTACCCTGATAAAGTAATCCCTGGGATAAAAAGTTTATGATGGCCCCTAAGATTCCCACTCCCTATATACAACCTGCATAAACTTCTCCCCGTTGTGAGATAAAAATAAGATTTTACTCCTATGATTAGATTATATTATGTAGTAAAGATGAAGAGATTTTATGAATGTAATTAGTGTCTACCTTAATTGATTCTGAGTTAATCAAAAGGGAGATTATCTTGGGTGGGCCTGACTTAATCAGGTAAGAGTCCTTAAAAGATACAATGCCCCCCTATAGAAGAGACACCTTTGTTGGCTTTGAAGAAGAAGAAGAAGAAGAAGAAGAAAAGCAGTAGTAGTAACAAGCTGCCATGTTGTTGAGAGGGCCATATGACTAGGACCTGAATGCAACCTTTAAGACCTAAGAGTCATCCTTAGTCAACAGCTCGCAAAAGACTGGGTATCTCACTCAGTCCTAAAATTACAAGGGATAAATTCTGCAAACAAACTGAGGGACCCTGGAAGCCAATCTTTCCCCAGTCAAGTCTCTAGTGAGACCACAACCACAGGTGACCCCGCTGGAAGCCTTGTAATACACTGAGCCAGCTAAGCCATGCCCAGACTCCTGACCCACAGAAAGAGTAAGATAATAAATGTGTATTGTTTTACGGTGCTAATTTTGTGGTAATTTGTTATGCAACAACATAGAACTAATACAACCCATCTAATTATATTTCAATCCTGGTTCCTGATGTCCCCCTGAAATGAATTCTAATGTAGGCTTTCTGTCTTCTGCATGGTCAATGTCAAACCCCTTTGAAATGGCATAGTATCAATACATTTAATAACTGCAGTCACTGTACTGTGTGAGAACTGACAATGGTACTGACAAAAGATTATAATAATGTGCTGGTCTGCTCTTATGTCTAGATTCTGAAACTCAATAGCAAATTTATTTTTGCTAATTTTATTGGATTTCTGATTTCAGCTCCAATATGTAAAGAACTGGAAGTCATCACACCTGTTTTACAACAGAAAAAAGTTAAACTAAAAATCAATGACTTTTCTGGGATCCATCTGAGAACTAAGGTCACAAGGCAAACTGCCACCCTGAAATCTGGAGAGACAGGTAAATATACAGAATCATGGTCAAGACATGCTTACTAGGACAATGCCCACTAAAACACAAATTGACAGAAATAGATAATTTTAATGAATTGCTGGAGATAAAATGTTAACTAGTTTATAGGTAAGAAACTCCTAGGGGCTGCAATCTTGCCAGGGGGCCCACATTTTTTAAGATATTACCATCAAAAATCCCACCAGGTCCCCACAGTAAAGAGCCAAGAAAAATCCTACTGTTTCTGGCAGGAGGAAGGAAAAAAACCACCATTTTGAAATACGTCCAACGCATTCTCTAAAACAAAGGCCAGTCTGCCAGTAAGGAAGATTTTACCAGATCCTTATCCAATATGAGGGAAGGGATCATTTCCTAAACTGCAGTTCCCTGCTATCTAATCTTATGATATGAATGAAGAGTTCAGAAACACTTGTGAAGGTCACAGGCAAGGGACACAGTGATGCTAAAAGATTGAGACATAATCATAGGATTAGAAGATGCTTCCCATTCCCCATACCTTACCACAACATCAACAGGGCTCCAGAACAACAGCAGAGGATTACAACAGAGACAGCCAGCTACAAGGCTCAGATTCTATTTAAGAATAAGCTTTTAGGGACATTGGAGAGTAACTCAAGTCCATATTAAGAATTAATTAAAGAGCACCGGTCAAGATAACTACAAGGTAGTTATAAAAGACAGTATAAAATGTGTTTTAACATAGATATAAAAGACAATATAAAATGTATTCTTTGTTTTTAATTTTTTTCTATCTGATTTGAAAGTCAGTTGCAAAAGGTAATAATTATAAATCTGTGTTGAGAGACATACAATGTGTAAAGATGTAATTTTTATGATAATAATGACACAAAGAAGGTAGGATAAAAAAACAGCTACATAGGATTAAAGCTTCTGCATTCTATTGAAAATTAAATTAGTATTAATCCAAACTACGCAAGATATTAACTATAATTGCCAGGACAACCACTAAGAAAATAACTAAAAAATACACAGTAAAAGAAAAGCCAAGGGAATTAAAGTGACACATTAGAAAAATTTAAATGGCACATTAGAAAATATCTATCTATTAGATTCAAAAGGCAATGAGAGAGAAATAGAGGGGGAAAAGGCACCAGATACACAGAAAACAAACAGCAAAGTGGCATTCGTAGAAACCAACTTATCACTAATTACATTAAACATAAATGGAGTAAACACTCCAGTTAAAAGGCAGAGATAAGCAGAATGAATTTTTTTAAATGCTCCAACTATATGCTGTCTATAAAAGACACACTTTAAATTTAGACACAAATAGGTTCAAAGTAAAAGGAATATTATTCAGCCATAAAAAGGAATAAAGTATTAATTCATCCTATAATGATGAACATGGAAACATTACACTATGTGAAAAAGACAGACACAAAAAGTCATATATTGTATGATTCAATTTAGATGAAATGTTCGGAAAAGGCAAATCTATAGAAACAGCAGATTAGTGGATACTAGGGAATAGCAGGTAAGAGTAGGCAGTGACTGTTAATGAGTAAGGAGTTTCTTTTTGGAGTCAGAAAAATATTCTGGAATTAGACAGTGGTGACGATTACACAGCTTTGTGAATATACTAAAAATGATTTCAATGCAAAAATGGGCAAAGGATTTGAATAGGCATTTTTCTAAAGAAGATGTCTGAATTACTAATAAGCACATGAAAATATGTTTAACGCCGGGCGCGGTGGCTCAAGCCTGTAATCCCAGCACTTTGGGAGGCCGAGACGGGCGGATCACAAGGTCAGGAGATCGAGACCATCCTGGCGAACCCGGTGAAACCCCGTCTCTACTAAAAAATACAAAAAACTAGCCGGGCGAGGTGGCGGGCGCCTGTAGTCCCAGCTACTCGGGAGGCTGAGGCAGGAGAATGGCGTGAACCCGGGAGGCGGAGCTTGCAGTGAGCCGAGATCCGGTCACTGCACTCCAGCCTGGGTGACAGAGCGAGACCCCGTCTCAAAAAAAAAAAAAAAAAAAAGAAAATATGTTTAACCTCACTAGTCTTCAGGGAACTGCAAATCAAAACCATAAGGAGACACTACACTTTATACCCATTAGAAAGGCTATTATCAAAAAAACATAAAATAAATATTGGCAAAAATGTGGAAAAATTGGAATCCTTGTGCACTCCTGGTGGGAATCTAAATTATGCACTGACTATTAAAAAAAGAGTTTGGTGGTTCTTCAAAAAGTTAAATTTAGGCTGGGCGCGGTGGTTCACGCCTGTCATCCCAGCACTTTGGGAGGTTGAGGCGGGCAGATCACCTGAGGTCAGGAGTTCAAGACCAGCCTGGTCAACATGGTAAAACCCTGTCTCCATTAAAAATACACAAAAATTAGCCATACGTGTTGGCGCACACCTGTAATCCCAGATACTCGGGAGGCTGAGGCAGGAGAATCACTGGAACCCGGGAGGCGGAGGTTGCAATGAGCCGAGATGGTGCCACTGCACTCCAGCCTGGGTGACAGAGCGAGACTCCATCTCAAAAAAAAAAAAAGTTAAATTTAGAATTATCACATGATCCAGAAATTACATTTCTAAGTATATATCCAAATGAATTGAAAGCAAGGTCACAAATAGATATTTGTACACCAATGTTCATAGCAGCATTATTCACAACAGGCAAAAGGTAGAAACAATCAAAATACCCATCGACAGATGAATGGATAAGCAAATGTGAGAGATATATATATCTCTCTATATACACACACATATATATATACACATATATACATATATAATGAAATATTATTTTGCCATAAAAAGGATTCTGATGTATGCTACAAGATGGATGAACCCTGAAAACTTTGTGGTTAATGAAATTAATCAGAAACAAAGGACAAATATTGTATGATTCCACTTATATGAAGTAGCTACAATAGCCAAATTCACGGAGACACAAAGAATACTAGAGGGTAACAGGAAATGGGGAAAAGGAATCTGGGGAGTTATTTTGTGGGAACAGAGTTCTTATTTGGTATGATGAAAAGTTCTGGAAATAGATAGTGGTCACGGTTGTCTAACATTGCAAATGTGCCTAATTGTACACATACAAAAAATGCTAAGGCCAAAGGCAGTGGCTCATGCCTGTAATCTCAGCACTTTGGGAGGCCGAGGTGGGCAGATCATCTGAGGTCAGGAGTTCGAGACCAGCCTGACTAATCTGGAGGAACCCCATCTCTACTAAAAATACAAAATTAGCCAGGCGTGGTGGCGCATGCCTGCAATTCCAGCTACTCAGGAGGCTGAGGCAGAAGAATCACTTGAACCTGGGAGGCAGAGGTTGCCGTGAGCCGAGATCACGCCATTGCACTCCAGACTGGGCAACAAGGGCGAAACTCCGTCTCAAAAAAAAAAAAAAAAAAACAAAAAAAAAAACCAGAGTTAAATTTTGTTATGCATATTTCACCACAATCAGAAATGACAATAAATATCAGAAAAATAAATAAAAGACCTGCGAAGCCTCTGGGGATGTGGGACTGGGAAGAAAGGAGGAACAGTATTAGTGAAGGGAGCTGCTGTTTTTTCATTATAACCATTCTAACATTATTTAATAATGTATAAGAAGTATTTTGATAAATTATTTAAAACTAAAAAAGAAATTAAAATGAAGAATTCAATGACAAATAACAAATAAGAAAGTTTCTATGATATGTATTATAAAGGATTACTATCCATACTATATATTTAAAAGCCCATACAGATCAATTAAAAAGACAAATACAACCAACACAAGCAGACAATAAACAAAAAGTTTAAAAGAATTAAACAAAAACCTGCAGAACAATTAACTGACAAACCTGACAAAAACAAAACCTGACAAAACCTGACAAACCTGATAAAAACAAGCAATGGGGAAAGGATTCCCTATTTAATAAATGGTGCTGGGAAAACTGGCTAGCCACATGTAGAAAGCTGAAACTGGATCCCTTCCTTACACTTCATACAAAAATTAATTCAAGATGGATTAAAGACTTAAATCTTAGACCTAAAACCATAAAAACCCTAGAAGAAAATGTAGGCAATACCATTCAGGACATAGGCAAGGGCAAAGACTTCCTGACTAAAACGCCAAAAGCAATGGTGACAAAAGCCAAAATTGACAAATGGGATCTAATTAAACTAAAGAGCTTCTGTACAGCAAAAGAAACTACCATCAGAGTGAACAGCCTACAGAACATTCTGTAGGCTCCCATCCCTACAGAATGGGAGAAAATTTTTGCAATCTACCCACCTGACAAAGGGCTAATATCCAGAATCTACAAAGAACTTAAATTTATAAGAAAACAACAACCCCATCAAAAAGTGGGCAAAGGATATGAACAGACACTTCTCAAAAGACATTTATGCAGCCAACAGACACATGAAAAAATGCCCATCATCACTGGTCATCAGAGAAATGCAAATCAAAACCACAATGAGATACCATCTCACACCAGTTAGAATGGTGATCATTAAAAAGTCAAGAAAGAACAGATACAGGAGAGGATGTGGACAAATAGGAACGCTTTTACACTGTTGGTGGGAGCATAAATTAGTTCAACCACTGTGGAAGACAGTGTGGTGATTCCTCAAGGATCTACAACCAGAAATACCATTTGACCCAGCGATCCCATTACCGGGTATATACCCAAAGGATTATAAATCATGCTACTATAAAGACACATGCATATGTATGTTTATTGCAGCACTATTCACAATAGCAAAGACTTGGAACCAACCCAAATGTCCATCAATGATAGACTAGATTAAGAAAATGTGGCACATATACACCATGGAATACTATGCAGCCATAAAAAAGGATGAATTCATGTCCTTTGCAGGGACATGGATGAAGCTGGAAACCATCATCCTCAGCAAAGTATCACAAGGACAGAAAACCAAACACCGCATGTTCTCACTCATAAGGTGGGAATTGAACAATGAGAACATTTGGACACAGGGTGGGGAACATCACACAGCGGGGCCTGTTTTGGGGTGGGGGAAGCGGGGAGGGATAGCATTAGGAGAAATACCTAATATAAATGATGGGTGCAGCAAACCAACATGGCACATGTATACATATGTAACAAACCTGCACATTGTGCACATGTACCCTAGAACTTAAAGTATAATAATAAAAAAAAGAAACTATGAGATAATAAATGTTTACTGGTTTACGCCACAAAAAAATTAAACAAAAACCCACAGAACAATTAATTTCACAATTAATCAAAGAGATAAACTAAATGGGAACAAAATATGTTTGAAGGATTTCTTGTGTCTTTATTTTTAATTGAAAAGGTAGAAGCAGAAAAATAATCTATTCATTTTGCTAATATATATACAATCACTAAAAAGTTATTTCAATGTTACAGTGTCTAGTCACCCAATTATAAATGTCTGTAACTAAAATTCATACTGTCTGCTATATGTATTCCAAGCCTAGCAGAAAAATGTCACCCAGACATCTCCTATCTCCCTTTTTGTGACTATGACTGGAAAATATAAAAAGGTTTTAGCAATGCAATAAGATTTTGCTTTTATCTCTTACATAATTGTGGAGTGAGTACAGTTTCTATAATCCCATAAATAACTTTTCTTCCAATTTCCCAGAAGATATTTGTCTCCATATTTAAGAATTAAAAGTTTTACAAATTTTATTAGGTAAGACCAACTCCCTACATGTTTTATTGTATGACTTAGTGTCAAGTTTAATTACTAGTTTTCCTAAATATAACTGCTTGGTGTAGATGTTCACACTGGAATACATCTTGTTTTCTATTAAGAATTTTAAAAAATGTTTATGTCCATTTTATTTTTAGATATTCTTGTAAAAAATTATCTGATTATCTTTTTGAAAACAAATCCTTTAATTTATCTACAAGAGACTAATTGCTTTAGTGTATCCCTAGCTATCAAAGTACATATATATAAAAAGACAATAGAGGAATCAAAAGTATCAATATTATCATTCAAATATATTATTTCCAAATGCTTCTGTCCTTAGAGGTATAACTTCCTGTGGAAAAAAGAGAAGGAATGCCACTTCTCTACATTGGATTTAGGTTAGATTTTTATACAATGTGATGTTACTTTCAGGAATTATATGTGGTTTCAATGCTTTGAATATTAGGAGGACCAAAATATACTAAATAATTTCAAATTAACTAAAAAAAAATACTAAAAATCAGAGTGACTCTAAAAACAACAACAAAATTCTTCTGGCCAGATACATGAAGTAAAATGAGGGCAGCAAAGAAAATTTAGCTTAGATTAACTTTAATGAAACATTCAGAAATGTAATTTATGAAAATAAAAAGGAATGCTCCTTTCCTTTCTACTCTGAAAATATCAACTTGTCCCTAAGAATAAAAATAATGTACACATAAACACTTCTCCTATATAACTAACATTACTTGAAGACTTTCATTCTTTCAGATTGTTTTATTTTATTTTAAAGAGAGTCTTATTCTGTTGCCCACGTTGGAGTGCAGGGGTGCAATCATGGCTTACTGCAGCCTCAACCTCCTGGGCTCAAGCAATCCTCCCACCTCAGCCTCCCAAGAAGCTGGGACTATAGGTCTGTGCCACCACGCCCAGCTAATTTTTGTATTTTGTAGAGGCAGAGAGTTTCACCATGTTCCCCAGGCTGGTCTTGAACTCCTAGGCTCAAGTGATCCTCCCAGCTCAGCCTCCCAAACTGCTGGGATTACAGGCATGAGCCACCATGTCCAGCCTTGCTCATTCAGACTTTTAAGTAAAACAGAGGTAGGATGATCAGGCAGTATCTTAATCAAAAAATAAGTAAAATAATATATGATGTTTAGAAAACTATAATTAGGCCGGGCGCGGTGGCTCAAGCCTGTAATCCCAGCACTTTGGGAGGCCGAGACGGGCGGATCACGAGGTCAGAAGATCGAGACCATCCTGGCTAACACGGTGAAACCCCGTTCTACTAAAAAATACAAAAAACTAGCCAGGTGAGGTGGCGGGCGCCTGTAGTCCCAGCTACTCGGGAGGCTGAGGCAGGAGAATGGCGTAAACCCGGGAGGCAGAGCTTGCAGTGAGCTGAGATCTGGCCACTGCACTCCAGCCTGGGTGACAGAGCGAGACTCCGTCTCAAAAAAAAAAAAGAAAACTATAATTATTACCTTGTTGCCTTTACCCTAGGAAGCTTACTGTGGTAATATTTAAATTAGCATGACAATGTTTAAAATGTAAATGATTATTTAAAGGCAAAAGAAACAAGAAACATTCTCTTACCTTGTAAGATGGCAAGAAACACAAAATTCCTTGGCTCACAGTCTGGCACACAGATAACAAAAGTGCTCCCACTTCATCTTGGAACTCAAATGTTTCAGTATTCTGGAAGGTAGCACAGAGATTCCGACCCTTGGGGCCTGACCCAATGGTACCAACCCAAACCTAGAATATGAATATGTCATTATTAGAGTTATGCCTGAAAAATGCATGGAAATTAATATTTATTTGGAAGTATTTACATAAAAGATCAAGCAACAAGTTTAACAAAAATTTATTTTTAAATTGTCAGGGGTTTTTCTATTACCTTTAATTAATTGTATATAGATTTAATTTATAAAAGTTTTGCTTTAGGCAGATCACTAAATTCTCTTAGAGTGAAAATTCTTTGAAAGCAAAACAGGTTGTATCTGTCTTTATTTACTTAATAGCTTTGCAAAATGTAAGCATGTAACAAATTTTTGTTAGGTGAATAAATGAACAAGTGAAATGATGAATATATACCAATAGCAGAATCAGATAATTCCAAAATACTGGGGATGAAGGCCAGTATAATTTGCCATAGGCAAGTGTCAAAAATGACAGGAACTACTCTTTCAAAAATTCACTGGTGCTCAAAGATCCTTAGTCATAGAAAAAAACCATACCCACCACAGCTTACAGTTATTTGCAATTCTATCTCCCTTATATGTAAAGAGACGGAGAGAGACAGAAGAAATTGTGCAAAATGTTAACAAGTGATGAATCTAGGTGAAGGATATAAAGATACTCACAATATTAATATTACCTTTCCAACTTTTCTGAAATTTCTAATTATTTTGAAATACAGTTGAAAGAATCAATAGATGAATAAATTATCAAAATGTAGCATTGAGTAGAAAAAAACAAACGTTTTCCTTTGCTCTCACACCACAGCAGTCAACACAGAAAACTTATGTGACCAAATGTGTGGGAGGTTTTCTCCACATACCAAGCAAACAATCAATTCTGCAACAGACATCAATTGGGTGTCCTCTAATTCAATTCAATTCTGACACTATCTACTGGAAGATAACTTCAGATCCCAGAGGTTGAGGGCTCAGTTCCCAAGACTGCCCCTGATTTCTGTTGCCAGTCACAGTTGTTTTACTTGTGCTTCTGACTGATCCGCTAGAAATCGGGCATCCCACAACCCTCTGCTTGGGTTCAATTAATTTGGTAGAGCTGCTCATAGAACCCAGGGACACATTTACCTACACTTATTGATTTGTTATAAAAGATATTACAAAGGACACAGATAAAGAGATGTATGTGGGAAGGGGCTCAGAGCTTCAATTCCCAGGCACATCACTCTCCAGGAACCTCCAGGTGTTCAGCTATCTGGAAGCTCTCTGAACCCTGTCCTTCTAGGTTTTTATGGAGGCTTCATTATGTAGGCATGATTGATTAAACCACTAGATATTAAAATAAATTTAACCTTTAGCACCATCTCCCCCAGGCCCTCCCCAGAGGTTGAGAAATGGGGGTGAAAATCCCAACTCTCCTATCATGTCTTGGTCTTTCCGGAGACCAGCCCCCATCCTGATGCTACCTAGGGGCCCCCTACCATTAGTCATCTCATTAGCATACAAAATATCACTTTGGAGATTCTAAGGATTTTAGGAGTTGTATGCCAAGAAATGGAGTGGAAGACCAAATATATATTATTATAAATCACAGGCATATACACATATGAAACATTATTCACCTTTAAAGAAGAAACTGGCACATACTACAACATAAATGAACTTTGAAGACATTATCTGCAACATGGACAAACCTTGAGGACATTATGCTAAGTAAAATAAGCCAGTCACAAAAATGACAAATACTTTATGATTCCACTTATATGGAGTACTTATAGTAATCGGATTCAGAGAAACAGAAAGTAGAATGGTAGTTACCAGGAGTTGGGGAAGGGGGAGAATAGAGAGCTATTGTTTAATGGGAACAGAGTTTCAGTTTTTCAAGAGGAGAATGTCTTGAGATTGGTTGCACAACAATATATACATACTTAATAAGACTGAGCTGTATACTCAAAAATGGTTAAGATGGCAAATTTTATGTCATGTATATTCTACCACAATTAAAGTTTTTAAAAAATTTAAGTTGAAGGAAAATATTATAGTATAACAGAATCCAGCTGCACAACTACATTATTATAATTCAGAGACATTACAGGTTAAATGGACTTCTGTGCAGTAGGTTGAGAACGTAGAGCCTGTAATAACATTCTTATGAGAAAACGTATGCTGAATTTACCAACTTCCTATATTTATCTGTGTCTCTAAAGAAAGCAACTTGAAAATGTGGAACATGTATTCTTCCTTCACTGCTGTTGATAGTCACATTTCTCAACAGGAACACTCTGGCATTTGGAAAGCACAATTCTTAGTTATATAGGAGTTTAGCATTCTAGGTTCCCAACTACCAAATGCCGTAGTTGCTCCCAGGTAATTGTGAGAACCACAAATGTTCCCACCATAAACCTGTGTATATAGCTTAACAAAGAACTAGCCTTGTGTTAGGCACACAGGTGATGTTAACTTAACCACTTTAGCATTAACCACAGCTTAACATCACCTGTGTACCTAACTACTTTAAAATACTTCATAAAAAGAAACCAGAAGGCATAATGAAAAATGATAATCTATACATTTCTACAAAAATTAAAATAACATTTAGTAGGCATCGTTATAAAACATTAAAATCTTAAATCATAGGACTCATAAGAGTACATTTAATTCATTTCAGATATTCAAACGTGCTGAACACTTGCTAAATACCAGCTATTAATCTAGGCACAGAGGAAGAATGTGAATGTAAAAGGAAGAATCAGGATACACTATAGTCTAATGGAAAAGAGAAGCATAATTATACAAGCTGGGCATGGTAGTACATGCCTGTAGTCCCAGCTACTCAGGACGCTGAGGCGGGTGGACTGCTTGACCCCAGGAGTTTGAAGTCAGCCTGGGCAACATAGCGAGACCTTGTCTCTAAAAAGATAAATAAAGTCTGGCCAACATGGCAAAACCCCATCTCTACTAAAAATACAAAAATGCACAAAGCATGGTGGCACACACTCATAATCCCAGCTACTGAGAAGGTTGAGGCAGGAGAGTGGCTGGAACCCAGGAGGCGAAGGCTGCAGTGAGCTGAGATCGCACCACTGCACTCCCGCCTGGAGGACAGAGCAAAATTGTGTCTGAAAAAATAAAAGTAAAATTAAAAATACAGAGATAAATAAATTAGATATAAATAGGCCGGGCATGGGGGCCTGTAATCCCAACACTTTGGGAGGCCAAGGCAGGTGCATCATTTGAGGGCAGTTCAATACCACCCTGGACAACACGGTGAAACCCCATCTTTACTAAAAATAAAAAATAAAAAATTAGCCAGGCATGTGGCGCACACCTGTAATCTCAGCTACTCGAGAGGCGGAGGCAGGAGAATTGCTTAAACCTGAGTGAGCCAAGATCGCACCACTGCCCTCCAGCCTGGGCAACAGAGCGAGATTCTGTCTCAAAAATAAATAAATAAATAAATAAATAGATAGATAGATAAAATACAAATAATTATACCATGAGAACTAAATAAATCAAAATTTTGTTTTCATTACAAAACTAAAACTTATTTAAAAGAAGAAGCTGAAATACAGCCTTTTGCATCCCCAGTGACTGGATTATTTCCTTCTGTAGACACACTATTAAGTAGCTGACAGATTTTCTTTTATTATAAAACTGGAATGTTGAATTTCCTATCAAGATTTACTTCCTGGCACTTCAAGTACCTTCTAACTTGTTTATATAGAGTTATACTGAAGTAAGTAGAAACACTGAAGGCCTTCAAAAAAAAAAAAAACAACTAACCTGTGAATTTTTAATGACATGATTAGCCTCCAGCTGGACAGTAAATGTAACACCAAGTTCTGACGAAAAGGATTTCATTGGTGATAATGTACCAGATGTCAAAACAATAGTCTGAACTTTGCCATTAATATCTGAAAAGGCCTAAAAGAAAACAACATTAGATAAATAAAATTATCTTTAAAAGAGGCTGGGCAAAGTGGCTCACACCTGTAATCCCAGCACTTTGGGAGGCTGAAACAGAAAGATCGCTTGAGTCTAGGAGACCAGGCTGGGCAATATGGTGAAACCCCGTCTCTACAAAAAATAGAAAAATTAGCCGAGCATAGTGACCCTTGCCTATAGTCCCAGCTACTCAGGAGGCTAAGGTGGGAGGATCGCTTGAGCCCAGGAGGTCAAGGCTGCAGTGAGCTAGATTGCACCACTGCACTCCAGCCTGGGTGAAGAGCAAGACCCTGCCTCAAAACAACAACAACAACAACAAACAACTATTTTTAAAAGAGTCAACCACATTTATTAAAATGCTGGTACTGAGCAGGAAGACAAAATCTCCATTTACATGATGAGCTTACCACAGCTGGATTTAAGCACCAAAAGTTTAGCACACGAACTGCCGTTTTCTGTCGTGAATGTTTCTTATTTTTTGGTAGAATCAACAACCCATTTTTATCTGAAATATCAATCTGATTTGTCCAGGAGTAAGTCTGTTGAATTGCAATTTTATAATCATCTGCAAATCTAGATGCAAAGAAAATGCTAATTAAGTGGCAAAACTTTGTAAAACCTATGACCCAGCTACATACAATATAGAAACTGATTACATTAAAACTCATTTGAAAGAGCTGGTACTTTCCTATTCAAAAATAACATTCTCCTTACCATTAATTAAATTCAGTAATTCAGATATTAATTAAGTCATTAAATCATAGAATCAACTGATTCTCAGAGGGAATATTAGAAATCATCTAACCATCTATCTTTTACCAGCTACTTCCTAACCTCATTTTCAAACATTACATATGTCAGGGCAGAAGCAGAATTAAAATCCAGGCCTCCTAACTCCCAGTCCAGAGCTCTCTGCATGCTCTACTATATGATGAGTTACAAAATAGAAAACAGCATTATGGTTAAAGAAACTAAAAGGTGGGTTATACTTTTTTATTACATGAGAAAACAGAAAGATAATTTTTACTGAAAGTTTTTAAAGTATTAGCAACAAATTTATAAAATTCTTACATTCCTTTGAAACCTGAGTCTCAGCCTTCATCTACTTTTAATGAAGGTGCTGAACCAAATGACATCTGTGATACCATCCAGTTTATAACTACTTTCAATATCAATCTAGAAAATGGCTAAGCTTAAAAAGAATAAAATGTGGCTGGGCATGGTGGCTTACACCTGTAATCCCAGCACTTTGGGAGGCTGAGGCAGGCAGATCACGAGGTCAGGAGTTTGAGACTAGCCTGGCCAACATGGTGAAACCCTGTCTCTACTAAAAATACAAAAAATTAACCGGGCGTGGTGGCTGGTGCCTGTAGTCCCAGCTATTTGGGAGGCTGAGGCAGGAGAATGGCGTGAACCCGGGAGGTGGAGGTTGCAGTGAGTCAAGATCACGCCACTGCACTCCAACCTGGGAGACAGCGAGACTCCGTCTCAAAAAAAAGAAAAGAAAACAAAGGGGAAATCTTCATGATATCAGATTTGGTCATGATTTACTGGATGTGACACTAAAAGTACAGGCAACAACAAAAAAGGAAAAAGATAAATTGGATTTCAACAAGATTAAAAAGCTTTTCTGCATCAAAGTACACTATCAATAAATGAAAAAACAACCCACAGAATGGGAGAAAATATTTGTAAAGCATATATCTCTTACAAGACTGACATCCGGAGTATATAAATAACTACAACTCAACAACAACAACAAAACAGTAATTCAAAAATGGGCAAAAGACTCCAACAGATATTTCTCCAAAAGAGACATACAATTGGCCAATAAGCACATGAAAAGATTCTCAACATCTCTAGTCATTAGGAAATACAAATAAAAACCAGATGAAATCACTTGATACCTATTAGGATGGCTATTATAAAAAAATAAAATAACAAGTGTCAGCAAAATAACAATTCTGATATATGCTGCTACATAAACTGTTGGCAAGGATGTGTAGAAACTGGAACCCTTGTGCATTGATAATGGGAATGGAAAATAATGCAGTTGCTGTGGGAAACAGTATAGTGAGTTCTCAAAAAGTTAAATGCAGCATTACCGTATGATCCTGCAATTCCACTGCTAGGTACTTATATACACCCAGAAGAACTGAAAGCAGAACTCAGATATTTGTACACCAACGTTCATAGTAGCATTGTTTACAATAGGCAAAAGATGAAAATAACCCGAATGTCCATTAACATAAGAACAAATTAACAAACTGTGGTATATATATACAACGGAATGTTATTCAGCCATAGAAAGGAATGAAATTCTGATATATGCTACTACATAAATGAACTCTGAAAACACTGTGCTAAGTTAATTGAAATAAGCCAGACAAAAAAAAGACAAACATTGTATGATCGCTCTCATGTGAAATACCTAAAAAGGACTTCATAAGATGAAAATAGAATACAGGTTAGCAGGGGATGAGGGGAAAGACTCTAGGGGGTTATTATTTCATGGATACAGAATTCCTATTTGGAATGATAAAAAAATTTCTGGAAATCTCTGGAAATGAGTACAATGTACAACATTGCAAACATACTGTACTTAATGGCATGGAGTTGTATACATAAAATGGTTAAAATGGTATATTTTATGTATATTTTACCACATACACAAAAAAATACCAGAACTAGGTTCTACTATAACTTAAGTTATAGGATGAGAGGGATTGGTTGTTTTTCATTTTCCACACTTCGTACAATAAAAAAGGGACTTTCTGACACTGTAGGAACATAAGAAAACTTTAGCAATAGAAGATAAAAATTTAATATGATTTAATTAAATATATTTAATGATTTCAATATTCATTAATATAAAAGACTAATTTTGGCCAGGTTGGGCTCACGCTTACAATCCTAGCACTTTGAGAGGCTGAGGTGGGAGGATCACTTGAGGCCAGGAGTTTAAGACCATCCTGTTCAACATAGTGAGATCTCATCTCTACAAAAAAAATAAAAAATTAGTTGAGTGTGGGCTGTGCACACCTGTAATCCCAGCTACTCAGGAAACAGGTGGGAGGATTGCTTAAGCCCAGGAGGTCAAGGCTGCAGTGAGCTGTGATCACACAACTGCACTTTAGCCTGGGTGACAGAGCAAGTCCCTGTCTCAAAAAAGCATCAGACTAATTTCAATTCCTCTAAGCCTGTGTCAATAACAGCAAATATGTAATAATACCTATAACACTTGTTTTCAATTCTCCTATTTACTCACCCAAAATTGGTATGTATTAAACACATGCTAGCACCCAAATTAGGCTATTTTTAAAGGAAAATACACATTAGTTATCTTCACTTACCTGCTATTTTGCCTAAAAAGATAGTCAAGCACCATAAAAAGTCCTTTAAGCATTATTTGAGTTGATGCACTAATAATAGGTACTTCTCTTGCCTCCTCTTTACCATAAATTGGTGAGATTTTTTCCTCTTTTTGAAGAACAGCAGAAAAATGTCCCTATAAGAAATTACCAAATTAAGTGTAGAGGGGTTGGGAGGGAATTGGAAATAGAAACTTCTCAAAAATATAATGAAACCCAAACAAAACATGCATTGAAATTTTAGGTGAACAGAATTGCTATAGTTTGGTAGTCTGACTTCTCCGAATCTCATATTGAAATGTGATCCCCAGTAATGGAAGTGGGGCATATCGGAAGGTTTGAGATCATGGCGGGTAGATACCTCATGAATAGATTAACACCCTCCCTAGGTGGAGAGGAGGTGAGTTAGTGCTCTGTTAGTTCCCATGAGAGCTGGTTGTTAAAAAGAGCCTGACACCTCCCTGCCTTCTCTCTCTTGCTTCTTCTCTTGCCATATGATCTGTACAAACCAGCTCCCTTTCACCTCTTGCCATGACTAGAAGCAGGCTAAGGTTCTCAAAAGCAGATGTTGGTGACATGCTTCTTATACAATAACCAAATAAACCTCTTTTCTTTATAAGTTACCCAGCCTCAGGTATTTCTTTATAGCGATACAAACAGACTAAGACAATTATTAACAGCACAATACTATCAATGTATTTTAGATTGCCATATTAGCAAAATTCTCCTCAGAGTCAAAGACTCTTCAATAATAAGTTAGTATTTAGAAGATTCATTACTTCTCGGTCAATCAGGGTATTATTTGGTGCCTTTCAGAAGTTAGGAATTAAATAAAAATATAGCAAGTAGCTTCTCCAAAAGTCTTTAAAGAATTGATATGTTGCCTTAAATCCATGAATTATTTCCAGAAAGTAATTTTGATGCTGAGAATAATATGACTACATCACAAGCAAAGCTAAATGACTTAAGGAAACAATACATGTTAAATAACAAAATGTATGTTAACTGGCTCATTGGTCTTTACATGGCTCATAAGTTTTAATAATGGATGAAAGTGTGGACAATAAGACAAAATTATAAGAAAACAGAAGAGTATGTTTCCCAGATTGTAAAAGAGAAAATTCTGGATACTGAAGCAATAAAAGATATTGGTGACAACTCTGATGTCTGACAATAAAATGTGTTCAATGAAAATAAAACGAGGAAATAGGATAAATAAGAACGATACATTTTAGTATTCAGATATATTGTGAAACAACACAAATCTATAAGAGTAAAAATCAGCCTTACTGAACAAAACATTAAAGAATACAAATAAGTAGAAAGACTTAAAAAACAAACCAACAAAGAACAAACAAGAAAGACAACATGAATGTGGAAAAATATGCAGCCCTGCAATGAAATACAAATATCAAACTATTCTTTTTGAAAAATGAAGTCCCCTCAGCAACACCTTACATCAAGGCTTAATATCCTTCTCCAACACTGGCAGAACACTGGCAATTTACTCTGATAAAATATAGAAAATATAAACTACTAAAGGTGAGGCGCTGTACTAAAAACAGAAGGGCTAAATGAAATACTACATATTGAATCATGAGAGGACTCCGAGCTCAATTCCCATTAGGTTACCCACATATTGGCAGCTGGGTTGGGGGGGGGTAGAAAAATAGAAAACTAAGCAATGGAAAAATAAATAAAAAGTTAATTATGGTTCCTTAGGAAACATACATAAACTGTATAAAAATATAATCAAGTAAGCTACATTACATTACTATCATGAGCTATAATAATACATACACATGATGATATCCACACTGAATATCAATATAACTATACTGGCAGAATAAAGAGTGAAGAGATAAAAGAAAGAAGGGAAGAAAAGGATGAAGCAAAGGAGGAAGAGAGCGCGTATGCGTGTGTGTATGTCAGAGAAGAGTGTGTGTGTGTCTAAAGGAGCTAAATCATCATTATAATTAAGAGAAAGTCAACAGAGAACATCTAAAATTGAAAACTCAAAAGAAGCAGAACCCACGTTATTTTTTTAAATGTGGTTAAATATCAGAAAAAACCACTACAAGAGATAAAAGTGAGAATTGGGATTGAGGAGTGGGTCAGAGGAATACTTTTCTCAACAGAACTAATTGACTCTTTAAATTCTATAGATATACTACTTTGGTAAAAATTAATTTCTACAAATTTTGATAATCATAATGACAAATTTCTTAGCCAACTAGAATCAGGGCAAATTTCCTTAAATAAAAATGACTATAAAAATATATAATAAAAATATATTATATGTATAGAAGATATAAAATAATATAAAAATAACCCACAGAACTCACTTTTAAAAGGTAAATTTTAAGCATATGAATTAAATTATAGCTCAATGAAGTTGTCAATTAAAAAATTTTTAACCACAGCAAACATCTCAATAAAGGGTGCAATACTAGTAATTGCTCCTTTAAGCAACAAAACCAGGATGTCTTTTTCTTTTTTTTATTCTTCTTTTTTTTTTTGAGACGGAGCCTTGTTCTGTCGCCCAGGCTGGGGTGCAGTGGTGCGATTTCGGCTCACTGCAAGTCCGCCTCCCGGTTCATGCCATTTTCCTGGCTCAGCCTCTCAGGTAGCTGGGACTACAATCTCCCACCACCACGCCCGGCTAATTTTTTGTATGTTTTTTAGTAGAGCCGGGGTTTCACCGTGTTAGCCAGGATGGTCTCAATCTCCTGACCTTGTGGTCTGCCCGCCTCGGCTTCCCAAAGTGCTGGGATTACAGGCATGAGCCACCGTACCCGGCCCAGGATGTCTTTTTCATTGCCTGTGATAAACAACGCACTGGAAGTCTGCGCCAGCATAGTAAGAAACAAAATCATGATGAAATTAGAAAGAAATGAGAAAGAAGCCGGTCATTATTCAGACAATACGGTTATCTATATGGAAAATTTAAGATAATCTGTGGACAAACTTGTAAAATAATTCAACAAGGTAGTTAATAAGACAATTATAAGATAAATAAAAATCAAACACCAGTTTGATATAGCAATAACAATTAAAAACGTAATTTTAAAAATATATCATTTGTAATGGAAACAGAAACTTTAAGCTACCTAAGAATAAATCTAACCAAAAGCATCTAATCTTTTAAAAATAAAATTATAAAATGTTATTGAAAGATAGGAAGAAATAATAATGAAGAACTATATCTTGTCATGAATGGGAGAACTTCATAATGTAAATACATGAATTCTTTCCAAATTAATCTATAAATACAGTGCAATTACAATAAAAGTTCCAACAGAACTTTTCCTAAAGATTATAAGCTAATTCTAAAATTCAAATGGCTGAGTAAAACAAAGGACAGCTGATACAATTCCAAAGGAAAATAATAAAGTGAGGGATATGCCTTACTATATATAAGCACTTTTCTTATCATTAATTAACAAACGTGACAAATTAGAGAAAAAGAACGGTGGAACAGAATCAAGTCCAAATATAAATTCACACATATATGAAAATTAGAGGGCCTGGGTGTAGCGGTTCACTCTTGTAATCCCAGTGCTTCAGGAAGCCGAGGTGGAAGGATGGCCTGAGGCCATGAGTTCAAGACCAGCCTAGGCAACATAGTGACACCCTGTCTTTACAAAACATAAAAAAATTAGGCCAGGCGTGGGTGGCTCACACTTGTAATCCTAGCACTTTGAAAGACCGAGGCAGGTGGATCACTTGAGCTCAGGAGCTGGAGACCAGCCTGGGCAACATGACAAAACCCCATCTCTATAAAAAATAAATAAATAAATAAATACAAAAAATGAGCCAGGCGTGCAAATATACACCATGGAATACTATGCAGCCATAAAAAAGGATGAGTTCATGCCTTTTGTAGGGACATGGATGAAGCTGGAAATCATCATTCTCAGCAAACTATCACAAGGACAGAAAACAAAACACTGCATGTTCTCGCTCAGGGGTGGGAATTGAACAATGAGAACACTTGGACACAGGATGGGGAACATCACACACGGGCCTGTCATGGGGTGGGGGGAATGCGGAGGGATAGCATTAGGAGATACACCTAATGTAAATGACGAGTTAATGGGTGTACCACACCAACATGGCAGATGTATACATATGTAACAAACCTGCACATTGTGCACATGTACCCTAGAAGTTAAAGTATAATAATAATTAAAAAAAAAAAGAATTACCATTTGACCCCGCAATCCTCTTACTTGTTATATACCCAAAAGAAAATAAATTGCTCTACCATTAATTAAAAAAAAAAAAAAAAAAAAAAGCCAGGTGTGGTGGCACGCTTGTGGTCCCAGGTACTTGGGGGTGCTGAGGCACAAGAATTGCCTGAACCTGGAAGGCAGAGATTGCAGTGAGCTGAGATCACACCACTGCACTCCAGCCTGGGTAACAGAGTGAGATTCTGTCTCAAAATGAATAAATAAATAAATAAATAATTAGCCAGGTGTGGTGATGCATGCCTGTAGTCCCAGCTACTGAGGAGTCTGTGGCAGGAGGATCCCTTAAGACCAGAAATCCAAGGTTACAGTGAGCTATGAATGCACCATTGCACTTCATTCTGGGCAACACAGCAAGACTCTGTCTCTTAAAAACAAAAAAAAAGTTAAAAAATAATTTTTTTAATTAAAAAAAAGAAAATTAAATAGGTAGCAGAGGTGGCATTACAAATTAGAGGGAAATTAATATGCACTATTTAGGAAACAGTGCTGGGACAATTCTCTATCCATACAGGAAAAAAATTGATTCATAAATTCACAACATAAACAAAATGAATCCAAGGCTTTGCAAAAGTATTTATAAATCCCATCCTTTATAAACAATAAATACCTTAAAACTTTTAGGAGAAATATAACATAGGATAAGAAAAGACTGCTTAAAGTAAATTCAAAAACTACAATTCATAAGGGATGTTCATATCAGAACTGTTTATTACACTGGGAAACTGGAAATAACCTATATTTCAACTTACCAGATTAATCAATTTAGAATATGTACACTCATAAAAATGCTACACTGCGGTTAAAAATTATGTGAAGGAATCTTTAAATAGGAAAAGTATACATAATATATTGTTAAATTAAAAGAGGCTAAAAGAAATGTGTCATATCAGAAATATATTTATAATAAGCAAATATGGGAATAGAAGGCATAAGGAGACATAAATCACAATGTGCATAATGTTCATCTTTGAGTTTATGAGTCATTTTTCTTTGTGCCATTCTGTATTTTCCAGTTTTTTTCTTCGACATACATTTTATTTGTATATTTTATAACTGACATGTAACATATACAGTAGAATGAACTAATCTTACATGTACACCTCACTAAATACACACACCTCCCCATGTAACTAACACCCAACCCGGATACAAAACATTCCTAGAATCCCAGATATTCCTTTGTGCCCCTTCTCAGCCCAAACTGCTCTGAACCCCCACATAGTTGTCAACTTCTGTCACCATAATTAGGTTGGTCTGTTCTTCAATTTCATAAAAATAGATTTATACAGTTTATACCCTTTTGAATCTGGTTTCCTTCACCTAACATAATATTTAAGATTCATCTAGGGTCAGGCGCGGTGGCTCCTAGCACTTTGGGAGGCCATGGTGGGCAGATCACCTGAGGTTGGGAGTTCGAGGCCATGGTGAGCAGATCACTTGAGGTTGGGAGTTCAAGGCCAGCTTGACCAACATGGAGAAACTCCGTCTCTACTAAAAATACAAAAAATTAGGCATGGTGGCGCATGCCTGTAATCCCAGCTACTCGTGAGTCTGAGGCAGGAGAATCACTTGAACCCAGGAGGCAGAGGTTGCAGTGAGCTGAGATCGTGCCACTGCACTCCAGCCTGGGCAACAAGAGTCAAATTCCATCTCAAAAAAAAAAAAAAAAACTATATGGTTGTGTTGGAAGTAGTTCATTTTTTATTGCTATGTAGTATTCTACTATGTGAATATGCTACAATTTATCCCTTTTTTTAAAAACAGGGCCTTGCCTTGTGCCCCAGCCTGGAGTATAGTGGTGCAATCACGGTTCACTGTAGCCTCAACCTCCTGGGTTCAGGTGATCCTCCTGCCTCAGCCTCCCAACTAGCTGGGACTACAGCACACTGCCACCATACCTGGCTAATTTTTTGTATTTTTTTTGTAGAGACAGGGTCTCACTATATTGCCCAGGCTGGTCTTGAACTCCTGGCCTCAAGCAATCTGCCAGCTGCAGCCTCTCAAAGTGCAGGATTACTGGCATGCACCATCACCCTCAGCCCCATTTTACTGTTATATAAATAACTTTCAAAATGCAAACAACTTATGCAAAAAAAATTATGAAAGATGTCACAACATGGAAAAATTCTTAGATACCACGTTGCATTTTAAAAATGCAGGGCAAAAATTTATGTATATCCTGATTAAAATATATGTTTTAATAGTCACATACCCAGAATGTTATTGTGATCATGTTAGCAATTATTTTCATCATTTTTTGTTCAAAAACCTCTTTGAGAAATAACATCAGCAAGATGGAAGAATTTAAGTTTTCCAGCCAGGCGCGGTGGCTCACACTTGTAAGCCTAGCACTTTGGGAGGCCAAGGCAGGCGGATCACTTGAGGTCAAGAGTCTGACACCAGCCTGGCCAACATGGTGAAATCCCGTCTCTGCCAAAAATACAAATATTAGTCGGGCATGGTGGGGCATGCCTGTAGTCCCAGCAACTTGGGAGACTGAGGCATGAGGATGGCTTGAACACGGGAGGCAGAGGTTGCAGTGAGCTGAGATCACACCACTGCCCTCCAGCCTGGACAACAGAGTGAGACTTTGTCTCAAAAAAAAAAAAAAAGAATTTGAGTTTTCCATTGTCATCTCCCAACAATGAACCAATTCTGACAACCACCCACATATGAGAGTACCTTTGTTAAGAGTCTAAGAGTCTAGCAGAGAAGTTCCAGGACCCCATTGGAGCAAAAAATCCAAGAACAGATGCACTGAAGAGGGCAAAAAGTATAGTTTCATATTATCCACATCACCCCTGCCCTATGGAAGTACAGCTCAGTGCCAAGAGAGCCTCCATTAGCCCACAATTCTTCCCATGGGGAAAAGTGAGAATATAGTGAGTGATTAATGAAATAAAGAAAATGTGGCACATATATATATAATGAAATATTATTCAGTCTTAAAAAAACAAGAAAATTTTGCCATTTGCAACAACATGGATGAAACTGGAAGTATTATGTTATCTGAAATAAGCCTGATAGACAAATACTGCATGCTATCACTCATATGTGTAATCTAAAAAAGTTGTACTCATAAAAGCAGAGTCCTCAGCCCCAAAGTTCACCGGCAAAGATATAGAACAACAGGAACTTTTGTTCATTGCTGGTGGGAATGCAAAATGGTACAGCCACTTTTTGTCAAGAGACAAAGTCTTGCTATGTTGCTCAGGCTGGAGAGCAGCTATTCACAAGCACACAATCATAGTGCACTACAGCCTCAAATTCCTGGGTTCAAGCAATCTTCCTGCCTCAGCCTCCCAAGTAGCTAAGACTACAGCCGCATGCCACCATACCCAGCAGTTACAGCCACTTTTGAAGACTGTTAGCAGTTTCTTGCAAAACTAAACACAGTCTTACCATATAATACAACAATTGTGTTCCTAAGTATTCATACAAATGAGTAGAAAGCTTGTCACTAATAGAAATGTTTATAGCAGCTTTATTCACAATTGCCAAAAACTGGAAACCATCAATGTGTCTTTCAGTAGGTGAATGGATAAACTGTGGTACATCCAGATAATGAAATATTATTCAGCTATAAGAAGAAATGAGCTATCAAGGCAAAAAAAATGCATGGAGGAATCTTAAATGCATATTGTTAAGTTAAAAAAGCCAGTCTGAAAAGACTACGTACTGCACAATTTCAACTATATGGCATTCCGGAAAAGGCAAAACAATGGAGTTAGTAAAAAAAAAATCTGTGGTTGCCAAGGGTTTGATGCGTATGGGCGTGGTGTGGTGGAGGGATGAAGAGGTGTAACACAGAAGAATTTTAGGACAGTGAATACACTCTGTATGACATTGTAGTGGTGGATTCCTAGGCAAAATCTAATTGAACTCTACAACACAAGGGGTAAACCCTAAGGTAAACTATGGACTTAAATGAACAATAATGTATCAATAATGGTTTATCAATTGTAACAAATATACTACACTCTTGTAAGAGATCAATAATGGGGAAACTGTGGAGTTGGTGTGTATTGTGTATGTGTGTAGGTGTGTAGCTGGGAGTGGAAGTATGTGAGAATTCTGGACCTTGTGCTTAATTTTTCTCTAAACCTAAAACAACCATTCTAAAATACATAATCTAGTAATTTAAATAAGTAAATAGGAACAAAAAAAAGAAAATATATTCTTATCTGCAAAAAAAACTACAAAATATAATGAAATTTATGCAGCCTCTATTTAGAAAAATGTACAAAAGTATATACTCATAAAATTTTGCATATAGCTTCATAAGTTTCATAGTCTTCCAAAGCCTACTCATGATCTCTCCATGAATATCATGTTTATAATTTCTAAATTAAGATGAACAAAATAGGAATTTCTCCTCTTTTTATTTTCTAAAATTTTTAACTTTTACAATTGACTAAATAAATCTACAACCTAAAAATATTGACTCCTTTTAGCTTTAAACAAAGCAATTAATCCCTTTAAAGACTTATTTCCTTCAAATTAAGTAATGCTATGTTTTCAGCCACAATTTACCCATGCCATCACCTAAAGATTATCAAATTTAGATAATAAAATTTTTTAAAATTTAAATTGCTATATTTAAAATTTCTGGGTTACTCACTAGATTTAATCTGGATTTAGTCATGACTAAATCACTTCTAATTCACTAAATACATTTCACGGGTAGAAAAAAGATCTTACCTGCAAAATGGGAAAAGTAGCAGTGGTGATGCCCATTTTGTGTAAATTTAAGAGCATTTCATTTCCACTCCATATTTTACAAGCTGATTCATAATCTCTTTCTACAAGATATTCAGAGTTTGCTTCTAACCAACTGAAATAAAATAAAACAATTTTGTCAACCAGTATCATACTTACATGCACTATTTCAACAGAACAAGAGAATCATATTTTCATGCATTGATCTGTATTTCTTGACATTCTTAGGACATGAATGTGGATTAATTAAGAAATCTTTTAAAAAGCATGCATGTTTCATATTGCAAAATAAACTTTATATAACTAAAAAGAAAGCTTTTATTCAGAAGAAACAAACATGCATATGATTTCCCACTTGTTTTGTGGATTCACATTGCTTTACTTAGCTAATGTCTCTTCAACTGAGAGCCAGGTGTTAGGTACTTATCCCAAATATATATAAAAGGAAATGCAAAACAACCTAATAAAGAAATTAAAAGTGTTACATATTAACACAAAAAAGAGAATTACTAGAAAATATATCAATACATTCATTGATCTATATGCACATTCATACATTAAGTGTTTGAATGCCTATTTTATTCCAGACATTGTTCTGGGTAGTGAAAATAACAGCAGTTGAATAAAATAGGCAAGGTCCTTACTCTTATGGAAATTACATTCTATTAAAGGGAAACAGGAATAAACATAAAAACAAATACATAAATAAGAAAATATCAGGTAGCCATGGGATACTATACAGCCACAAAAAAGAACGAGAACATGTCCTTTATGGGAACATAGATGGAGCTGGAGATCATTATCCTTAACAAACTAACGCAGGAACAGAAAATCAAATACTACATGTTCTCACTTGTGGGAACTAAATGATGAGAACACACGGGCAAGAGGGGAACAGCATGTATCGGATGGTGTAGGGTTGGAGAAGGGAAGACGATCAGGAAAAATAACTAATGAGTATAAGGCTTAATACCTGGGTGATGAAATAGTATGTACAAGAAACCCCCATAACATGTTTACCTATATAACAAACCTGCACATGTACCCCTGAACTTAAAAGTTAAAAAAAAGTTCTAATAAAATGAAAAAAAAAAAATCAGGTAATGATATACAAATAAATTATGAAAATAAATTAGTTTAATATAACCTAGTTGCTACTTTAATTTCAATGTCAAGAATGCTCTCCCTGAGGTGACATTTATTCTAACAACTGAATGCAAAAAGTATCCAGTCATGGGAGAATCAGAAAGAAAGAAATATCCAAGCAGAAGGAATAGCTAGGACAAAGGTCCTGAGGTGGTTAGAAAATTTTGCTTGTTTGAGGGCCTGAAAGAAAGCCAATGTGATTTGCAGCACAATGGTTAAAAATGAATAGTGGTATGAACAATGTCAGAGTGATAAGTAGAAATCAGGTCATCCTGAGTCACGATAAGAAATCTGAATTTATTCAAAGTGCAATGGGATGGCTTGGGTTTTTTTTTATTTTTAATTTTTGTAGGTATATAGTAGGTGTATATATTTATGGGGTACATGTTTTGATACAGGCATGCAATACATAATAATCACATCATGGAAGATGGGTTACCCATCCTCTCAAACATTAATCCTTTGTGTTACAAACAATCCAATTATATTATTTTAGTCATTTTTAAATGTACAGTTAAATCATTATTGACTACAGTCACACTGTTGTGCTATCAAATACTAGGACTTATTCATTCATTCTATTTTTCTTTTCTTTGTACTCATTAACCAACCCCACCTCTCCTGTGATCCCCACCTACCACCCTTCCCAGCCTCTGGTAAACCATCCTTCTACTCTCTATCTCAATGGATTAAATTGTTTTCATTTTTAGATCCCACAAATAAGTGAGAATATGTGCTTTTTGTCTTTCTGTGCCTGGCTTATTTCACTTAACACAGTGACCTCCAATTTTATCCATGTTGTTGGAAATAACAGGATCTCCTTCTGTGTTATAGTTGAGTGGTACTCCATTATGTATATGTACCACATTTTCTTTATCCATTCATATGTTGATGGACATTTAGGTTGCTTTCAAATCTTGACTATTGTGAATAGTGCTGCAGCAAACATGGGAGTACAGATACACTTTTGATATACTGATTTCCTTTATTTGGGGTATATATCTAGCAGTGGGATTGCTGAATCGTTTGGTAGCTCTAGTTTTAGTTTTTTGAGGAACTTCCGAATTGTTCTCCATAGTGGCTGTCCTAATTTACATTCCCACCAACAGTGTACGAGGATTGTCTTTTCTCCACATCCTCGCCAGCATTTGTTGTTGCCTGTCTTGCATAAAAGTCATTTTAACTGGGGTAAGGTGATATCTCATTGTAGTTTTGATCAGCAGAGAAATGTTGATCAATGATGTTGAGCGCCTTTTCATATGTCTGACTGCCATTTGTATGTCTTCTTTAGAGAAATGTCTATTCAAATCTTTTGTCGATTTTTAATTAAATTATTAGATTTTTTCATACAGAGTTGTTTGAGCTCCTTATATATTCTGGTTATTAATCCCTTGTCAGATGTGCAGTTTGCAAATATTTCCTCCCATTCTGTGGGTTGCCTCGTCACTTGGTTGATTGTTTCCCTTGCTCTGCAGCAGCTTTTTAACTTGATGTGATCCCATCTGTCCATTTTTGCTTCGGTTACCTGTGCTTGTGAGGTATTGCTCAAGAAGTTTTTCCCCAGACTGATGTCCTGGAGAGTTTTTCCAATGTTTTCTGGTAGTAGTTTCATAGTTTGAGGTTGTAGATTTGTCTTTAATGTATTTTGATTTGATTTTTGTTAATGGTGAAAGATAGGGGTCTCGTTTTATTCTCCTGCATATGGATATCCAGTTTTCCCGGCACCATTTATTGAAGAGATTGTGTATTTCCCTCAGTGTATGTTTGTGGCACCTATGTCAAAAATGAGTTCACTGTAGGTGTGTGAATTTGTTTCTGAGTTTTCTGTTCTGTTCCATTGATCTGTGTGTCTGTTTTTATGCCAGTACCGTCCTGTTTTGGTGGAAAGGTTTTAAATACAGAGTTTTAAATAAAAGAGAGACTATCTATTTTACATGTTTAAAAAATGATTCTAGCTACCAAGCTAGAATTGATTACTGGAGAAAGATGAGTGAAAGTAGAGACCTGTTAGGAGGTTGTTATAATATTCTTGTTAAGTGAAGATTGTAGGATAGATATGCACAGTCAATGAAATTTAGGAATTGGGGATATACTGTGCAGGTGGCATCTATAAGACTTACTCATTTAATTGGATGAGGTGAGGCAGTAAGGATATTATCAAGGATAATATTTAACTTTTTTATTTGAGGAACTGGTACATACTGTTTGCTTAGATGAGGAAGACTGAGAAGAAAACAGAATACAGGGGAAGGGAAGGAATTTTGTTTTAGATGTAAAGTTGAAATGTCTATTTGATATCCAAAAAGAGCTATAAAGTAGAAAGTTGGATATGAGAATGGCATTCTAGGGAGAGGCTGAAGCTAGAGACATAGGTTCAGGCCTCATCAGTACTGCAGATTATATTCTAAGCTATAATACTATAAGCTATTTAGGGAAAATAGAGCTACAAAAGAAACTAGGTCCCAGTACCAAGTAAGTCCTGAGGCACTCCAACATTTAGATATCAAAAAGAATAAGAATTAGTAAAAGAAATGATAAAAGAACGGACTGTGAGAAGGAGGAAATCCAGAGATGTCACAGAAGCTAACACAAAAATGCTTTTCAAAGAGGTAGTCATCAACTACCCAACACCACTGACTGGCTGAGATAAAAGAAACAATAATCTCTGTATTTGGCAATATAGAGATCACTGGTGATCTTGATAAGAACAGCTTGCATAGAATTGTCCAGAGAGCAACACTGCTAGGATCTATGAGGGAAGAACGTCAAGTGAGAAAATAGAATTAGCAACTATAGACAACTCTTTCAACAAACTATGTTGTAAAATAAAAACCACAGAAATCTGCATAGCAAACCACCACCAGAAAAGACACAAGCAAATGGCAAAATGGGGTGGAAAGTATTTACAACTCTTATTGCAGGCAAAGATTTTAATTCCCTAATATATGAATGGGGTTTTATAAATCATTAAGAAAAAAAACCACAATAAGAACAAAAAAAGAACAGAGATGTCAACAGGCAGTTGACACAAAAGAAAATATAAGTGGCCTTTAAAGATGCTTAAGTTCATGCATATTAAGGAAAATGAATATTAAAACTACATTGGGATACACTTTTCACCTAGCAGGCTAGAAGAAAACAATTTTCATACTCTTATACATTGCTGGTAGAAGCATACATTAGCCCCCCTGTCATCCACCTATTGTGTAAATGTTAGCAATATCTATTGAAATTACAAATATGTCTATGCTTTCACCCAACAATTCCACTTCTAAAAACTTTCCTATAGATATATTTGCATACAAATGAAATTATGTATGTTCAAAGTTATTCATTACAGCAGTATAAGAGCAAAAGACTAGAAACAACCTCCTCTGTTAATCAGAGGCTGGTTAAATAAACTATTGCATATCTATCTAATGGAATTCTAGTTATCTTTTTTTCTTAAACTGAGAAAGCTTTCTAGGTCTTAACATGGAAAGGTCTCCAAAATACACTGTGAACTGAAAAAAGCAAGTTGCAGAAAAATGCATGTATAGTATGCCATCATTTCGACGAAAATGAGGGACAATAAAATGTATCTAATATTGGTTTCATAAATGAGTAATATGTATTGAATGATAAACTCGTTTAGGAGAACACAGACATTAAACAGATCAGGGATGAAACTGGAAGGAGGTTTTTACTATACAAATTTGTATACATTTTATCTTCAAACCATGTGACTGTATAACATTCAAAGTTTTTTAAAGTATAATATGAAGGAAACAGAAAAATGCTACAATAAATGAAATGGGATTCAGAGTTGGGAAGTTTTTTTCTATGGTAACAAGATTCTAGATCAACAACTTAATGTCTAATAAAAAAAATTATCTAGTGTAAATTTTCATAAAGGTAGTACTAAATATATTATTTTAGAGTACTGAAATCTTGATTAATTAAAACCCATGAAACTAGAATCCTATTTAAATTGGAGAATAAAGCAATACATTAAAGTCATGATCCAGAATTTTAAAATATATTAATTAAAAGCATGTTTTATGTATAGGTTCAATATCCTATACACATCCTTTGGGGCCATTACATTATCCTGCCAAATTAGGAATAAGATTCACAATTATTCATTTTTTTAAATCACTTATGTTCATTATATTCTTGTAAACAAGACAAAAGGTTGGACTAGCCTTATTTTTAAAGCTTAATTGGCAAGGAACAATCCATTTCCCAAGAAGCCTAGTTAACCAAAGTGTACTGACTTTAAAATACTCTGGCATAATCAAACATATTTTTCATATAAAGGCAGCACAAATACACTACTAGACAAATATTCTTACTTAATGAGGCTATAGCACACAGCTCGTAGGGGTTCATGATCTTTCCTCCTTATATTATTGTTGACCATACTATCTAGTTCATCCCGAGCAAACCGAAGCTGAACTTCTGTTATACTGTAACTTGCTGATTCCCGAGCACAGTCCTCGATGTTATGAGCTTCATCTAAAATGACAACCTGTTCTTTCAGATTTAAATCCATCTATAAGATAAAAGAATTTTCTTGTAAAACATTTGGCAAAATAGATTTAACAATAGCAGGCAAAGTATTTCATTTCAAAATTCACACTATAGGCCAATATTGCAAATGCAATTACATAAGCAACTGATTCTAGGTCTTAAATAAAACTTCTGAAGCACTATGGCCAACCAAATGTCAGCTATACATTACCGATTTTGCCATTTTTCACTCTTAAAATACTTTGCAAACCTATCGACAACACCAAAAACATGTAAGTGAGCCTGGATCAAGGTACCACTGGCTACACAGAAGGGTACAAAATCCCACTATGAAAATGTTTCCAACGTAATTTTACAAACTAAGTATAAGACCTTTAAAAGTAAAATAACAATACAAGATTAAAAGCATAAAACCTTTAAAAGTAAAATAACAATACAAGATTAAAATGACCCTTAAAATACTAACATAATACAACATATATGTTTTGTTTTAATCTGTCCTGCAGTCCTTCTCCAACATGGGAGTTGGAGAATTGTTCTTCTCCAACTCCCATGTGATGCTGGCAGGACTATTAACCTGTGAATCAAAGGACATCCCCACTTTCACAATGGGGGTAAGGCCCAGGATTGTCAGTTAAATAGAGTATTCCATCCTTCTGTGGTCACAGTGACTGGTTCAGGTTCAGGAATAGACATGAGATCCATGTTAGGCCAGAGTAATCTGGAGGAACTAATATGTGGTCATGCTCTTTTCTCCAGGTGAGTTAGCTGCTTATGGTTATCTTTGTTCCATAAGCAAGAGTGAGAACTTGCCTGAGAATAAAGCCATCACAATAAAGAGAATCAAGTATTTTTTCTTAAGCTTTTTTTAGGGTGGGTTTGTATCACGTTCTATAGAAAGAGTACTGACTAATACAAGGAACTGTCACAAAGCAATTGTCAATGAGTTATTTTGAGGAAGTAAGAATACAAAGAAGGCTGAAAAGTTATGAAGAAAACATGGAAGAGTAGGAAGTATAATGGGGTTTAAAAGATAAGTAGGATTTGAATTTGGACAAAGAGTGGGCACGGCATTCCCAAGAGGTGTCATCAAAAGCAAAGATAGAGTAAAGAACAAGGTATCCTCAAGGGAGTATGAGGTAATTTTTGAAGGATTCAAATGGGGCAGATTCAGGTCAGACTATTGAGTATCTTGAGTGTAAGCTTAAGAAATATGAACTTTATCTCATGAGCAAAGGAAGCAATAGATTTTGAAGCGGATAAAAGGATGTAATAAAAGCAACATTTGGAAAACTGACCTGGCATTGATATGCACAGTGTCTCAGAAGGAAGAGAACTAGTTAAGAGATAACCAAATAAAAGGTAGGATAGAAGGGGTAGTAAACATAATGCCTATTAATTTGGATCTTAAAGAAATAGAAAGCTGAGATGAATTGTGCAGTCAGACCTGAAGATAGGAATAACAAGTGACTACACCAAGTTACTTACTTTTTGTCTTATGCTGTTAACAATTGCATGTCTCTAAAAAGAACCAGCCAAATAAACACAAAACACAAATGCCATTATCTGAAGTTCACTTTTCAAAAGCTCACAAGGCATAATTTTATTCTCCCAACATAAGTTCTTCAAAACATAGTTTTTTCAGACAAATGTTTTTAAATCATTCTTTTTGAATATTCATAAATGCAAAGAGAAATCCTGCTGTAACCCCACTTTAGTCACTATGTTCCTTAAAACTGCCTGTTATTTTGGAAATTAAAATGAGTGGGTCGATTTTAACACATGTTAGGATATGTTTTCAGTACTCTAATATGTTTATACAAATTTATTTACATAAATTAAAGCAAAAAAACACATTAAAACATCTAAAAGCTTTTACATTCAACATTTATATCCCCATGAGTAGGAAAAAAGTTCTAATTTTTATACATATACTCACACTTTCCCTTATTTGTGCATCTAGAAGATAGTTGTAGGGACAAAATATGATGTCAGCATCTTGTATTAGTTCTCGGGCTGTGTAATATGGACAGGCCTTTAGTTTTTTCCCCAGGCTGACGAGTTCTTCTATATCCCAGGCTTTGCACATCCCTTGGAAAGTCTGTAATGTATGCTGATCACTAATTTTATGAACTCCATGATAAAAATAGCAGGATTTTCCCTAGAAACAAATATGCATAACTGAAATGTGAACCAATATTGGAATAGAAGGAATAAAATAAGCTTATCTCAGAATTTGAGGAACATCATTAAAGCCACAAGGCTAAAATTTGACTGGTTATGCCACCACACCCGGCTAATTTTTTGTCTTTTTTGAGACAATACCAAAGCTACAATCACAACGAAGTCTGGTTGACTCAGACTTAGATAGAACTCCAAAGCAGAAGAGCTCCAAATACCCTAAATTAACTTGAAAAAAAAATTTTTTTAATATGTTTGTTATGGCTTTTTTTTCTGTTTAAACTGATGTTAGGCATGAAATATTTCTGAAAGGATTCACAAAACAATGGTATCACTGGTTGCTTCCAAGGATGAGAATTCAGTGACTGGGCACAGGAGTGAGAGATTTTTCTCTGTAGACCCTTTTGTACTTTTTCAACTTTGAGCCATGTGACCGTATTTCTTATTTAAATATAAACAAGAAGGAAGGAAGGTAAGTAGGTAGGTTGGAATGTCCTGAGGGAAAAAAAGAAAGTAAGAGTATTCACTACAAAAAATTCGGGGCCGGGCGCGGTGGCTCAAGCCTGTAATCCCAGCACTTTGGGAGGCCGAGACGGGTGGATCACGAGGTCAGGAGATCGAGACCATCCTGGCTAACACGGTGAAACCCCGTCTCTACTAAGAAATACAAAAAAATAGCCGGGCGAGGTGGCGGGCGCCTGTAGCCCCAGCTACTCGGGAGGCTGAGGCCGGAGAATGGCGTGAACCCGGGAGGCGGAGCTTGCAGTGAGCTGAGAGGAGGCCACTGCACTCCAGCCTGGGCGACAGAGCGAGACTCCGTCTCAAAAAAAAAA